>NC_140486.1:98576099-99173599 GCF_964271855.1 Acomys minous | reverse complement strand
ATGGCAGTTGTAGTGATAAAGGCCATGAATGCCATACCACTTTTGTCATGACCCCACATGTCAGTACACATCTCATCTCTAGCGGTTTTCCCTGACATCATCAGGCACACAAGGAGCTATTAGCCAATCATTCTCTGCTCTTTTAGCTGCACTAGCCCTGAGCATTTTATCCATGCGAGTATCTATTTTACAAACTATATCCAAGAAATAGAAATAGTGTGTGTGCCTCCCTCCCTCTCTCCCTCCCTCTTTCTCTCTCTCTCTCTCTCTCTCTCTCTCTCTCTCTCTCTCTCTCTCTCTCTCTCTCTGTGTGTGTGTGTGTGTCTGTAAAGGCAAAGTAGAAAGGACCATCCTCAGCTGCTGAGGTGTAGGCAGGTGCATTGAACCCTTTTTGGTGAATTCTAGGCCAGAAAGAGACCTCATATCCAAAACAAAACAAAAACAAAAATAAAAACAATTAGGCACCTGGGTCCTCTCTGGCTTGCACACACTTGTGCATACGTGTGTACCTATGTGCATATGACCATCTTTGTGTGTGAGTGTGCCCAAGCACAAATGGAGCCAGTCAAGATGTTTGCTTTTTTAAATTTACTATTTATTTATTTTAAAGAATCAGATGATGGGGGAGGCCTGGTGGCACTCAGAGGAAGGATAGCAGGCTACCAAGAAGAGAGTTGATACCCTATGAGCATATACAGGGGGAAGAAGTCCCCCTCAATCACAGTCATAGGGGAGAGGAGTAGGGGGAAAGCAGGAGGGAGGAAGGAATAGGAGGATACAAGGGATGAGATAACAATTTAGATGTAATATGAATAAATTAAGAAAAAAAATAAAAAAAGAATCAGATGATGTTATTATGTAGGTATCTTGAATTCAGACTCAAGAAAGAGTTGAGGTTTGAGGACAAAGGTTGACTGTTGGCAGTTATCCCTTCTTGGTCTGGAGAAAGGGGTGAGGATCAGTGTTTTCTTCATCAAGGCTTGAAACTGATTGTTCAAAGCTCACCTACATTTATGTAGACTGGCCCTCTTTAATCAAAGTCTACTGATTTAAATAAATATATCCCTTATTCACAAAACCTCTTCAGGGAAACACCTAGAATACTGTTTGACCAAGTAGAGGGGTAACCATCATACCGCCTATTGGTCAGTTCAGTCAGAAGGAAGAAGGGGTGACCAGTGTCTCTAGCACAGGGTCCGGTAGAGGCAGGGTGCTGAGGGGCCAAGCTGTTTACCTCAGTGTGATGTGGAAGGAAGCAAGGTGGGCATTGTCTCTGCTTTTCAACTTCTGGCTTCTGTGGAGAAGCTTGGACTGAGGTCATGGGTCTTTCTGAACCTTAAGTGTTTCCAGAGGTCCCGAATAACACAATGCCTCCTCCTGAGTGCTAGCAAATGAGCACAAGGTTTAAGAAGAAATGAAATCTCTTAAAATCCTGCTGGTTCCCTTTATGCTTTTATTTAATTTTCCCCTTAAATGACATGAATAGCAGTATAAGCCATGTGTGATTTCAAAAGGCAGTCACCTGGACAGTGTGGAGAAGCAGGGAGATCTGCCAGCCTGCATCTCTGTAACCCACCCCTGCACATGGCCAGCCCTGTATTCCCAGAGACAGCACAAGAGGACCCAGCTATTCCAGAAAGGTTTAAGTGAGAGCCAATAAGGAGCTTTATTACCAAGCCTGTGAAACACCACCCGGGGATTCTCTGTTGCGTTACTTTGAAAGTCGGACTTGATTGAAAAACAAATACACTAGGGTCAAGTTTACATCGAAACAACACAGGTAAAGGCGGAGTCTTGGAGAGTTATTTAGATAGTCAAAAAACAAAACAGTGGGTTTAAAACCTTCAGCGACTTATTTTCTTCTTTTTCCTCCTCATTTTAAAAATAGTTCTGGTTTGTTTCTTGAGCCAGAGTATAGCTATATGGCTTTACCCCATCCCCCAGTGCTGAGAGCATAGACCTGTGCCGTTGTACACAGCTCAGTCCTTGCACTGTTTCTCCACTCTGTTCTGTATGATGCAGGGGGTCTTGGTTTTTTTGCAATAGTGTTCTGCACGGACTGTCAAGAGTTATCACAAGTAAGCTGAAGACAAAGCTAAGCTAGGGACCCCACCGGCTGGCATTTAGGTGATGTAAGGGACAACTTCTAGGGCAGAAAAGCAAGAGGTAGAGGAGGTTCAGTCCTGCTTAGGTGAAAAGGAGCTGGCTGCTGTAAGGTGGAGCACCAGCCTCCCTTGGGTCTGTCCCTAAAATGAGAGGCCCACCCAGCCCCAGGATGGGAGAGGTAGCCAGGAGCACACCCTTCTGGATAAAATAGCTCAGACCACTTCTTACATGGATCTTATCATGGGTGGAGGGAAAATATCCTTGTTTAATGTAAAATATCCCTTTCAAGTTCCTGTGCTTGAACACTTCAGTTGGGGGCATTCTTTGGGGGAGGTGGTAGAACTCTGAAGAGGGCAAAATGTTCAGGGGGGAAGTATAGCAATTACTAGAGCAGACCTTGAGATTTCAGAGTCCAGATCCACTTCCTGTCTGCTCTCTGCTTCCTTTCTGGAATCAGGTGTGACCAGCTGCGTCATGCTTCTGCCCCTACCTACTCTTCCCCACCATGGTAGACGGTATCCCTTCAAACTGTAAGCCAAGAGAAACCCTTCCTGCCTTACATTGCTGATTGCCTGGTGTTGGGTTGTAACAACAAGCAATGCGACCAATACAGAAACAAACTCCAGTATTTGGGAAGACAGACACAAGTGTGGATTGTACAGATGTGGTGGGGACAGGAATGCATTTCTTTCCATAGGGGCATCAAGAGGACTCTGAGATGCTTAATGGAATTGGCTTGGGTTCATTTGACTGACAGAAAACCAACCAGATCAAACCATCTTTTTTTCCAATTTAATGCCAAGAAACTTGGATGCTTACCTGAGCTCAGTCCTACTGAGACAATGATAAAGGACAAGCCTGGGTCTCCACGAGGTGCTGTGTGTGTCAGTTACTCCTGTCATCCCTGTGACCCAAACCTGACAGAATCCACTTATGGGCAGAAGAATTTATTTGAGCTCCTGGTTTCAGAAGCTCCAGCTAATCATGGTTGGGAGAGTGTGGCAGGAGCTAAGAAGTTCACATCATGGTGGTCTGGAAGCAGGAAAAACAATGAACATAGGAGGCTGAGGCAAGATGTGTCCCCCAAGGACACATTGACCTTCCTCCCCACCTCAGGGGATCAAGGGCTCAGTCCTTCCATGAGGTCAGAACAATTACTCGTGATGTAATTGTTTCTGGAAACAATTACTAATCCTCTAAGTGTTTCTCAAGCTACTCAAGCTGACCCGATTATTCATAGTACCATATATCTAGAACTGGGGTATAAAGTTGAGGAAGCAACCCGTTTTCCCTATGAATCCTTTCAATAAGTTGTTGCAGAAAACACATAGGCCCTCATCACGCAGGGTGGTTTGAATGCCGTTCTCTGTCTGTGTGACTAATTTGGCTGGCCAGTTACACTACAGGCAGCTTTAGTAGCATTTGGCTCAAATTCTGTCGTCATGCAGTACAGCACCAGGAAGGGAGGGTGATGAGAATTCTGTGTCTATAGACTTCGGAGTCAGTTACCGGATTTGGGTGACCTCTGCCAATGAGGCAGAGCACAGATGTTCTGTTTCCATAACACATACCAAATACTGATGCCTTTAACAAGCAAGGCCAGGGTTCATTTCTCATTCACATAGCAGTGTGGATATAAGTAGTTCATGACCAACAGGGCAACTTTGTAATTTGAGGGTCCAACCTCCACTTTCTTCAGGGTGTTGTTTCCCTCTCTGTGTTTCCTCATGGCTCACCACGGTACCCACACTCAACCGGAAGGAAGGAAGGGAGGAGGAAGTAATATGTGTGGATAGCGTGGGGTGGGGGCTGCTCACATTCCAGCTAATTTTCATTCACTACAACTTAGTCACATGGCAATACCCGTGTGTTGCCCCCAAGAGCTACAAAGGAGTTTGGAAAGTATAATTTGTATTAATTTTCTATTGCTGTATAATAAATCAGCAAAGATTTTTATTATGTCATAGTTTTTGGAGGTCAGGAGTACCGGCAGGGTTAGCTGGGTCCTTGGCTCAAAATGTCTTCAAGTAGAAGTCATAGTCTTAGCCATTTCTGTAACCTCATCTGAAGCTCTCTCGTTAGAAGCAGGATCAGCTCTGTGTGGTGGTGGGATTGAAGTTTCACCTCTTTTCAGGCTGCCAGCTAGAATCCATTTTCAGTTTCTAGAGGCTGATGCTAATGTTGCCACTTGGCCCTTCCTTTTCAAGGTCAGCAGTGACACCTCCATAACATGGACTCTTTATTCATCAATGACCCTGTCCTTTGAAAGAGCTCACATCTTTAGGCCAAGTCTACCCAACGTAATCTCTCTTTTGATTGGCTCAAAGTCAACTGGTTTGAGACCTCAATTACATCTGTAAAATCACCTTTAATGTTGCCATAGAATGTATCCTAACCAAGGGGGAAAGCATCTCATTTTATTCATAGGTCTCTCTTATGTTCAAGAGAAGGGGAGCGTTAGGGCATGAACACCAGATGACAGGAGTCCTGGAGACCATCTTAGCATCCTGTCCACCACATCATCTTCATTCTGTGGCTGCATACTTGATCAATAACAGACAATACAGTTCTGATTTCTACAGTTCTTTGAGTGGAGAAGAATCAAACTCAAGATATTGAGGTCACCTGGCGGCCTCTGCCCCCAATAACTTTCTAGCAATACCATCACGTCAAGTGCTTCAATTTCCCTTTACTTCAGCTTTTCCTACACATAGGGATAATAACTATACCTCATGGGTGGCTTTGTTGTGAGGCTTAAGTTAGATCATATGCATGCCTTGCAAATATTAAAAGCACACAGAACATTGGCGGTAACTCCCCTTTTCCTCAGGGTTGAAACACAGAAATAGAACACTAGAAAATTTCAGTATCTGTTTTAAAAAATGTAGCCATCCCTTTAATGCCTCACGAGTGCACAGGGGCTTGTTGAAGTCTCTCTAGTCTTGATTTCTTAAAGATATGGGGCAGGACTAACAGAAACCTTAGAATATTCACAGGACCTAAAATTCATCAATGACATCATTTAGTAGAGATTCCCATACGTGACTCTCTGAGCTACTGCTGAGGCAAAACCTCTAGAATTTGATGTGAATTTTGCTAGAGGAAACAGACTTGTGTAATTTCAATAAGATTGAAAGTTACTCATGTCCAGTATGGCTATGAAGTGTGTCTGTATTGGTGTGTAGGAGTTTAAGTGTATATTTCTATCTTTGTGTATATGTATGTATGTATGTATGTATGTATGTATGTATATGTATGCATGTATGTATGTGGAAATAGTATGCGATGTGCCAGCATATGAAATTAGCCACATGTTGATTAAACTTTCCTACATGTGAAAGGGCACAATGGTTTTGAGAGAGCTTTTGGAAGGAAGAAAACAATGAAGTTATCACGTTACTTGACTCAATGAGCTCTGAAATTTAGAAGCTGAGTCTGAGCCATTAGTGTGTGTGTGTGTGTGTGTGTGTGTGTGTGTGTGTGTGTGTGTGTGTGTGTTTTAATAGGGAAACATTCCACGACAGTGTAGCAAGGCTCGTGTTAGGGTTGGTTAACACTTTCCCCTGCTTCTGAGCTTGCTCACGCACAGTGTGTCTTGAATAATGCACAATACAAACAATTATTTCAGACATCTCAAAAATGAAGTGCTACCAACTTCATTGTGTTCCTCTGCTCTGCCGAGTAATGAAAGACATATTCTTAATGTGAAACAAAGGGAGATTGTGCATATTAAAAAAAGCAGCCCAGCCAGCTAGAGTTAAAGCGTCGGGATAAGATATTAACTTGAACCACATGTGAAGTGCAGCTGTTTCTGTTGAGGCTTTCATCAGGCCCAAGTGGAAAGATTGGTGGGTTTTAATATGTGGTTTCCAGCCAAGCCAATAGGAATCTGGGGAAAATGTGTGTGAAATCAGGCCTCTGCCAGGGGGGTCCTGGGCTCTGGGCTGCCTTTTCTTTCTGTTAACGTAAACAAAGGTAACTCAATGCCCAGGACAAGGCTCCAGCTCCAGGGCTCTGGAGTGACCAGCTGGTCTGTGGCACTTTCAGGGACCTTCATACTATGTTCAAATACAAAGGCCAAATGGTGGCAGGAGCGGGCGGGCAGGGACATCTTCACACGCTTCTCTTCTGCTTTCTCCTCTCAGGAATGTTTAGGGGTTTATTCAGCTCCTAAGAATGCGAAGCTTCGACTCTAGGGGAACACTTCGTGTGTATTGGGCTCAAACTCTGAGGATTTAACTTAGCCCAGAAGCGTCACTACATGTATGTACAGTGCCGCACATACATGTACAAATGTGAGAATTTGAGAAACCCATGGAAGAACATAAGACATGGGCAGAGATCATGATTAATTACTTCTCTACAAAGATGGAATTAGTTACCTGGATTCAAGGCGGGTCTGTCTCTAGCGTGGTTTTGTCTAGCCTATTCCTCAAGGCCCGTAGCTATCATTTGTGGATTGATGATGACTGAGTGACAATGTGCCCCCCAAGCACCACGGCCTTGCTTTGTTCGGCCTCAGAGACGTGAAACAGGAGTATATTTATGGGCCCGCAAATGCAGAACTGGAGGCAGGAAAATGAAAATGACGGGCATGCCCTCATTGACCTTAGGAAAGCAGTCGAATGCCGCCGTTTATATGCACTGATTCATGCGTTCAACATTTACTAGACAGCTCCAAGATTCAAGAGATTTTACAAAGTGCTTTTGGGGTTCCAGTGATGTGTGAGGTGGGGGCGGGGGCGGGGTGGAGGATCTGACATTTATTGAGCGCATACTAGTTGCCAGGCACTGTGTGGGCCCCTGTGGTTACAGTTTCTCATCTCATTTCCTAAACCTGGAAAGGGAGAAATTAGAAGACAAGATCTTTTCTCTCAAGAGTCTTCCAGTCTCGGATTAAGTAATAGATAAAAGGCATAGGCAGACACCCATGAAATATAATTATATTCACATGCCAAAAGAGGTATTAATGGGAACTAAGAGATTGGAAGGAATTTTTGGGGAAACAGAAGCAAGTTTATTGGGGGGGAGGGTGGGAGGGAGAATGCAGCATTTTGGACTAGACATTGTAGGCTGTGCTGGGCTTCTATTTGCAAAATATAAAAATAAGCAAGGATCCCTGTGCTGGGGAGGGTGCATGAGCTGAGGAGAAGTGAAACAATGCCTGGGAGCCACACGGCATTCTGTAGTTAACAGAGAATCACCTATAGTCAAAAGTTCTCTTGTCATTGCTTATTGGATCCAGGGCCAAGCGAGGTGAATGGTGTTAGAGTCATGCTTCATGAAATGGACACACCTTTAAGCCCACTACAGGCTCAGTGTGTGTGGAAACAATGACCATCGGAGACTTGCTCAGGGTGAAAGGCCTGAAGTGGTCTCCTTCCAGAGCAGCAAGTGGGAAAGCGGGCAAAGTGGATAGTCTGTTTAGCACTTGGTCAAGATGGGGCTATGCTGTTCTGAGAGAGATGACAATGGCGGCAAGCCTGGCTTGACCGTTTGGTAGGTGAAGGCGTGTGTCTATGTAGTAAACAAAAGGGATGTGGGTTGACCAGCCCAACGGGGACAGTGAGCCAAGAATATGTGTTTAGACTGTACTGGACATAGAGTTTGGTGGCAATCGTGTTTAAGGAAAAAGATTTAGGTAAGCTTGTCTTGTAAGTTGAGACACTGAATTATAGCTAAGAGTCAAGGCTGTATTCTTTGAGGAAATAAGGATCCAAATGCTACATCATCCTGTTCTAACACCTGTTCACTCTGGGTAAAAAGCAAGTGCCCCTTTCTTTAGTTTTTAAAATTATTTTATGAATGAGTTTCATTATAAAATTTTTATACACAAATATAGTCATATGCATGTATTTTACCTTTCTACTATAAATTATCTTCCTACTGTAGCATTCCTGATGGAAATTACCTTTCTACTGTAGCCCCATTCCTTGTGGAATATCAAGTCATTGTGCCTGGGGATGAAATAATCAAGCTACCAGGTACCCTGTGTGAAGGAGGCTCCAAGCACATTAGACAGATAGGTCCTGTCCTCAGGCACCTCAGCCCTATGAGGTGCTGTTGAGAGAGTGCCTGAGAGTAGATGATGGGCCAATTATCCACCCATCCAATGGGAGGCCTGAGGTGTCGGATTGGTTTTCTTGGGTCCACATAACAAAATACCACAATCTGGATGCCTTGAGACAACAGAGAGTAGTTTTGGAGGCTAGAAGTCCCAAATGAATATTTAGGCAGGCCTATGCTCTCTTTCTAAAACTCTAGAAAGTCTAGTCTCTGGAAGATGCCAGCAGACTTCGGTATACCTTAGCATATGTCACTTTCCTCTGTATGTTAGCATATGTCTCTCTCCATATACGGGCTATTATCTTTGGATTTTGGATCAACCCCAACCAAGTATGACTTCAGCTTAGTTATTATATAGAGAGACCCTATGCGCAATAAGGTCACATTCGAAGGTAGTAGTGGGTTAGCTCGTCAGCATATCCTTTTGGAGAGACAACCCATGCCTGTGTACCAGCTGGAAGAAGCCGGGGAGGAGCCTATGGGGGGAAGCAATCAAGCCCATCTTGGCGATGACAGGACTTAAGCTCCTTCTCCTGGATGGATGGATGGTGTCTGATGAGGCAGCGGTGGGCTAGATTCCAAGGTGGGTGGATGGGAAGAATTATATGGCAGGAGTCACAGAACTTGGCATGGACGAGGCACATCAGAGGATGGGGAGGATGCCAGCCTGCCAGGGACAGAGGGCTCTCCCGGGGAGGGACGGAGATTGAGACTAGAGAAAGCTGAGGACAGGCTGGGGAGTCAGCCAAGCATCCTAGGAAATTGGATGACTGGGTTTGGACTGTGTTTCTCATGTTCTGGAAAACTCTATTCAACGGTCCCAAGTGCTTTCAGTAGGCAAAGACAGTTATGTAGAAAAGTCCCGATGCTTAAATATGCCTCTGAAGTGTGTATCAACACATCTTGCCACAGCTTACAGGCCACCCATTGTGGTGGGTGCTTGTATAAGTCTAGCCCGAAGAAGCTTTGCACATTAAGGCAAGGGCAGCTGTAAATGTAATGAATATGTCATCAGTGAGGCTGGATGGTTCTTCTTCTCTTTGGGCAGAGGTTTCACATCTGTGAGAAGCAAAGCTCTGCCCGTGACATGCTGCAGCCCCTTGACTGTATAACAAAAATGGTGTAACTTATTGTTTTATTTGATTTAGCATCTCTGTGAGGTGGGTAGAGTAGCTTTTTAATCCCATTTTCATAGTGGAGGATGTGAGCTCAGAGATGAGACCCTGATTTGCCACAGTGCTTAGCTGGTTAATGGCAAGGTCAGACCTGAACTGAGTACTCCAGATTCCTAGTTCAGTGTTTCTGATCTCCCAAAAATACCTCCTTTTTAATTACACTTCAGGTTTACTCATTCAGCCATCCATACATGCACCCTTCCGGTAAGCAAACATGTATTAAGAGTTTCATGATGCGATAAGCACTCTTTGAGGTCCTAGAGCTACATGGATAAATTAAGAGTTGGGGTGGGGAGGGCGGGCTCTGCAATTCAAGGAGTTTGCCATACTGGTCCAATATGAGGTTTTCTACATAATGGGAAGGCAAAGAGTAAAATCCAGGAGGTTGAGTGTCCTCACTCCCAGAGCCACACCCACCATGTGATCAATGTTCCCCTGGGCAATGTTCTTGGGCCAAGTCTTCCTATGCCTGTTTATAAACACAGATCCACTGTAAAAAGGCACATTTGAGTCTGTACCTGCTGTCAGCAACATTTAACACTGAGAGAGGGCAGTCAAGGTGGAAGCTCCTGAACAGAGTCAGCTACTATTATTTAAATCACAGGTACTACAAAATAACCGCCAGGCCATAATCTACCAGGTGAGCACTGTAAGTTTACAAAGCCCTGTAATGTGCACTGGCACGTTAGGAAGTGACCTCTCTTTGGGATCAGACAGACCTTAGACACTACCACCTCTAAGGGAGCGGCCTGAGTGATTGCGTGTCTCCAACCTCATGGGGTCTCAGTGAAAGTGGATGTATGTGAGATTCTTGGGCTCCCATCTGAAATGTGAGCTCCTTCTCAATAATGCAGTGAATAGCCTTAAGTATAAAAGTACCAGAATCCCCTTCTACAGGCTTTCCTTTGCACGAATCTTAAGACTCCAACTACCCTTTGAAAGCTGAGGACATGGTTTTCCTGGCCCTCCCATTTCTTCTAAGAGTTTCATGTTAAAAAGAAAAACCCTAAGATTTTCAGGTATAGAAACCAGCAAGATGGGTAACAACGAAGTAGAACAAGGCAAGCCTCTGCCACCCATCATTTCAGTTGCATTTGATTTGGGCATGTTCAGTTCCAAATGCACAAAATGCTATGCTGGGTGCTCTTGTCTTGTTTATTTTTATTTCTCTTTAAGCCACTTGTCTGATTTGGGTTCCAGATCTGGAGAGGTCATCAACGTGCTCAGTTAGTTCAGACAACACCCAGTATTACCCTGGTCCTTCCTGCTTTGGGATCCAGGTTGAATTCACCAGGCTCGGGGGCCACACCTGCTCTTGTGCAGCCTGGGGGTGTGTGGGGTGTAGAGTAACGCAGCTTTGTTCACAGCAGATATTTAAATCTGATTTGTTCTACTAGGGTTTACCTTAACCCCAGGTTCCCAACACACTAAGATCATGGCTCACATGTGGGACTCACGTACTAGCAGGAAAACCAATCCTGGAACACGTGGAAGCCTTAAGGATATTTAGATGGTTTCCTTAAAATACGGTTCTCTACCCAGCCAAATTGCTAGAGTTAGAGTGTTATGAGTGTAAAAATAAAATTTAGGGTGATGAACAGTTAAAGTGTAAGAACCATAAGCAACAGAAGCAGGAATTATTCACTCTCGCCAATGCTGGCGCTGTGTCTGGAGTTTGCTTTCCATCTCATACATCCAGACGTTGCCACTGGGATACAGGCGTTCTTTCCTGCACTGGAGCCAATGGAGCTGTTGGAAACACCCTATAAATCTCATCTTCTGGACCGTGACCTTCAGCCCCTTGGGGGCAGCTTTCACTTTATGATCATCTTGAAAACCCGTGGTTGAGGAGACTTGCAATAACACCCAAGGGCTCAGCATCCTGTATCTCTGCCAGATGAATGAAAGGGAAAGGACCACTCAGGCCTGAGCTGTTCATACAGAAGAGGCTTAGTTCCCCTAGCCAGAAATCCAGCAGAGAACAGCAGTGCTCTGAATGAGGTCACTGAGCACCGGAGGGGTGACATGCAGGAATTCCTCCTGCACTTACTGTTCTCAGGACTTAGTCTGGAGTGGTGGTGGTGGTGATGGTGGTAAGACACAGCCTCCCCTTTGCCTGCCTCAAATGAGCTTTTAAGAATAAACCTGGAAGTGGAAACAGGCTGCCTTCGGAGGGGGTTGGGGGCGCGTTGTGCCTCACTTTTGTTGGCCTATCAGGTTGATTCCTTCTGATTCTATTTTTCAACTTTATACAAGGTGGGCCTTGTGAAATTCTTATGCTAATTCGAAACAGGAGCTGAGCAGTGCCCGGGCTTTTGTGTGGTGAGGCCCACTTGGTGTGATTGTGGCAGGCACCTGGTCTATAAATCCACACCAAGTTGAGACCAAGGGAGCTGCTAGGCATTGTCTGGGCTTATGGGATTGGCCTGCCTTGCTTCCAGCCAAGCCATGTCTTAGATGTGGGACCTAGGAAGGGAACACAACAGGTAGAGTCACAAACAGGCCTGCAGCAGAAATGGCAGTAACTCAGCACCTGGACGAGGCTCAGAGTTGAAAGACTTTGAAGTGTATCTTTGAAAAGAATTCCCAAACTTTGAGGTGCAGCTCAACCAGCCCTCGCTTATGGCATCTCCTGTGGGTCACAGTAAGGCGTGGCCTCTTGATTCAGAGCTTCTGGTATGTGCAAGCTCGCTGACCTATTCATTTTGGCAGTGAATTCCCTCAAGGCACTGCTTGCAAAGTTCCAAATTCCTTAAGAGAATTTGTGAGACCCCAAATGCTTTAGGGTGTCCCTGGAAGGTTCTTGCTCATCTCCCTGACTTTCAGCACACATAGCGTGAGGGTTAAGCCGGTACTATAAGCTTGTGAACTGGTCACCGCTGCCCTCCATAGCTGTTAGCCTGAGCTTGTGGTACTGGCTCTGCGCTTTCTCAGGGCTAAAAGGACACTGTGAAGAGCACCCCTGCTCTATATTATGTCTTTGGGCAGAGAGTGGGTATCTGCAAAGGAAAAGCTCTTTGCTCCAATGTCACACGGGCCTGGGCAGGCTTCTTCTCAAGACTGAGTCTATGAGTGGTTGCCCACGTTTCTCACCGGTGTCTTTACTTAGCTGCCAGGACCAACTTATCTGTCAGAGGGTGATCTTCCTGCTTTGAGGCACCATTGCCAAGGGAAGTGTCACAGAGTGTAACAAACAGAAGACCCAGATTGCTGTACTAGCCCTGGAAAACCCTTTGTCTGCTTAGGATCTCGCTCCACGGACTTGACTATTAAAAGCAAGTATTGCTTGTACCCTTTCTATCAGGTATATGGGGGAGTGGGTACCCATTGTCAGATCTACTGGGTTCTGAGACTGAGTACCTCCTCACCGTTCTGAACTTTCAGGGCCTGAGTTGGTAGTTCCCCATGAGAGTACAGTGTGGCTGACAAATGGCTTCACTTCTGACTATCCGTGCTGTCTATATTTTGGCTAATGGGGTAATAGATGCAGTGGGGCAGGCACCACCAGTGAGTACAGAGGACAGAGCTTGGCTCTGGGCACACTCAGAACCCTCTCTTGAGGCCTCTACTCACAATTCTACAACAGTATGCTCTCAGCCACCTATGGATTGGTTAGGTGAGGGCATAATCAGTTATCTCAGGCTGGGCAAGTAGACTCATTTGCAACGTTAGCAATTAGATAACACATGACAAAAATAAAACATAAATAAAAAGCAAGGGGCCTGGAGGTGGCCCGGCTGATAAGATGCTTGTTGAACAAGCTCAAGGACTTGAGTTCGACCCCTCCCCCCAGAGCACATGTAAAATGCAGCTCTGTGGTTATGTACCTGTAATTCTCCTGCTGGGAAAGCAGAGGCAGGAAGACTCTGGGGTCCTTCTGGCCAGCCTACCTAGCTGAATCAATGAACTCCAGGCTTACTGAGAGACCTTGCCTGAGGAAATAAGGTGGAAAGTAAGAGAGGAAGGTGCCTAATGATGTTGCCCTCTTGCCTGCATGCCAACCTGTGCTTGCACATGTACGTACACACACACACACACACACACACACACACACACACACACAATCAGTTCTCTTCCTTTAGAGAACCATGACCAATTCAGAAGGGGTCCAGAGCCCCCTGTTTCTAACTTCTTGCCACTGGGTCCCCTTCCTAAAGGTTCAGTCGCCTCCTGTTACCGTGAACTGGTAGCCATGTTCGTGAATATATAGAGCTTTTTCTGGAACCTTTGAGATCTGAACCATAGCACCCACTTTCAAAAAGTCAAGTCTGGGTTTAGATTTCTATCTTGGCTCTTTTAAAACTCAGTAACACATTGTTAAGTGTTTTTCAGGAAGTAGCTTTCATTTTCTGTGCATTTCCTACTAGCTGGAGCTCCCATTAAGGGCTGGAGGGGACCGTTCATGATGAGAGGGCTGCAAGGCAGCTGTCAACACCCCTCAAGGGTTTGGTGGATGCTCTACACACTTAGAATAGACCACTCAATTATTATGATCATTGTAGTAATTCAGAAAGAACAAGTAGTGATGAAAAGTGCCCACTAAGGCTTGTCGGGAGTTAGAAGATGCCCTGGTCATGATGACCCTGTGCAGGAGGTCCTATGACTATCCCCATTTTACAGACAAGGAAATCAAGGCCCTGAGAAGTGAAGACCAGCCTTTGAACACTGGCCTGCCAACCTCTCAGGGAGTCTTCTTTTGAACTTGTCTTTTGTTTTAGCTTCTCTATAGAAAATTCTACTTTTATGTGTTCGGAAAGAAGTGTTAACAGCGGAGAAATGGTATTTATTGGTTAGGAAAAAACCATCCAATCAAATGAAGGAACAGCAACACAGGCTACTTGAGCGGTGGTAGATGGGTCCTCGGGGTGGAAAGAGTGGAGGGGACTAAGTTGGAAGAAAGAAAAAGTTGTCCTTGAGACCACTCACTGTTTTAGCCTAAGCGTGAAGAGGGATTAAGGGGCCCTCTGAGCCTTAGGACTATGCTCTGTGATCTCCGCCTTGGGCCAGGGAAGGAAGCTCCAACTCTCCCTGTCATTCGTCCCTTTCTGGCATTCGTCACGGAGGCCAGCACACACTTGGTTGAATTCTTTCAGCTACTGATCCAGAAAATTGGAAACAACTTTGGCTCCCTGTTCAATCAGTTGGATAATCAGAGCTCGTCAAGCTTGCCCCCCAATTGTGACCACCGGGCTGTCTGAAAGCCAGTGGGGAATCTGTTACGTGCAGGCTTTTGGAGGCTCCGAATGGGCAAGCAAACACAAAAGCTGATTATTACAGTTGAGGGCCTTAAAGGCTGGAGTGTTAGGGCTTCGGGGAATGGAAGGGACAGCTCAGGGAGACAGTAGGAAACCCAGTGAAATAATTTTAAGTGAGAATGTCTAGAGATAACTATCCAAAGTGGAAAGTGGTCTAGCCTGGGATGGTTGTGCTGCTTAGGAGAGACACAAAGGTTACTGATGGGGATGAGGGGTGTCCCAGGAGAAGGATGATAGAAAAACACCTGACCCATTGGGTCAAAGTAAGAACCTATTACGGAGACGTGGGGGTGAGATCAAGGAGAAGAGAGTTCTTGGCAGAGATTGCTTCTGTAATTTATCCCAGACCCTTTAATTCCTGACCACAACCATGAGAAGGAGATTATCACCTCCCCCAGTCATCAGCACAATTGACTGGTATGGAGGTTGTTAACTTGAGAAAATCACGAGAGATAGTATTGGGCAACTTCAAAAGTCCACTGTCTTTTTCAATGAGCGGGTTGTGGAAGGGCTTAGGAACACTAATAACAGCTGAAGATCTAGCTGCAGGTGGCTGTCTAATTCCAATCAAAATAATCTTTCCCCAGTCTTAGCGGATAAAGGACGGCAGAATTAAAAAGGGACCAAGAGTGATTTTTGGCACAGGCACCAGGTCTGTCGTGGAAGGGAGGCTATTGGTGTTGGCACTGTGTAGTTAGTTTCTTCCCAGCAACAAATTCCCCTCTCCCCTTGATGGCCTGGGAGGTCACACACGTGCCTCTGTGTCCTTTGTACACAGCTGCATACCCCATGTGCTATTTGCTTTAGTTAACAGTACGGTGGGGAGAGGGTAGATTGCTGGTGCTTGAAAAATCCAGAATATTATAAAATCAGATGTTGCTCCACTCCCTAGAAGTTTCCATGCTGATGTGAAAAATATACCGTTTGAGGATGACAGACTTTGTGTCCTTTGGGCATCTCTCTTCTTGGGAGTTTGTGTTTCGTTAGTGTCTCATCAGAGTTTCTGAGTCTGTGTTAACTTGAGAATAGCTTCAGTAGTAAGAGACTGCCAAATGCTGCGTTAGACAAAAGTGCCGGTATCTCTACTCCAGGACTTTCTAGAACAACGGTTCTTAACCGGTAGGCTGTGATCCCTTTGTTGGGGGGCAGGGGTGTCACAGAACAGATACCCTGCTTATCAGATACTGATTCATACCAGGAGCAACATTACAGCTATGAAGTAGCAATGAAATAATTTTATGGCTGGGGGTCACCACACCATGTGGAATTGTATTAAAGGGTCACAGCGTTTAGGTAGGTTGAGAGCCACTGTAGAACCTTCCCCATGCACGCTAGTTTTGAATCGTCTACAAAGTTATGTAGATTTTTAACTGAAATAAAATATAAAAATTCACATATTCTCTCACTCTGACTTAGCTACCCCAGCTGCATCCTGGGAAATGCTTCTCTCTCACAGGCAGGGTATGAAGTAGCTTGAGCTGAGTTTCCAAGCAGGTATTTCCTTGAAGGCTATGGTCCCTGGCTATCTTGTCAAGCTGTCAAGCTATCCCTGAAGAGGAGGCCGGAGTCAGGTGACTGTTCAGTCTTTGGTAGCACAGGGTACTGGGGTATGCTGAGTCTGGGAGGGCAGGTAGCTAGAGTAGTGATACAGAATGTGGACCCGCCTACTGTTTATGCTCAGGGAGACCCAGGCACAGGAATCCCCCCGAGAATGTGTTCTTTCTCCGCTGTGGGTACCAAAGCCTTATCCCAGGTGGGGCTATTCAAAGACCTTCCCAAGTGCTTTGGTATTTATAGCTTGTCATAGATGCAAGCAGATTTCTGCAGCCGAAAATAGTGACATGTCGCCATTTGAGCCAATGTGTGAGTCTGCTTCAGGGATATACATAATTCTGGGGCAAGATCGTGCCAGGAAATAGTTGCTTTCCTGAAAAGCCATTTCTCCTCACTTTCCCTTTAAGAGGAGGTAGCCGTTTTCAGAACCTTTGCGGCCAACCACCTGTATTAATGGGCAAGGACTCCTCCTCGGCTGGGCCGATTCTCATGTGTTCATCACTTTATGCATCTTCTCTTGGTCCCTAAGAGGGCTTGAACTGTGGAATTTTCTGAGTCTGTGAATGTTCCCCCAGTCTGTATCTAAATTGTTTCATCTTATTGGACTGCTAAGAGGAAGCAAAAAACAACGAGCCAGCAACACCCCAGAGCCCCTCCGTATTCCACTGAAGCTTTGTGAGCATTCACAGAGGATTCTGGGAAGGGTGGAACCTTCCTCCCCGCCCCCCCCCCCCCCCCCGACACAGTTTTTTTGGAAGACGATTTAGAAATGGAGCTTACAAGGGGTTTGGCTGAGGCCTGATCATGCCAGCAGCCTGATCATGCCAGCAGACTCTCTTTCGGTAATTAAAGACGGAAACCGACCTCCCAAGCGCTGAAGTTAGCAGCTGTATCGGGTCAGAGGACCCCAGGAAAGGATCGGAGTTGTTTATTCGTCTCCTAGTATCTCTTTCCTAATAAAACCCCAGTGGTCTGTCTTAAGAGTGTCACCCCACCACGAAAACCAGGTCTGCTGGTTATTTATTTATGTAAGATGTTTAGCCTGTTTGGAAATTAAACACTTTCTTAGATTTCATCTCCTCAGGCCGATGGCAGAGCCTCTGGGGGTGATCCTAAGAGGGTACAATGATAAAAGCCTTCGCAGGGTAGCGCAATGGGAAAAAGCCAGGATGAATTAGCTCGCTGTGACATGGCTAACATCATCGTATTTATATATGTTTCATTAAGCAGGGGCTTGACAGCTTTATGAGGAAACAGTGGGGTTTGCAATGGAGGAAGGGCCTGTAACCCTGCCAAAGCTGATCCCGGCCTGTGCCATGCTGTTCTTTAATAGAATAATATTTGCGCAGTGAAAATGTCATTTTAAATGACTGGTTTGATAATCCCTTAAGCTTTTAAATGATCTGCAAAGTCTGGAAATTCTACCCCAGTGTTTAAAATTGACGGGAACATTAATGAATGCAAACATGAAAGGATGGTGCCCAGCTTTGTTTCCCCGAGTCAGACATCTATGGCAGGAGGGTTTTCCTTTTGTCTTCTGCATGGTGACTCACCACACTGAAGCAGCTGTAGCAAGTCTTCACCGCAGGAAAGTTTGGCTGGACAGAGAGCTCAGCCCATGGTGGGGCCGGGTGCTCCTGGGGTTGCTGGTAGCTTGAAGTTCCCTCATGCAGAGTAGGAAAAGCACCAGCTCTGGGAGGGCCTTTGCAACAAGGGGATGCCTCTCTGTGGAGAGCAATTAGCAGAGGCCTTGCCTCTCTCCAGCTAGTGCCTCCTGAGCCTGTGTCCCACCTGGTGAGGAAGGAGGAGGAAGGAGTTAGTCTCTCACTGGAGCCCACACATCCTACACTAATGCTCTGGGTTCCTGGTGGATAAAAGCTTTCCATTTTCCAGGCATGTGATACTGAGAGAGGCTTCTTTGTCACAGGACTCTTCTCTTCTTTTAGTGCCTCTCAATGGGCCAGGAAACCTGGCATAGAGATTGTTTTCTTGTGAATCGGGACAACACGATACAAAGGTCACCCAGGGGCAAACCCAGCTCATTGCCTCTTTGTACAAATAAAGTTTTATTGAAACACAATTATACCCATTGCTTTATTGTCTGTGGCAGCTTTTCAGAGATAATGTAAAAGCGCTGGATTGTTGTAACAGAGACTGGACTATTTGGCTCACAATATTTGCGTCATTTGACATCTGGTCTTTTACAGAGTCCACAGACCGCTGCCTCAGGTCATTGATCAAAAAGAGGTAGGATCCTTGTCTCGAGTTTAGCTCTGCTAGCCTCTGTGAGTCTCAGGGCAAGTCACTTAACATCTCTGTGCTTTGGCTTCTTCTTAAGTAAAATTAGGATAATATTTCTGACTTGTCCTTTCCATGCAAATATTGAGAGGACATTAGAGGCTGTCCATCACGTGTCCATGGAGCCTGGCCAAAGTTTCTTGATTTCCTTAGGGCTGTTTCCTCATCTGTGAAACAGGTCTCAGATCAGTACTCTTGGAATGTTAATGCGTACATCAGTTCCAGGTGGGAAAGGGATCAGGCTGGGGAGGGTTGGGGAAGTGGGTAGGGGTGATGTTGTGGGGAGGGTTGGGGGAGAGGGTAACGGTGGTGTTGTGGGGAAGTGTTGTCTGGTGTCAGTTAGGTTCTAGTGTTGGAAGGTTCAAGGTTGGGGCCTGCAATTCTGCATTTACATTGCTTCTTTCACATTTAGTTTATTTGTTTGTGCATGGGCACATAAGTCGTGATGTATGTGAGGATGACAGAGCACAACCTTTGTGAGCCTGGTTTTCTCCTTCTACCACGTGGGGCCTAGAGATCCAACCTGGATTGTCACACTTGTTGGCAAATGTCTTTACCCATTGAACCATCTTGCCAGACCCTAGTCTGCATTTCTAAGAAGTTTCTTGAGATGCTGATGTTCCTGGATTAGCTCTCTGGTCAGGGGTCTCCAGGGAGACTGTCCTCAATAGGATGCAGGAGAACTAGATTCCCTCAAGGCCGTGGGTTTTCTCACTTGAGCAACCTGGCAAACCTAGCCTCTGCAGAGTGCCCAGCAGCCTGGAGACCCAGGAAAGAATCACTGTTTGCATTTAAATCCCAAGTTAACTGCTGCAGAGTCCCCCTTCTCTGGGCACAAGTCAGCCTTTTGCTCTGTTTAGGTCTTCAAGTGATGGCAATGTGACCTGTCCACAGTACAGACGGCGGAGACTGTTTTTCTTAAAATCCACATGAGTGCAGGTTCATCTCAGGCGCAGGCAGGTAGTTCAGCTGGTACAGCAGGTGCAGAACACTCAAGAGGCCTTGGCTTCAATCCGAAGCAATGCTTCTCAACCTGTAGGTCGTGACCTCTTTGGCAAACCTCTGTCTCCAAAAATACTTACATTATGATTCACAACAGTAGCAAAATTACAGTTATGGAGTAGCAACAAAAATAATTTTATGGTTGGGGGGTGGAGGGGGCACCACAACATGAAGAACTGTATTAAAGGGCCACAGAATTAGGAAGGTTGAGAACCATTGATCCAAGCCCTCACAGATTGGGTGTGGTGGTACATGCCAGCTTGAGAGTTGAAAGCAGGAAAATCAGTAGTTCAAAGTCCATCCTTTTCTTGGCTACACAATTAATTTAAGGCCAACCTGGGTTACATGACACCCTGTGTCAAAGCAGGAAAAAAACAACCAACCCCCCCCAAAAAAAACCAAAAAACAAACCAAAAAAACAAAAACAAAAACAAAACCCCAAAACCCAACCAATCAACCAAAACCAAAACCAAACCCCTCAAATGCAAAAAACAATCCCCCCATTAAAACCTAAAAGAGGTCTTTAATCTTTAAAAACAAAACAAAACCCAAAATGTTCTTAAAAGCATCCAGAATGTCCGAGCACCTAATAGCCCAGTTCAACTGACACAAAACTATTACAACTAGGCACTGCACTATGAATTGCACAGAACTTGATGATTTTGCTGACATTGCCTGGCACTGAAATCTGCATGCAGTGTGTGTGCTCTTATGTGTGGTGGGTGCAGATGTGTGCAGATGTGTGTATATCCACATGTGTGTGGAAGCCAGAGGTTGGCAGTGGATATCTTCCTTGACTGCTCTTCACCTCACATATCGAAGCATCATCTCTTAGTTTTGTTTTGTTTTTTTCCCAGACACGGTTTCTCTATATAGCCATGGCCATCCTGGAACTCACTCAGTAGACCAGGTTGGCCTTGGACTCAGAGATCTGCCTGCTTCTGCCTCCCAAGTGCTGGGATTAAAGGTGTGTGCCACCATCATCCTGAAGCTAGCGAGCTTGCGTCAGGGATCCTTGTCTCTGCCTTTTGGCCACCACACCTGCCCAGCTGTGTGATGAATGCTTTACCCACTGAACTGTCTCCTGACACTTTCCCAGGCACTCTCCCCACCATATTCCCAGCAGAGAGGACTCACACTGGCTTTAGCTCACAGCCTGATCTTGTAGGTGATGGATTGAGAAGGCTATTTCCCTACTGTTGGTTAGCAAAGCTGTGCCACACCCTCCTTTTGGCAGCCAGGTGGCTTGAGAAAGCAGCCAGTGGCAGGTCGGATCCTCCTTGGCTGGCCTTGTGTCAGTCTGGATGAGGCTTACCCTGGGAATGATGGGACAGATGGAGAGCACCCCCACCCCCAACCTCTAGTTAGTCACACCTTGTGTGTGAGCGTGCCGGATTTTAATCCTTTTGCTCAGTAGGGAAACATTTCCTGGGCTCCAAATGGCTCCTAAAGAATTCTCTCAGGCGTTTGTTCCAAGCACATTTTCCACAGACCAGGGGAGCCTTCTGGCTGTTTGTCCTAATTGTAACCCTAAGCCACTTAGCAGTCTGTCAGGTGAGAGAGCAGGGAGCTGGGATGCATGGCAGGAGGGGGGTAATTGTCACTGGATAAAGAGAAACAAATGAAAGAGAGTTGTGAGTTAGGCCAGGGCTCTAGGTTAGACCCTGATATGTAGAAAGAAGCCTGCGTTATGATAGAAACATGTTTTTAGACTGGGATAGACCCATGTCCAAATGCCACCACCTTTGCTGTTTTTGTTGTTTGTTTGTTTGTGACTGGGTAAAGATTTCAATCTTCCTGGCCTTCTCTCAACTCTCAAGCTCCATCACACGGAATGCTACTCATCTCCCCGTGCAGAACCCTCCAGGGGTCCCCGTGTATATCACATCAGCTCCCAGACAGCCTCTGACTAGATCTTGGATCCTTACTTGATTTAGTTTCTATTACTAGGAGATCAGCCCAAATGCTGCCATCCACATTCAGTCAACGCCCAGGCTGGGAGAACTATCTGCGCAACATATGTTTTCATAAAGGAAAACAAAGCGCGTCCAGGCACTGGTTTAGTCAAGTCACTTCCCTGCCCCGCGCTCCCTGCCCCTTTCTAAGATATGGAGCCTCTGTCAAGGATTTCTATGTGTCACACTTTCCTCACCCAAATAAGATGCACTCTGCGAGGGGTGGGGTTGTTGGAAGATCAGATTCCAGGTTACGGCCATAGGTTTTTGTAACCAGCAGTCTGTAGATTTTCTTACACTCCAGGTGAGTTTGAGCAGGCAGAGGAGTGGCTTGCGCACACGCCCCTCCACCCCCACCTCCCACCTCCGCACAGCCAGGGCCCCTAAGAGACCTTAAAGACAATGCCTAAAACCTAGGCTGTGCTATTTCTCAAAACAGAAGAGGAAACCTGACCTGCATGGTGCAAGGCTAACTGAGCTCCACACCCTTGTTTAGGGGGTGGCAGTGCTCTGAACTGAACCGTGGGCCTCCTGTATGCTGGGCAAGTGCTCCAGCATTACCGTGAGCCACTGGCCTCTGAAGTCCATTTGACTCTTACCTTTTTGCCAACATAGTCTCTGTAATGGCGGATCTTGCCTGAAATTCAAGTGTTGGAGACCCGATCCCTAATGTAATGGTATTGAGATATAAGGACCCAATGAGAGGTGGCTAGGCCTTGGGGGCTCTGCCAAAGCGGGACGGGGCGGGAGGGGGGGGGCTCAGGCATCATGATAATGTCGTTCCTGAGGGAGTGGGTTAGTTGTGGCAACTAGAGAGCATTTTCTTAAAGTGGCCCTCCCCTGCATGTCCTCTTGTCCTTCTCACTTCCACCATGGCATGACAACACAGCATGGAGGTCTTTTCCTCATACAGGCGCCATGTTCCTGGACTCCTCAGCCCCTGCAACTACAAGCCAAATGAATCTTTGTTCTTTAAACACCACCCAGGTTCAAATATTTTGTCATAGGTGCAGAAAACATCCTAAGAATGCCTGCTGTTTGTTCCCAGAGGCCCCTTCAGAGATTCCTTTGTTTCCTACGTCTAGTCTCTCATCAGGATCTTCTTCCACCACACCCCTAAAGTCCAACGGTGTCGCCATTTCTATTTACCCCACTTTATTTGTCTTCCTCTCCTGTTTGGCCTACTACACGAGGTGGAGAGCATCCGTTTTCAACTCAACCATGCCTGAGTCACCGGAGGGAAATTTGAAAAGGAGAAATGCAGCCCTAAAGCTTCATATCCCCAAGATTCTGGCCGAGTTCGTCAGGATGGGCTCTCAAAACACCTGTGCTGTCACGCCTCCAGGTGATTCTAATTTGCAGCTTGAGGCTTTCCTGTGTCCAGCTGCCAAACCAGGGGCTCAAACAGCATTTCAGGGGTTTCTTCTCTCAGCTGCAGAGAGTCCCGCCATGCACAATTATGCTGGATGCTGACACGAACACCTCTCTCCCCCATTAACCACAGAACAAATGACTACATCTCCTCGCTCCCATTTTGCCTGTCACTCACTTATTTGGGCACCTGTATGCTTTAGTGGACATCAGACTTCTTGAAGAAGGAACTGCAGCTTGTTGAACTTAGTACCTCCGACAGTACTTCATGCACAGTAAACCTTTGACATATTGGACTGATGGTCAGATGTTCTGCAGGCCCAGCATCGTCTAGAACAGTGGTTCTCAACCTTCCTAATGCTGCAACCCTTTAATATGCTTTAACCCCTTTAATATGACCCCCAGTGATAAAATTATTTTTGTGGCTATTTCATAACTGTAATTTGGCTACTGTTACAAATTGAAATGTAAGTATCTGTGCTTTTTGGTGGTCTTAGGTGACTTCTGAGGAAAAGTTCTTTAACTCCCAAAGGGGTCTCAGCCCACAGGTTGAGAACCACTGGTCTAGAACACCACTGCAAACATAGTCGACGCTCAAGAAATGTTTTTTGACCAATTGATTGGTATCTGTTTCGTAGAAAGGAAGAAGAGGGACCGAAAGTTTCCTCAGCTCCATTTGACTGGATGCTTGTGACTTTACTGAGCGATTGTCTTTAGTATAGATGATTGCAAAAGCTTGCACAAATACACACATGTACACATACAGGTACACATGCACTCATGAATGCACACATACACGGAAGAACTGATCATCCACTTAGATGAGCCTATCTAGTGCTACCCAGTGGAAATGGTTATGTTAGGCGAGAAGGTATTACATTTGGTCATGCTCAGTGTAACAAACTTTAATACAGGGTTTCCTGGAAAGGACCATTTACATCCTGTTTGTTACAAACGGGCTGGGAACGAATGAGCTGGAAACCAGGCTACCAGGCTCTCATCTCAGAGCTTTCATTTGCATGCTGGATAGTATCGGTCCTGTCTGCTAACCTCTTTGAATTTCAGCTTTTTCATTTGGAAAGAAGACTTGAGATTCATTCAGTCAGTAGATTCTATGTCCCCAGGTATGTTTTAAAAAAAATACATTGATTTCTCAAAATATTAATAAGCATTCAGACTCAATAAACAGAAATTCTAAGGATCAAATAAGGCATTATTGGGGGGGGGTACTGCTTACTCTACATTGACATAGCTTTTCCCAGGACTTTATAGAGGCATTGGCTTTTGATGTCTACTGTGAGTCACCGTAGGGCTGCACAATGGTTTTCTCAAAGTCATTTGACTGTGAAACATTTCCTCCTCTTCCAGACTTATTAGGAGTCTAAGAATTGGGGCTGCAGAGATGGCTCAGAGGTTAAGAGCACTGACTGCTCTTCCAGAGGTCCTGAGTTCAATTCCCAGCAACCACGTGGTGACTCACAACCATCTATAATGTGATCTGATGTGCACTGTATACATAATAAATAAACAAATCTTTAAAAAAAAAAACAGTCTAAGCATCAAGCAATACAGCAGTGGCCATGGCTGATCCTCAAAATTGTCTGCTCTCTTGCTGTGGTACCACCACCTTCTCAGGCCACTCTGTCTGCCTCATTCTTAATGTAGATTAGTTTCCCGGAGTAGAGGTGATCATTTATCTATCACTCGTTTATTCACCTCACCCAGGAAGTCTTCCACTCCACTCCATCCCATAGTGACATTCATAGTTTTGAAGCTATCCATGCTGGTTGTTGAAGGCAGAGTTTGAATCCCAGTACCTGGGCAAGGACCAGATTCTCTAAGTTTCAGTAGAAATACCTGCAATACATAGGTAGCGTTCTGTGCACACCTGTGGTTTGTAGTGTGCTGTTTCCCCCTGGAGCCCATCCCAGTCACACTCTGGGGGCAGCAGTAGGAAAACACACAACTGAAGCCTACTAGAGCATCACACCTTCCTGGTCATAGCAGTTACCGTGGTATCTAATTAGGATCATGGAATACAAGGATAACTTTGTTGTGTTGGTCCATTCAGGTAAGGAGAACAGTTTTTGCTGTTTCCTCCTGGATTTAAGGTGTAGGAGCAAAAGACTTGAGCATGCATCAGCCATCTTAAAACTGTGAGGGGATAGCTTTTCTGATAATAGACCAACACAGTAATATGTAGACTTAATGAGTGAACATTTGCCAAGAAGATGACCTTGGAAATGGAAACAGAAAATGTGGGTCCCTGATACCTCAGAGTAGGATTCCAATTTGGGACTATGTATTGTCATCAAAAGATGAGAAGTAATAAATAATGTTCTATTGAATTTAGTTGATTATATATATATATATATATATATATGTATACATATATATATAATCTCTATATCTATCTATCTGTCTGTCTGTCTGTCTATCTATCTATTGTCTAATCATAACTCACAGTTTGAGTTTCCTTTCCCTCTTTTCCTTGTTTCTCCCTTGTAATACTGATTGTTGAACCTAGGGCCTTGTACATACGGTGCAGATGCTCTATACTAAGCTAAATTTATACCTTCAGCCATCTTTTTACTTTTTATTTTTGAGACAAGTCCTTATGAAGTTGCTCAGGTTGACTCTGGACTCACTCTGTATCCCAGGATGCTATTGAACTTGGTGTCCTGGTGCCTCTTTCCCTCAATGGCATTCCAGGCACCAAGTATTGGAGACACCACACCAACCTTGTCTATTTGCCTTTCAACATAAGAGTCCTAGCTGGCTGATGTTTCCCACTCATAATAGGATTATGTTAGAGGTCCAATTATGCCCTCTTACATTCGCATATCAAAGTCATAACCTCCAGGTGCCCTTACTCGGAGAGAAAGTAATTATATTAAGTTAGAGTTGGTCCCAATATGACTAGATCTTACAAGAAAAAGAAGTACAAATGTTCTGTGTGTACTCATAGAGGAAAGGAAAGAGGGATGGGTGAACCTTGTATTAGATTCATTGCTATGACCCAATACCTGACAAGAAGCAATTTAAGGGAGAAAGGGTTTCTTATTTACTTGATTTGTTATTACAATGTGTATGTGTGTATGTGTGTGTGTGTATGTGTGTGTATGTGTGTGTTTGTGTGTGTGTGTGCATGAGAGAGAGAGAGAGAGAGAGAGACAGATAGACAGACAGACAGACAGACAGAGCACTCCATGGCAAGTGTGTAGGGTTCAGAGGCAGCTTCCAGCAGTCTGCTCTATCCATCCTTCCACCTGTTGTTCCAGCATCAGGCTTGGCAACAGGCATTTCTACCTGATGAGCCAGCTTACCTGCCAGTAGGGTTTATTTTGACTTAAAGTTCCACATTGTCCTTATGCTGGGGAAATGTGTGGAGTCAGGAGCACAAGGCAACTAGCTGGTCACGTTATGACTATAACTAGGAAGTAGAGTGCAAATAGAAAATAAGGCTAGGCTGTGAAACTTGAGCCTGTCCGCAGTGACCCACTTCCTGTAGCAAGGCTCCCCTTCTCGAAGGTTCTACAACAGCCACACCTGCTAGAGGCAAAGTATTCAAACTCATAGGCCTATGGGGTGATGTTTCTATTCAAACCAAACAGCCCTCTTCCAGCTGAGGACAGGGGCCTCAGAATAAAACCTTGGACTCTAGAACCCAGAGGAAGTACCTTTGTGTTATTGGAGCTATCTGTTCTGTGGCTTTTCCTTATGGCTGCTCAAGTAGACTGGCACAGACTGAAGCTCTGGGCTGGGTCTCGGGGCCCTTCTCAGCTGTGACTTCTTTTTCCTTAAGTTCTAATTCATCCTGTCTGGAAGCCCTCCGTAGGGCAGTGTGTTCCGTTTTCCTAACGAGATCCATGAAGGCCCCACAGCACCTGACTCAGGACTATTATGCACATTAAGACACTGAATAAATGCTTATTGATTAATTAGGTCTCCCTAGGCCACACTAGGCAGGCAGAGATGGATGAAGTTGTTTAATAAAGTCTGTCCAAATGGACCACATTTCTTTGGCAGACCTCTCCTTTAAAGGGAGAAGCGAAGGAGCAGGCATATTTTTACAGTGGGTTGTACTATCCCAGAAAAAAAGCCATCAGGGGAAATGGCTATGGAGATAGCCTGGCAGTGACAGCAGGGCTGCCTTGTTATCAATTTCCTGTTACCAGTCATGTCTTTTTTAATCTGAGGAGTGTTTTCATGACAAGGCGAGTGAGTGAATCTCAGTAATGCAAAGTTGATGCTGTTAGCATGTATCCCATCATGGCTTTGCTTTTATACATCAGGGGATTTTTTCCCCCTTCAGACTATAATAGGATGGAAATATTCCTGCTCACTGTAATTTTGAGAAGTGTAAGTGAATGTTGGCTCTCGTGCCCCTTAAATTCATTGTTGCGAGTCTATTCCTTTTAAAGCCTAATTTTAAAATGGAGGTGAGACCTAGGACTCTACCCTTTTAAGCGAGTATATGGTGTGGCAGAGGTTATATCTTTATTCCTGTAATTTTCCCCCAGGGGATGGCCAGAGCTCCGCTAACAAAGTATTGGTTAAATTTCACCCACTGGGAAAAGAAAACTGACAAAAATTTGTCACATTGCCTGGAAACAGGGCTGCAGAATATTTTCCCCATGAACCTAGTAAAGATGGGTGGACACTACTCAATCCTTTGTCTGTCCCTGTACACAGTGGCAGATGATGGGCGCATCTGGATGATTAATTAAGCATAATGACAAACAAACAAAATACCTATTTAGGTTCAGACTGGACTCTTAGGGTCTTTTTTTTTTCCTTTTTAGATAAAAGGAGAGGATGAAGGTGAGATGAAATCACTCAGATAGTTGCGTCAATTTAGTTCACGTTATGCAGTGAGGTGACCCCATCCTGGAGGTCAAGCCTTTCTCTGGAGTTGGCTCCTTTTATACTGTGACCAGGTTTCTCGTCTCCTGAGAAACCACGCTGTTGTCTTCCAAGGAACACAGCAGAACATGCAATAGATGGCTGCCTCCCAGGAAGTACATTACAAGAACAATCTTCTCGTGAGTGCCACGGGCTGACCTGGTAATACTTAAAGTTTAAATCTCCTTGTACATGACTAGGTTAAAAGAAATATTCTCTTAGGAATTATAATTATTAAGCATTTTAGTAAATGTTCCATGGATATTTTTTCTCTTACAAAGTAATATCTGATGATATTTGATACAGAGCTAAACAGAGAATTCTCAACAGGAGAATCTCAAATGGCTGAGAAGCACTTAAAAAAAATGCTCAGTGTCTTTAGTCATCAGGGAACCACAAATCAAAACCACTCTGAGATTCCATCTTACACCTGTCATAATGGCTAGGATCAAAAACTCAAGTGACAGCATATGCTGGTGAGGATGTAGAGAAAAGGACACTCCTCCATTGCTTTTGGGAGTGTAAAGTTGTACCACTATTTTAGAAATCAACTTGGCATTTTCTCATAAAATTGGGAATAGTTCTACCTTGAAACCCAGCTATACCACTCATGGACACGTACCCAAAGCATGCTCCACCATACAACAAGGACACTTGCTCAGCTATGTTCATAGTAGCTTTATTTTTAATAGCCAGAAACTGGAAACAACCTAGATACCTTTCAACCAAAGAATGGATAAAGAAAACCGTGGGACATTTACATACCGGGATAATACTCAGCTATTAAAAACAAGGAAATCATGAAATTTGCAGGCAAATGGTTGGAACCAGGAAAGATCATCCTAAGTGAGGTAACCCAGACCCAGAAAGACACTCATGGTATGTACTCACTTATAAGCATAGATTAGCTATATAGTACAGGATAATCATACTATAATTCACAGACCCAAAGAAGATAAGCAACAAGAATGACCCAAGGGAGGATACTTAAATATCACTCAGAAGTGGAAACAGAATAGACAGCCAAAGTGGTTGAAGAGAGAGAACAGGGTTGGACAATGAGTGTGGAGAGAAATGAGGGTATAAATCAGACTTGGTGGGTGGGAGGACAGAGGGCTTGCAGAGAGAAGAGAAACTGTTGGCAGGGACATTCCGAGACCTATGACAGGTTAGGTTCCTAGGAGGAAATAAAGGTGACTATAGCTGAGACTATTAGCAGGAGTCATGGAGACTGAAGGGACCACCCTCTAACTAGACTAGACTTCTAGTGGAGAGAAGAGAATACCAAGCCACCCACAAAAAGTTCAACCCAAAATATACCCTCCCTTAAGATGTGCAGGGATAAAGATAGAGCAGAGATGGAGGGAATGCCCAACCAATGCCTAGCCCAGCCTGAGACCCGCCCCATGGAAGAGAACCAATCTCTGGTAGTACTAATGATACTCTGCTGTGCTTGTGGACAGGAGACTAGCACAGCTGTCCTCTGAGAGGCTCCACCCAACAGCGGATTGAAACAGATGCTGAGACTGGGCAGGGCAAAGGGAGTCTTGTGGAAGAATCGTGGAAAGCATAGAAGGCTCCAGAAGGGACAGAAGCTCCACAAGAAGACCAACAGAGCCTACTAACCTGGGTCCGGGTGTGTGTGTGGCGGGGGGGGGGTGTCTTATGGAGCACTAACCAAGGACCATGCATGGACTCATCTTAGGCCACTTACATATTCATAGATGATGGGCAGCTGGGCCAACATGTAGGTCCCCTAGAAAAGGGAGAGGGGGCTATCTCTGACATGGACTTTCTGTTTCCTGCTTTTCCGTCACATCCCCATGTTGGGGCTGCCTCACCAGGCTATAGAGGAAGAAGATGTGCTAAGTCCAGTGAGTTGGTAGGAGGGAGGCCTCCCTTATCTGAGGAGTAGGGGAAGGGAGCAGTAAGGGGAAGAGGAAGAGAGGATGGAAGTAGGAAGAGAAGAGGGAGGAACTATGATGGAGATGTAAAGTGACTAAGTAAGTAAATAAATAAATAAATAAATAAATAAGAGAGAGGCTTGAACTAGGCGTAGTGACTCATGCTTATAATCTCAGTACTGGGGGAGGCAGACGTGGGTTGATCTCTGTAAGTTTGAGGCCAGCCTTGTCTACAAAGTGAGTCCAGGACAGCCAAGGCTACATAGAGAAACCCTTTCTCAGAAGAAAGAGAGAAAGAGAGGGGGGGGGGAGAGGCTTGAAATATTTACTATTATTTTTTACATTTTGACCTTGAATAAATAAGATGAGGAAAAGTTTACATTTAAATGTCTGTTTTTGATGCTCAGCTTATGCCTATAGTTTAAAAAAGAGAGTCTGTATGGGTAAGTCTATCTCTATCTATGTAAGTGTTATGTTATGGTGTGCACTTGGTATATGTGTAGCGTCTGCCATGTACTTGGTATGTGTCTTAGTTACCATGACCAAGGCAACTTATAAAAACAAACAAACAAACAAACAAACAAAACTTTTAATTTATCTTGTGGTTTCAGAGGGTTGAAGTCCATGATGTTGTGGTGAAAGGAATGAATGAGAGATCACAGTCACATGCCTCTTCTAAGAAGGCACACCTCCTCACCTCAAATACTTCCACTTCTCTCTCTCTCTTATTCTGTGTGTGTGTGTGTGTGTGTGTGTGTGTGTGTGTGAGAGAGAGAGAGAGAGAGAGAGAGAGAGAGAGAGAGAGAGAGAGAGAGAGAGAGAGAGAGAACAGGACACAGGATGGGAGCCTACCCTAGAGGTCCTCTGAAAGACTCTCCCCAGCAGGGGATGGAAGCAGATGCCGGGGAGACTCACAGCCAAACTTTGGGACAGATCTCAGGGAAACTAAGGGAAGAGTTGAGGAATAGAAAGGCCTGAAGGGGACAAGAACTCCACAAGGAGAGCAACAGAGCCAACAAATCTGGGCCCAGGGAACCTACAGAGACTGATGTGTCAACCAAAGACGATGTATGAAGAGGACCTAGACCCCCTGCTCAGATGTAGTCCGTAGGGGCACAGTCTCCATGTGAGCCCCATAATATGGGGAGTAGGCCCTGCCTCTGACATGGACCCTGTTACTCACTCACTGATCACTTCCCCCTCACAGGGAGGCCATGCCAATCCACAGAAGAAGAGGATGCAGGCAGTCCAGATGAGACTTAATAGGCTGGGGTCAGATGGAAGGGGAGGAGGGCTCCCCATTTCTGAGGACTAGGGGAAGGGGGAAGAGGGAAGGAGAGTGGGACCAAAAGGAAGGAAGGGCTACAATTGGGATGTAAAGTGAATAAATTTTAAAAAAAAGTTAAAGTCTTAGACATGTATCGTAAGAGGAAAAAAGGGCTCTGGGCCCTAGTGGGTCTCTGCGTTGGTCTGTAATTGCTACCTTTTAGCAAGAACCTTAGACCCATGCGACAGCCAGATGTGGCATAAAAAAGTGAAGACTAGATTTCGGGGCCCCACAAGAGCTTCACCAGAGGAGCTTAACACCAAAGGAATGGATAGATGACATTTCTAGAGCAAAATGTGACCACGGTCCCAGGAATTGTCATCCTGGAGAAGCCTTCTTAGTCTGAATTAGCAGAGGGCTGGCGGAGTCTCCAGGGAGCCCCCAGACTCCATGCTAAGCTGTGTGGGGGATAAGGCAATGGAATTTGTGCTTCACGTTTATAGAGCAGTTCTGAGCAGTGTACCATGATTAACCATGTTGCATGCTTCCCGGAGTGGGGATGGGGGGACCAAGGTGCGATGAGGATGATTATGAACAGACTTAGGAAGACATCCAAGTTATTGATTACAGGTCTCCCTCACTCCGCTTTAGTGACCCCACATAGGCTTTCTCCCTGTGAAGTACATTAAAGAATACTGCCTTTTCATGCTGGGCTCCACAGCACATGGGTGACATCAGAGCTAAAAGGCCTTTGTACCCACAAATGTTAGTAAGACTCCATGCAACTGGCTTCAAAGAGTCAGGAGAAAAAAAAAAGAGTACTTAAAAATTGCTTCCCACTGTTACAGATTTCAGGTCTACTTTTTCCAGCACGGGGCAAGAACAGGCGGTTTCTGGAAGGTTCTGGGGACTCTTCCAAGATAATTATGTCACCTTGGCCTGAACACAGGGCACAGTCACCTGCTGAACTTTCCCTCTTTGACAGTGTTTAATCAGGTTGCCTTTTACCCCAGGCACCAATATACATTGTGTTCCCTCAAAGAAAAGCTCATTTTCTTTGAAGAAAACCTCTTGGAATGGCTTGCTGGTACAAGAAACCCAGAAAAGCATTTTTTTTTTTTTAAATCCAGGTTTTCCCCTCTCCATCTTATACTAGAAAATTGAAAGTGATAAAAAGTAGAAACAGTCAAAAAGTGTGCCCTGATCATAACACTCCAGGTACAATTGTTATACCCCCCATGTATACTAATATATAATATATATATAATATTTGTATATTTATAGATTTATATGATGCATATATATTTAATTTGTTTACATAATTGAGATCATATGATGTTGAATAAATGAATATTTGTGTGTCTTTTGCTTTCTTAAACTCAATATTTAACATAAACATTTCTCCATATCACCAAAAAGGTTTTATAAACATTTAAAGCCAGTAACTAACATATTCCTCCAAAGGCACCACGGTTTGCTTATCTGATCTCCCATTCTGGAGCATTTCAGTTGTTTCCCGTTTTTCTGTTATCGTAAATAGCACTGCAGTTAGCGTTTTTGTGTGTGATGCTGTTTCCCTCCTGGTTTTAGATGACCTGGATTGACTGACGGGAACTTGAGTTCTTCCTATGCACTGTCAAAATACCCTTCAGCCCTGTGTTAGCTTAATGTTAAGTAAATGGATAACTTCAGAGATAAAAAGTTACACTTGAATTTTTTATTTTTCCTTATTTGCTAGCTGTTCATGTATAAAAAAATTTTTAAATTTTATTTGTACACTTTAAAGATTTATTTTTATTTTACACACACACACACACACACACACACACACACACATACACACACACACACACACGCTTGCAGGCTCCTGGGGAGGCCAGAAGATGCTGCTAGTTCTCCTGGAGCTAGAGTTCCAGGTAGCTGTGACCTTTTTCCATGGGTGCTGGGAATCAAACTCAGCGCCTCTGCGTGACAGCAAATGCCCTTCACCTCTAAGCTACATCTTTAACCCACCGTTACTATTTTGGCTTGTGACATCTTTTGTGCATTGGTCACTTCTCTATTTATCTACTTACTAAAACTCTTTATGCATGAAAAAAATTCATAGTTTTTAATGTGTATTTGATACAAATGTTTTTCTCTTGTTCACTTTAAATGAATGAATTACTTATTTTTTTCATTCAACTTAGACGCTTAGAGGTTAGATACTATACAAACATGTTTTTATAATTTTGTTTTAATCTTTGTTTCTAAAAACAATTCTTATTCGCCCTTCCTCCCTCAGCGTCTATCCCATGCCCACCCTCTCTGTCTTGCCCTCCCTATACTTTGAGTTTTCTTCTTTTTGTTTTTCCCTATGAAGCCCAATTTGTGTTGCCTAACTGGCCTGAAACCGGGGTCAACCTACTGAAGGAAGGGGTGGGTGTCCCGTCACCAAAGAAAACTGATTGTTCCTCTTGCAGAAGCTATCAAATGCCAATCACTTGTCAACTAATGGTGGGAGTTAATGTTTTAATCTTGTAATTTCTTCCATTTAACTTTGTAATTCGTCTAGAATTTACTTTGGAAGATTTCTCAGACGAAGTGTCAATGAAAATTCCTTCCCAAATGGTCAGGGCTTTATTGATAGAACAGATTTTCATCTTTTTCTACCTCTGTCGACTGCTTTCTATATATTGAACATTTACATATATATTAGTGTCAGCTCCAGCGTTGACGCTTGTTTTATTGAGTTGCCTTGTCAATTCATGTATTCATATTGTGGTGATGGGATGCCTGTTGTCCCACTAATTGGTTTAAAATATGGTGGTGCTAGTTTCTGCTCATTACTTTTATTTTTTAGTGTTCTTGATTATTTTCAGATGTTTATCCTTTAAGATGCGCTTTAAAGTTATCGTGTCAGGGTTAAAAAGAAGCCACAGTGGAATTTTTGTCTGCACTGTTGTGGGAACAAAGCTTAACCTTGTGTGAGTATCTAAGGGCTATTCGGAGCTCAGAGTTCTCCATATTGAGGAGTTGGCTCCATCACCTGTGTTTTGATGGTACTCCCAGGCAGACAGAAGAGACGGGGTGGCCCAGTGGGAAAGTGGGAGGAGCTTGGGTGTGTCTAGTTGAGGCCACATCCTGGGGAAACGCTAGACTCACTAAGAGCGCTCACTTATCAGTTGGGCATGCACTTTTGGCTTTCCCCGCTTGTCCTCAGTTAGAAGCAGGAGGAAAATGTAACACTTAATAACTGAGTCTTGGTGGTCTAGGATCAGCTGTTAGAGAAGGTAGGCTTTACTTCCTCGGTTGTCATTGGACATAGGAGCCTGACTTCTGCAAGTCTGATAGTGTAGCAGGCTGCCATATTGGGCCGCTCTCCTGGGTATACCCAAAGGGCTAGCTTTCTAAGAAGATGCAGCTCTGCTTTTTTTGTTTTTAAAATCCATTTGATTGATTGATTGATTGATTGATTGCCTCTGTGTGTGTGTGTGTGTGTGTGTGTGTGTAAGTGCCTGTGAAGGCCAGAAGAGGGTCATGTCAAATTCCCTGGAGCTGGAGTCATGAACTGCCTGTTGCAGGAGCTGGGAACTGAACTCCAGCTGTCTATAAGAGAAGCAAGGACTCCTGACGGCTGAGCCATCCCTCCAGCCCCAGTTCTATTTTTATACAGGATCTTATCGTTGTATATTCAGCCTCTGGTTTTATTAAAAACTATAAACTATCTTGAGGTAGTATCTTAACACTATTAAGCACTGTCATCCACAAAATACCTTTTGATTTATTTGTGTATTCAATGGAGTGCTGAGCTTTCTTTTTGTGGATCATTTGTGCTGCTTTAAAAGGCTATTTCTAGACAGCGTGTAGGGTGCGTTTGTTGTTGTTGTACATGGACTATCTTACTGTTCTGTTTTTGTTTTTGTTTTTGTTTTTTTCTTTAGGTTTTAAAGACAGAGTCTTACTCTGTGGCCTTGGCTGGCCAGTAATTCACTTTGTACCCCAGGCTGCCCTTGAATTCATTGTGATCCTCCCGTTTTAGCCTCCAGAGTGGTAGTATTGGCAGACGTAAGCTGCAGTGACTGGGTTATTCTGAGTCTCTTTAGCCATTGCCATGTGGTATAAAGCTAGTGACTTTAAAATATTTTTTCCTGATATTCAGATAATTTTCTAAATTCCTGAACTTTTTAGACAAATAGGTATCCCCTTCCCTTTCCGCTCCCCCTTTCCCCCTCTTTTTCTGATGCAGTTTTACTGAATCATGAAGAATTTCCCAGCAGAGGGGTGATGTCAGTATAGTTAGTACTCATTTGCGGCATCCTCAAAAAAGTAAAAAGAAAGAAAACATATTTCCCAGCAATGTTACTTCTAGTGGCTTATGGTAGAGAGTCTTAGTTTTGAGTTCAGTTTTGATGGGGCTGGCTCTAGGAAGGTAGCTTACAGTTTAGCATGAAGATGGTACAGACTTGAGCATATTCTGTGTGACACTGAATAAAGGGGATCCTCTAAATGTCAGATCCTTTTATTTTGAGTTTTAAACCTCCTCAGTATCTTTTTAAAGTGTGTGTGTGTGTGTGTGTGTGTGTGTGTTTGTCTGTGTGGCACACATGTGCCCAGTGCACACATGTAGGCCAGAAGGCACCCTTGGGTTCTGTTCTTGCCTCCCACCTTGCTTGAGGCATGGTCTCTTGCTGTTTGTGGCTGTTTGTGGTAGGCTAGCTGGACTGTGAGACTCTGGTGGATTCTCTTGACTGTACCTCCCAGCCTATCACAGGCATTCTGGGATTACAGCTGTGCACTACCACATCTGGCTTTATGTGGTTTCTGGGTCCTTATAGTTCCATGGTAAGCATTTCCCCACTAAGCCATCTCCTCAGCGTCTCCTTAGTATTAATATTAAATATTATGGAATGTCTCTTATATTCCTTTGATAACATTGTGCTATAAAATAATTTTTAATTATCTGAGTGACTCTATGACTGAATATTCTTTTGTGTGCGGGTTCTAGGTTTGTTTATTTATTTTGAAACATGCTGTCTGTCCCTCTACAGCTCAGGATGGTCTAAAATTTACAATCCTCCTGCCTCAGTATGCCAGTTGCTGGGGTTACAGGAATGTGCCATCACAGCCAGCTTATGTTAAGTTTTTAACACTTACATTGTAAAACCTGAAGGTTGGCACTGATCTTACATTGACTTTTTCACTGATGCATAAGTGCTTTGCCTACTGTATTGATTGTCTTCTGTTGGTTCATTTTTGAGAGGAATTTGAACATCCCAGCACACATACTCAGGCTATGACCTTTGATCCAGGAGACAGAGTGAAGTTAGTGGAAGGACAGTACATGCAACACAGTCCAGAAGATTCGAGGTACACTCTGGGGAGAGTTCTCACTCAGTGGGTCATGGGTGATGATGTTCTTTATCTTCCAGCAAGTTGCATGACAACACAGGAGAGATGATGTCCACCAGGGAGGCTCACTGACTAAACATCAGGGTTTTTATCGCAGGATGATTGTATGACAAGTATTTGCTTAACATAATCAAAATAAAAATAATCCCAGACTGATGGAAGGAAAGCTGCTGTTAGCATCAAACATACTGTTTTCATCAACAGTTTGGGCTCAGTGAGCTGTTCATCAATCAGAGGGGTAGCAATGTACTCCAATGCCAAGATCCCAGATGCTCGCCGGGGGCTAGATCTGTGAACAGTTCTTTTAAGGTTTAGCAGTGTGACCTGCGCTGTTCACACTTATCACACTTGTGTGTATGCATGATTGTGTGCATGCCATTTTGTCAGTGTGTGGCATCACAGTGATAGTATCTTAATACAGTAAATTGAATCCTACATTTATCTACACACACACACACACACACACACACACACACACTTTTTTTTTTTTACATAACAGAATGAGAATTTTCTGTTCTGTGATGATTTCTAGCCACAACTGAGCTCAAGTCACACAGTGGTACCCACCTAGAATGCCAACACATGGGTTAGGCTGGAGTATCAAGAATTTAAGCTCATCTTCAGCAATATAGTGAATTCAAGGCCAGGCTGCACTGCTTGAGGCAATGTTAGAAAAGAATATTTAAGTTAAATTTTGTAGCCACTTACCTATAAAGTTGCCTGGCTCCAGAATTTTCACTGGGAATAATTAAAAATAAGCTTGTATCTTGATTCAGTTTGCTTTTCCTCACATATAACCTGACCCTATAAAAGGTTCCCTATCTACTGAAATTCATTAGTCTATCTGTGTATCTGGTGATTTTTTAAAATTCATGATTAAAAACCTCTGGGACCCATTCCCCCATCATCTTTCATCCCTAAATGACTTTGCTTATGATTTTTCTTTCTATACTTATTGATTAGCTTTTCCAGATATTTGGCTGTTTTATTGAATTTTCAAAGAACAAATCCTTGGTACCATTTATCAAATTTGTCTTTGTATTTTGAATTTATTTTTGCATTTATTTATCTTGATTATCTTCTGTGCTTGAGTTATATTTTGTCATTTTTTTTTTTAGTCTTTGAAGCAGAAAAACCTTGTTATATTGATTCCTTTTGAAACAGTATAAAAATTTGTGCTTGCACAGTCTATCAATGTAGCGTTAGCTGTATGCTATGTGTGTATAGATACATATGCACACATGTGTATGTTTCTATGTATGTGGACATATATAAATTTATCTGATACCAAAATTTGAAAGTTCTGCCTTGAGTCTGTATTATTTGAGTGATGTATTATTTTTTTTATTGAAAAATTTGTTTTCATATAATATATTCTGATTATACTTTCCCCCTCTCCCAACTCCCCTCAGATCCTCCTGAGCTCTCTATTACCCAACTTCATGTCCTTTCTGTTTTCTCTCTCATAAACAAACAAGCAACACAAAAACAAAAACAAACAAGAAAGTATCTCCTACTCCCTTTCCCTCTCCTTGTCCCTCTGTCTCTGTTTGTCTTTCTGTTTCTTTCTTTGTCTCTGTCTGTCTTTCTATATCTATATCTGTCTCTACCCTCTCTCCCTCCCCTTCCTCCCTCCCTTCCTCCCTCCCACACCCACTTCCTCCCTCCCTCCCTCCCTCCTTCCCTCTCTTCCTTCCCCCTTTCCCTCCCCCGAATCCAAAATACACAAGCAAAAGACTAATAAAAAATGCCAAAAACAAAGCTATATGAGACAAAAAGTACCACTGAGTTTGCTTTGTGCTGGCCATCTACTGCTCAGCCTGGCGCCTACCCTACGCGTAGCTAATGCACCCAGTGAGACTCCATTGGTGAAGACCAATTTTTCCTTTGCAAATGAGCATGAATTGCAGATAACTTCTTGGTTAGGAGTAGGAGTCCATGTCCCCCTCCCTGTCTCAGCACTGGGACTCCATCTGGTTTGAACCTGTGCAGCTCTGTGTGTGCTGCTACAGTGTTTGTTCATGTGCGTATCAGTCCTGTCGTGTCTGGAGGGGTGAGTGGGCAAGGGTAAGCCTGAAGCTGGAACCCATGACCTGTGTACACTGGAGAAGTAACCCACCATTGGGCAACATCTTCCCCTTTGATGGAGTTTTTATTTCCCTGAGGTGGTGTGTTGGTAAGTAGCCCAGGCTGGCCTAGAACTCATGATTCTACTGCCCTCTGTCTCATGAGCACTGGAATTACAGGTAGCACTCACAGATCCCTTGGATGGATTTTCACAGTGGTAAACACCCCTCTTGTTGTATGATTTTTCCTGGTGAGATATAAAGAAACCTCTCTTGGCCCCAGGTTGACTGGACACTGACAGGCCAAAGTGAGATTCCATCCAAGTTCCACTTGGTGAACCAATGAGGTCACTGAGCTGCTTACAGGAGAGTGACTGACAAGCTGCTACACCACCACAAACCCCCACCCTGCTCAACTGGCTCCCTTTTATGGGGTAAGTGAGCTTGGGAGTGTCCTGTGAAGCTTGTGAGCCTCCCTGGCAAAGCAATGTGAGCGGGTCTGATCTTGTGAGTGTCTTTGGTGGGTCATCATAGCTGCTTTTCTTCAATATGGCGATCCTCATGTCCAACCCAGGGGAAACAGCTCTGCTGTTCCTACACAGGCAATTCTGCTATCTGAAAGGGAGCTTCCTGGTCAGTCTGACCATCCTCTCAAGGCAGCCATCCTGATTTGCATACTATTTATCAAATTGGTTTTTTTTTTTCTATTGTCGACTAAGATTCCATTGTGTGAATATATGGCTCATAAGTGGTTATACATTGTTTTGTGATAGCCGGGGAGAATATGATGAAGATAGTATGGGATTTCGGTTTTATTTTGAGACAGGGTTTTATTATGTAGCCCAGGCTAGCCTCCAACACATACTCCTCTTGCTTCAGCCTCCAGAATGCTGGTATTACATGTATGTGGCACTATGCCTGGCTAGCAGCTCTTTCTGGTCTTATATAGTTCATCATTGATTTCCTATTCGTGTGCAAAATAGAAAAATGATAACTTTGATAGGAATTGCATTGACTCTATAGTTCATTTTAACTATTCTGACATTTGCATTCACTGGTGTATAGTTCAGCTATATATAGTTCTTCCAGCTATATTTGTTTCATCTAGATATTTCATCCCATTTCTGAGGATATGATTATAATTTTGATGCAGTTACAAGAGGGATTGTTTTTTAATTTGTTCAGATTGTTTGTTAGTGAATAGATGCACACATAATTGTGTGTGTGTGTGTGTGTAACGTTTATATCCTGGAGTTTTCCAGAAATTGTTATTACTTTTAATAGGGGTTTGATCATACCTGTAGATTTCTCTACGTTATCTCAGCTATGGATTTGGCTCTCCGTATTAGTCAGGTTTCTCTAGAGGAACAGAATCTATAGAACTTGTTAGAATGACTCACAACCTGTGGTCCAGCTAATCCGACAACAAGGGCTGTCTACCAATGTAAGGTCCAAGAATCCAGCAGTTGTTCAGTTCGTGAGGCTGGGCGTCTCAGCTGGTCTTCAGTACACACCAGAATCCTGAAGTCGGCTCTAGTGCCAGGGAAGGGATGGACTTGTTAGGAAAGCAAGAGCAAGCAGGCAAAGAGAGAGCCTCCTAAATCCAAATCTTAAAGGATCTGGATTAAAAGTGGGTCTTCCCACTTGAAATGATTTAATTAGGAAAAAAAAAAACCCCTCACATGCATACCCAGCTGCTTGGATTTTAGCTACTTCCAGATATAGTCAAGTTGACAACTAAGAATAGCCATTCCAGGGGAATTGGTTCTTTTTCTTGCCTGATTATCCTTGCTAGGATTTCCAGTACTATAATAGAAGGGGTAAATGTATTCAAGCCTTGTTCCTAACCTTAGAGGAGAACTTTAAACATTTCACCATTGAGCATGATGTTAGCTCTACCCCTCCCTCCCTTTATTGTGTTGTGGTATATTCTTAATATACCTAGTTTGTACATAGTTATTATAAGGGGATTTAAATTTTTTCCGTGTGTATTGAGACCATATAATTTTTATCCTTCATTCTGTTCATAGGATATTCACTAGTTTGCCATTGATTATCATGTATGACCTTTTCATTGTGCTGTTTCCAGTGTGTTTATTGATATGTTTTTAGGATACTTTCCTCTATCTTCAGAGAGATTGACCTGTAATTTTATTTTTATAGTGTCTTTTCCTGTCGTAGATACAAGGTAATGCTGACCTTGTAAATTGAGTTTAGAAGTGTTTTCTCCAATTGGTTTTTGTTTGTTTGTTTGTTTGTTTTTAAGAAGAGTTGGCATCAGGACCCAGAGCTGTCTTTGCTGGGAATTTCTGACTATGCGTTGACTTCCCTGGCTCATTTTTGGCCTTCACAGAGTTTCTCTTTTCTCATGCTTCACTCTTGATAGGTGGCATTTTAGGAGGGTGTTTCTTCTTGTTTATCTAGTTTGCTGGTAAATGATTGTTCATGATAGACTCTCCTGGTCCTTTGTTTTTCTGTGGTGTTGCACACGGCGGCCAGGGGACAGAATGCTGGAGTCACTTTGCTCTTTTCACCTGGGGGTTAAAGTTTATTCTCTCACTTGTGATCGTTTCACTGTGATGTATCTCCTGTGAGCTCATGTGTTTGGAACACGTTGTCCCCGTGGGCTGGTCGCTGTGTCGGGAGGCTGTGGAACCTTTAGGAGGTGGTGCCTCTCTGGAGGAAGTGGGTCACTGGGAGATAGATCATAAGAGTTAGAGCCAGACTTCTCTTCTGGATCACTCGTTCTCTTCTTCACTCTCCTTCCTGGTCCATTGAAATGTGAGAAAGCCAGTGTGTGTTCCCACCACACTGGAGCTGCCCACCACCACGCCTTCTACACTGGGCTGTATCCCCCTCAAAGCACAAGCCAAAATACATCCTTCTCTTTATACATTGATTCTTGTCAGTTATTTGGTTCCTGGGGGTGGTGTGAGCAGTTAATACACCTTTCTTAAATAATAAAGGTAGTTTGTTTACTTGTCTGTCTCCCCACCTACCCTCATTGAAAACACAGAGAGATAATAGATCAAGAGCAATGATGTGGGAATTTCATATACTTCTGCAGCGTACTCTAGTGTAAAGCCTTCACATGTAAGCAACAGTGGCGCAATCTGTTTGGAAACAATCCCCCAGCAAGACAACGCAGTGGACCAGCACCTGCCAGTTAGACACAGGAAGACACTCAGCAACCTGTAAAGAACTTTCTGGAAGCAGTGTTGAGTTGTAGACCTGGGTGTCTTCAGCATAGGTCCTTGGACTAGCCATTCTGAGACTGCTAGCAACCCTGTTAAAATGCACATTCCTCGGTCCTTCCTCTGGTCCCCTGGGTCGGGCCCTGGGCATCCACATTTTATATACACAGCCATCAGGACTCTGATAAACAGTTTGGTGTAGAGGCCAGCATGGTGGAGGCAGTACAGAGTTGTGCATTGGATGACCTAGTCCACTCATTAACTCAGTACAATAGGGAATTAGTCCCAGTTTACAGCTGAAGCCATTCTGGTTTGAGGTGGTTATTAGTGTCAGCAGTGAGAGCTTCCAACTTGGCAAACTGAAAATGGGGTGGCATGCATGGTGCCAGCCAAGTCACCCGTGCTCCCCCCATGCCTTGCCTTATAGTATGTTCAGGCTTGAGAACTAAAAACAGAAAGCGGGCCTTTGGCTTGGGAGGGATCTTGAAGAGCTGACAGAAGAGCTCTTGCCTGGGACTTGTCGAATAGCAGCTGGTTGGGTCTAGGAGCCTCTTGCAGCTGTTTGTGATATGTCAAGTGAAGTTTTGTTTTTATGTGTTAATAGACTTGGAGCTATTTTACAGTGTGTTTGACATTTTACAGTATAGTAAAGTGTATACATGCCTAATTAAAACAGATGTGCATTTGATAAAATAATTACTGGATATGCTGGAGAAAACATCTAATTATATAAACAGCACAAATACCTAAACATGGACCATAAATACATATTTAAGAAGCCCTGGAAAGCAGATGGTATTGGCTGTGGTTTTATTTTTTATTTTATTTTTTTTTCAGATCAGTTATTCCTTAGATTTTCCCAGCTTTGGGCTGTATCAGCATTAGTGTTTTCTGGTTTTTGCACCAACCTGGTCAACCTTTCTTTCTTTGTTGGGATGAAAATGAGGAGGAAAATCTCTTTCCACTGAAAAGATGTGGAATTAATACAACAAAATGGTTTTTAATGTAGGCTAGGGCAATAGCTCAGTTGGTAAAATGGTTAACATGCAAGCAAGAAGACCCGAGTTCAAGCCCCAACACTCATGTAAACAAACAAATGAACAGTTGGGTGTGGTTGTATGTATCTGTAATCCCAGGACTGGGGAGGCAGCCACAGGCAGACTCAGGGTTCACTGTCAAGCCAGTCTAGTTGACTCGGCAAGTTCCAGGCTATGAGAGATTCTGAAAAATAAGTGGATGGTGCCTAAGGAGTGATAGGACATCTAGCATTGTACTCTGGCCCACCACTTTAAATTATATACACACCTGAAGACTTCTACAAATGCACACATGTGCATACGGCACACACACACGCACACGCACATGCACACACAAAACCTCTACAAAAAATGACAATTAACTTGTGATAACATGTGATAGGCATGGTGCTACATACTTACCTTATATCATTTAATTTTATTCTTGTTTCAAGAAGTAGCTGCTATTGTACTTTTTCTTCAGTGAATGGATAAACTTGACCTCTGGCTTACACACACACACACACACACACACAGAAACACACACAGAGACACTTACACAGACACACAGAAACACAGACACACATATACCTAGGGTATGTAAGATGGGAAATACAAGATCTACAGTTCAAATTAAGGTCCCTCCGTTCTCTCTACTTTAGCCTTGTGTTGCTTCTAGAACAACTTTGAGTCTCTGAGAGCATGTTTATGCTCTCAGAGGGGGAAGATCACTGGTCTGAAGAACTCTCTGCCATCACTTTGACATTATAGGCGTCAAAGTATATCCAAGATCAGACTTGGTTAACAGAAGGTCTTAAGACCCTGGTGGTCAGTGGCCGAATGCACATGGGCAGGCTTTGGGAGGCTGCCAGTCAGATGGCTGAAAGTATTGCATCATGAGGGCTGGATGCCTAGGTTTGCTGTGCGAAAAGGACAAACATGTTCTGGAAGCAAGAAATGAAGAAGAAATACTGAAGAGCTTCTTGATGTGCCCACGCCTGGTCACATCCCTGCTCTGTACTGGTGGGGGCAGAGGTGTGTAGAGGGGGAAGGTTGGTATGTGTGTACTAGGTTCTAATTCCTGCCTGTTGGCTCACTCTTTTAGTGACCTGAACTGTGTTCTTAAGGTAGGCATCTTCAGCTATCTAAGGTGCATGAGCCTCAGTGTGTGGCGATGAGGTAAAAGTCAGGGTTCTTTCTTCCATCCTGTACTCTACATAAATTATTATTAAGGGGAATAACCATGAGATGTGTGTGTGTGCGTGCGCGCACGCACGTGTGTGTGTGTGTGTGTGTGTGTGTGTGTGTGTGTGTGTAATCATGAAAGGCATACACAGGTGCACATGCACACACCCACTCATGCATATGCACACACCCCATTACTAATGCATGGCTTGTGTGTGATGATATTTTTAGCAAAGGCAAAGCCAGTAGCTCTGCTTATTATGATGTTTTGGGCTGTAGGAATGCTGCTTTGAGATCCCTCACACCCTCTTACTTCCTGCATTTTGCAGCTGACCTTGAGGAGATCAGTGCTTTCTCACAACAGGGTACACCTATAAAGATGGGCTTGAGTGGTTTTCTTCTCTCTCTGACTACCGAGATGAAGGAATTGTGGGTCGGATTATGAATGGTGAAGAGCTGGGGTATATTGGGATTGGTTGTAGAGAAATCACTTGGGAGTTTAAGGATCTTGGGCGTGGATATTGAGATAGGTTGTAACAAAGGATTCCCCAGGAGAACGGAAGAGGAGCAACCTATAGCTGTGTTTATTTGTCTCTCTGAGTTTTGCAAGTGATTAGTAGCTTAGATTTTTATGAAAGGATTGATTGATGGATGGATGTCGAACCAAAGGTCTTTGAGGGCTCAGTTCTTGTTGGGGTAATTAACATGTGAGAAAACACATGTTCTCATGTAATATCCAGCCTCCGTGTCTTTGGTTAAACTCTGGCATTTACACTTCTGTTTAGATTTGAAGTGGCATGCCTCACAGTGGAAAATCTGCTTGTCAGAGAAATGTCAAGCATGAAAATGGAATATTCCCCTCATCTCAAAGATTGAAACTAGAGTCTGCATTGCTACAGATGTAGTTACCATCGCCCATAGTTTATACATGAGAAAGAATCTACCCGGTGCCCATGTATTTTGTCACAGGCTCACATCCATCCCTTCAGGGTCAAAACGTGGGCTAGCCAACTGAACCTGCAGCCCCCACCCAGCAGAACTGCAGGTCAAGGTTAGAAGAACTTAGTCTGAATTAACTCACCTCAGCCGTGGCTGGATTTTTGCTTCAAGTCATTTTTTTCTCTCTCTCTCAGAAAGAGAGAGAGAGAGAGAGAGAGAGAGAGAGAGAGAGAGAGAGAGAGAGAGAGAGACAGAGAGAGAGAGACAGAGAGACAGAGACAGAGAGACAGAGAGACAGAGAGACAGAGACAGAGAGACAGAGAGACAGAGAGACAGAGACAGAATGAGAGATAGAGAGAGACAGTCAGAGACAGAGACAGAGAGAAACACACACACAGAGGTTGTTGTTATATAAAGTGCTTCTGAAGAAATGTTCTATTTTTGAAAAATATTCTATTTATTGAGGTCTATTCTCTATTTAAATGCTGGAGAGCAGATATCTGTATATACAGTTCCCTGAGTGAAGACAGGAAACTGGGCTGAGGGGCTCTCGGGGTCTCTGCCAGTTCACAGTGATGAACTGGGAAGGGTCACAGAGATGTGTTCCCTAGGAAGGCTTTCAGCATTGTTACTGAGGGAGAGAATAGTTGTGTGGACTGATTTTATTCTTTTCTGAAGCAGAGAGGTGACAGATTTTGATATCATGAATATGAAGAGCTTATTGTACTTTGTGGAGATAGACAGCTACATCTCAAATGAACAAACCCTAACAAATGATTAGGAACAGAACACATTCTCTATCAAAACAAAAACGTTTTCTCTCATAAGAAAAAAAGGTCCCTGGTGGGTGTTTTGAATCCCACCTAAAAATACTAAGCTGAAGAAGAAAAAAATTGAATACTGCAAGAGACTAACGACATGTGTGGTGTAGCTTAACATTTGGTTCTTTTGAGAGTCAAATTTAGTGTTCTGAAGCCTTCAGATCTCATATGGCCATCGGATAACTCGGGATATGTTATGTGGGGGTGTCTCGTTAAGATTGTTAAAGAAGAAACTTCCATTTCAGCCCAGATCTTTTTATTTGTGAGCTGAAAGTTTTTGTTTTCCTCCCCTCACCCTCTTTCCCTTAAGGAAGAAACGATGGATAATTAATCTGGTTTTTAACCGTTCAGCTTTGGTTCTGAAACATCTGTCTCAAGTGTGGATCTTCTTTAGGGTAGAAGTATTCCAAGAGAGCAATCCTGGAGCATGCATAGCTTTGGATTTAAGTGCACATTTAATGGAGGAAATACTTGACCCTTCGGATGTTTAATAATATAACATATAAAACCCAGTGACCAGAATTAATATGTTAACCACACAGAGTGGCACTCAGTGGGATGACTCATTAGGGAAATACAAATTAGAACTGCGCAATGACATACCACTGTATGATCACCAGAGTGGCTCAAATGAAAAAGACTGACCATACCAACTATTGATGAGATGTGAAACACCCACAGCCCTCCACTGGTGAGAATATATATATATATAAAATAACCAACTGGGAACAAAGCTTGGTGATTTATCACAAATTCAAATACACCTTACTATATGATCTGAGAATTTCTTTCCTAGTATTTGCCCAAGGAGACATAAAGCCTTTGCCTGGATGGACTTGTGCTTGCACGTCCAGAAGTAGTTCACTGCTACTGCTCAGAACTGGAGACCACCCAATGCACACTAGCTATAGTGTCCATACAATGAAACATTACTCACGAATAAAAATGAATGTACTAGCGACTCATGGAGAGCCTGAAAAAAAACCCATCTCACATGTGTTGCATATTAATGAAACCATCCGGACTCAACTACATGCTCTACGACTCAACATATATGAAATTCTACAAAAGCTGAGTCAGTAGAAGTGGGCAATGTCTTCCTGGGGCCTGGAGGTTCACATCTGCTCTTTGGGTGGTGATCCTTTTCTCTGTTTCCGTTTTAGCAGCAGTGGCTGTGACTGTAAACATTTTAAAAACCACTTAATTATACTTTTTTCTTTACGAAGTGCTTAAATATTATAATTAAAATATGATTACATCATTTTCCCATTTCCTTTTTCTCCCTCCAACCCTTCTCATCTTCCCATCCATGCCCCCTCACTCCATCTCAAATTGATAGCCTCATTTTATTTTATTATTATTGATATATAATATATAGACACACACGTACACACACACAAATATATATAATAAGGATATATGTACACACACACACATATATGAGTCTGTCTGGTATTGCTTGCTTGTATATAGTTTGAGGGCTCATCACTTTTTATTGAGTAGCCAAATTGGTGTGGGGTGGGAGCTCATCTTTGGGCAAGGCTATTTCTCCCTCTCTCAGCATTCATTTGTTGCCAGTAGTTCTTTATTTAGGGGTGGGATTGCCCTGAGATTTCCTCCTTCCACGTTAGTGTGCCTATTGGTATTATCATTGTTTAGGTCTTGTTTGGGCAGCCATATTGCTGAGGCATGGTGGGTGTAGTTTCCCTGTTATGTGTTGGTTAGGGTGGCCATTTGACTCTGAAACCAATACGGGCTATTGCTGTTGCCCTTGCTTGTGTTTTAGAGGTTGAGGGTAAATTCTTATTGCTGAAAACACTGCACATTTCAGACACAGGACTGAGAAGATTTGAGTTAGACCTAATCATAGTCTTAAAGATGGTAACTTACTTTCTATTAGCTTCTCGTTCACTAACATGTTTTAGAGGAGTAACCATTCACCCTGCAGTTGTGGAGAGGCTGTGTGTGTCATCTTTGCTAGGTGTAGTGGAATAAGTGCAGTGCCATTTATCAGAAAGAAGGAAGCTGTGGTCTGCTGTTGTCTAGACCTTAACAGTTCTCAGGAGTGTTAGAGATGACATCATCTACAGCGTTTACACTCAAGAACCACGCAACTGAGATGTAAAACAAAACACACACACACACATGGACATGTGCACACATGCACGTGTACACACACACACACACACACACACACACACACACACACAGAGAGACCTCATAATGTCCTAAGTAAGTTGATGGTTTTGTCCTACTGTATTGACACTACCGTCAGGCAGATGCTGGGACCTTAAGGGCTGTGACCTAGTCACAGGCAGCGGTTCATGCCTGTAATCCCAGCTCCTAGGAGGAAGAGGGAGGAGGATATAGAGTTTGAGGACGGCCCAGGCTGCATGGCAAACTGAAGGCCAGCATAAGCTACATAGTGAGACCCTGCCTCACAAAAACAGGGCCTAAGGATGTAGCTCAGTTGTAGTGTGCTTGGCTAGCGTACCTGAGGTCCAGCGCTTGATTCCCAGAATCATGAAAAAGAAAGTAAACAAAAGAGGCTAGGCTTGGGGATTAAAACTAGGTTACTGGCTGAGGGGTGCCTTTGAGGGGCTCTTTGGACTCTGGACCCTTCTCTCTTCCACTTTGTTTCTGGGCAGCCATGAAGAGACAGCTTTGCTTAGCCACATTTTTTTTTTCCATCAGAAGCTGATTATGGACTTGAGTCTTGGAAACCGCAAGCCCAAATAAACACTTCCTCCTTATAGATCGTTATGGAAGGTACAGGCTAGAACGGTGGGCAGTGACCCACATAGGGCTTTCTATAAGGAAAACGACACCTCCCTCATGCCCCCATAGAGTGCAGCACTGTGTCTAAAATAGAAATCCACCTATGCAGGACTCATTTATACAAAATATCTAGTGAAACAATAACCCTAGCATTGACTTAGCTACTGAAGTGATCACTCAATATTATTTGGCCTCTAAATAATTTAATTGAATTGAAATTTTGGATTTTTCATAGAAGAAATGTGTAAGAATTCCAAAGTGAACCCTTCTGGAATTTATTTGCTTTGTTGACTTGGGTTGTCTATAGTCAAACGTAGAGAGCAGCAAGTGACTACTCTGCAATTTCAGTGTCATTCTTGAGTTAGAATTTCCCTCAGGTGTCTGTCTGACCCATTCAGGCCATGTTTCCTGACCCTCCCCCCCTGAAGAGAACAGATCCACTCATTAGAGAGAGGTGAGGTAGAGGCACTTTCATTTTGAGCATATTCTCCAAGCTTTCTGGCTGGCTTTCAGTGTGGTTACGTAACCCCCATGCAAATGCCATCTGCCATGTTTGGCACTTGCAATAAAATATTTAAGATATTTTATTCATCCTGCTTGAGAAACAGATTTTCAGAAATCAGATCGCTTTCCCGAGAGCTCAGCTCTGTAGACAGTGCATATGAATTCTGCCATGCATGACTACACTTCCTATTTTTAACCAGGGTTTGGGCTATAAACTTGAAAGTTTTCGAGTTTTTGTTTGCCATTTTGGAGCTCCGATTTTTAAAACCAACTTAAAAGTTTGCCTGCACAGTTGCTTTCTCCTCAGTGTGAATTTGTACTGTTCTTTTTAGAAGACAGTTTGCACTTTCAGAATGGTGTGATGAAGGGCTACTTTGTAGGTGAGGATGATTAAAAAAAAGAAAAGGAGAAGAGGAAAGAGATGAAGAAAGACAGACACCTGTCATTATCTGGGTAAACAGGGGCTCTATTTACATGTCTGTCTGTCTGCCTATCTACCTATCTATCTATCTATCTATCTATCTATCTATCTATCTACCTACCCTAGTATTGACCCAATCATTCAGATACTTGCTTCCTAACCCTATCTCTCTTCAGCTTTCTCAATTTGTAAAATAAATTATCTCACATATGGGATAAATAAATACATTTTTTTAAAAAAAAATGCCTAACAAGATGGCTTGGTGGGTAAAAGTACTGTTATCAAGCCCGATGCCCTGAACTCAATCCCTTGGTCCTACATGGTCCAGAGTCCTGCATGTTGTCTCCTGACATGTAAATACATGTGTATTGTGGCACACCGACATACATGCTTGTGTGTGTGTGTGTGTGTGTGTGTGTGTGTGTGTGTATACTTGTGTATGCATACACATATCTCCCAGGGTCCACATGTGGAGGTCAAAGGTCAACACTGTCGAGTTGGCTCTTTCCTTCTACCATGGGTTCCCAGGGTCAAATCCAGGTCACTGGGCTTGGGTGATTGGGTTATTGGACCATTTGGTTGATCCCAGCCTCTGACATTCTTCATTCCAGTCTTGAATTCTTCCGAAGGGAAGGAGGATAGGTGATCACAAATATGGACTATTTTGGAGAACTCACAGGGTCAGAAGTAGAGGAAGAAATAAAAAATTGTAGCATTTTAAGAACTACGATTCAAGTTAGCTTCCTGGGCAAGCTGAGTTCTCCATGCAGTGGGCTCTTTAATCAAAAATAGGCACTTCCTTATCCCTCTGAAATTTTTCTTTCATTTTTCCCTCCCATTGATAATAATTTAACCAGTCAGGATAATTATCAGTTCTAATTTCTGACAAGGGTTATACTTAAAATTTCCAAACAACTTTTGGAAGAGGGAGTTGACAGTGTGACATGGATATCTTTCACATAATTCTACGTTTGGCCATTGGAATTTTGAAAAAAAATTTTTTTTTAATTTTTATCATGAAAATTTAATGTACAGAAAAGTTAAAAGATTTGTGTACCAAAGAGCCATTATTTAAGTATAAGTTTTCTGTGGTTGCTATAATTGGCACACATTAAGTGGATTGAAAAATACTAACATATTATATTTTAGTTATGGTGATTAGGTGTCGTAATTAGTCATATCGGACTAAAGTGAAATGATCATGTTTTCACAACATCCCAGGGGAGGCTTGTAGCTTGCTTTTCCCAACTTCTATGGGTTACCCACACACATGGCTTACAGCTATGCAGGCCAAGTCTCTGCTTTGTTGGTTGTGTTGTCTCTTCTGCTTCCGTCCTTCTTGATTCTGTCTTTAAGGAGCTGTGTGATTTGTTGGATAAGCCCTGATAATCTCCAGGATAATAGTTCTATTTTAAGGTTCTTATTTGCATTTGCAAAGCTCTTTTTATCATCCATGGGAGCATATTTACAGTTTCTCAGGGTTATGATATGAACATCTTTTTGGGTCAAATTATCATCTCTATTTTAAAATGTCCATTTTGCTTTATTATACATCTATATATCCAGTCATGCCCATATCCACCCATCCATCTATTTTTTTTCTTTTTAGTTGTATTTTAAGCTAAATAAAGTACATTAGTACACATTAGTATAGTCTCCCTATGTCTAATTAATATTTTGGGTTCAATTTGTTTTTTACTTTGATGTTTATATATACTTTAAATCAGCATGGAATGGGCTGATGCCAATATGACATTTGAATAGAGTGTGTTTTTGTGGTTTTCGCTTTTCCCATCTCTCCTTACCTCTCTTTCTTCTTGGAGCCTCCTCTCACCCTGACTCTTTTCCTCTTTCATGTTCCATGTGTCATTTTGTCCACTTTCTAACTTTCCTCATCACCTAGTATTATTATCTCTTAGTCTCCATTCCAAATCAATTTGCTTCTAGAGATGAATTTGCCCAACAGTGAAATGCCCAAATCAGAAGCTTGCCATCCAGTGTTTGGATACAGACTTGTGAGACACATGGCTATCTCCTTTACAAGTGTGCTGTTTCCTTTCTAAAGCCCAGGGTTGACATCTGTGGACTAAAGATAACATTACTCTCTTTGAGAGCTTTCCTGGTAAGCTTAATGCATTTGAGCTTTGTGTTGTGGTGGTATGTGTGTATGAGTAGTCCTTCCCTTCTCACGCTGAGTGCTGCTGTAGGGCGCCATCACACAGCCTTAGTTCAGTGCTTAGCCACTGTCTATGCAGCCTGGGCCATTTCCAGGCTCTGACTCTTATGAGTAAACATGCTGTGAACATTTCTGTTGAATTCTTCAGGTAGTCTTGTGCTTTGGGGGGATTTGTTGAATAGGACTGGCTACCACTTTGCACAGTTTTAAAATGTGGATGTTCTAGAGATTATATTATATAATGATGATTTTTTTTACATAGTGTATTTATATAATTAAAACTGTGCTTTTTTTTTTTTAAACGTGAGACCCTTGAAGACGTTTGGTCCATTTGTTATCCCTGTTGTCCATCTCTAAACTGTAGTCGTCATAGTGCACTTCCATGTTAGAAATGCCACAAAATAAGACACTGTAATTTTTGCATAAGTCACATACAGAAGAGTCAACGTGAAGAAGGAAGATAGGGGTAGACTCTATAGGTGCTGTTCTAGCTACATCCTATTGAGAAGTAGAGATAAAATGAGGTAAACAATATGCTGGGGAAGGAGCTGAGCGTTCTCCATCTAGAGCTGAAGGCAGCAGAAGGAGACTATGTGCCATACTGGGCATATATAAGACCTCAACGTTTGCCGCCCCCCCGCAGTGACATACTTCCTCCAGCAAAGCCACACCTACTCCAATAAGACCATACCTTCTAATAGTGCTGCTCCATATAAGGCAAGCATTCAAACACATGAATCTATGGGGGCCATTCCTGTCTAAGCAGCACAACCACCACCATCATCGTCACTATCACCCTCATCATCTTCCACCACCATCTTTTCTGAAAGTCGTCTTTGTAAGCTTAGTGTTTATCCCAGAAGACTTCTCAATCTTCTCACTTAATTTTTATTCAGACAAGCAACAAACAAACAAACATTGATCGTATGTGTATGGAAGTTTTGCCTATATATACATCTGTGCACAGCATGCGTGCCTGGTGCCTGCAGAGACCAGAAGAGCATGTCTGAACTCCTCAAACTGGAGTAAATAGATGGTTGTGAGCCTCCATGTGGACGCTGGGAACTGAACCTGGGTCCTCTGAAAGGATAGCAAGCACTCTTGATTCCTAAGCCATCTCTCAAGCTCCAACTTTTCCAATCTTTTCTTGTTTACTCGTCTACTCTTCAGGATGCATATGCCTTGGAAAGAGATTCAGTATGCTGCAAGAAAGCCAATTCTGTCAAACACCTACCTCACAAAATATCCACATCAATGGATTAGGGTTCACAACACAGAGAGGTTATTTGTTTCATATTAGGTTCTCTGAAGTGTTCCCTAAAATACCAAATTCCCCTAGTGCCCTTAACATGAGAATCACATTACAAAAATCCTATTTAACAGAACGCCTTGCAAACATACAAGGTATGATTGTAAAAGATTATGGCTGATTTGAAGAAACAGTCCAGAACTTATAAATTCAAAGGGGCGGTGTTCCCTTTAACTTAATGAGTGTGTAGGTTTTCACACTTACCTCACCCAAAATGAGGATGACAGTGTGTTCTAAGGCTATTGCTGGAGGCTTGAATGAGATAAGTCAGAGAAGCATGGGTGCAGAGAATGTTCTTCAATTCCAAGGAGGCTATAGCCACTCAAATCATAGAGCATCAACTTGAAACTTGATCTCTGTGTTTCAGTGATTCATCTTTGGTCTGTGGGATAAATTTGGAACCATGTATAGTGAAGTGACTGAAGAAATATATGTGAGAGTATGTTGAGTGTGTGTGTGTGTGTGTGTGTGTGTGTGTGTGTGAGTGTGTGTGTGTGTGTGTGTGTGTGTGTGTGTGTGTGTGTGTAGTGAACATGCTATACTTTGTATACAGTTTTTCCACATCCAAATTCATGTTGAGACTTACTTCTTAATTCCTCGGTGGGGCTGGCAGTGTTGAAAGGTGAGACTTAATTGTAGCTGTTTGGGTCACATGGTCTAAGCCTTCATCACTGCCTCTCTCCAGTGAATTCTTTATTTACCCAGAATTAGATTAGGTACTCAAAGGCAAATTGTTGTAAGAAAAATCAAGGCCATCTCTCATTCTTTCTCTTCGGCGTTTATCTGCTCGCCCTTCTGCCGCCTTCTGTGAGTTGAAAAAATACAGTGCCAACGCCATCCTTAGCGGCACACTTTTGGATTTTCTAGTCCTTAGATCTATGAAACCAAATGAATCTTTTCCATTTATAAATTACCCAGACTAATGCTTTCTGTTATAGCAACAGTTAAAAGATTGTATATATATATATATATATATATATATATATATATATATATATATATATATGCAATAATATATATAACACACACATATATATACTATATATTAGCTTCATATATGTATTAAATTTATAATTTGACACAGTGTGCTCTGTATGTGGGAAAGGGAGGAGTTCTATATGTCTTTAGCAGGGGAAATAAACTCAAATGATAATGGTGGGTAGTGGTGAACTGTTACAGTTAGTTTTGTAAAACTGTGTTTGTTTCTTAGTTTCTCTCTTAACCCAGCTATCACACAAATAATTGAGACTCTTCTATATTTGTTTAATAATAAGTTTCATAACACAATAACTGAGCACTTATTACTCTATTATTAACCGTGTAAGCTAATTTGGTTTTCACCCAGTGTACATCATAAAGATGCTTTCACTCTGTAGCATTCCCTGTTCCAGCTCCTTCTCCTAATCCCCCTTGGGTGTCTCCCAGGGCAGAATTCCCTACTTCCTCCTCTAACCCCTCCCCCACCAATGGCAGGAAGTCCAGCCCTATTCTCTCCCCTGCTCAGCAACTGGCTGTAAACTGATTTATTGGCATAGCAGGCAACAACTGGGGAGCAGTGTTTACACAACAGTGAGACAGGAGATTCTCAGAACAAGGATTGCAACCAAGTATGGGGGGGGGGGTGTACAGAAGTCAGCATTTGAATTACACAGTAACCTTATGCCTACTGCGAACTTTAAAAAATCCTGATCATTAGCTACACCTTGTGTCAGTTATTTCAGAGCCTGTGAAGGAGGCAGCAGTGGTTTTTAAAAGCCCCACTGATATCATCTTGCAGCTAAACCTGAGAAATGAAGTTGGGTTCTGGGGAATCTCAGTCCTGTATACCTGCCAGGTCACACAGGAAGGTCTTGAACTTCATCAGTCCAGGCCTCATCCTTCAGAGACTCTGCTTAGATTATCTGGGGTGGAGCCTGAGGATGGTACTCCCAGGAGTTTTTTCGACTCTTTAGCTGTCTGGGAATGAGTTGACTTTAGGAACCCAGCTGGTGAGGGAGCTGGCTGAAGAGGGTGAGGGGGCGGTCATGTAAAACACGAGAACATCTGCTTCAGGGAGCAGGCACTGTGCACACTCCCCTCAGGAACATGGGCTCAGTGCCACAAGCTCCGCCGGTGTTTCCAATGACACAGGAAGTTTGGATGTTTATGTGGAAACTCCTAAACTTTTCATTTTAATAAAACATATGTAGCATGAATTCATCTTTTTAACCATTTCTAAGTATGTCGACATCATCGTACAACCACCTTCAGCATCCTGTCTCCAGATTTGTTTTTCATCCTCCTCGGCTGAAACTCTGCATCCATTAGACATCAATTTTCCATTCTGCCTTCTCTCTAGCTCGCAGCTTCCCCTGTCTGCTCCCTGTGAATTTGATCACTCTAGGTACCTAACGGAAGTGCACTCGTGCAATATTTTTACTTTTTATCACTGGCTTCACTCACTAATGTCTTTTAAAGCTCATCCATGCTGTGGCAAGCTCTATAATTCGCTTCCTTTTTGAGAATGAGTAGTATTTCTGCACAGACCGTATTTTGCTTCCACACGCATCTGCTGATGGATACCTGGTTTGCTCTCTATGTTGGTTGTCATGGACAGCAGATGTACAGGTATCAGTTCAGGTGAATCGCTTTCAGTTCTCTTGGACATATACCCAGAAGTGAAATTGCTAGAGCGTATGGTAATCCTCTGCTTAAGAGCCACTGGGCTGACCCTCATTTTTAATGTCTGCTACTCACCCAAGCTTAAAGCAACAACAGCCGACAGCACGACGATTCTGTGGGACTAGCCTCGAGATTACAAGACTCTGTGGAATGCAAATTTGTTGTTGTTGTTGTTGTTGTTGTTGAATCATTCATAAGTCCAGATTACTTTTCTTGACGTTTCAGTTTCCTCAGCTGCAAAATGGAGTTTGGGTGAAACCGTTCTTGGTTCGATTCATTCAAATGGTCCACAGTATTGGAGTCAGTATGATTATAATTTGATTGTGGTTCTTTAAACATTTTTTTAGAAGGTTTCACAATTTTTGTACAATGCATTTTTATTTGGTTAATGCTCACCCCTCCCCCAGCCTCTCCCATATCCATGGCCTCTTCGCTACCCACCCTATTTTGTGTCCCCTTTTTATTGTATTTTTTGATCTATCAAGTCTAATTTTGATTGTGGTTTGAATTCTCTCTCTCTCTCTCTCTCTCTCTCTCTCTCTCTTCCTCTCTCTCTCTCTCTCTCTCTCTCTCTCTCTGTGTGTGTGTGTATAGCTTGAACCTCAAGACTAATATTTGACATCCTGGCACTCAAGTCACTGAAACCCCAATGATCCCACAGTCTAGATAAGATAAGATATGGGCAGGGAATCAGACCAGACAGATTGTTTGGGTCCAATCTGACACAGCAGAGTCCCAATCAGCTGAGATCAAACCTGTTTGCACTAGCCACAGAACGGTCGGTATGCCTTTTTAAGGGAAGGAATAATCTATTTTCCAGCCCCAACAAATTTCAACCACATTTGAACAGAACAGATCACATTTCTGAACCGTAGGTAGAAGGCTGCTGTGGTGGTAACATGATTCCCTGCCTGTTTGTGACCATCTCTGAGCAGGGGTTCTTCATTGGCTTTTTAAAGGAAGGCATGGGTCTAGCCTTTCAAAGTTTGTTTGCTTGTTTTTTATGAGCTCTTTAAATGATGAATCCCACAGGACCAAGGCAAATGCAGATGGCTACTCCTGGAATCTTTTGGCAGCTTCCTAACTGTCTTGCAACTTGTGTCTCTGTTTTTATACCTAGTAGAATTCAGTTTGGGCCTTTCCATTAAGTACTACTTAACTCAATACAAAGCCCCTCTAAATGCCTGCTTTCCTTTCCCTTTCTATTTTTAACTAGATTCTGATATTTAAAAAAAAGAAGAAGAAGAAATTCTATTCAAAAGAAAACTTTTATACCTCAAAAAATACAGCAGCCATATTTTAATCATGTCAAGATTTCATGATTCTTTCTTGGTGACATGTATGACATGGATGGTTTTTGATGCTTAGAAGCAGGTGACTCTTGAAGGGCTCTAGCAGGCCCAGGCATGGCAAACATGATGCTGGTAGGCCCTGCCCTTCCTCTTTCTCTCTCCCTTGTGAACTGTAAATTACACCCCTAAAGCTAGCCAACAAGGTCGATTCTCTTACTTAGATACTTTCTTATGCCAGACTCATTCCTAAGGCTGATTGATCGCCAAGGTCCAACTATGAAAGTATTGAAGTCCAGTAATCAAAAGCTGCCTTTTGGCTACCCTAATTAACATGGCTGATAAAACATACCACCACATCCTAGCCCATTCTAACACAGACCTCTTTTTTCCTCTTAAAAAAAACCCACCCCTACAAGGCTATTTGGCTACTGCTTTCTGAGTCAGAAATCAGTCACTATCCTTTTCTTTCCCAGTTACTAAAGCATCTCTCTGTGAAAAATAGGCGTTTGGGTGTGGCTTGTGCCTAATCTGGAGTCTGGGAGGGAGGATCCTGCTGTATGCAGATCCTTTCCTCTCCAGAATGGAGGGCAGGAGATGTGGGTCTGAGCTGGTACATCTGTCGCCCAGCGCTGCCATTTAGTTATTCTTTGACTTAGGACAATGGGGAATTGGTTCAATCGTTATAAACTGGACATATAGCTAAGACAAAATTATCAGTATATGTATGTTACAGGGGAAGAACAGGGGCACATAAAGAATATTCAATAAATTTCCATTTATTGAATGCCATTCTTACACACCTCCAGCTATTGAGAAGAAAAGATGGAGCTGGGAGCATGCAGACAGGTTGATTCTGTTACCAAGTAATTGGGATCTTGGAGAAGTGACAAACTTACAGGCTATCACACTCCCGCATCATTTATTTAATAAGCACATATTAATTGCTTCTTCCTAGCCAAGACCTGTGGTAGGAACTGAGAATTGCATGGGACTCACGCAGCTCTTGGTTGCCTATCAGCCAACGGAAGACGCTGTGTGTGGCACCACCGTGCCAAAGTGCATCAGCATTTGCCCCAAGGCTCATCACTTGACTTAGAAGCAGGTAGAGAAAGAAGACTAGGGTATGGGGGGTAGGGTAGGGGGTCCCCATCCCTGTCTATGACAGAAGAACTTCGGGACTCTTGTAGTGTGGCAGAGAACCTGTCCTGAGCATCAGGGCTTGAAATAAGGTTTTACACCACCGCCACATGTAAACTTCCTGTTGAAAAACACCGGACAGCTCCCTATGCTTGCTTCATTATTTGTCTTTGCAGCACCTTCACTGCCCAAACTGACCAGCAGGGTGTCCGTGTTTCCTTTCAAACCTGGCTCAGAGAAAATCCTTCTTTGTTAACTGCGCTGTAATTGTGACACGCCGTGTTTGAGGGAGAGTTTCAAGGCAGAAATAGCCTTGAGGTGTAGTTCCATTCTCTTTCATTTAGCGCAAAGGAAAGTCTTCTGGTTTCCCTGTAGCTAGCGGTCAGGTGTTGTCATTCTCAGCAGCTTGCACACAAGGAAGGAGATCATGGTTTTTAAAGAGTCTTCTTTACCATGTGCCTTTTACCTCTGAACCATTATGGGAATGTGTCTAAAAGGGGAGGGGGAGTGTCTTCTTTAAAAAAAAAAAAAAGAAGAAGAAGAAGAAGAAGAAGAAGAAGAAGAAGAAGAAGAAGAAGAAGAAAATCAAACCATCAATCACCATTTCCTCTTGTCTGAGGGAATTAGCACACATCTTCAGAGTTTAAAGAATGTTCTCTTCCTTGCTGCTTTGCATTGCAAATGAGCTCCAGTCCAGGGAAGGCCTAGGGGAGGTGCCTTTCACCTTTGTTTTCCTGCTGCCCAGAGAGTTAGGATAGGCTACTCTGTCCAGGGTGACTGCTACCTAGGATGCCTGGGGACCAGGAAATGGGCATTCTGGCTCCCTCCCTGGCTAATTCTGAAACCCCCTTAAAGAATACTGACCAAAGTGCTCACCCATGCACGCAGGAAACAAGGATTCAGCAAGTAAGTGGGGAAGAGAGAGAGAGAGAGAGAGAGAGAGAGAGAGAGAGAGAGAGAGAGAGAGAGAGAGAGGAAGGCAGACACAGACAGAGACACAGAGAGAGAGACAGAGAGAGACAGACACAGAAAGAGAGGCAGAGAGACAGACACAGAAAGAGAGACAGAAACAGAAAGAGACAGACAGAGGAAAGATTGATTTAATTTGTTCTAGTGATAGAAACACCAAGGACAGCCAGCGATGGTGCTTTTAATTAGACCCCTCTATAGACACTTGGTGCTTTTTTATTTTGTTGCTTCCATGAAGTTTCTTCAGAATGCCCATTTCTTTCCACCCTTGGTCTTAAGCACTTTCTCCTGAGCCCTAAAATCTTGTGCCTTTCTTTTTAAGAGGCTGACCTTGACTTTCTGACTAGGTCCCTGTAAGAACCAGGGCTGAGCAGGAGGCTGCAATCAAGCTGGTGAGTTCCTTAGGGCTCCCCGCTGTCTTTGTTCGCACCTCTGAGTCTTGCTCTCACGTGACTTCCTTTGACATTGCCTCCCCCTTAGGATTCTAGGCACTGACTGTGTATTCACCTATTAACCTAAGGCAAATGCTGAGAGCTTCCAAGCTTGCAGGCTGTGCTCCAGCCCCGCGGCTTCCTCGGAGCCCCACCATTGCTCCCCTCCCCCGCCTTCTGGTACAATCATTAGCGTTTAGTCCAATTCCCCACAAGGCTGCCTTCACTGTTTCTCAGGGCATCTCTCACCCCTCCCTCCCTGTTTTATGTTCTGTAGTCCTGGCTGGCTCTCGACTAGACTCCAAGCATCTTGAGCGAAGGGTCTGTGTGTTTTGGGCACCCCCCAAGAACCCTTGATGTACACCTAGTAGGCATTCAGTAAGTGCTGGCAACCCTGCTTGCACATATGGTTCGCATTTTCTAGGAATGCCTGTTTGCTCTGATTATGTGCCAGCCAAGTGTACTCTGGGGTAAAAAAAAAAAAAAGGTAAATGGACTAAAAGATGTAGTTCAAGGTGTAGTCAATAGCGTGCTCATAATTATGAGTGGGAATGGGATAAGCATAAACTTTCTTGCATAACTAATCAATATCTTAATATATCCCCATTAATGAGGGGTGTGTTTTATGTTATTGATGTTAAATATCCTACCTATTGTTTAAAAAAGGTTTCAGAGTAATTGTTATTGATGGCAAAAGCCTTCTCGGCTGCTAAATGTAGATTTTCTTTATGTAAAAAAACAGATGACGATTGGCTGAGATTTATTTTTCCTGTATTGCTATAAGCCAGATTCTCCATTAAGCTATAAAATATTATGATACACTTGAAGCAATGTAATGTGATCCAAACACAGTTATAACTCATCCCATTATTAGTCACGTGTGCCGAGAGACATTAGCATGGCAGTTAACTAGTCCTGGGTTGAGCTCCCTGCTCAGGAATATTTTACCAATGCTATTGCGTTGGATCGCAATTCCAGTTTAATTAGCCGATGGCTGTAATCACATGCTTAATGATAATTGGCTGGTGGGATGACTACTGACACGGGATTCTGAGGCTGAATTTCTAAATGCCAAAACTCTGTGAAAGGCAACATGATGGCCACACCGTCGCTAGGTGCGTTTCAGTTGGTTAGATGCGGTTTTGGTTCACTTTGCTGCTCATCACGGTTGGCGCAGTACCAGTGCTGTTGCTCGTGGATGTGGAGGTGGGGCATGGGGAGGTGGGGGTGGGGGGGACATAATAGTCTGTACATGCCTGGACTTCCCCGTTATGTCCCAGTGGCATGAGATCACACCCCCGGACAATGTTTATACCCACATCTTGCTCAGAAATCCAGTTTATTTGCTCACTTTCCATGTTTTTGTTTGTGTGTTTGTTTGTTTGCTTACTGTAACTTCCCCTGGTAGAAGCTGTCATGGAGGACTGTGTGAACAACCCAATTCTTCACTGTTCTGGTGGCCATATTCTTATAATGCGAGTTTGCTGCTCCTATCACAACACAGGGACAATTTCTGTCTGTCCCTTGACTTGGCTTTGGCTCTGTGACTCTCCCTGTGGTGCTGGAGCTCACCGGGTACCCTGGCTAGTTTTATTTAACTTGACACAAGCTAGAATTCTTTGGGAAGAGGGAATTTCAGTTGGGAAAAAAAATGATGCCACAGGATTGGCCTGTGGGCAAGCCTGCGCTGTAGTTTCTTAGTAGTAATGGTGTGGGAGGGCCCAGCCCATTATGGGTTCTACTACTTCTGGAAGGTGGTTTGGGGTGTGTATAAGAAAGCAAGATGGAACAAGCCAAAGGAAGTACCCCTCCATGGCTTCTGCTGCGCTTCCTGCCTCCACCTTCCCGCCTTGAGTTCCTGCCCTGACTTCCTTCAACGATGAACTGTGCTGTGGACAGTACAAATGAAACAAACCATTTCCTCTCCAAGTTCCCTTTGCTCTTGGCGTTTCATCACAGCAATAGAGAGCCGATTGAGACACACAGCCTGCCTGCCCCTCCCTTCTGGGATAGCCCCACACTTGGCGCTGAAGCTGTGCTGGGTTCTTTATGTTCCTGCCACCCACCACATGCTTTTTTGCCAGACTTTCCCTGATTCTGCAAGATTCACTCAGATATCCACCTCCCCAGTTTCCTCGGGGCTTCACCGTTTTCTAGCTAACGGTGATTCATTTTCTAGTCAATACTCAGTAAGAAGCTCCACGCTCATAGGCCCCCTACGCCCTTTACTGTTCTTCAGGCAGCCCTCTGCCACTGTACCTGTTGCCTTGACTTAAGATTACTGGCTTCCCTTCCTGTGAGTACCTGAAGGACACGGACATAATCTGTGGAAAAGCCAAACCAACTTGTTCATTCCCCACCCCCTTTCCTCTTGTCACCTGGTGTGCTCCTAAAAAGAATTACAGAATGCCCCAGAGACCACCATAGGTGAGGAGAGGTATGTTTTAGCTCCCGGCTTCAGAGGCTTCAGTTTATGGCTGGTTGCATCTATTGCTTTGGGCCTGAGCAGAGACAGAGCATCATGGTGGCGGGACCACGGAGTGAAGGAAGCAGCTGACCCCACGGCAGCCAGGGAGCTAAGAGAACAGACAGTGAGCCTGCACAAAGGGCTTCCTCCCATTGTGTTTGTGCCACCCAGCTCCCTAGTGTGCTTGTTGGGTGTTGCCGTCCACGTTCATGAGGGTTGACCCCTCTCATCTGCTGTCCTGCATAGCAGCTAACTCTGGAGCCACCTTTATGGACACACTCAGAGGGGAGCTTTGTTAATCTCCTAGGAATGTCTCCCATTATGAAGTTTGACGTCCTTAGTTATTCTTGCATATATATATGCAATATCATCCCCAACTCCTCCAGGACCCTACCTCTCCCCCTTTACAGTCCCCTCCTGTTTCATGTCTTCTTGCGGCCTGCTGATCCCAGTCAGTGCTTTCCTTAAGTGCACGTGTGTAGGGCTACCCATTGGTGCATGGGATCCTAACAGGGGGCCACTTTTCTTTAACTACCAAGCTCCACATCTTTGTGAGCCCCTCCCTCATTTACACTGCAATTTTTACTGGCTTGATCTTGTGTAGGCCTTGTGCAGCCAACTGTAGCCACTGTTCACGATTGCAATGACCTCAGTGTGTCCAGAGGACACTGTTTCACAGTTGTCCTCCTAGGCACCTGGCTCTCACATTCTTACTGTCCTACTTGTGCAATGTGCCTTGCACTATGTGGGAAGAGAGTGTGATGTACCAGTCTCACTTAGGTCTCAGCACTCCACAGTCGCTCACCTTCTGCATTCTGGACAGCTGTGGGTCTCTCTCTGTATGAATTGGTTTGGAGGCTTTTCCTATGAAATTATATATGCACACATAGCTATGACTCACTGTCTCCTCCCAGGTTTTAGTTTGGAGACTTATTCATGAGCTGTACAGGAACAGAAGCAGCAGTGTCACTCCTAATAGCTAAGAACGGAAACAACTTAGCTGTCACCATGGGGATTGATAAACAACCTGGCTTTATTTAAATAATAGAATACCATTCAACAACAAAAGCAAACAATTGCTGATGCATGCAATAACATGGGTCTATTTCACAGACGTTTGAGAGATAGAAGCCAGACAGAACAGGGTATATCCAACTCGTTTATACGAAGTCTCGAGGCAGGTAAACTTCTCTGGCAACAGAGAATAGATCAGCCATTACCAGGTATAAGGCATGGAAAGTGCACTGAAAAGGGCATGAGAGAATTTTTCTAGCACAATAGTAATGTTCTAAGTAAGAAGTCAGTGAGTGTTTCTGTAAAGTTTAAAGCCTTGATCCTTGTGTTAGTCAGGATTCTCTAAAAGAACATAACTGATATAATTATCTGTCTGTCTGTCTGTCTATCACCATCAGCTGTCTTTCTACCCACCTAGCTACCTATATATCTATGACCAACCTATTAAAGGGAGATTTATTAGAGTAGCTTACAGAAGGTGCTCTAAGTAGCCCAACAATGGCCATCTCCTGATGCAAAGGCCAAGAATCTGGTAGCTGTTTAGACCACAAGACTGGATGCCTCAGCAGTCCTAATCTGGTGCTAGGGTTCTGGAGGATTCCTAGAGAGCTGCTGTGCTTCAGTTTACCTCAGAATCCTGAACAAGTAGGTTCTAAGGCCAGTGAAGGAATGCCTCAGCAACAGGACAGATGGATGGCCTTGCTGGGGAGAGTGAGGGCAAGCAGATAAAAAGCAAATGTTTCCTTCTTCCGTGTCCTCTTATGTGAGCTGACACTGGACAGTGTGGGCCAGGTTGAGGGTATGTCCTCCCACCTCAAATGAGCCAGTCAAGAAAATTCTTCTTTCCTAGATAGGGTTTCTATTTCTGTGACAAAACACCATGACTGAAAGCAACATGTGAAGGAAAGGGCTCATTCAGCTTATTGTTTGTTCTATACCCCAGTGCATCATCAACAGAAGTCAGGGCCAGGAAAGCAAGGCAGGAAAGTGGAGGCGGGAACTGGAGCAGAGGCCATGGAGGAGTGCTGCTTACTGGTTTGCTCAGCCTGCTTTCTTACATCATTCATAGCACTTGCCTAGGGAGGACAACACCCAGAATGGCCCGTGCCCTCCCACATCATTCATCAACCAAAAACTGTATCGCAGGCTCGCATAGTAACCAGTTTGGTGTGGATATTTTCTCACTTGAGAGTTCCTCTTCTCTAATGACTCTATCTACTGTCAAGTTGACATAAAGCTAGCTAGTACACCATCAAAGGCACACCCAGCTGCTTGGGTTTTAGTTGATTCCAGGTGCAGTCCAGTTGACAACCAAGGCCATCTACCCCACTTCCATTTTGCCCTCTGCTTCATGATTGCTTTTGATTGAAGGAGAGATAAACCTGTTTCCCAAGTGTGGGATGGTGAACGGTCTTGTGAGAGAACAGGTGAGGTTAATCCAACAAAAGACCAACCACCTCGTGCGAGAGCTTGATTGTTGCCAGCTGGAAAGATCCTGTGAACAGACTCTGGGAGGAGATATATAAATGAGCCCAGAATTGGAGGCAGGGCCTTTGGGAAGACTTTGGGTAGTTTTGGCCGTTCGTTGCGCCACTTCCAGACGTTTCTAGAGAAACCCACTCAAGGAAAGGCTTCCTGGCTCCGGCTCCTGCTGAGGTTCCCAGTTCTGGTTACTCCAGGTTCCAACAGAAGAAATCCTGCTGATTACACCAGGAGAATCATTCCTCGGAACTGAAATCCTTATGTTTTTTTTGTTTTGTTTTGTTTTGTTTTTGTTTTTTAGTGTTCTTTAATCCTCATTTCCTATTGTTTCAGTTAGCCGGGTTATATGTGACGTATGTGCAGTTAATAAGTTGCAATAAAATATATTGGTAAAAAAAAATTGAGCCTACAGTTGATGACGTAAGCTTTTGGCTTCCTGCCGCTGCGCCTGCCACTTGTTGTCCTGCCTCTACCCCACCACAGTTTCACCCATCGCTCTGACACTGTGAGCCAAGATAAACCCCGTCTTCCTTAAGTTGCTTTCTGATCACAGTGTTTATCATGACAACGGGAAAGTAACTAAATAGTAAACATTTTTAGGCTTTTCCCACCAAAAGAGCTGGGTTGTGGCCTTGTAGCACCCCCCGCATCGTGGCACAAAAGCAACTGCAGACGATACTGCAAATGCAGAAGCAGGCTGCAGCCCAATAACATTTTATCCATGGACACTGAAATTTGAATTTTACATGTACTTCACATACAATAAAATGCTATTTACATTTTTTCCAGCCATAAGAAATGTGAAAAAGCCATTCTTCGCTTGCTGGCCATATAGAAATAGACACAGGACTAACTATAGTTTGCCAAGTCCTGTCCTAAATCTCAGTTGGCGTGTCAGTCACCTGGGCGCGTCCAATCTGTGAAACATGTCTGACGACACTCTAAATCTCTGTGTTTATTTTCTACTTAATTTAAAGTATAATGTAAATTATATTTAAGGAAAGATTCACAGTTTCCGTAAGATACGAATATGAATCTGTCAATCATTTGAGACCCAGCTTTTGAGGATAAAAATGGCATCTCTGGGTTTAAATAGGATGAGCGTCAGGTGGCTACCTAGCACGTGAGTGCTGGTTGGGTAGACTGGTTCTGGCTTGCAGATAGATTTCACTGGCCTCCAAAGTGATATAGAGAATACATTTAAGTGTGATCTGCTCTTACAGGTTTACCCTTCATGGTTCCACAGACTCCACCCTTTTGTGTTATCTTTTTATCCTTTGATGTTGCTCTCTGTCTCTGTCTCTCTCTGTCTCTCTGTCTCTGTCTCTGTCTCTCTCTCTCTGCTCTCACATTTGTTTCTCCCACGGGCAGTATATATTTGGATTTATTTTTATCAATTTGCCTTGTTAATTTTAAGTAGTTGCTGGGCTTAGAATTTGTCTCCCTAAATTCAGGTATTGAAAACAGTCCCTCAATTCACATGCTAGTAGTGTTTGCAAGTGGGGCTTTACTGTTGAGATGGGGTCATAGCGAGTGGAGCCCCTAGGATGGCACTGTTGAATTTGAAAGAAACAGAGACCAGAGCTGCCTATTGTACCTTCCAGCGAATTGTAATGATGAAACAAAACCTCCACCATGCACTTGAACTTTTTATTTTTTATAAATTACCCTGCGTTCTGCATCTTATTATAGCAACAGGCCAAAATTTTTTTCCCTTATTTGTAGAACAGAATGTGCAGGTGGGAACGAAGGGAGACCATTCAGTGTTGTCCCCAGAGCTTAGCAGAGAGCCCTGCACATAGTAGGAGCTGAGTGAAAATGGACAAATGGGAGTCCTCATGATGTTCGTGTGTGTGTGTGTGTGTGTGTGTGTGTGTGTGTGTGTGTGTGTGTTGTACGCATATGTGTTCACTTGCCTGTCTGTGGTGGCTGGAGGTCCGCATTGGCTGCTTTTCTCTATTGCTCTCTCACAAGTCGGCTTGACTGGCTGGCTGGCAAGCAGTGGGAGATCTTTCTGCCTGCAGCTCTCAGCGCTGGGTTACAGCTGCCTAACATCTCACTCGGTTTTTACGCGAGTGCCAGGGAGTTGAACTCAGCTCTTGTACAGTGAACACTTCATCAACTGAGCCGTCTCTCCAGACCCCAGGATGTTCCTTATTAATGGGGAATTTTTTGGTAATAATTGAAAAGGAGTCTGAAGCGAAGTGATTAACGGTTGTCTCAGAGATGTGGAGAACGGGACATGTAAACGAAGCCTGTGATCCAGACCTGAGATTGGTTGGGGTTGGAGCTCAGTGGTGGAGCATTTGGCTACAAAAGAGCTCACATGTAGTTATTTCTACCTAAATTAGTTACATTTTTACACCAACTTCCTGATTGCCCCAACTTCCTTAAAGGGCTCAGTACTCAATGTGGCTAGCGGTTGTTATGCGAGGTCCCAGAGATAGAGTTTTCTTCTTGGCATAGAATTCCAAAAGACAGTATGGATCTTAGATGCATGCTATTTGTTAAGAATAATTACAGAAAACAGAAAAATTATACATTGAAATAATTACCAAGCCTAAATCTTTAGTGCCACTGGTATATATTAAGGATTACCCTTTTTTGTAAGTAACATTTGTTTTTGAAGTCAGGGTCTCATGTAGACCAGGCTGACCTTGAACTTGCTATGTAGCTGGGCATGACCTTAGTTTCTGCTCTTCTTGCTCTACCTCTCCAGTTCTGGATCCTAGGGGCATGCCACTACAGGTGATTTTATGCAGTACTGGAGATCAAACCATAGGTTTTGTGCACATTGAGTTGAATTACATCCAAGCCACATCAATAAAATTTCATTGGGACACAGCCACACTCACTTGGTTACATATTATCTGGCTGCATTTGCAGTTCAGTGGCAGAGATGAGTGGCTAAGTAAATATCATATGACTTCAAAGCCTAAAATATTTATTACTGTGTTTGGTTTTTCTATGGGAAAAACAGCTTGCTGGCCCCTATCATATATTACAAGTCTGTTTTATATTTATGGTGTTTATATTTAAGCATCGTTTGGCACAAACTCTACTTGTATACTAAAAAGCAAATGGAAGAAAATATAAATCTTAATTTTCAAGCCAGCAGTCCTCTCTGAACCTGCTGGAGTACGTTGTTTGGGTTTCCCCACTCCCTGTGTTTGTACCTTTAGACACTCTAAAATACATAGAAATTTTCACCTCTGCTTCATAATCTGTTGATACTTTTAAGATGAAACATTTACGATGTGATATTTTAACAGATATACTTTATATCTTTAAGAGGTTCTACAGTAATGTATTTCATCAGCATCTTATGACCTATATTTGGATTATTTATAATTGCTTTGTAATGAATTCTACTTTTATTGTTTTCTCTTTCCCAAGTCTGTATCCTTTTGTACATTTTATCATGTAACTGAAATAAATCAGACACAGAAAGACAAATACTGTACTCACTTAGATATAGATGCCTTAAATGTCAGTTAAATGTAAAATAATGGGCTGGAAAGATGGCCTAGCAGTTCGGGCATGTGTTGCTCTTACAGAGGATTAACATTTGGTTCCCAGCACACACATGGTAGCTCACAACCACCAAAACTCCAGTTCCAAGGGATTTGGCACCCTCTTCTGGCTTCTGCAGGCACCAGGTATCTATGTAGTGTACTATCATACATGCAGGCAAAACACCCGTATGTAAACAAACAAAAACAAAAGCAAAAACCCCCGTAGAATAGTAGAATAGTGATTCCTAGAGGCTAAGGAGACTGCATGTATATGTAATTGTTTAATGAGGATGCAAAAAATGTTAAATAAAAATCCCCTTGTTCGACAGGTGGTGGCGCACGCCTTTAATCATAGCACTCAGGTAGTAGAGGCAGGCAGATCTCTGAGTTTGAGGCCAGCCTGGTCTACAGAGTGAATTACAGGACAGCTAGGGCTATGCAGAGAAGCCCTGCCTCAGAGAGGAGGAGGAGGAGGAGGAGGAGGAGGAGGAGGAGGAGCAGGAGGAGCAGGAGGAGCAGGAGGAGCAGGAGGAGCAGGAGGAGCAGGAGGAGGAGCAGGAGCAGGAGGAGAGAGGGGGAGGGGGAGTGTTGAGGGGGAGGGGTGCTGGAGGGGGAGGGAGGGTCAAAGTGTTCTATGGCAGGGAGGGAAAGAGCTATTGCTCATGGTTTAGCTGGAGGGCTTCAAATATAAAGCAAAGCTTATCTCTTTCTCTGGTTTGATCACTATATATTGGATACAGGTAGTGGGTAGTTTAAAGTCTATCAGAAATGTTTTTTTTTAATTTGTATTTCTTTAGCTGAAAAATAATTACAACCAAACCATTATGGTTGAATCATTTCTAAATCAGATTTGAAAACTAACATTCGTTTCCTTCTCTTCCCCCATATTTTTGGATTTTTGGTTTTCAGATCAGATCGACTATATTTTGGTGCATTTTTAACATTATGTAATCTTGCATTCAAGATGAATTTTGATATTTATACTGATTGTATTACAATTATTCACATTTATCTCTCTGGTGCACTTAGTATGCAGTACTAGCCCTTTTATGTCTTGACTTTCTAATTCTCTGTGCATGTATGTATGTGTCTGTGTGTGAGTGTATACAGTGTGTATGCTGTGCATGTAAGAGACTATGTGTGCAAGTGTGTGCGAACGAATGAATGTGTGAATGTGTATGTGTTGGTATGTATATTTATGTGATCAGTGCGTGCATATGAGTGTGTGAGTATGTGTGTTGGTATGCATATGTATGTGGTCAGTGAATGCACATGAGTGTGTGAGTGTGTGTGTTGGTATGTGTATATATATGTGGTCAGTGATGCATATGAGAGTGTGAGTATGTGTGAATGCATGGCCCTGGGCACTGTTCCCCGACTTACTGCTTTCAGATAGAAACTCTCAATGAAAGGAGAGCTCTCTCTCCCTTTCAGCCAGTCTGAAGGCCAGTGAGCTTCAGGGACTCCCCCATCTTTACACCCCTAATTCTGGGACATAGATAACTATGCCTGGGTCTTTTAAGTGGGTATTGTGGATTTGAGCTCAGGTCCTTATGTTTGCAAAGCAAACACTCCTACCCAGTGAGCCATCTCCCTAGTCCCTACTTATAAAACAAAAGTCTTAAAAACATTATTATTATTATTATTATTATTATTATTATTATTATTATTATTATTATTATTATTTTGGCTATTGAGATAACTCATTAGGTAGAGGTGCTTTTCTCCAAGGCTGGCTAACTAGTCCATGTAACTAGGATAACTAGTCCATGTAACTAGTCCACCAACCAGTCCAGCTGGTCAGTTATTGGGGGGCCGAGGGGGGTCGCAACCTGTAGTTAAAGACATGGGCGAGAGAGACGCAGAGCTCAAGCGAACAGTTGCTTGTCAAGAGCCGTTTATTGAAGGTAATGGCAGGCTTTTTAAAACCTGCTTTAGTGAGGGCGGGGGTACGCAAGGAGAGTAGTGGAAAAGTACAAAATCTTCTGGGATTGAGCCCCGGGAACATTTGCAAGGGGAGGGGTCTTCCAGGTGAGACAAAGCAGGATGTCTCTGTGGTTATCTTAGGATCAGATCGCTGTCTTCTCAGGACTAAGCCGGATGCCTTGCATACCTAATGAGTGGCCCAGCAGGATGTTTGCTGCAAATGCTGAATGGGTGGGGGTCAGCCTCAGGCCATTTGGTCCCTAGCAGCTGGCAATCTGAGTTCAACTCCTGGGACCTCCATGGTGGAAAGAGAGATGATTCTGCAAGTTGTCCTCCGGCCTTCACATGTCCACCATGGTACCTTCCTTCCCCCCTCCCCAATAATCATAATGAGAAAAAATTTTAAAACTCACCAAACCCCTTAGTTTTTAAATCTCGCGTCTGGTTGCATTTTGTTGCATGTCTTTTTGGTGGGGAGGGAAGACAGGTTAGTGATACGTAATTCAGCTCTTGTGTATCTAAGAAGCATTTTATGTTGTATTTACTCAGAAAAGACAAATGAGCTTTTGCTTTGAAACCCTAGCTCCCTGTTGTTAGATTCTGGCAATTAATGCTGGAGAAGACAAACCCGGGCTGACCCGGTTCCCCTTTCCTTTCTTTGATAACTCATTGTTTCTTATTTGAAAATCTGAAGGCTGTTTTCTTTATTCATACGCTTTTCAAAAATTACGAAATTTAATCTAGGTGAAATGCTCTCTTTCATGGATTTTTTTTTCTTCTTCTTTCTCTGGTTCATGATGAATCCTTCCAAACAAAAAACCAATGTATCTTCAGGCATATCTGTGATATCTGTGATGCAATCTCTTTTGTTGTTGCTTTTTTATTTTTATTTTTTCTTATTCCAGTATTTTCTTTAGAAACTTCTTTATCCATGTTTACTTCCTATTCTGTGTTTTCCCTGCCCGTTACCTCGAATTGTTTTCATCTCTGCCCAGTGCGAATTGAGAAGGCATTGAGATGTTAATCCTGCTGCTGGCTGATGTGACTTATTTTCTAGGCTTTATCTCATTCTCACTGTCGCTGTCGCATTGCTGTGTTTGGCTCTCAGCTGTCTTCCTTGACTTACCTGTCTCCTTTTCTTTCCATTATTCTGGCGTCTTCTGTGTTGTCTTTTTAACAGGAGCATTGTCTCATATCCTTTTTTATTAAACTCTCCTTTCTCCTGTAATCCTAGGTAAGAATAATTTCAGAAACACTCCTGTTCTTTGCGCTTCCTTCCCTCTCTTTCATCTGCCTCTATTTTCCTATCCACAGTAGAATATTTTTTGTCTTCTCTCTGCGTGAGGCAAGATCTCTGTAATTCTAGAGGTTTCCACTGGCAGTTGGCCTGCCCATGGCCTCTGTCTCTGTCTGTCTGAAAGTAAATGGTCTCATTTCCCTCAAGCAAAGTCTTGCTGAAACACATGCCTGACTGAGTGGGGATCCCCAAAAATCTAGCTGACAGCTCAGCCCCAGTCATAGTGAGATCACCACCCAGCCTGCTGATGCCTTTAAACTATGCCTGGGCAAAGAGGCCACAGTCTCTAGAATGTCCCAGATTCTTCTTGTCTGTGCTCTCCCTGCCTCCAAAGCCCGCCATGGCTGCAGACATTAGATTTCTCAGAATGCCATGTGCCAAGGGTAACTCCTGTGGATTTTTAAAGGGGCACACTAAGATTCTGTTTCTGAAGGGGTCATGAGACATCTCTGTGATGGGTATACAATGGCCGCAGTGTGGAGGAACTGTATCTACACAGACTTCTGGGCTATACACAGCCTTGAGTTCCAAGTGGGGCAAGGTATGAAGCACGGTCCCAGCATCCCTCTTTTCCAGTCACTGAGGCCGTTTGTTTCATAGAAGGAAATCCCTCATATAGTACGGAGTGATATTTAGGGACATCTTAGTGTAATGCATAAAGGACGGATTCTGGGATTAACTGGTTGCCATGTTTATTCTCTTTCAGTTAGGGATTAAGAGAGTATATAGATCTATTTGCATTGCTATGACAAAATAACGAAAGCTGAGTAATGTTATAAAGCAAATGGGTTTATCAGGCTCACAGTTCTGGTGGCCTGGGGGTGGGGGTGGGGGTGGGGTCCAAAGATCATGAGACTGGCTCCATCATAGTGTGAAAAAGTGGCAGGGGAACTGGCCAGTGTGCTGAAGGAGCACGTGCACAGGAAGGGAAGCGGAGACTGGGCGGGGCTTCCTCTTATCTCTGTGTGCTCTCCAAGGCGTTGTTCTCCTCCTCCCAGGTCCGCTCACTCCCAGGTGAAGGTGGAACTCCATGGTGTAGTTACTTTGCAAAGGTCTGACCACCTCAATGCCACCATCCTGGGGAGGAGGCGGGAGGCTTTGAACTCCTGAACCTCTAGGGAACTTAACTACATCTAAATCACAGCGGAGAGACTGAGCAGCATAGAGACTCGTAGCTCAGGACTGCTTCCACTCTCTTCCTTGACTTGTTTGGTCTAAATTAGGGTTTCTCTGGTGAGTCCCTGACCAACCCTCCTAAAGCCATCCATATTTGCTAAGGTGTTCTGAGAACTCAGCTTTGGAGCAGTAGACCTGTTTTTTACCTCAGCCTACGCTGAAGGTGCCCCGCGCCGCCTGCCTCTTCCCCCTCTGAATGATTCTATGAGCATAATTAGGGGGAGGAAATCCCCCTTAGGAACAGTCATAGGGGAGGGGAGTAAGGGGAAAATGGGAGGGAGGGAAGAATGGGAGGATACAAGGGATGGGATAACCATTGAGATGTAACAAGAATAAATTAATAAAAAATTTTTAAAAATTAAATTAAAAAAAACACATTTTAAAGGGCTGTTTGGAAACAGGATTATATAATCACTTCCTTAAACTTACCATTCTTGATGAGGAAGCATAAAAGAAATCTCAGCTAGGGAGTAAGAGAGTCTTTTCTGTGTGAGCTCTGGTTTGAAAGAGGAATGACAAAGCCATTGTCAATGCCACTGGCAACTCAGATGAAGGATGCTCTGCTGGTCATGGCGAGGATTTGACGAAGTCTCTGAATTGGAAAGTCAGTTTTGTGGGGATGCTTTGCTGTTTTGTTTTAGGACTTAATTATGCAGTAGAGTGACATAGACTAAAGAGAGCTGCATGGATGAAACCAATTCTGAACAAGGAGAAATGGTATGAAGACGTGGGATTTATGCCGTGGCCTCAAGCATCTCAGAACACTGACTGGGAGATACCTTGCTCACAGAGTCATTAACGGAGGAGATATCACAGCTGTGAGCCAAGGCTAGTTCTAGTGAGGCCGGACTTTTATGAGAACGTTACTGGACCTGGAGAGGTAGCACCTCAGTTGAGAGTGGATTCTGCTCTTGTAGAAGACCAATGCTTGGCTCCTATCTGATGTCCTTTTCTGGCCTCCACTCTTGTGCATTGTACATACTTCTTACACACACGTGTGCACACACACACACACACACACACACACTTTTTAAAAAATCTAAAAAAATAAAATACTAAGGAGAAATTTGACATCGTTGGCACATATTTATTTATGCAGGGAAATATCACAGCTCAATTGTGGTACGGTCCTTTTATTTCTCAACCAGAATGTAAGTCTGATCACTGCATGTGCTCACGCCTTGGGCTTTACCCAGGAGTTTTTACTGTGTAGTTATGGCAGTGTCAGGGAGGGACTGTGAGTCCAGCTCCAGCTCTCTGTGCTGCTGTAGGGTGGTGACGTCATCTCCGTGAGCCACCCTTCCTCACTTATAGGAGAAGGCTGTCTAGAGGCTCCCTCTGGCTCACACAGTCTGCGGGCTGCTCTTGCCCCCCCTTACCCCCCCACCCCATCCCATCCCCGCCCCTGTTAGTGTGCTGTGCAACACAAGGTAGCTCTTTCAGGAGGTGGGAAGTTTGCTCTTCCTGTGGTCAGTCCATGCTAACTAGCTCCCAGGCAGCAGGGATCTGGGCCTGTACTATTCTCTAGGGTGCCCTAATGAGCAATAGCAAATTGGAACTGTTGAATCCAACAGCAAGTCTTCTTCCCCGGCAATATGTCCTGAGATTGCACATTACAGAAAGGAAGATGTGTTTTCATGGACTCCGTGCTATAAAATATTTATGCTCTGCCTTTGGTTATATAAAGTCTTTTGCTGTGTAGGTCATTTTCTCAGCAAAATGTTCCAGTATGCGCACAGCCTCCTAAAGCCCCCATGGATCTTCAGGGCAGGCGCACAGACAGCCCCACGGAACGAGACACTTGTCAGGGCTGATGCCTCAATAGCAATGGATCATGCATGACTTAACCCTAAAAGAAGATTTGGCATGAATAGAATTTCTAAGATATATAATTAACTCTTTTATATTAATGAGAAATATAGCCTCCAACCCTGGGAGCTGTCTCAGGATACAGTCTACTGAATTTTAACTCTTTCCTCCCTTCATTGTTCAAAGCTGTCAAGGTGTTCTGTTCACCGTCTTTGCCTTCTCTTCTCTCTTCTTTTGGGACAGTTTGGTATCTTGGCTTTTGGGTTCTTACACTCTTCTTGCCAAATCCCAGCCACTCTGCTGGCACCTGTAGAAATATATAATAAAATCTCTGCCCACAACAGACTGATCATTTAATTAAACAGTTAAGAGGCATACTTGAGAAACAAGTAAAAGTAGCATATGGTGAGAGATGCACTGCATGTAGTGCTACTGTGAGAGATGCATTGAACATAGTGCTATGATGAGAGATGCACTGCACACAGTGCTATGATGAGAGATGCACTGCACACAGTGCTATGGTGAGAGATGCACTGCACACAGTGCTATGATGAGAGATGCACTGCACACAGTGCTATTGTGAGAGATGCACTGCACACAGTGCTATGATGAGAGATGCACTGCATACAGTGCTGTGATGAGAGATGCACTGCACACAGTGCTATGATGAGAGATGCACTGCACACAGTGCTGTGATGAGAGATGCACTGCACACAGTGCTATGATGAGAGATGCACTGCACACAGTGCTATTGTGAGAGATGCACTGCACACAGTGCTATGATGAGAGATGCACTGCACACAGTGCTTTGATGAGAGATGCGCTGCATACAGTGCTATGATGAGAGATGCACTGCACACAATGCTATGATGAGAGATGCACTGCACACAGTGCTATGATGAGAGATGCACTGCACACAGTGCTATGATGAGAGATGCACTGCACACAATGCTATGATGAGAGATGCACTGCACACAGTGCTATGATGAGAGATGCACTGCACACACTGCTTTGATGAGAGATGCACTGCACATAGTGCTATGGTAAGAGATGCACTGCACACAGTGCTATGGTGAGAGATGCACTGCACACAGTGCTATGGTGAGAGATGCACTGCACACAGTGCTATTGTGAGAGATGCACTGCACACAGTGCTATTGTGAGAGATGCACTGCACACAGTGCTATGATGAGAGATGCACTGCACACAGTGCTGTGATGAGAGATGCACTGCACACAGTGCTATGATGAGAGATGCACTGCACACAGTGCTATGATGAGAGATGCACTGCACACAGTGCTTTGATGAGAGATGCACTGCACACAGTGCTATGATGAGAGATGCACTGCACACAATGCTATGATGAGAGATGCACTGCACACAGTGCTATGATGAGAGATGCACTGCACACAGTGCTATGATGAGAGATGCACTGCACATAGTGCTATGATGAGAGATGCACTGCACACACTGCTTTGATGAGAGATGCACTGCACATAGTGCTATGATAAGAGATGCACTGCACACAGTGCTATGGTGAGAGATGCACTGCACACAGTGCTATGGTGAGAGATGCACTGCACACAGTGCTATGGTGAGAGATGCACTGCACACAGTGCTATGATGAGAGATGCACTGCACACAGTGCTATGGTGAGAGATGCACTGCACACAGTGCTGTGATGAGAGATGCACTGCACACAGTGCTATTGTGAGAGATGCACTGCACACAGTGCTATGATGAGAGATGCACTGCACACAGTGCTATGATGAGAGATGCACTGCACACAGTGCTTTGATGAGCGATGCACTGCACACAGTGCTATGATGAGAGATGCACTGCACACAGTGCTATTGTGAGAGATGCACTGCACACAGTGCTACTGTGAAGGATGCATTGCATACAGTGCAGTGGGATTCTAACTTATATGATGTTGATGGTGCACATGCTCCCAACTGCAAAGAGCAAGGACTAATGCAGCCAGAAATGTTCAGGAAAGATTTTCTTTTGGCAGGTGAGATATTATCTGGTCTACTAGAGATGGGCAAGATTTGAGGAAAATAGGCAGGAATTAGTTTGATTCGATGGAAAGGCTCTCCGAGCTGTATTGGCTAGAATAGAATAGGTTGTGCTGCAGTAACAAACAAGTCCAAACATTAGTGGCTTAGGTAGGGCAGTTTAGTTTTCATTTGAGCTGCAAATCCATTCATTTGGGACTCTGTTCCACATTGTCCTTCCTCAATGGTACAGGCCAACATGGCCAACATGGCCAACAACCACCTGGTCTCCAATCACTGTGATGGGGGAAAAGAAGGGAAAAACCACACACTGACTTTTTTTTTTCCAGAGACAGAGTTTCTCTGTGTTAGCCTTGGCTGTCCTGGACTCACTTTGTAGACCAGGCTGGCCTCGAACTCACAGCGATCCACCTGCCTCTGCCTCCCGAGTGTTGGGATTAAAGGTGTGCGCCACCACGCCCGGCTCACACACTGACTTTTATAGCTTTCAGATCAGATGCGGCATGTATCACCTCCTGCAGTTCATGGGCCACAGCAAATCACACATATCTTCTTAACTACAAGGAAAAGTGTGCTCCTTTTTCATGCTTAGGGGACAACAATAGGAAGCAATTTGAGTAGCTCTAAAACTATACTGGGGTCTTAATGTGTATTCCCAAGTTCATGTATGGAAAACCAGTCCCTATTGTGCTACCATTAAGAGGTCAGGGCTTTGAGGGAATGGCGTGTAGGCTGTGCTCCAACAATGGGTTACCTTGTGAAAAAGCCGGAAGGAACTAGCTTAGGAACATCTCTTCTTCCATTCTTCCTCCTGTGAATACCCAGCATCCTCCCCTTTGTGTACAGTTGTGAGCAGCAGATGATGTTGCAGACAGATGTAGAAAGATCTGAGCACCATTTGGGTGACTTTTGGTACATTTTTTTAACCTCTCAAGTACCCCCCCCACCCCACCCCCACCCCCGTTAAACTGAGATGAATTACTCTGGTCCAGCAAATCTGTGAGAACCTCAAGTAACAGTAAATGCTGACTCGCTTAGTTGTTGCCTCTCTGCTGCTGACAGCCTTCCATTATTTTGTTCACACCTCAACTGACATCAACTGTCCCTCCTGTCCTTGCAACAATTCCTTTACTTTTACTTCTAGGCCAAGCAGATTTCAGCTACAACCTCTGTTGGTCCCTGAAGTTTCTTTGCAAAGGAGGAGAAGACATCCTTTCTATGTGGGGCTTCAGGAGCTTATGGGAAAATCTTGCCTTAATGTGAGTTGAGAAAAACTTCCCTGAAACAGTGTTTCTCAGACATGAGAGGCCCTGGTGCACACATGAACTCATAGCTGCTGTGGCTGCGTGCGCAAAATCTCTATAAGATCCAACCAACCAAAATATCATCATGGGTGGGGGAGGGGACCACAAAAACCCTACCCCTAGCTGAGAAGCTATTGGTAATTGATGTCTGCTGGGGGGTTGGAGGGTCAGTATCCTTTAAAGATGCAGTCCCAGATTGGTTGCCCTTGCTCCCATGGGTGGCTCTACAGCCATGTACATACTGACAGCACCAAATGGATTCAGTGGTTAAAAAAAATGTAGTTGGGAGGGAGGTGTGATGGGGGAAGGTCTAGGAGGAGTTGGGGGGAGGGGAGGATTGTGGGTGGAGCTGATCAAAGCACATTGTATACATGTAAGCCATGTTCAAATAAAGCATAGGAAAAGTTCCCTTCCTTTTGATAGCCCTATGCTGTGCTAGGGTACCAGGCTTTTGAACAGAACACAGATCAGATTCCAGGCCCCCCTTCTTCTTTGAGGAGTGTGCCCTTGCGTGGTGCATACATGATACAACCAGGTGCAATGTCCCTAGATTTTGCTTTTGTAAAGCTGGTCCTTGAGAAAGATAGTAGTGCATTTTCTGTCCATCTTACCTTTTTGCAAGAGATAAGGAACTTTGAAATGGTGTCCACATATTGCTAAACAAAACCAAAACAAAACATGCTTGTGTATATTTCCAATATAGGAATTCCTGAGAAAATCACTAAGAATAGTCTTAGAATATCTTTACTTATCTGCTATATTTTGAATCAATAATATAGTTATTTATAAGCAAGTCCCACTGATCTTAATGAGTTTAATGAATAAAGAATGAGCATAATAACTGAGTTTAACTTCACCAAGAAATAATGTCTTATACAAAAGAAGTTTGATATTAAACTACCCCCCAATATGATATAATTAAATGGCATTAATTCTCTTAGGTATAATGCAATTGTCTGTGCTGTGTGCATAGATAAGAAGCTATGAGAACATTTCTGGCGTGCCTTTGAGAAGACTGTGTGTAACTTTAAAAATAACCCAGAGGAAAACAGGGCCAGAAGTGAGAGGTTTCCTAGGCTATAGGGCTTACTTTCATTTGTATCACTTACTGGGAGAGTATCTAATTGAGTGGTTGTGATTCACAGGTTGTGGTTAGAGGGCTGAAATGGCAAAAATATTGGCCTCAGCTTTTCTCTTATTTTCAGGGTGACTTTTGGGAGGCAAATAGATAGAGGAGAAGGGAAGCATCTGGTCTGCATGGACACCAGGCCTATGCTAGTGGTGATGTCTTCTTTTGTTTGTTGTGCTGCTGTTACAGTCTCAGCGGCTGTGTGGTTGGCCAAATACCAGCTGGCTACTGGGTGTCCAGGCCACGCTAATCCCAGGAACCCGTGGATATAGTACTTTACTTGGCAAAGAGGACTTGGCTAATGGGATTAATTTTGAGATGGGGAGATTAGCTTGGATTATCCACTGGGCCCAGTGTAATCACAGGGGTCTTTATAAGTAAGGTAGAGAGGCAGGACTGCCCGAGAGACAGATGCAGAAAGAGAGGTAGTTCTGCTGCAAATGACAGCAGCCTCCGGATGCTGGAAGGAGAAGAAGTGGGCTTTCTCTGGAGCCACCATGAAAGTTCTCAGTGGCTGACACTTCAACTCTAGCCTTGTGAGATGCACATTTGACTTCTCCCCACCAGAGCCATGAGAGAATAAACTCACATGGTCCTATTGTGTTAAGTTTGGTATACCTTGTTCACAGAAGCAACGGATACTTATTACAGGAAACAAGATAGGGGTGTTTGTTTGTTTGTTTTTGAGGATACAAATGAGGATACACACACACACACACACACACACACACACACACACACACACACACACACAGTGGCAGTCCACACACTACGGCCCATGGACATAACCCAGACTACCACCTACTTTTGTGAAGCCCAGACACTAAGGCCACTTTTGAAATTTTTGAAGGGTTGCAAAGGATGGGAAGAAAGCAATGTTTTGTGACACACGATAGCTACATGAAATTCAAAACTGAGTGTCCTTGAATTGAGCTGTGTTGGATCCCTGCCATGTGCCTTCATGTGCATGCTGTCTGCAGCTGCTTCTCTTGCTTGTGCCCCACTCCATACCAAAAAATGGCCAGTCACATTCCATCTTTATTTATCTACCCCCAAACTGAGGCGTCTCCTGAATTATTTCAAATAAGGTCTCAGATGTCATATATTGCATCTGCAATGTCTTTCCTTAGGAATCTCTAGCTTGTTTTATGGCACAGAACCACAATACCATCAAAACATGCCTTTTTTTGTTGTTGTTTTGTTTTTTGTTTTTGTTTTTTGTTATTGTTTTTTTGTTTTTTGATCATGAGGAAGTAGTGTCAAGGAGAGAAGGAAAAAGGAGCTAAAATAGATGAATTCAGGTGCAATTACTAGAGGTTGTTTGAAGATAACTTCACTCACACCAAATTCAGACACAAGGTTGCAACAACTAAGTCACAACCATAGATCTGGATAGAAAATAGCTAATGTTAAGTGTGAACTGAGCACAGAATCAAAATGTTATGAAAAACAACAAATTAAGCTATTGTGAGGCCATGCATGTTAAAATAGTACGGGGGAGGGGGAAGGAACAATTTTGTCTGCCTTTGATGTACATTCCCTTGAATTGATGTGGTATTTCATGAACCATTATATTATATGGTTCATTGATATAATCAGGATGTAAATAATGTCAATGCCTTAATCAACTACTTCTATACTTTATTTGCCTAATATTTGAAATTGTTTTATATTATATATTTATATGTGATAGCTTTTATACTAAATATATAATTAAAAAGTAAATATATATGGATACAAGAAAACATTTGAGATACATAGTTACTGTGAATATTGTCAAAAATTCACTGTTTATTTTGATAATATACGTTAAGAATGCTATGTGCTATGTGGACATCTAGTACATTTATCTCAGAATATTACTAATTTTATTTAAATAATTATGAATAAATTGAATGTTTGTTTCTCACTAGACAAAAAAAATCAAGATATACTATTTGGTAGCTATAAATAATTGCAAATCTTGGTTACTCAAGGGATGGAGAGAGAAGAACAAAGGTTGAATTTGCTTTAAAACTACTTTGCTTATCTCTGTAATAAAAGAGGAATTTGAACAAACAAGACAAAACAGAACAACAACAACAACAAACCCCAAAAACGTACAGCAAAACCATAGGGTTCTAAAACACTGCTGGATGAGGCAGATATCCTCGGAGCACTTGCACATTGGCCAGTGTGTTGAGTCCTACAAGCAAGGCATGCGTCTGTAATTACAATTCTCTCTTCGTGTCTCCTTGGGTATCAGCCAGTTGAGGGACTACCCATGTGCTTAATGTGGAGAGGAGAGAGAGCTATACCTTTTGGTCTTATCTCCAGATACTGGTGGTAGTGATACTATCTGGTATCCAAGTATGGAGCAAAGACATGGGAAAGAACAGATGGCTTTAAAGGGTTGGTATATGTGCTATGAATGAAAACCAGTGTTTCTTCTTGTTTTTGACCCAAATATTTTGCCTCCTATTCCTCATAGGCTTGCAGTGAGCACCTCATAAAAGCACGCATGGAAACATATTTTATAAGTCAGAAGGTATTACCCCAGCATAAGACTTGGCATTAGGTTATATTGAGCCAAGTGTATTCTTATTTTCCACAAAATTTATTTTGTACTTCCCATGTTCTTAGTTAGCTTTGTTCTAGAGATTTCCTCGAGGGCCATTAAGAGCCACTGGCAGTGGCTGCGAGTTCTCTTTCTTTTTATTAGTGTTTTTGTTTTCTTCATATGTCAGGGAAATGACATTTTATGTCACTGTGACCTGACTTTATTGTGGCTTGCTATGGCTCATACCTTTCTGAAAAGTAATCTGGTAAAGGGAAAAGCAGACGTTTTTTCATCCTGGAAAGTCCTGCATGTCTGCCACATCACACTAAACAACAGTGATGGGATTTCCAAACTCTTATCAGTAAGGGAACAACAGAGTCTTGGGGGAGTGCCGGAGAGGCCTGGGGAAGGACGTCTGCAAAGAATACATAGGGAAGAGAGGGTGGAAAAAAAATTAGAAATTCTGGCAGTTCTTTAACTCTCCTCATGCTCCTCATACCCAGGTGGAGTATTAGAGGATTATGTGTAGAGAGATTGCTTTAATATTTTGGCTTGGCATTCCAACAAATTATGTCATCCCCTCAAAGCAGAACTATCTGGTTTGGCTGGGACCTTTCCGCATATAAATGTAGCTGTGGGAAAGTTTTAGAGAAGGAAACGGATGCAGTTTTGTAGTTGGGATGGGAGCCATTGAGCACTGACTGTTTATAAGGATTTGGTCAAATCAGCTAACTATTAAAGATCTGCTTTTTTTTTTTTAATAATGTGCCACTCCTATATATGGGACTGCCCCACTGTGGGTATGGATTGCTGTAAGCAAAGCCGGGATTTCTAACACCTCGAGTGGACACATGGGTGAGCGAGAAGATCAATCCTTCCATATAAATGGGTTCACTCAAAGGATTTCTTCTAGACTTCAAGATGTGAGTTTGGCTCACGAATATTATTTACCCATGGGCTTCTAGAGGGAAAGGTAGAACACACGCACGCACGCGCGCGTGCACACACACACACACACACACACACACACACACACACACACACACGCACACACACACACCCACTTGGGTTTTATGTGAAGGTAGGTAGGTGGCACATTGTACCACAGACTTGACCTTACTGGAAATAGCCAGTATGCTTAACAGTTGAGGACAGGAGGAGTCCTGTGTATCTGACCCATTCTTGCTAAGTAATTTATGGGGGCAAAATGTTGGCTTTTTTTTTTTTAACCATTCCCCAGGACTGTGTTTACTCTGAGCAGCCTTGGCAGATATGGTCTTTCTGGGGCACTGAACTGGATTGCATACTGCTTACCATAGATTAGTGTGTTTTTTATATTGAGTGCCCCTCATTGGTGCTGCAAACCCACTGTGTGCACAGTCTTATCTGGGTCTGCACTGTCATTCCTGTGGGACTAGAGGACAAGAGGAACTCAAGTCTATGCTCGTGCTTCTCACTGTGCCACGAGTAAAGAAACTCTTTGTCTGTGACCCAGGAGTCTCGTCAGCTGCCAGCACCCTTGAGACAGTAAGCAGGTGCAAAAGGCGATTCACGTTGAATGAACAAGAAGAAAAGGAAGAAGGAGGATGAAAAGGAGGAGGAGGAGGACAAGAAGAAGAAGAAGAAGAAGAAGAAGAAGAAGAAGAAGAAAGAACATGTGGAGGGAAAACTTATTCTAGGTAAAGGAGAGCGCATAGTCAGAGGCAGGATGACCAGGAGACTCCAGGGTGAACATAACCAGACTGAGCTGGGCCCTATGAGGAGAAAGGGGGAGGAAGAGAAGAAGAGAGGAGCATCTGACCAAGACGGGCAGGCTGGGCCAAAAGACTGACCTGGCCAAAATGGCTGAATTATATAGGGCCAGGGGAGCTGCCAAGAAGGAAGCCTAGCCCCTGGGCTGGAGAAGTTTAGGGGAGGGGGCAGGATATGCCAGCCATGCCCTGTAACATGCAGGGACTGAGGGATGCTGGGAGAGCCTGGCAGCCAGGTCCACTTTGGTATGTTAGCCGTCTCGCCTAGGTTTGGATTTGAGGTCTAACAATTTGTACAGGGAAAAAGCGGATCCCTGACTGACCCTTGTTCTCAGTTGGCTGTCCTGAGTCTAGAGCTATGGATCTTGCTTATCTGGACACTTTGTTGGGTACTATTTCCCCATTTTTATTTCCTTATGATTGCATGCTGTAGTCAGAGTTCCTATTTTGTTTTACAGCTTGGCTACACCATCTGGTTTCGTCTTCAATTTTTTTTCCCCTTCATGTCATTGTCCTTTATGTACAGAAAGGGAAAAGAATTGTTTCTATTAAACTGACATCACATTTTGCAAATGGAACTCTTGGTTATACATGCGAGGGAGAAACCGATGAGTTTATAGACAGAAGGAAATAGGAGTGAGTCTGAGTGTAGGACTCATGGGCCTCCTTAATTAGGGCCAAACATCTCATCACTTTCTTTTTCTTTAGGTAACCTATTCATGTGTGTGCATGGAGGTCAGAGGACAATGTATGAGGGTTGGTTCTGTATTTCTTTTTCGGTTCCTGGTACTGAGCTCAAGTTGTCAGGCTTCCCTTTACCTACTGAGCCATCTTTCTGGCAGGAAGTGTCTCATCTAGTAAATGGGTAGCTCATGTATTCGGACATCTAGGAAGGGAAACAGGCCGCATAGCTGTGACTGCAAATGCCTACAAGGGTGCATCAGCGGATCTGATTAGAAGTGTATGTCTGATCAAACCTGACAGTGAGCTGGATTTTTTTTCATGCAAATGCATAGAAATAGCGTGGGTGAATTGTTTCCACTCAAGTGAGCACCTTGAGCGTTATTCCTGTTTCACTTGAGCTTTGCAGTTCCTCCTTTCATGGGTGTAGACTCAAAAATCTGAGAATCATCACAGAATTTTTTTTTCTTATTTGCCAAAAGTCATCTAGAATCAGCTTAAAACTGAACAATCAAATAGAGTAAAAAACAAAACAAAAACCAAAAAAAACCGAAAAACCACAAAACAAAACAAAACCCAAAAAAACCCACAAAAGTATCCAAGATATACAAAGTAACAAAATTGATTTTCTTGAGTGGTTTGTAAATGAATATGAAAGGCCATTGCCTAACCAACTTCCAGAAATTCTTTTAGTAGTGGGCACCTCATTTTTAATAGCTGAGTATTATTCCATTTTGTAAATGTACCATATTATCTTTATCCATTCTTTAACTGAGGGACATCTAGGTTGTTTCCAGTTTCTAGCTATTACGAATAAAGCTGCTATGAACATAGTTGAGCAAATGTCCTTGTTGTATGGTAGAGCATCTTTTGGGTATTTGCCCAGGAGTGGTATAGCTGGGTCTTGAGGTAGTACTATTTCCAATTCTCTGAGAAAGCACCAGATTGATTTCCAAAGTGGTTGTATAAGTTTGCACTCCCGGGAGCAATGTAGGAGTGTTTCTCTTTCTCTACATCCTCTTCAGCATGTGATGTACTTGAGTTTTGATCTTAGCCATTCTGATGTGTGTAAGATGGGATCTCAGAGTCATTTTGATTTCCATTTCCCTGATGACTAATGATGTTGAACATTTTTTAAAGTGCTTCTTGGACATTCCAGATTTCTGTGTTTAGAATTCTCTGTTTAACTCTGTATCCTATTTTAAAAAATAGGATTATTTGGTTAGTTTATGCTTAAATTTCTTGAGTTCTTTATATATTTTTGTTATTAGCCCTTTGTTAGACGTAGAGTTGGTAAAGATCTTCTCCCAATCTGTTGGCCACCATTTTGTTCTGTTGATAGTGTCATTTGCCTCAATGAAGCTTTTCAGTTTCAAGAGGTCCCGTTTATTAATTGTTGATCTTAGAGCCTGAGCTGTTGGTGTTCTGTTCAGGAAGTTGTCTCCTATGCCAATGAGCTCAAGGCTGGTTCCCATATTCCCTTCTAATAGATTTATGTTTCTGGTTTTATGTTGAGATCTTTGATCCATTGACTTGAGTTTAGTGCAGGGCGAGAAACATGGGTCTATTTTAATTTTTCTACATGCAGATATCCAGCTGGATCAGCATCATTTGTTGAAGATGTTATCTTTTTTTTCCATTATATGGTTTTGGCTTCTTTGTCAAAAATCCACCTCACAGGATTAAGTGATGGTTTTTCTAAATATCATCCCTGAAGGGTCTGGTGAGTGTGTGCATCCTATTCCATTTTCCCCCATGACTAATGGAAAGCCATGATTGTATGGTCCCTGTTGGATTAGGACAAATATGTGCTTCCCAGACAGCTGCACAATCTGATTAGAATTGGTCCCAACCAGCTGGTCCTTGTCATTGCTTCAACCTGTGAAAAGGTACTGTCTTTGATACTAATGAAACTGGTGATACACTTTCCTCAGGACTCTGATATGACCAGGCATAGTGACACGCCTTTAGTCCCAGCACTCGAGAGGCAGAGAGAAGTGGATCTCTGTGAGTTCTAAGCCATCCTAGTCTACAAAGCAAGTCTAGGACAGCCAGAGCTACACAGAGAAACCCTGTTTAAAAAAAAAAAAAGACTGCGTTTCTGAATACACAGGCCATTTCCCATGTTTGTGGTTACAGAGTTGGTATAGGAACCTTAAATATTGTTGAGTATAGTGTTTCCTAGCTATCATCTTTTCCCGATCAACTGTGATATTTACTTAATTCCTTGAAAACCCGCTTAATAGAAATACAAGATAGTTATAAAATAAGTAGACTGAAAATAAAACACTGTTAAACTAGGTGGTGATGGTGATGATTCTCTGGGCTGAGATGTGCCTCTAGCCTGCTAAGGAAGGCGATCATGGATGGAGTGCTGGGGAGACATGAGGGACAAACCATGTCTGTGGTAGACTGCTGTCAAAGAGTTGCCTATGCCTGCCTGCATCGATGCCTTTGGACAGTTTCCTTCCACATTGAGTGTGATCTCGGCCGTGTAACTCCCTTTGGCCAATGGCCAATGGCAAACATCATGCTGGATCTAGGTCCTCCTCTACTGTAGCCAACAGCCAACCAATGACCTGACCTATGACCCACCGTCTCTAGTCAGTGTGATAACCGGCTAGCTGTAGCACTGAGCGTAGCGAAGACCAGATGGCTCAGGGACCAGAAACAGCCAATCTATAGCCATAACAAAACTATGAAGTGATCATTGTGCCTTGAAAATACTTCACGGTGCTTTGTTATTTAGTGAAAGTCAACACAGGTCTTAAAACCTGGGCTAAAAAAGCCAGCTCAGCTGGTAAAGTGCTTACTGTGTAAATGCCAGGATCTGAGTTAAATTCCAGAAGCCATGGAAAAAACAAAACAAAACAAAAAACACTTGGTGTGGGAGTGTGTACTTACAATCCCAGTCCTGGGGAGGTGGCGATGGGTGAGTGTCTGGCACTTGCCAGTCAGCCAGCCTAACCTATTTGGGGAGCTCTAAGCCTCTGAGGGACTAAAAAATGCAGATGACACCATAGGAACAACACCTGAGGTTGTCTTATGACCCCATACACACACACACACACACACACACACACACACACACACACACACACACACCTTAAACTCAGATCTGTGCCATGTGGTTCATCACTCAGATGCTTTTAGTCCACTGTATTCACTGTAGGTGTTGAGTCTAGACACCTCACTGACGACCCACATCTCACACTTCAGGAAACACTGATCCGCTGCCAGCTCTGCTTTTGGGCTTCACACCTGAAGGCTCAGAGAGGTGAAGTGATATTACTCAGATTTCACATGTAGCTCATGACAAAGATTATCCTAGACCGCAGGCCCTTTGTGTGTAATCTGAGTTTATTTCCCGAGCACTTCGCTGCCTTCAGGATTGGCGTGTTTAATCACATTAAAGTGATGAGTAGGGTTTTAGGGAGTTATTATGTCAGCTTATGTTATCTTTATCCTCTCATGGAGGGAGCAGAAATCAAGTTAGCCCATAGAGTTGAAAAATATTACTTAGAACATTTTGGATCAGCTTGTGTTGTAAACTGAATTGTGCCTTGTACCCCAAAGATATGCCAAAGCCTTACCTGCCTGCCCCTGTAAATGTGACCCTGCTGGAAACAGAGCCTTCATAGATACCATCATGCTAAGATGAACCAAGCTGGATTATGGTAAGCCCAAATCCAGTGTGTCTTCATAGGGAGAGAGATTTGGCCACAGAGACACACACAGGGCAGGCAGCTACCTGAAGATGAAGGCTGAGTTGAGTACTATCCCTGCTACCACACAGGGCATGACAGCATCTACTGGCAACAACTAAAGACCAAGAAGAGGCAAGAAATCATTCTTTTGTTTGTTTGTTTTGTTTTTTTTCAAGACAGGGTTTCTCTCTGTGTAGCCCTGGCTGTCCTAGACTCCCTTTGTAGACAAAGTCGGCCTCAAACATACAGCGGTCTGCCTGTCTCTGCGTCCCTGAGTGCTGCGATTACAGCCATGTGCCATGAAGCCCCGCCTCCTGCCCCACCCTACCCCCCAGCTTTCCTAGAGCCCTTAAAAAGAATCGGCCTCTGCCTTGACTGGTGAACTTTAACCTTTGCAACTGTGTGTTGTTTTAAACCACCAGTGAATGCCTTGCTACAGCCAGACTGGGAAACTCACAGAAACTGATAGACAAGACAGGGTGGCTGGGGATTGAGAGGCAGAAGCTTTACCTTATTTTTCTTACCCCTTATTTCTCTCCTAGAAATAAGTTACCAGGTAGAAAGCGCCTGCATGCTTGTCCCCTGTGTCCTCCCCCCCCCCCCCATCACAGCTGAGCATGTGCAGATGACTGAAGTGCCTGCGGTCTGGGGTTTCTCTCCATCAGCAAAGGAAGTGATCTCGCCACACATTCCCTCCGGGCCACTCTGTCTTGTGTAGGAGAGTGAGTCTTTCAGGCAGGATCTCTTCTAGGGTTCATAAAAAATGTACAAATCCAGCCCTTGTGCAGGAGTTAACATTCACCGAAGAATTTGCCATCCACGCGTTTCATCTTTCTGTCCCAGTGAAGTCATTTCTTGGAGTGGGAACAGACATACCCAGAGGTGACCCCCCCTTTCCCCCCCCCCACTGCCCCCAGTTATGTGATGATCTGAATGCTGGTCCTCCTTCTCTGCAGGAAATGACATTGAGCTCTGCAAATTACTGCCTTCTGCTTCAGCGCTTTAGTGTTTCAGTCTCCTCTTCCCCTGGTTGCTTTACTCACACTCCATTTACAGACATTTGCATGCAGAGAGGTCTTTATCCTCAGCATCAAGTGTGAATGGACTTTCAGGGAAGTTGCATCCAGGCAATTTGCTTAGCTTCTTAAATCCTTCTCCAGAGAATCCAGACCAAAATAAATAAATAAATAAATAAATAAATAAAAAATAAATAAATAAATAAATAAATAAAATCCAAAAAATAAAACAACAACAAAAAACAAAAAACCAAACAAACAAACAAACAAAAAACCCCAGAAAAACCCTGCCACTCTGGAGATCCCAGGTTTTTCTGATTCCCTTTTTTTTGACAGATGCCGAGGGTCATTTTCTTACACTTTTGTACGTGTTGCTCTCCTGCGCTTAATTCTATTAGTGGATTATAGCCGGCATGAAAGTCATTTGCTATTATAATCAAGTGCCGCTGTCATCTCAAAAGGAAAATCCCAAGGCCTCTGCTCCTTCTGAGCTCCGAACCAGCAGCAGAGCCAATGCACAAATAACAAAAACTTCACATTCATCGTTCTCTGACAGTCTGTGCTTCTTGCTGGGAGAGTGTGAAGGCGTGTTGGGTAAAGAAGGCCAAGAGGGAAATTAGAAACTGTCCACCAAACTGCTCTAAGGCCAGCCCTAGGTTAGCGCCTTGGCTGGTGACTTCCAGCTGCCTCTAGAGAACCTCTGGACACATCTGCCTCAAGTGCTGATCTGTTGGTGGCCACAGAAGTGCTCATCTGCTAAGCTGCATTTCCCAGCTTCTGTGCAGCCATCTGGTCATGTGACCTCGTTAAGGCCAGTGACGTGTCATTAGAAGTTGGCTGGCAATGTTTGGATTTTTTTTTTCTCTTTTTAATATACGAATGTTTCTCCCTTCTTCCTGACTGCATTCTTTTTTTCTTCCTGGAGTATCTGTGAGATGTCTGGAGCAGGAGCAATTGTCATATGGCCTGAAGTGACAGCTAAGAGAATTGTACAGGCCCTGCATTGATGCAATGACTTGTCCAGCCAACACCAGGAGCCTTTTTCTCATTAGCCTTCCTTCTCTTATCCCAGACTTCCTTCATGAAGAAGGGCAATGCTCATCCTACCCATAATACTGTCGTAAGATTCCTGCTACACTCAGTTGAACTCCACTGCCACCTTGGGGGCCCCAAGAATTCCCTATGCCACTGATTTCGTGATACGTGGAGCTTGAAGGACCATGAGTCAGAGATGAGGATGGGCAGGGCTCGCATATCCTCTGTATACGTTTCCGTTTCATCCTTTTCTTGCATTCTCAACTCACCCTCTGGCTGAGGATTTTGTTGCTGTTCAGGATCCAAGTAAGGGGCCAGAACTCACTGCCTGAAAGACACCAGGCTGTATCCTCTGTGCAGCTTTCTCTCTGACAGGGAGTCAAAATAGCCCTGCTGTGTTTGTGTTTTACAGGTTCCCATTTATAGTTCTACCTGGTACTAGATCCTTTATGCTCCTTTGTCACCTTGGCTATCCCAGACTGAATCACATGGTATAAAATTTCTTGTCAGACCCCCAGAAATTATAAAAGCCAGATATTCTCCTGTGGGTGATTTCCCGTGTCTCTTCTGGGCTCCTGTCATCCTGTCATGACTCTCCCTCTCTTACTTTAACTTGTCCTTTTTAATGGCATTCTTTACCAGGTTTTGAAGAGAAGCCTCTTGTCCCCTTTAAGGATCTGTTATGCTGGTTTTAATATATTGTGCTCTTAGAAAACGTCCTTCCACCACCAGCCCCCATGATGGTGTCAAGGCCCTCTCTTCTATTAAGCCTCCTTGTTCCTGAAGGGCAGCTCCGTGTCAACTCCTGTCACAAGCCAACAGCAGTGCCTCCTACTCTTCTGTATCTAACAGTCATGTGGGGTCGCTTTGGTGGGAACCGCTTTTAAGGGACAACTTCTTTGTCCATTCCTCACTAATTTCTCATTGTTTGAAAGAAAAAAGGAGACCCAGAAAATGGTATCTTAGTGGTATACTGGGAATTATGAAGTTTTGGACTGGACAGAATATTGCTTTTGTACATGTCATTCTGGCAAAGGCCTAGATAGAAGAGCTAAAAGCACAGCTGGCCTGCCTCATCTCTTTTCTCCACATGCTCTCTAAAAGTTCATTATAGAGTGTTTAAGCAATCATTTGCTACCACAGTTTAAAGCAGTGGCTCTCAACCTTGCTAATGCAGCGATCCTTTGATGCAATTCTTCATGTTGTAGTGACCCCTCTCCCCTGCCCCCCCCCAGAGCCATAAGATTATTTTCAGTGCTACTTCATAGCTGTAATTTCGTATTGTTATGAATCTTAATGTAAATATCTGATGTACAGGATAGCTGATATGTGACACCCCCCCCCCCAGCCCGCCAAGGGGTCATGACTCACAGATTGAGATCTGCTGGTCTAAAGGAGGCACATACATGTAACGACCCAGCTTGGACCTGACAGTTTAGTGCCTGTGAGTGAGGTTTTACACTCAGAACTTCATCCTTGGCTTTGGTCAGGTCTGAGGATATCTGTCAATATTTTTTGTGGCTCTGGGTGTTTACTTCATATAGGTCAGTGGTTTGTCAATCTTCCTAATGCTACAACCCTTCAATACAGTTCATGACGTTATGGTGACCCCCCCAACCATAAAATTATATTTCTTCTATTTCATATCTATAGTATTGCTACTGTTATGAACCATAATGTAAATATCTGATATATGACCCCTGTGAAAAGATCATTTGACCCCAACGGGTCACAACTAATAGGCTGGGAAACATTGATATAACTTGATGCAGTAGCACTTCCAGAGGTGGTGGGTGCAGGGAAGGACAGTGTTATGATTCAGAAGTTCATCCCTAGGGTCTGGAAGATATGATTCTGCTTTCGTTCTGTCATTTACATGCTGGGTGACCTTAGGTAAGTTACTTAGAGTCTCTGGGCCTTGTTTCCCCCATTTATAGAATTACTCATCAGTGATGCTCACTGTCATTGCATAATTAACAACCACAGTATGCACATGCTACTCTATCTACATATCTGTACCTCTCTCCCAGGGTTGTTGTCCAATCAGGGCTTGCTTGTGCAGCTTGCAGAAGGGTAAGCCCCAGGCCTAGACTATGAGTGTGATTGGTGTGGGCTACTTTGGATCCAGGCTGGGAGGTGGTGGATGCTACACTGTTCTCATGGTGGAACATTGGAGCCACCAGATGGGGTGAGTGGTGATGCCTCTTAAGCTTGAAATACATGCATCGTCACTTTGGCCAACCCTACTCACCTCTCTAGACTGGGGACTATATCTCTGCTCTGGTGGGAGGTAAGAAGTAAATATTTCATGAACAAGAATCTAAGTAGTACTCCTAGCAGAAACAGATGTGTTGGACACACAGTAAGATAACCATGAAAGACATGTACCACGACACCATCCATGTAGTAAGTGCTCATAGAATGTAGCTGTTCTTTTTGCTGCTGTGGATGCTATGTGAATTATTCCGTGTTCTCACCCCCCAGCTCAGAGATGTAGCACTCTGGAGAAGAATACATAGGAACAGTCTGTGTGCTATTCAAGGTTTTGTAACATGGAGAATGCAAGCTCCATCTCCTTGACTTCAGCATGTATTGGTGTCTTTAAAAAAAAATCTCAAATAGGCGTGTGGAAACTTCTGAATGCTGAGTTGCTTCTGCACACCCATTACAGTCAAGGCATGTTTACCTCCATTCCAATTGGAGCCTGAGACTATCTTGTGGTATAAACTCAGCATCCATTGCTAGTACTTTTTGATAGAGAAGGAAATAGGTTGGGTTGATGCCAACTGGTATTTGTTCCTTTGATTTTCTAGTGTAGAGAGTGCATGGCGCAATGCTATTTTCATGACAAAGGCATGAATTGGCTTTTATAGGAAACCAAGTATGAGTATCTAAAACTTAGTGTTCATCTAGCCAGCCACCTATCCACCCACCCATCTACCCGTCTTTCCATCTATCCATCTAGGTATCCAATCTACCCCAATCCATCCACCCATTTATCTATCCGTTCATCTATACACCTGCAGTCTGTCCGTCCATCCACATATCCATCAATCCATCCAGTCATGTATCCAATTCAATCCATTTCAATCTGTCTATCCATCCATCCATCTATTCACCATCCCTCTATCTACGTATTCAATCTAATCCATCTATTATCTACCCACCAATCTATCTATCCACTTATTCACATATTTAATATGCAGATGTTTATGAAGTTTCCATCACATGTGCCATTAAGCCATGTGCTGTAGACTACCTGAGGTATGTCCCAAAAAGAGGGTGGTGACCTCAGGAAATGCTATGGACTTCAGACAAAGGCAAGGAATTGGTGTTGAGGGCTAGAGCTGGGGAGCCTGCACTTGTTCGTTGTTTCTGTATTATTCTCTGTCCCTGTGCTTTTTTCTTTCTTTCTTTCTTTCTTTCTTTCTTTCTTTCTTTCTTTTTTTTTTTTTTTTAATTTTAGACAGGCGTTCTCTCTGTCCTGGACTCACTTTGTAGACCAGGCTGGCCTCGAACTCACATTGATCTGCCTGCCTCTGCCTCCCAAGTGCTGGACCTTGTGTTTTTCTTAAGCTAGATGTAGCCTTCTCCCTCCATGTCTCCTTAGAACACTCACTGGGTTAAACTACAAAATGCTTTAAAAATCAGAGCAATTGAGATTCCCAAGAGAGTCCCAGACATTTCCAGGTCCTCAGCACTCACAGGGACATGTGCTGATCCTCCTTTGGTCTGCCATCATAACAAACACTGGTGATGACAGGGCAGTGTGAGCTGATGCTGAGAGTTGAGGGTCATGACCCTGTCGCTCTATGGGAATGTGTGGGTGTGGCTGTTGGTTAATGTTCCCTTCCCATTCCTTCCCACCATTGTCTCTGAGAGGGAACATATGGTATGTTAGGTGGAGGTGGCCCTGATTGTCCAATTCTTTATTCTGTAACATTAGCTAAGTCTTCTAACAATTTAAGATGGGAACCGTCTACCTGTATTTTACAGGTGAAAACACAGGCTCAGAGAGGGTAAGGGATTTTTGTCTATCCTGCTGAAACCCCAGTTGCTCTCTGGCTCATTTTTAGTCTTTACATGCTATAATTCTCTGAAATCTGTGCAATGCCTTGAGCTTGCAGGCGTCCATCTGGATGCTGAAAAGAAGCAAAGGGAGGTGGGGTAAGCAAGGAATGAGAAATTTCCTTTCTCTGTCCCAGGAACTCCTACATATCTCTCTCAACTGCTTTGGGCCCCAGAACTCCCCACAACCCTGAATTTTTCATTTCAGGCCAAGCATGAACCATTTGGGACTCAAACCCATGGGAGCCAGTTGTGGCCGAGACTGGCCTTGAGTCACAGCACTTGCCTGCCTACTGTTTGCTGGGTGGGCCACTGTTCTGGCTCTTTGGCCTTGTCCTGCTGTGGACTATAGTCTGCTGTTCCTCTGGGGATGGTCTTGGCTGCACAGGTTCAGGACCTTTCTACAAGCAAAGGGGTCTGGGCTGTCTGCACTGTTCACACGTTGCCCGCTCTCTACTGGTCACTTTATTTTTGACATTTGCTTCTGATGCACTTGATCTCCATTTCCCTATGATAGACACGGTGTCTTCCTAAGACGGATGGGCAACTATGAGATGGGAAGGGCTGTTATCAGTTGCTCGGCCTGTCAACAGAGTCCACTCATTCCACCACGTGATTCCATCTTGTTAGCACAAGCTGCTGATCATGAGCCGTGGTATACAGTTCTCGTTCTGTATCTTTGTATCTTCCCCACTTCTCAGGCCTGAGTGTAGGCACAGAGAAGAGAAGTAACTTTCCCCAGGGCACCCAGCCTATCAATTACAGTTCAGATGTTGGAGCCTGGGCCTCTCAGGCTCCTGAATCTTTTTTGTGTCATCTTTTTCCCCCCTCTAGGATCTTCCCGCGGTTTCATGGAGCCTTTCTAAAAAATATGTATAGTAGAAATCTGGATAAAGAGAACAAAACAAAACAAAAAACAGCTGGGCAGTGGTGGTGCACACCTTTAACCCCGGAACTCAAGAGGGGGAGGCAGAGGTAAGTGGATCTCTGAATTAAGGCCAGCCTGGTCTATAGAGTGAGCGCCAGGACAGCCAGGGCTAAACAGAAAATAAAAACAAAACTGACCCAAAATCCATCTTGAAAAACAAAAGAAAACAAAACCCAAACCCAAACCAAACCAAATCAAAACATCAACACCAACAAAATAACCAACCAACCAACCAAACCAAACAAAAACAAAACAACTCCCACTCACACAGCAACAATAACAATAACCCAAACCCCAAAAACAAAGCCATTAGGAGCAGAGGTGACAGAGAAAACATGTCCAATCTACAGGGCAGCCTCTGTGTGTGGTGGTGCCTCAAGGAATGATGGGAGGTGTGACTCCCCTGAGTCTTGCTGATTGCTGAGCTAATGGCAAGAAAGTGTGACCCTTACTTACACTCTCGCTTGGGCATTTCCCATCACCACCAAGTGTTTCCCTAGTCCTTAGCTTCCCCTGGAATGTTTGGTTCACAATTGTTGCTCCAAGGACTAGCTGGGTGCTCCTGACCTGTACTCAACCCCCTCAGACCTAAACCCGACTAGCCACCCCTACAGCCGGATATCTGTCTGCTTCAGTGGAGAAAGCTGTGCTAGTGTGTAAACCAATGTCCTGTCTTGACCCTGGCTGAAGCCAGCAATGAAGAGCCCGAAGGAGATCACTAGAAACGGCTGCTTGCGCTCTGCGACATTTAGCGTCATAGCCATGGCTTCCTTCCAGATTTAGAGAAGACACAAAACTGTAGTTTTTCTGATGACTTCTCAACTCTTCCATATAAAGCCTGATGCTCTGGGCTGGAATCCATAAAGGCAAAAGAAGAACGGTGGGCTGCCGGCTAGGCTACGGGAACTCCTGGGGTGTGCATCTTGTAATCTGTTTGCATTTCTGGCCCAAACCACCTTCATTTCTCACCTCCTAATTGATTTCTCTGTTCCCGCCCCTCCCCTTCCCTTCTTCCAGCAGCTACCCTGATCCTTCTAAGTTGTGACTGAGTCAACCTTCTGCTCAATGCCAGGGCCTCTAAGGGTTTTCCATTGTTTTTCTGAGAAGAGCCAGAGTCTCGACAGTGGCCTCTGATGATTGAGGGCAGGGGCTGGACAGCGAGTATTTTGGACTTTGCAAGGGGCATGGTGTCTGTCCACACACATCTGCCGTAGCATGGGAACAGCATGTAAGATAAGGGAAGGCACAGACATGGCTATGTCCTGCACCTTACCACAAAAAAGAGGGTGCAGGGTTGGATCTGGCCCTTTTAGGGATTTGGCCTAGGAGTCCTCTTGACCTCTCTGCCTTCTGCTCCTGCCCTATGCTTCAGCCCCACGGGCTCCTGCAAATTGGTCACACTTTTGCTTAGGCCTTGACACTGGCTGTGTTTAATCTAGAACATTCTTCGCCTTTGACTTTGAGTGGCACATTTTCTTATTTTCTTTGTTTCTGTTTGCAAATTTTTACCGAGAGCCCTCCCTCAGTAATCACTTCATCTGAAACGGCAAAACTCAGTTTTGGCACTGCCTCCCCTATACACTGCTTTCTTCAGCTTGGAGACTGTTGCCATCATCTGACATCACCACCCACTGAATGAATAAATGATTCTTTTGGGGAGAATATTACCACGTGCCTCCTTCATGGCAGGCAGGGAGCTGAAACTCCGCTAGAAAGCCAGACAGAGGCCTTGTTATCATTGTAAGGAGTGGAGCTTGAATAAACATAAACATGGGAGCTAGAGATAAGTGCTCTGGGTAAAAATCGGGCTGGGCAAGGGCACAGGTTGTAGCGATGCGCCTCTCTCTTTTCTTTCTGTGTTTTTGCCTCTGCCTGCATCTGAGTTGGAGCAAGTCTTCAAGCTCCATAGTCAGAAGCTAACAAAAACCCAGCGCCGACAGGGGGCGCCACAGCTCTGCAAAGAGGTATGATCCAGACCCAGGCAGCCAGGCTTTCGAACAGGGCAGGAAGGGAGCTGAAGGCTGCAGCGTAGGGACTGGGAAGTTGGAAGTTATGGGATGTAACAGGATCTGAACACCATAGCAGCCTGCACCACAAGTGTTTTCCATGGAGCGCTGCCTAAGCTACGGGGCCTCGCGGAACAATGCACTTCTAAGTTAGATGCTGAATAAATCAGCCAGGCGTGCATTATTATGCCGCAATGGAGCCCTTGTTGTGTCTTAATGCTCAATTATCCAGTGCAGAATCTGGGTCGGGCTTTCTATCATCTTGGACGTGTGGTGGGAACTGGCCCAGGTCTAATTGCTCTACCCAGGAGTGGATGCTTTTGCATCTTAGCAAAGCCAGGCACTAAGGTTGATATGTAGGTTGAAGAGAATGCACTTTTGAGTCACGGGTTGGAAGAAGTAGACCTTGACGAGGATCTTCCTCGAGGTGATTCTACTCCAGTTGGCTGATGATACAGATGAAAAAAAAAATCAGTTCACAGAGAAGTTACTTGCCTCAAATCTTAAGATGAGTGAGATTTGAAACCTCCTGTCTGACTAATGATTCCGGGTCATATATTGGCTTCCGTCAGGCACATTCTTGAGACACCACTTCAAGACACCTTTCTTATGCCTGTGACAGGTGCCATCGATGATAATGCCTTCCCACTGCCTGACTCTAAGTTAGCCGCTAGCCAGAAGGAGCCTCACTTATTTGAATAGGAATGGATAATCAACTAAGAAAGAGCCATGTGTCATTTAGCAGAGAGTTGTTTAGTTTCCACGTACATGTAGGCTTTTTGTTATTTCTGTTGTTGTTGAATTGCAACCTAAGAGCATGGTGATCTGAGAGGATACAAGGTATTATTTCAATCCTCTTGTATCTGTTGAGGCTTGCTTTGTGACCTACGATGTGATCAATTTTGGAGAAGGTTCCATGGGGTGCAGAGAAGAAGGTATATTCTTTCTTGTTTGGGTGAAAGGTTCTACAGGCAGTAAACTTTAAACCCCTACCCAGATCTAGCCAATGGGCAGAACATTCTCCACAGTTGAGTGGAGAGTGGGATATGACTTTCTCATGTACTCTGGTGCCTCACATTTGACCATGTCCCCTGGAGGGGGAGACCTGGTGGCACTCAGAGGAAGGACAGCAGGTTACCAAGAAGAGACTTGATACCCTATGAGCATATACAGGGGGAGGTAATCCCCCTCAGGAACAGTCATAGGGGAGGGGAATAAGGGGAAAATGGGAGGGAGGGAAGAATGGGAGGATACAAGGAATGGGATAACCATTGAGATGTAAGAAGAATAAATTAATTAAAAAAAAGTTGTTAAAACACGACTCTCTTAACAATCAAAAAAAAAAAAAAAAAAAAAAAAAAAAAAAAAGAGCCACACAAAGTAAACCTTGACTTTTACATTTTATGGACTCCCCAGGGATGAGGCCCCCCGGTGCTCTCATAGTCCCAGATTAAAGGCAAAAGCAAAACCATGCCCTTGTTGAACTCTTCTGGCTATTGGGCGGTCCAGCATCCTCTGGAGTGGAGACAGGTAGGCATTGGCAGCTGGAGAGCAACGTGGCTTGAGGATTTGCCTTCTGGCTTTTATTAGTGGTTTACATACATCTGTCTAGTACATGCTCAGAGTGTCATGGACGTGCTGAAGTCCCCCACGACTGTGATTTTTATTAAGTCTCCATGGTAAGAATCTGTTCATTGCCATCCTAATCTATTGCTAGTCTGAAAGGTTGACTGCTTACAAGTGCCAGGGGATGTAGCCCATGTGATTGAAGTGGCTCCGCGCTACCTTTCAGATACCTACATTAGTATTTTAAGAGAAACAGCCCTAGATGAGAAATATGAATTAAAACCATAATGAGACGTTACTACCCCTGTACTAGTAGGTTGGTTAAAATGATAAGGCTGACTATACTAAGAGTTGACAAGGATGTAGGTCAAGTAAACTTCTCATATACAGTTGATAGGAGTGTAGATTGGCAGGGTCACTGTCAAGGATCATTGTACCAGAGCATTTAGAGGCAGATGCATAGCCCACCCCCTCCCCGAGTTCAAGTTATTATACTCGGAGGTCTTTCTCTAAGAGGAGTGAGTGCATTTGTCCAGCAAGGTGCATGTTTATTCAGAAGAATAAAAACATTGGAAACTACCCAAGTGGATAAAGAAACTAAATGTGTATATAAGTTGGATGTGCCCTTGCAGTGAAAATAGTGCATAAGAATGAAAAAGAAGCCAGGCATGGTAGCTCACGCCCTTTAATCCCAGCACTTGGGAGGAGGCAGAAGCAGGTGGATCTCCATGAGTTTGAGGCTAGCCTGGACTACCACGTGAGTTCCAAGACAGCCAAGGCTACACAGAGAAACCCTGTCTCAAAAAAACCAAAACCAAACCAAACAAAAACAAAAACAAAAAGAATGAGAAAGAGAGATAATCACATATGTTGAACAACGTCGGTAAGTGCACAGATACAAGCTGCGGCCAGAAGAAACAGACACAAGAGAGTCTATAGAGTTCTAGGCGTGTGAAGAGCAAGAACAGGCAAGCTAGTCTGTAGGGATAGGAACCAGACTGTGCTAACCCCGGAGGAGGAGACTAGGTCAGGAAGGGACATGCAGGAGCCTGCTGGGGAGGCAGGAATGCCACATCAATATGTAAAAGGCTCCTTATGTTTGGACGCTTACAATGTGTCTCTCAGACCTACATAAAATCAAAGGAGAACCGGAGGGGCTTGGGGACTTGAGTGAGGAAATCTGTAGGATCCTCCTGGTACTGTGCCCCTACCTTGGACTTCCAGGACTTGGTCTTTGTTTCCAAACTCCTAATACCACCTTGCTGTGTGGACACTGCCTTTCTGTATCCTGGCATCAGCTCTACCCCTGCCGGCTGGCCAGCTTGACGTCCCAGCATGCCCCAGCCTGTCACCTGCTATTTGAATGATATATTCGCACCATCAGGAATGCCTAACTTCACGCTGAGCTGAGCCTGACAGAGTTTGCTACGTGGCTTTCAGCCCAGCATCTCATGCTTATGAGGAGATGGTAGGGAGGTTCCTTGGCCCTTTCTTATCTTGAGGTAGACATTAATCATCAATTATAACGTTTTTTCTAATAGGAGTAAATGCAGAAGTCCTCCAAGTCGGTGCTTGGGATCAAAGTATGAAATTAAGCCTCTGCAGAAGGGCTGCGCTGTTCTCTACCACCTCTTTGTCACGGGCACGCGTGTCTGCATGTGTACAGGCATATACAGGTTTGCGTGGAGGTGAGACCCTGACATTGGATTTCTTCTGCAACCTTTCTCCATCTTAATTTTGAGGTTGGCTTTGTCTCACTGAACCCTAGAATTCATTGATTTGGTCAGGCTGACCAGCCACCAAGCCCCAGTGATCTTCCTGTGCCTGCTTCCCCAGCACTGGGTTATAGGCTCCACTGTGTCTGGTTTTTGGCTTTTTTTTTTTTATGCAAGTGCTAAGAATCTGAACTCAAGTCTGCTGACTTGTACTTTACTGACTAAACCATCTCTCCATCCTGACTTGTTCTCTTAAGTCCTACCAGTGCAGGATGTCTTCTCAAAGCATGACTGTAGGCCTATTGTACACAAGCTGCAAAGAACATAAGAAAGACAAAGTTCTAGTCCCCGTTCCCTTGAAGTCACTGGGAAAAGAAGGATTTGTTTGAATCACTCTCCAGTTAGGAAAGGGGCAGAGGTGAGCTAAGTATGAAATCTCAGGCCAAAGGTCCCTAAGGGTGAAGTTGCTCAGAGGGTAGGAACACAGAGTGGGCAACATAAGAAAATCTAGTAGCATACTCGCACGCGCACGCGCACACGCACACGCACACGCACACGCACACGCACACGCACACACACACACACACACACACACACACAGAGATCAGTCTCAGCAAGAGGTGAATCTCTCTGCCCGCTGTGGGCTCTGTGCACAGAAAGTACCGCACTAGCTGTTCTGAAATAAGTGGGCATGGGAAGCAAAGGTGTATTCACACCGACAGAGAAGTGAAACACACACACACTCTCCTATTCAAGGCAATCTCAAAAGACAAAACCAAGCAGGATGTAGTGCCAGCCTAGTCGTCCTTAATTCTTCCCTATGTTAGAGAGGAGCAGAGGGGGAGGTAAAGCAGGGAAGAGAAGGACCCTTGAGCTTTTCATGGTCTGCAAGTTAGACTCACTTCTGTAAGGAATGGAGAAGGGCTTAAGGGTCAGGTGCGCTACTTATAGATGCCACCATTATACAGCCAACTCTGGGAGACGCTGGGCCCCTAGGTGTCCTCTGCAAGACCCACTGGGTTACGAACACCGTGTGGTTCCAGAATCTCTCATACCCTGTGAGGCAGACAGGACCTTCATTCTCACTGGTCAGGTAACACAAAGGATACACTCTCTAGAGCGTTAACTCACTTTGCTTTTCCAGTTGGCTGGTGTGACATTAAGTGTACATACCCACAGCTGAGGTGGGAAATGCAAGGAGCCCGCATTCAGTTCCACTTTTAAGCTATTCTCTCCTTCCTCAAAGTAATAGAATGTTTTTTTTTTCCCCTTCTCCTTTTGTTCAGAAAGTTGTGGAGTCTGGACACCTGGCCCAAGTTCAGGCTTAACCACCTGCTGGCTGTTAAAATTCTTTAGCGTCTCTGGACCTCAGTTTCCTCTTTGGCAGTTAGAAAGGGGGTGGGCCTGGGTTACGATGCTGGCCCTTGCTCGGAAGTCATGTACTCCAGGTTATTGGACTCCGTGTTTCTCTGTTCACTAGGAACAGAGAACAGGACTTAAAATTTAAAAGTTGCTCCCATAGCTTAACATCAATACCTTCATTTTTTATGCAACGGTTTTCTTTAAGAGGCGGGAGCTGGCCGCCGTTAAGGAGGCCTGCTCCTTTTCTTTCTTTTTTTGAAACATTAAAGCCCCTGTCTTCAGGGAAGAAGAGTCTGTTGGATGTGTTTTAAATGTTTTAAATCAAAGCCTGCCAAGGGATGGAGAGCTGTAGGTTGCAGTAAGCACCTTCTTGCAGTCATCTTAAGACTTTCGCTTAGGAGGGTAATGAAATCTTCAGAAGCCGTAGGAGACATACCAGGAAAAAGGCGTACCCATCAGTGGAATTTTCCTAGCCTACCCCCCCCCTTCGCCCCCACAGGAGGGTCTCCTCTGTAGATTCCAAAAGATGTCTGCAGCCCCATTGGTCCGTCTGGGAGATGGAGAAACTTCCATGCAGATCTCCCCATCAGCACACAGACCTGCTGTTGACCACCCTGAGCCAGAGTTACCAGCATGCACTAGGGTGCCTGCTGAGAAACAAATGCTTCTACTGGAAGTCCTGGGGTCTGTGACAGATTCTGGTTCTCTGACACCTCTTCTCACAGAGTGAGAATGAGTAAAAATGAGAGTACAAATGCAGTATTCTGGGACAATGTAAGCAGATTTCTTTTAGATATGGAATCTGGAGCCTGAGGTTTCCAGGGTTTAGTCTGATGCTGTTAGATCTGTGTATGCAAGCCCCAACACACCGCACATGGCCAGCTTCTACTTGGGAGGGAGATGGGTAGGGCTGGCTTCTTCCTTTTTATAGGTTTTCTTGAGATGCTGCCAAAATTCATTCCGAGCTATTTAAAGATTAAGAAATGCATTTTTTTTTGAGAACTTGATTTGATGTAATTTCAGGAAAAGACAAATACGTCTAGAGAAGACAACACAAAAATCCTCAAAGACCCGGTTGAAAGAATGAGTTGATGTTTAATTAAAAGCAGTGGGCACGGATGGATTCTGCACATTTTCGGGGATCAAGTTACCTGGAAAGAAAGGAAAATTGTGGATGGGTATAATATAAACAAAAAGGGAGTTCAAATGAGGACTTTAAGAAATTAAAATCAAAAGGGACTCTTCAAAAAGAGTGTCCATCTTGGGTATTAACCTCCAACATTGAAATGAAAACAATTTTGGAAAGCTTAAAAAAAAAAAAAAAAAAAAAAAAAAGAAGCAACCCACATTTGGGCATGCTTCAGATCTCTTGGTCTCCAGCTTTTTGTGGGGAGCTAGGCTTTCCCATCCCTTGCTTGATGGGCCTCACGTTTATTCTCTAGGATAACTGCAGCTAGGATTTCTTCCCAGCTCTCCAAACCACACCGACTTGAAAGAAGAGGATGCTTTGCCCTCTTTAGACGGGAAGCGCTCTCAGGTTTTGAGCGAAGTATAATGATTAAAACGCAGGAACTCTCCCGTCCTTGCGTACTGGGTTGCTTTGGGGGGGAGGGAGGATTCTTGTGTTGTCCTGAGGTTCTTTTGTTTCAGCATAAGAGGGTATCCTTCTCAAGGCCGGCGACAGGACTCACCAGGCAGTGGCCTGGTACCTTGTCACTTCGTACCTCTAGAATCCCATGTCGTTGTTTAATGTGCCAGAGTAGCTGGTTGGGCCCTAACGATCAGATTCTGGATCCTTCTTCAGAGAAAGACTTGAGCATCAGGAGCCGAGAAGGCTAAGTGGCACAGATGACCTTAACCCAAAGCCCAAGAAGCTACTGTGTCAGTACTTTGATGTAGAGTGGCCACAAGTGCTGGGAAAGTGTCTAGTGTGACTGAAAAAAAAAAAAAAAAAAAACAAACCAAAACCAGAATCTTAATTTTATTTAATTCCAGTTAGTGTTGTTAATGTTGACTTATATTTAGACAGCCACACACAGATAATGGCTAACACATTCAAGCCATGTATTTTGTGTTTTGCTCCAACAAAATACTTGAGGCTGGGTATTTTAAGAATAAATAATTTATGTGGTACTGATTCTGGTGTTTGGACAGTTCAAATAGCATGGTCCCAGCAGCTGGAGTCAACCCCTGGCTGCGTGTCACAATACGGTGGATAGGTGGCTATATATAGAAGGGACGCATGAGATCAGAAACAAAAGAAAGGAGCTAAGGAAGATGAGCTGCCTTTGTAACAACTTGACTTTGCTTTAACCCATCCAGGCTGGTCAGACCTAACCTACTCTGATGGGACGGATGTTAATCTATTCCAAGGGTGGTACCCTAGTGGCAGAATCATCTCTCATGAGACTCTGCCCTCTTGAAGGTTCTACTTCCAGTTCACGAATCTTTGGCAGACAAACCACATGAAAAACAGCGAATGGCTGTAGGAATTGCCTTATGTTGTGATGCTTCGAGATTCCACCCATAGTCAGTTGCCCTGGCTGGCAGTGCTCACCAGCTACTTCCACCCAATTGTTCTTCAGGGCCCTGCTGATCCAGGCTCACTTGTAACTGCTAAAGAAAGAAAGATGAATAAGGCACAGCCCTTGTTCCTTGAGAGCTCCCTGTCTTGTGGGAGAGAATCCCAGACTTGTAGAAATGCTAGCTGTTAAAGTTGGGACTCCTGGGAAAGCAAGCGGAACCATTTGTCAGTAATCATTGCGCACGGCCCTTTAGCATCCCCTGTGCAGGGATGCACTGTCAGGCAGTTTGCTCCACGTTCATCTGGCCCACTTTTCTTTCTTAACCTCTGAAGCTAAAAGTAGCCTGGACGCTTGCCAGTTGCTGAGTCAAGACTTGGTTATTTTTAGCTTTGGGTGTCTTGAAACCTAGTTAGAGGGAAAAAAAAATGACCTCAAGGAATGGAGGATTTGGAGTTTCACTTGGCAGATATGGGCTGAATGTGTATTTTTGAATGTCAGACACTGGACTAGGCATTGGAGACATAGCTACGAATGTGACAAGTGCCGTGAGCCGTTCATTTCGGGCACCTGTCATGGCATTCTAGGGCAGCAGGAAGACAATGCATGAGTACATGAGGGCAATTTCAAGCAGTGTTAGGAAGAAAGGGAGATGGCAGCCAGTAACATAAATAGTGATTAAAAAAAATCAAAACAGCACAACCAAACCTGCTAGTGTCTAGCCCTGTACTCTCTAAGCAGCTGTTAGTGTGGGCAATGTGGACTTTGGGTAAACATAAAAACAGCTTCAGACCTGGTTGGGTTGCTCACCTTGGTGTGAACTTGGAGATCCATGAGCTTTACTGGGATGGAAAAGAATAATGTACACGAAAGGGCTTCTAATTAGCTGAGCACCCAACAATGTCAAGGGTCAATTAGTTTCGTATAGTCTCCAAAGACTCTTAGTTTGGGAATCTCTGGTTCAGCCTACAGGAGGGAAGGGAACCTCTGCAGGGGGACTGAGCACTTCTGGAGAAATGTTGGGGCGTGCTGTGTGTTAGGGTCCTCCATAGTTTTCTTCGGAGGCCTCGGCTTCCCCAGAGGGGCCTCAGCAGCTCTAGAGGCTGCTGTAGCTCAGCCTGTCTGAGCTTCATCAAGGTAGACCCACCTGACCCGAGCTCTCCTTTATGCAAAGTGTCCCTAAAAGTAGCTTTTGGCAGAAGCTTTTTCTTTGAAACTTACATGTCAGGAGTGGGGGAGCTCTCCAGGGGAAAGGGCTGGTAGAACACTGGCGGAGATCAGGCCACTGGCTCCCGCTTTGTGACCTTGCTGCCTCCCCGAACAAAGTAGGTGTGACACTGTGACGTCGGTCTTGGGAGAGTTCCTGGAACAGGGCTGGGAAGGTGCTTGTGGCTGAATCAGGCACCGGCTGTCCCTGAGGTGCTGCCCAAATCCAGCTGTCCATCTTGGGAAGCAAGAAAAACACAACAAAATTGGGACCAATTGAAATTACTTCAAATGCTGTCCATCGGCCTTGAAGCAAAGCACTTCCTTGAACAGAAAAAGCCCTAAGCACATCTCAGTCTTGTAGTCCTCTAACTTAATAGGAAACAAAATGGCAGAATTAGGGGAAGGACTTGCCCTTGCTCTTGAGTAGATAGCAGATCCCTGATGATTAGATTCTTGATCCTCCTGCAGAGTGAGGTTTTGTTTTGTTTTGTTTTGTTTCTGCCTCAGTTACCTCTGAAATGCCTGCTGGATACAGCACCAGCAACGAGTAACCATGTGGTACTGTTAACATAATACTGGGCGCATAATTCTAAGCATTCTGCTAAGCACTCAACTCTCTCTCAACAAATTCGTGATGCTTCCTGCCTCCCATTTGTTGGCCCCCACCTCTTCTCTAACCATTGGTGCCTGTGATCTGCCTCCTGTGGGATATATGAAAGATCCTCCTTGCTTTCCGTACTCTTGCAGTTTCAGTCAACAGCCATACGGAGAAGCGGAGGCAGGAAGCAGGGTGAAGTCAATGTACTTATTCCTTTAGGAGCATTACTGTGGGGTTAGTGCCGCAGGCTGCTTCCAGCTATGGTGGGTCATAGGCAACATCATGAACCCTGACACTCCCACTTATCCCAGTGTCCCCTCAGGCTTAGGTACGATAACAGCACCCACTGGTGCCAGCTTCACGGCACTGTCTTTTCCTCCCTCCCTTGTGCTTTGGCTACAAGATGCAGCTTGTTTAAATGCTCCACTCATTTCTACCTGTTAAATGCAGAGCAGAACCCGACAAAGTAAGCATGCGTATTGCCCCAGGTCACAGATTACTGAAGGAAGGGAGACGTGGGACACAGTAGGTGAGCCCTGGGAACTTCAGGACTCTAACCCTTGGACAGCCTTAAAGCCAGTGCCGTGGATGGGTGGGTGGGTGGATGCTCCTGAGGCAGGCACTTCCATCACAGAGAGTTTGCAGCGTCTATCCTATGCCTCTGAAACCCCCACATTCTTACTAGGCTATTTTGTCTATCACTCAGACCAGGACCACCAAGTACCTGGCCGGCAGCCTGGAAGAGGTGACAGTGTGGTGAGGTTCAGAGAAAGCAGACAATAACGTTTGTTTCTTTGCTTGGAGGCTTAAAACAACAACCACCACAGCAACAACCAAATAAATTAAAAAACTAGAGGGGCTGGAGAGAGTTCAGTGGTTAAGAGTTCTTCTGGGTCTTCCAGAGAACCTGAGTTCCTTTCCCAGAACCCACACTGGATGGCTCACGCGGGGGCCTGCAACTCTAGCTAGCTCAGGGATGGAGGTGGTGAGGGTGGGGGCATGTTGGTGGGGATCCTGATCCCTTTTCAGGCACGTACTTGCATGTATGTCACACACACACACACACACACACACACACACCACTAAAAATAAAAATAAACAACAACAAAATATAAGACCCCTGACAAAACAAAAATAAGTCTTGATTAATTAAAGGGCCAGAACATAGCCTCCGGCCTGTGGACTGCTTCCTGGATGATTTCATCGGTGAAGATGGTCTGTCAGTGTGACAAGCTGCCCAGGACCATGCGCACTCTCTTCTCTCATCTGAGAACATTTTCCTCTACTTTGAATTGTGCGAGCTCAGGCTGGGAGTGACAGAAGCCAGCCCATAGCTTCGCTGACCTACTTCCTGGCTGGCTCTGCAGCCAGCAGCCCATGCAACATCCATTTAACCAGCTTTTCAAGGTCAGGACTTCCCAATGCGGAGGCTAGCTTTTCCTTGACGCAAAGCCAGGTACCGTCAATTGTCCTGCTTACTAAAATTTCAGCGTTCCCTTTCTTTAGCTGAGTAAAAAGTATGAGGTGGGCTCCTGTTTAGGACAGATAACAAATGTAGTTCCTTTGAGCCTAAATTGGCCACTTGGTCTAAACTCCAGGTGTTTGAAAAGCAGGTTTTCCATTGTTATGAAACACCTGGACAGAACCGAATGCAAACAGAGAAGAATCTAGGTGTCTGGTGGATGGTTACACTCCCCCCCCCCCCTTTTTGTGATGCAGACAAACGTATGCGCCACATAAACACAATGTCTTATTTTTCACTCTTGTGAAAGAATCATATGAAGGCAGCTAGCTTTCCATAGATAAAAAGCGACTGCTTTGTGTATCTATTATGGCACCTTTCATCTGGACAGGCTTTGTGAGAAACTTGTAGCCAGCCTTCCATTCTTCTCTGGATTGATAAAGATAAGTTGTTTCAGCGAGAGAGGGAGGGAGTGCTTCTTGATTATTCTCTGAATAAAAAGTCAAGGGAGGTGCAATTCTTTTTTCTTTTCTTTTTTTTTTTTAAATCCTTCAAGTATTTAAAGAAGCCGACACACCTTCAAAATGACCTCGAATCTTCTATTCGCCTCAGCACACCGAAGCTGCTTCATCTTAAGGGAAGCTCGCTTTAGCTGGGGTTCCGTGAACACTCATTAGGGGACAGAGGACACGGCCCTCTTCACACAGACTAAGCACGGATGGGCTGGGGCATGTGAGGTGGGGAGGTGGCGGTTTATGCCTTGCCCTCTGGAGTGGCCCCCAGCACTCCAGTCAGCTTTTCTCCTTGTTAGCTGCATGGATTGGACAGGTTGCTTACAATCTCGCGATGCCTCGGTTTCCTTGTCTGCAGCACAGAGACAGCGGCGGTAACCTCGTAAGATGCATGAAAGCTGAGTGTCAGGTACTTCAAACCATCGGGCGCACACAGTTAGCTCTTGACTTAGTCCATTGAGTTACTCTAACGAGATGACCCAGAGTGAGTAATTTGTAAACAAGAGAATTACTACTCATAGTTCTGGAGGCTGGGGTAATTCACCTTAGTGTGCAGGTAGATTTGCTTCTGGCAGAGCTGTTTCCTCATACACGGCATCCTTGGATGGTAAAAGTGAGCTCTCCCTGGCATCTTCTGTGCAGGGGAGACACCGGTGACCTAATTGAACCCCAAAGTTCCTACTTGTTACTGCTTTTGTATTGAAAATTAGGTTTCGTTCCTGTATGTTGGGGGGACACAGATAACAGCTTTTGCTAAGCATCAACAATTGTGACCATAAGAAGGACAGAAACCAGGAAGAAACCTAGCTCTGAATGTAAGGGTGTGGATACATGTGTGTATATGTTCATTAATATATGTATGTATATATGAATGTGTGTATGTATGCATGTATGAGTGTACAAATGAGTGTGTGTTCAAATATAGGTGTGTGTGCATAAATAAATATGTGTGTTCATGAATGTGTGTGTTATTATGAATACATGTATTTATACATGAGTACATAAGTGAATATATGTGCAAATTCATGCATATATTTATGAGTATATACATGTATGTGCACAAATGTGTATATCTATGAATGCATGCATGCATGTATAAATGCATAATAAATGTGTATATGTATGAATTCATGAGCATATTCATGAATGTATGTGTATATATTATATGGATATATGTGCATGTATATGCATGCATGCATAAATGTTATGTATACATCCCTGAATGTATATATATGTGTGTGAATGAAAAGTATATGTGTAAATATGAACATTTATAAATGTATATTAGTATGAATGAGCATGCATATGAATGTGTCTATGTGTGACTATATGCATGTATGAGTATATGTATGAATGTATGTATATATGCATAAATGCGTATGCATATGTATGAATGCATGCATGAGACATGTGTATGTTCGTGAATGCATTTGTGTAAGTACGAATGAATATATATATGTATACATGGGTACATGTGTATGTGTGAATTTGTATGTGTGTGTGAATATTGTGTGTACATGGGTAAAGAGCTGAGTTGCTATGTTCAGGGAGAAAGGCATCCAGGAATATGAAGCAAAGCCAGAGTGGTGGTGGGCACTCTAAAAAATCCTGAGGTTCAGGGGTCTTGAGGACAGAGTCTCTCTTTCTGTTCACTTTCAGTTGGAGAAAGGCAATAGGAAGAGTCCAAGCATGTCTTGGGTTGCTGTGCTGCCTGAGCATCTGGTGTTTTGGGTTTTGTAGAGACAGCATTTTGGAACTTGCAGTCTGCTGAGGCCCATTGAACAGGAGCATGGTAGGCTGACTTCTTAGAGTGAATCTGCCTCAGTGACCCTTGTCACTCAAGAAGTGCCCTATCAGCAGGCTTGAAGCCGGTCAACAGTCTCCGTGCTGCAGGAATGGACCACACAGGCTGCAGGTGCTTGTGACCTTATGATTTAAAGTGTAGACTATTTTGATCTTGTCATTTGTTCTAAGCAAATTGCAAATATAAAAATTTTTAGTGGAATCAGAGAAATATTAATTCTTTTTGAAAATGTGTATTTTTAAACAATCCCAACAATTCATTTAAAGTTCTTGATTAATATTCTGGTAAGCATAGTAAATCCTTTTAATTCGTTTTCTATGATTTATAAAATCATTTTCATTTTAATAAGTCCAGAGAAACAAAAATTCAGAAAAGGAAAGTGGGAAAGGAGACAGAAAGTGGAAGATCGGAGTGAAGAAAATAGCAGAGAAACACAAAGGAAGAAATGTGCAGACATGGACACAAAGGCAGAGAAAAATCATTAGCAACAAAGGCACAGACTCAGAGAAAGTGAGAGATCTACAGAGGGAGGTGTGCAAGGGAAACAGAAGCACGGAGAAATATCACACGTGAGGAGAGGGAAAGAGAGAATAAATAACATAGAAAATGCATACACACACGCACACTCACACACAAGCATATCAAGGAAACAATAGTCATTCTGTATGCTAGTGGCTAAATTTCTGCCTACAATGTTATTAAAATGCTGTTGGGGTCAAGCAATGGAGCTGAACTACCTACAGAGTCAAAATAGTAGGATTGAGGTTGAACACACACACACACACACACACACACACACACAGAGAGAGAGAGAGAGAGAGAGAGAGAGAGAGAGAGAGAGAGAGAGAGAGAGAGAGAGAGAGTGCTTCTCACATAGACTTGATAAAGGCAAGTTATTTACTTTCAGAAAAATATTCCTTTAGCTCAGAGTCTGGCAAAAAAAAATTTCAATTTCTGTTTGGATGATCAATATCATGTGATCGCCTAAATGTTTTTTTTCCTTCCTGGGGTGGGTGCCTCTTGTCCTCAGACCTCCTCTCTTAGTGACCTGTCTTTTCAGTTCCTGAGACCAGTGGACAGACAAGGTGCAGCTTCTGTCCCCTCTACACTTGGAAGCTGGAAAATCTTTGTGAGGATTTGGGTGGTAGTGGGGTGGGGTGGAGTGGGACGGGTGTGTGGGTGGGTGGGGTGGGGTGGGACGGGTGTGTGGGTGGGTGGGGTGGAGTGGGACGGGTGTGTGGGTGGGTGAGGTGGGACGGGTGTGTGGGTGGGGTGGGGTGGGGTGGGATGGGATGGGTGTGTGGGTGGGGTGGGGTGGGGTGGGGTGGGACGGGTGTGTGGGTGGGGTGGGGTGGGGTGGGGATGGGTGTGGGGGGGATGGGTGTGTGGGTGGGGTGTGTGTGTGTGGGTGGGGTGGGGTGGGGTGGAGTCGGGTGGGGTAGGGTGGGTGTGTAGGCTAGCAGAAGGATTTGGTACAGGAGACAGAATTGAAATGTCTGTGACTGAGGCACCCTGGTGTGAGTCTCATATGAAGCAAGATTTTATGTAGCTATTTCAAGACCTCAAATTCCTTATGTTTTCTTAAATCCCAAGGAAATGGGCTCGAAGACACAGAGAATGTAAACTAGATCTTTGAAATTCCCTTTGGTTGTTCCCGGGAACCTGATTTCCACAGAAGTGCCTTCTGATTGACAATAGCTCACTTTTATATTCACGATCTCACCCTGTCAAGGTCTAGTCTGAAATCACCCTCAGAGAATATTGTGCTGGAACTTTTAAAAAGCCCAAATCCCCTCGATTTACGCAGTTAATTTATTGTTTTTCTCTGTCAGAGCCTTTCTTTGTACATAACCCAAACCTAATTTTGAGTGTCTAGCACACACTGCTAAGCCATGATGTTGGAAGGCATTTTTTAATTTCAGGCTTGAAATTCCCACAGTGTACTTTCAAGTCCCTTGTTCTTTGGAAATTTATACCAAAAAGTTCCCACCCCCTCCCAGCCTCCTACTTTCGGCCCCCTTTGGAAGCAGTTAATTAATTTCATTTCTCAAAGATGCTTTGTTTCCTTAAGTAGTTCAGTCTGGCTAGTCTTCCTCTGGGTATCACCTTTCATCAGTACTTTGTGCAGACTTGTTCAGAAATAGCTCATTGTGGGCCGGTTGTGTCTGTTTGCTAGGACAATTGCTTAGGAGGTCAAGGTCTGTCTGTAGCACTCAGGAGTGCCTGATTTGGGCCACATATTCCGAACACGACGGCCCAGTCTCTATGACTCTCTACTCCCATCTCAAGGGCTTTGGTAGATGTGAATGAAGCTGGTGAAGGATTCAGGGGGCACTTGAACACTGGAAGTAAAAAATAAGAAAGCCGAAGAACAAGACCAAACTAGTGCCTTCAACAGTGGCTCTCGAGAGGCCTGATCAACAAACTCATCTGTCAAACCAGCAGGGCTAAAAAAATGGGAGATAGAGCCAAGAGTTGGTGGCCATGGGAGATAGAACCAAGATTCGGTGGCCAGACAAAGGATAGATTAGAAAGGGATTAGGAAGAATGAGGCCCAGGATGTCTGCTTGTGGCCTCTCCTGGGGTGTAGACAGCTCAGATGTGTGGTTTGGCAGGCATGCAACACACAAGATGCAGCGCAGGTACGTGGTCACTGGATTAGAAGTTTAGGTTTGTCTACCATTCACCATCCCTCTGGCCTTCCACACTGTATGCATTGGATAAGGTAGCCCTATTTCCCTTAGAACAAGAATAGAGGTGCTTTCTGACATGTTTATACACAAGACATGACTACCTTGCTTCTTGCTGGTCAAGTGCTTTGTGTGATTGGGCCTGGAAAACATATCTGTGATAACCTTTTTTTTTTTTCTTTTTTTTTTTTTCAATGAGGAGGTCAGGAGGAGAACAGAGAGAAGGTGTGGGGAGGTGAATGCCCATGGTAGGGTGGCTTCAGGCAAAAGTCAACATTGTCTAACTTGAGGAGATTCTGAGACAGGGTCATGCAGTGATAACTGAGAACTAGAGAACGGCTAGTTAAATGGAAGCAGACAGGAGCCCAATGTCGGAGAAGTTCATAGTTTTGTTGAGTGAATCCACCATCATTGGCACTGTGTGTAGGCATAAGGTTATGGTATAATTCAAATCCTGGTTTCTGTACCCCCTTCCCCCATATCTGGTTGCAATCCTTGTGCTGAGAATCTCCCATCTCAGTGTTGTGTAAACGCTGCTCCCCAGTTGCCCCTTGGTATGCCAGTAAAGCAGCTTACAGCCAATCACTGAGCAGGGGAGAGAATAGGGCTGGATTTCCTGCCAGCCAAGGGAGGAGGAGTTAGAGGAAGAAGTGAGGGATTCAGCTATGGAGAGGTTCAGGTGACATCAGGAGAGATGAGCTGGAGCAAGGAAAGCTAAAAAGTGCAAGTATCTCTGGGATGTATGCTTGAAGGAAGCCAGATTAGCTTAGAGGGCTAAGAATAGAGTAATAACTGCTCAGTTCTTATATGGCGAAGCTTGTTAAAATAATATAATGGAGTTTCAATTATTTGTGTGATAGGCTAAGAGAAAAACTGAGAAGCAGTTTTATAAAAATAACTTTAATGATGGCTCCATGGCCTTCAAGTGGAAGTGGGTCCACTATAAAATCTAAAATGACAGTGTTTCAGGAGTTCAGGTAGAAGGGTGAGGGTGTCCCCCAAGCATGTCTGTTCCTATGGGGTATTATATTGTTGAGAACTGTATTAGATCCAACATTTCACAGGACCACAGGGGACTCCCTACTTCTCATACGCCCTGTGCCCTTTGCCACATTCAGCTGTGGCACCAGATGTGTTGGGTAGGTCTTTTTAAATGTTTAATTCATATCAGGCAGGATTAAGACTAAGTGCTCACTCCTGCTCCCTTGTTTCTTTTTGCACTGAGTTGACTTGACTAATTTTATCTGTGGCTAAATTGAAACATCATTTGGAGGCATTACTGAAGAGCCTTTAGAGTAGAGTGGATTTTTTTAAAAGCCCATATATTTATTTTTGTGTGTATGAGTGTCTTGCCTGTATGTGATGAACAATGTATGTTCCATTGCCCAGGGAGATCAGAGGAGGCTATGAAATTCCCCAGAATTGGAAATACATAGGATTGTGAATGCTATGTGGTGCTGGGAAGTGAACTTGGGTTCTCTGTGAGACCAACAAGTGATTTTAACTACTGAGCCATCTCTCTAGCTCATTGTATGGAGCATTTTGCTGTTACCTTATAGCATGAGAAATCACCTTCCAGTTTAGAGTGTGAAAATAATTTCACATCACATGATGATTTAGGAGTAGGAAAGTCAGTATTCTGATGTAGGCCAGTGTGAGGCATGGGTGATGGACAGGGGCAGGGGGCATGGATGAGGCATGGGTGACAGGGGGCCATGGATGAAGTATGGGGATGCGGTGCTCAGGTCTGGACCCTGGCTTTAGAAAGACAGGGTAACAGGAGAGACCTAATAACAGCTGGAACACAGCTGTTTGAGTATCTGAGTCAATCCTGCCAAGGGGCTGGACAGGTGAGCAAGCCACCCTGAACATCTAAGCCCTATTGGTACCCAAATGCCTGCAGATGCAGCAATCTCACATGGAGCAGAGACTCAACTGCCACACCTAATTACTGTGCAGAATCATAAGAGAAGAGAAAATAGTTTCCAGCCACTTATTTTGGGGTGGTGCAGTATGCAACAGATATCCAAACAAGAGACACACACCCTTTATAGCTGAGTCTACAACAGGGATGTAAACTCTGTCTTTGGAGTAAACTCTAGGTCATTATCTATTTTATTTTTAAATAAAAGTTTATTAGAACATAGTTATGACTAAATGTTGTCTATGGCTGCTTTTGTATTGCGATGTCAGGGTCAAGTCATTTGAACAGAGGCTATGGAGTTTGCAAATACAAAAATATGTACCATCTGGTCCTTCATAGGCAATGTTTATCAGTTCCAAAATCTGTCACACTAGTCTATAACAAGGTGACAAATAAGAAGATGAGTTTCAAAACAGTGGTATGACACTATTTCTGAGGTGATATGAACAAATGTCTTCTCAGCCCAGATATGGATCTGATGGTAGACCTAAGCGAGAACTACCAAGGATGGCTTTGGTGAACCAATACATGCTATTGGGGATACTTATAGGAATATGGATGAAGGGTTACTTATAAGTCAAGAAATAACCAAAAGACAGCTTCAAAACCAAAAATCCCATCCCAGCATGGATGGCAAGCAACTCACAAAAGCTGGAAACCTGGAGTGTATTGCACATCCTGCAGGCAGCTCAACAGGTTGGAGAGAGTCCTTCCCTCTCCAGGCAAGGTGTTTTGAGCCTCTGTCAGGAAGCTCTGCTGGTCTCTACTTACTCCAGGCAGTTGGGATTGTGTCTGCCTGTTCTAGGTAGCTTGGTTGATCTGAGAGATATCTCTCCACAGTCTGTACTACCTGTATCTGCATGGAGAAGGAGGGGCTAGTGTACTGGTCAATTTTAGGGCCTTCCTGAAGCCTTTGAGTTGTTTACTTCCTGCTCTGAACAAGCTTCCCTACACTTTGGCATGCTCTACCTCTCATTAGGCCATCCTGCTGTTTCACCATTCTATGCCATCTGTCTTAAGGGACTCCCACCCAAGATGAAAAGTTTTAATCTTGGAGGAAACTGTATCCAACAAAAGCCTGCTGTTCAAAACCTACTGGCTTTGTAGGAAATGGCTTGCCTCCACGTAATAAACGTCTCTAATGCTCTTTGGCTGTAGCACTGATGGGTTTTTCCTTACAATATATCTTTCTACGGTTGCACACAGTACCACAGAGTAGGTTCGTAATGGTTGTGTTCTTTTTAACAAAGTTTCGGTCTTCTCTCTCCACCTCGCTGAGACTGTTCTACATCTGTCCTTCTTTTTCTGGCGGACTTAACCAGAAAGCACGTATTAGTGTGTGCAAAGAAAGAGGATGTGACAAAAGCCAGGGTTTTCAATGCATCTGTGCGATGTGGCATCAGCTCCCGCTACCTGTGTGAGGAAGGTACCGCTCTAGGTAGCCATGGCTGCTGCTACCTGGTCTCGGAATAAGTGACCATGGAGCAGAGCTAGACTTGACCTGTGCTCTAGATTACAGGCTGGTCCAGATCCATATGCAGCCGAGTCTTGCAGAGTACAATGAATCTGTAGATCCACAAGCAATAATTTACTTTTTCTTTTTCCACTGACCATTGTTAGTTATTGAAAGATTTTGGAGTTGTTACACAGCACAGTTCAGCTGTATCTAACTAATACACAAAGCCTGAGACACATAAGAAAAAAAAATTAGTATTTCCCACAGACCTGCTGCTAGACCATATAGCTTCTGGGTGAAAATTGAAGAAAGTGGCTGTCAAGGTTTTCTGTCAGAAAATTTCTATCTAATGTTTATACTATGCGATGCTTGGTTGCCAACCATGGAGTAGTTCTAACAGGTGGACAGATTCATGAAGTCCGTTATATGAGTGTTACCCAGTTCCAGGCAGTGAGCAACTTATACAACCGTGAATGACAACTGTGTACTGTGAGAGCCCTCAGTAGGCTGGAGGCTCTATGACTAACATTTTGTGCGTGGAGGCAGATAGCAGTAGCTTGCTCTGTGACAGCGTCTTTGAATGGCAGAGACACACGTTCTTTCACATATGTCCTTGTACTTCCTCATGGGCACATCCAAACCTTTTTTCCTGATGCTTAGAAAGGTTGGTCAGGGGTTTGAAGTTTACTGCATGTATTGTCCTTGGATGGTGCCATAGTTTGAGCAGGACTCCTGGGCCCAGATCTACCCAATGGATAGGACATTCTTCACAGTTGAGTGGAGAGTGGGGTCTGACTTTCACACGAACTCTGATGCCCCATATTTGACCACGTCCCCTGAATGGGGAGGTCTGGTGGCACCCAGAGGAAGGATAGCAGGCTACCAGGAAGAGACTTGATACCCTATGAGCATATACAGGGGGAGGAGGTCCCCCTCAGTCATAGTCATAGGGGAGGGGAGTAAGGGGAAAATGGGAGGGAGGGAGGAATGGGAGAGTACAAAGGATGAGATAACAATTGAGATGTAATATGGATAAATTAATAAGATATTAACAAAAAAGAAAGGTTGGTCAGGACAAAAGTAGGGTTCTCAGCACAGAGAAGAGAAAGAGGCATGAAAAATGTTAATTTTGGGGACCGGGGACATGGCTCAGCAGTTGCAAGTGTTCCTTACTCCTCTAAAGGACTTGAGTTCAGGCTGCTCACAACCACCTATAATTATGGCTACAAGGAATATATGACTCCCTCTTCTGGCTTCCGTGGACACCTGAACTTATGCGCATATACACATAAAGTAAAAACAATAAAAATAAATCTTTAAAAATGTTAATTTATTACTGTAATTTACTCCTGGTAATACATACTTCCTGGTCATTTCTCTAAGACAAACACAAGATCAAAATCCTTTTTTTTTTTTTTTGCCTTTATTTTGTCTTTTTTCCTTTCTAGGGTGAGGGAGGAAAGAAGATTCACCAGAGAGACACACTTAACAGTTCTCTACCCAAATTAGTTCAGGAAGAGATGGATAACTGTCCAGGCTGCTTCTATGACCTAGATCAAGCCTGTCCATCCCACAGGTGTGGGGGTGAGGATGGGTGGACACACATCAGTGGCCATGGAAAACCTAGACTACATAATGAGAAACAAAACCAGAAAAGACGTGCCTTGAATTCTGGTCCCTGATTTATTAATGCTTTGTGTTTCAGTCTTATTTATAAAATGAAAATGCTAATTGTGCTTCAGATGGTTGTTAGGAGGATTAAATAAGGATAATGCGGGAATAATCTAGAAGAATGTGCTATATAAAAAGGCATTCTTTCCATTTCCGAGCAGAGGGATTCTTTTTCCTGAATAAAAAGCATGTATCTCTGCCCCTTTGAGTTGTCTCTTTTCTCCTTTGAGATGTCTTTCCGGCTACATTTTTCTCTCTCTTGTAGCTTGCCACCACATACGCCAGGCTAACTGGCACAGGAGCTATGCTTCTCCTTACTTCCCATGTCCCCTCAGGTATGCAGGGCTCACAGACACCTGTTCTATCCACCCAGCTTTCACAGCCTTCTGGGGATTTGAACTCAGATCTTCACACTTGTACAGCAAACACTTTTACCCATTAGGCTATCTCCTCAGCTCCTCTCCTCTCTTCTTGCCTCCATCTTGTTCAGAAAGTTGTAAAAAGAAAACAAGCAAACAAACAAACAAAAACAAGCAGATAACTGCTCGGTTAGACCCAGGCAAGCCCCTGGCACATCTACTAGGTGATAAAGTCCTGGAAGATGGATTTTATTTACAGTGTGTGCCCAGGACCCAGCTGCTGCCAGACACATGGCAAGCAAGTGTGATGCTTATTGTATTCAGACTATATGATTCCGGAATAAGCGAAAGTCCAACTATATCACACCACAGTCATTTTTCAGTCCATCCATCTAATGAATATTTATTGCTTGCCCAACATCTGCATGACTGAACTTTATGGCTAAGGGTAGAGATGGTGAAACTGACAGCCATTTTACTTATAAAGCAAATGCCTCCTAGCACCCTTCCTCAAGCTTCTGGAGTCCGCTTAACATATCCTGAAACAAAGGCACAAAGAAGAATAAATTGCACCCCAAAGCTCATAGATTGCACTTCGGCCCCTCCTCCCCACTCACTTTAAAATGTGTCACTCAAAACTATTGTTCAAAAACGTTAGCGCTTGAATTTTCCAGTTACTCCGTGTTTACTCATTTGAATTTATGAATGTGATACTAAAATTCTGTTCACTGAAGACTGTGATAAGATGTAAGTGGAAGAAACGTGTCAGATGCTTATTTGAGGAGCTTTTCCTCTGCATCCAGCCTGAGGCCTGACATACGTTATTTGGTACTTCAGACCTGACATTACTTGTCACCTTTGGCTCAATTAATGCTCCTTCCTTATGATTGTTGAAATAATGCTTGCTTACTTGTTCCGTATGTCAGCTTTAAAACTCCAAGCACGCTCCAGCTGCGGAGCACAGGAAAGCTAACAGTGCTCTAGTCCCTAGGGCATTTATCCCCATGTGAGCACGTTGTCTTTAAATTAGCCAGTCAGGACACTTCTGGTAAGCTTAAGGGATAATGTCCGCATGTGTGTGCACATGCGCATGCACACGTACGTGCACACACACTTGCATGTGTATAACTGTGCATGTGAAGGTCAGTGGACAACCTTGATGTTATTCCTCTGGTGGCATTCCACTGTTTATCTGTTTGTTTGCTTGTTTTTCCTGAGACAGAGTCTCTTGCTGGCCTGGAACTTGTCATGTAGGTTAAGCTCTCTGGCCAGCCAGCCCTAGGGACCTGCCTGTCTCTACTTCTTCATCTTAGGAGGAGGGCGTGGGGGCAGTTTACAAACATGTCCAGCATTTTAAAACCTGTCTTCTGGGGATTGAAGTGAGGCTCTGGTGCTTGCAAGGCAAGTGCATTACTGACCAGGCTGTCTTCCTAGCTTATGTCCACGGATCTTAATGAAGGTGCAGATGTGGGATGCTCCTTCATCCCTTCTGCCTCGCCCATGATTCACACATACACAGTGGCTCCTTATGGATGCTTTCAAGAGAGAACTTCCTCAAGATCAGATTAAAACAAAGCACACACAGAAACAGAAGCAGCCACCATAAGAATATGAAACCAAGCTGGGCGCAATGACACAACACCTGTAATCCCAGCACTTGGGAGGCAGAGGCAGGAGGATCTCTGTGAGTCTGAGGCCAGACTGGTCTACAAAGTGAGTCCAGGACAGCCAAGGCTACACAGAGAAACTCTGTCTCGAAAAACCAAAAGCCAAAACCAAAAACTAAAAACATCCTCTCCTACATTGTCATATTTGGGACTAAGTTTCTCACACAGGGACTTTTTGGGACACAAACTGTGCTGAAGTCATAGTAAGTGGTGGCTACAGGGATTGGTCAGGAAACTTAGGTGACACAGGTTTCATGTTCCTCCCTCCTCATCGTCGTCGTCGTTGTCCTCCTCCTCCTCCTCCTCTTCCTCTGCCTCTGCCTCCTCGTCTGCCTCCCTGCTGCTTACATGGACATAGGTGTGTACCCAGGAGGCCAATTTTGGCTGTCACTCCTCCGGAGCTGTCTGCCTTAGTCTTTAAGTTTGTCTTCTTGACTCAGAGAGCAATGCATCTGGCGCTCTGGTTTGCCTAGGCTGGTTGGCCAGCAAGCTTCAGAAATCTTTCTGTCCCCAGGGTTGGCTTTATAAGCACGTAGCCCCCCACCCCCACCCCTCAGCATTTCACATGGGCGCAGTCATTAAACTCTGGCTCTCATGTATAGACTGAGTCCTCCCAGATTGCTGCTTCTGATGTCCTCCACCAAGCATCTTTTTCTTTGCGCTGAGACAGAGACAAACACAGGGAAGCCTTTCTCTACTATAGTCATTTTCCTTTTCTTCTTTAAAATGTATATTTCATTTATTATAATGTATTCACATTACATCCCAGTTGTCATCCCCTCTCTCCTGTCTTCCCATTCCCACCCTCCCTCCCTCTCCTGCCTATTCCCCTCTCCTAGACCTCTGATAAGCGGGGTCTTCCTACCCCAACTGTCTGGTGTCAGTTTATTAGATCTCATCAGGACAGCCTGCATCCCCTTCCTCTGTGTGCCCGGTAGGCTGTCTTGCCAAGGGGCAGTGGTCAAATTGTGGGCACCAGAGTGCACGTCAGCAGCCTGCCCTCATTTTCAAATTTGGTTTGTAGACCCTTGCACAATCATTGAGACCCTTTCATGAAGCTCATGAGGTCAAAACTATTATATAATAACACTGTGTGTGTGTGTGTGTGTGTGTGTGTTTTAATGCAATGTTTGAGGCAGGCTAACTTATAAAAAAAAAAAGGAGTTTTTCACCACCCTCCCTGCCACCACAATTTAGAAGGCTGAAAGTCCAAAGAGTATGGTGCAGTCTTTTGAGACCCTTCTAGGCTGTATTCCTTCATGGTGATGACAGTGGGGGAAATGTGTATGGACACGTCTCAAAACACTAACCCAGAGATGGAGTCAGGGTTTGGGCTTGCTCTTGTAACAGCACAAAGGTTTAGTGGTTTCTCTAGCATGGGTGAAACTCATAGCTTCTCATCACACAGCAAGGAGGTGGCTCTGATTTGTTCTGGTAGCCACCATGTTTTGCACTGCCACACTAAACAGTGTACCAGTTGTCCTGGCCATCCAGGGTTCCACTAAAGCTCAGGAGGAGAATCAACCTGTATGAAGGACAGAACACAAGACATGAAGAAATGGGAGCAAGTCTGGATTCTGATCAAACCCCGTTTACTGAAAATTTTCACAGGGTTTTTTATAGGCACGGGGGGCATGGGTATTTGTGTAAGAGAGGGTTGCTATGGATACCTAGCTGCAGGCTATCTCAAGGCACAGGGAATTCCAGGCAGGGTCATAACGCTCTGCCACACCGAATATTTTGCTCTGTCTTTATCTAGTCTAACTGATAAGCCATAACAGAGTGGCTCCATCTTAATCTTATCTTTAGTCTAATTGCCGAACCATGACAGGGTCAGCTGGTTTCTGGTAAATGACAGACTGCTGGAGAAATAGGAGCCATAAGGTTTAGGCTCTGACAAGATGGCTGAACACTGGCCATATGGCCTACCGTCCCCAACAACCATTTCCATTGAAAAGGACTCCATATGCACATGTGTTTTTAGTGTATTCTGTGAGCTGTAGTCCCAAGTCCAATGTACAAAGCAAAACAAAAACCCTTCTGTGGGCTGTAGGTGGAGAACGTGTGTGTACTTGCTGGAGGGATTTTCCTCCCCATTTTCCCTTTAAGGAACATATTTATCTTAAGGGGTGATTAACAGTCAAATGTGGTTATTCAAATGTGGGCATTGGGGAGATATTTTCTCAAAAGTGAATGAAGTTAGCCTCTCAGTTCCAGGAAAACAACTGTCATGACTTGTTGGCAATGATGGAGCTGAGGCTTTGCAAGCATTATTAAAATGTAGGAAACCTTGCATCTACTGCTGTGAGCTCGACAGCGTCCCGCGACTTAAAATTGTTTCTCCTGATGAGATCACAGCGAAAACAAATGTGATTATCTAAAAATATTATACAATGAAATGTGTCAACATTTGGGATATCTGTAACTCTGTGAACTGATATTTTCCAGATGATTAATACAGAGTGTCAGACCATCTTGGATGGGTAAAAGGCACAAACAGAGTAGGGGACAGACCACTGATTTTTTTTTTTTACTATTAATTTGTTTATATTACATCTTGATTGTTAGCCCTTCCACTGTTTCCTCCCATTCTTCCCTCCCTCCCACTTACCCCCTTCTCCCCTCCCCTATGTCTGTGATTGAGGGAGACCTCCTCCCCCTATATATGCTCTAAGAATATCGAGTCTCTTCTTGGTAACTTGCTATCCTTCCTCTGAGTGCCGCCAGGCCTCCCCATCCAGGGTGTACTTGATCCAAATGTGTTCCGTGGAAAACACACACACACACACACACACACACACACACATACACACATTTGTGTTTGCTTGAGTGTATGTAATAATGTGTACCATATACAGGCAGATATCCATAAAGGCTAGAAGAGGGCGCCAGGTCTCCTGGAACTGGAGTTCCAGACAGCTGAGTACTGAACACTGAACTTGGGTCCTCTGCTTAGTTGCTAAACCATCTTTCCAGACCCGCATAAGATTTTTCGTCTTTTTATAAGAGGCCCGGGAGTTCCAGACTACTGAGGAACGTCAGCTAAGGCTTTGCTTCACTCTTAGGCAGTGATGAGGAGGTAGCAAGGCCACGGCAGTGTTCCAAATGTGTGCTCTGTCCAAGGGGGGCAGCTAGCTAGCTTCCATTCAACAGGTACTGATTGTTGGTATGTGGAATGGTTAGGCGTTCGAGTTTTTAAAGAAAACCCAGAACTTCAGGCCTTACTGTGAAATCTCTCATTTTAATTGGCAGTACGTTGGAGAAATTTTTAGCCCACTGTGTGGGCCCAAAGAAACCTCTGGGGCTAGCGTGCTACAATGGATCCCTGCGTTCAATCTCTGTTTCAGTCTGTGGGTTGATGTTGCCTTTTAACCGTGATGGAAATATTTATTATTGGAGTTTTGGAGAATGAGGAAAGATTTTCGGATTCTGCGGAGGTGATACGACTCTTTTAAAAATGACAAAACCCATAAATTGCTAGATACTTAGAAGACCATTATATTCTGTGTGGCAGACATTGTGTTCAAGCCACTGGGAGCCTGGAGAGGGGAGGGGAGGGCTGTCCTTTTTTTCCCTCTGAATTCTTTCTCTGGAAATGAGTGCTTTTTGTCTCTACCCTTTGCTGTAGTGAAACCAACTCCAGGCAACACAATAGCTCTTTGTTTTGTTACAGTATGGTTATATGCTACTGTTTGAAAGGCTTTGCCGATGTATAAGTCGGGGGGCGGGGGGGGGGGGGGGGAGAAAGAAAAAGAAAAAAAAAATGAAGCAATGCTGGGTTTTATGACTTTAAGCAGCTCACAGCACCATTGGTATTAAGAATGAAAAACAGTTCATAAGTTGTGCGATTGAAAAATTCAGAATTATCTGAAGAAAAAAATGGCTTTTAATTTAATGTAACAGGCTAATTTCAAGAAAGCAATCCATGTAAAATATGCTTTTATGTTCCTAAATCAAATGACTTTATATTTGCAAAGGGTATGAAATAACAAAAAAATTGCAAAGACTTAAGGTTCCCTCAATAGCTTTTGATTTTGTTTATTTAAAACAAGCAAGCCAACTATCAATTATTTAACTCTAGTTAATGATGTCTTTTTTTTTTTTTTTTTTTTTTTTTAGTGTTGCCATCATCTATGTTTTCATGTATGTGAGGTGGGGACAGAATTTCTGAGGTCTATGGTGCACTGGAAACAGGTCCGGGGGAAGGGTCATGTCTTCATGGGGTTGGAGTTTTACTTCTTTCATTTCTCCTCATGATTGGGTAAGTTATTGAGCCAATTCTACGAAACAGACCTCGTGTTTCACAGTATGGGCATAAGGGTGGTTATCAGAACGGCAGAACTGAATGAGGCCTGAGCTGGTGGGCAGGGCAGCTATATCAATCAAATAGGAGCTAGCCTCTGGTGAGCATTCGCCTCCCATGTGGAAGGTGTTGATCTAAGTACACTCCAGGGATGAATTCTTTAACACAGTGGCACATGTGTGGCAGTGAGAAGAAAAATTTAGGGAACCAGAGCTCTCTCTCTCCCATGCTTCTCAGGGGTCGAACTCATGATGTCAGGCTTGTCAGGTAAACGCTACTCACTGAGCCAACTTGCCTGCTCATGAATGATAATTTTGAATAAGGTGGGTATGTATGTGTGTGTGTTGGGGGGGGGGGGGGACGGGGTAGGTTACTTTTAAAAGCCACTAAACAGTCTAAGCTCCACAGAGTCCAGAAAACATTCTTTATAAGACAATGTTTTTGTAATATTGTCTTCCATATGAGATAATTCAGTTAGTTGGAATTAAAAAAAATAGAAATAGTTCAGGAAAAAAAATCCCTTTGAACTTCATAATTTGTTCTTGGTAATGTCATTTACAGTCAGGTTGGCTGTCAGACTTGAGCAGCCCGCTGGCGAGTTTCATTTGTAATTGAGCTGTTATGGCTGCTGCAGTCAGCTTGTGGCACTGCTCTGGGTTTCCCCCAGTAGATCCATGAATTCTGATAAATTTATTTCATATGTTTCCCATCAAAAAGAAAAAAAATAAATAAATGGTGCATTTATAATTGTATATGCTGCGTTATTGCATGTATTTCCTCAGTAAGAATGAACTTCTGCTCTTATTAGGCATTAATAAAACCAAAGCTCCTAATTACAAGTTTACATTTGTGATGAGTGGAAGAATTTTCCACAAACTAGCTTCTGGTTCCATACAATTCAAATTATGTTTCTTCTGCTGAACCCACATACTTCATGCTGGGTGCCATATGTCCTGTGGGTATTTTTGACATGACGTTTGCTTCTTGTCCTGGGGCCAGATCAGTTGGCCCAATGAGTGTTCCTAAGAGCTGCCGCTGTACCAAGCTGGCTAACACTGACTTCACCATGCACAGAAGTAACTCTACACCAGGTTCTCACGCGATGCACTCCAGCTGAGTTATCTAGGTAGATCTGTAAAATGCCATTGTATGGCCACTCCAACACCTGAGACCCAGGGAAACCTTGACAGCAGATAAGAGCAGTAAGAGTAGAGAACTTACCGCTCTTAACATATTGAAGTTAACATCTGGCTTTGCATGTCTTAAAAATGTGGTTGACCCTGCGAATACCTGCCAGGAGTCCTCCACTGGGCTTTGTGACAAACTCATCAAGTAATTGGAGAGAGTGAGCACATTGCTGGCAGGTAAAGAGGAGTTCAACAGACATATTGTCTTGAGGGGACTTTGATTAGCGCCAGCTGATCATCTAAGTAAAGCAGTTTTTAAAAATTTATCATGATTTAATAATTTAATTAAGCCAGAGGTTATAGCCTCATGGACATTGAATCTCACAATAAGCCAGCTACTTAAAGATATCTTGACAATCTTGCTTTATAGTCATGGTGCTGAGACTGGCTACTTGTGAGTTGGAGTGAAATTTCTAGAGTAAATTGAATAACTCTTCTAGAAAACCCTAGTATTGCTGTCCAGTTTTTTGTGCACATTTTAAGACAAATGTTTCGGGAAGCAAATTGACTGGGCATTGCATTAATGTATTAATTTATGTCTCTTAAAGAATATATACATATAATTAAATTAATAAGTTAAGTGTTTTAATTAGATCTGATCATCTCAAGCATATCCTTGTATAGCAAGCAGCCATAAATCTTCATTTGTATAAGCAATATTTTTATATCATTTATCACTCTTTTGTATGTAAGCCACCTCAGGCTAAGCTGGGCCAGCCTAGGCTCTAGGCTGTGAGCTCTAGGTTTGCAGCATTACAACTAATGTTTGATTTTTCTATTCCTATTTAATGTAGTACTTGAATTCATAGCCAGAGCAATAAGGCAAGAGAAAGAAATAAAAGGAATACAAATAGAAAAGGAAGGAATCAAGGTATCACTATCAGCAGATGAGGTCATCTCAACACCTGAAAACCCTAAAGACATCATCAGAAAACTGTTGGGTCAAATAAACATTTTCATCAAAGCAGCAAGAAACAAAAAAATTAACCCTGTGTGTGTGTGTGTGTGTGTGTGTGTGTGTGTGTGTGTGTATACATGTGCACCTGCATATTTGCTTTTGGTTCTGCTCACAAGATAATCTCTGATATCATTACTCAGGCACTGTTTACCTTGTTGCTATTGTTTTTAATTACTTATTTTATATTTTGAGATTATATATAAATCACTCGCATCATTTTCTCCTTTCCTTTCTTCCCTCCAACCCATCCCACATATCTCTCACCTCTCTCTCTCTTTCTCTCTCTCTCTTCTTTCAAATTCATGGCTTCTTTTTAAGCATTCACTAATTGTTCCTTAGTCTTAGTCACTGTTCTAAGAGGTACCATGTGAAGAGAAACCATGACCAAGGCAACTCTTATAAAAGAAAGTGTTTAGTGGGGGCTTGCTTGCAGTTTCAGAGGCTTAGTTCACTATCATTATGGTGAGGAGTGGAGAAGCACGCAAGCAAAGAAAGAGAGCTTCCTTCTTCCATGTCTTTTATGTAAGCGGCCAGCAGAAGGCATGGTCTAGATTAAAGATGGCTCTTAATACCTCAGTGATCCAGATTACAAGTGGGTCTTTCCACTTCAAATGATTTAATTAGAAAATTATTAAAACATTAAAGAAAAGAATCCCTCACAGGTGTGTTCAATCACTTGGGTTTTGGCTAATTCCAGATATACTCAATTTGACAACTAATAGTAGCTATGAGAGAGAGAGAGAGAGAGAGAGAGAGAGAGAGAGAGAGAGAGAGAGAGAGAGAGATTATATACCTAAATACATAGGCATAACTTGCTCAGTCTCTATAATGTTACTTGTATGTTTTCAGGGCTGATCATTTGGTATTGGAAAACTGATTGGGGTTCTTCCCTGCAGAAGACTATTTTGCCTACTCTCAGCATTCCTTAGTTGCCTATACTGCTTTGTGAGGTGTTGAGGACTTGTGTTCTTTCTCTGTCCAGTCTGGCATGCCTATTGCCATTGTCTTTGCTTAGTTCATGCTTTGGCAGTCATGTCGGCTAGACTCTATGGGTGTAGCTTCTGACATTCCTAGGTGTCTTACTTTTCTATTGCCGTGACAAAGCATCATGACTAAGGCAACTTATAAAGGAAACCATTTAAGTAGGGTTCATAGTGCTAGAGGTTTAGAGTCTATGACAGTCATGGTGAGAAGCATGGTAGTAGGCAGGCAGGCATGGTGACGGAACAATAGCTGAGAAATAAAATCTGACCTACAAGCAGAGGCAGAGTTATAACTGGCAATGGTGAGGGCTTTGGAAACCTCAAAGCGCACCCCTAGTGACATACCTCCTCCAACAAGGCCACACCTCTTAATCTGCCCTGACTGGGGACCAAGAATTCAAATATATGAACCCACGGGAGCCATTTTCATTCAAATCACCACACTAGGAGGAGACACAATTTCACAGCAAACTCTCTGCTCATCTGGCTCTTACAATCTCTGCCCTGCCCTGTACTTTTGGAGCAGTTCCATTGTGGACATATCCCCTGGGACTGGGATCCACATCTCTCCATTTTCATTGGTTGTGGTTTTCTGTAATTGGTCTCCATCTATTGAAAGGAGAAGTTTCATTGACGCAGGGCGAGGACTCCACTTATCTGTGGTATAAGGATAAATGTTTAGGATGTAGTTAGGTCGAGGGTGGGGGGGGGGAAGGGGAGGATAAATATAGAAGAAGGAGGGGGGGAAATTGCAGGAAGGATGCATGAAACAGTCATAAGGAATCATGTTATTAACTTTCTACCTTAAGATACCTATAGCACATACTAATCGGTGTATAAATATAAAGGATAGTTTAAATGAATTTTTCCACCAGGGCTGACAATATTCCCTCCAAGACCTAAAGATCATCTATCTAAATCTTCAAAACAAGGCATGAGAAACCCTCTTTTGTTGTTGGTTAGGATTGTCTAAGAGACTCCAGAAACATTATAGGCTATTTCCCTTGTTTGACTCCTAGAGGTGGAAGTTAATTTCCTGTTGCTGAAAAGACACCATGCACTTCCAAAACAGGGTCCAAAGATCCATGAGCTAGTGCTGACCTGAATGCCTCCTCCCAGAAAGCAAGCTTTCATGGTATCAGAAGCTGCTATACAAGCTTTCAAAGGAGGGAGGCAAAAAAAAGTCCTACTTAGCCATGATACCCACGAACCACAACACCCTCCATCCTGGCACAGTAATTGGGTCTATAGGTGCTCTAAGGGTGCAGTAGTAGCATGAATACTTCAAGAACTATTTTCCACTCCAAATTCAATGAACATGCTCTCTAATGTGATGGGATAGAGGCCATCAAAATGATCTCTCTCTAACCGTAATGGCTGATTCTTATTTATGGCTGCGTAACCAATAGCTCTCTAATTGGACTTAATACTCACTCAACAAGATGGAAATCACGCTGGTAATAAAAATCTACCCAACTACCCAGGCCTAGTGAAGTCATGGATCTTGGAGGAGAACCTCACAACTATTACTTTATTAAATGGAAGAATCTCTACTTTTTGGTCTTTTGAGTCAGAGTCTCTCCTTGGCCTGGATCCTGGCAAAGAAGCTGGGCATTGGGCACTAGGGATCCACCTGTCTCTTAATTCTTTCTCATGATAGGGTTCTAAGACTTGCACCCAGGTCCTCATGCATTCATCGCAAGCACTTGACCAACTGAACTATATCTCCAGTCTCAAACTTTCTTTTTGTGAATAGAAGGAATGCATTATAAAAGTATAATATGGTAAACAGTAAGGCAATTGCATAGTTGTTAATGATCAAGTGTATGTACCTTATATATTTCTCTACTGTTCTTTTAGCTAACTAAGGTACGAGGGGCTTATTTATACTAACATCACCAATATGTTTTGCTCTGACATTAATTATGGCTTCAGAGTCCTCAGGAGATAGATATGTTTCATCCATTATAATTTTGTGGGATCCCCATTGCATATCTGGTCCATCGTTGATCATAACACCACTGTGCGGAGAGTTATCTCATTTGCTTGGACTACCTAACTTATAAGGATTGACACCAGCATTGTATCATATGCTTCTCTTTTCCTCATGAAGGAGATCAGCCCTTTCATAAACCTGAAATTTGGAACATTGAAACAAGAAGAAAAGCTGTGAGTAGGGCTGTCACTTTTTGGCCTTGCATTTTAAAGACAACAGCACATAGGAAATAGCTCAGAGCCTTAGCTCTCAGCCATTAGTTCTGTAACTTTGGGCCCTGGGGTGGTCCGAATGAGAGTGACACTCATATGCTCACATATTTGAATGCTTATTCACTCAGGAGTGGAACTGTTTGGAAAGAATTGGCCTTGTTGGAGGAGGTGTGGCCTTGTAAGAGGAGATGTGGCCTTGTAGGAGGAGGTGTGTCTTTGGGGGGTGGGCTTTGAGGTTTCAAAAGCTCACATTAGGTCCAATCTCTCTTTGCCTCTGGATCAGGAAGTAAAGCTCTCAGCTATTGGTCCAGGGCCATGCCTGTCTGACGATAATGGATTAACCCTCTAAAGCTGTAAACAAGCTCCCAATGCAATCTTTTCTCTTCTAAAGAGTTACCTTGATCGTGGTGTCTCTTCACAGCAATAGTGTGGTAACTAAGACACTTTACTTAGTTATTACTTAATTTCTCTCCCTTTTCGTTCTTTTTGTTTACAGTGGAGATGGTGGTGCTCACCTCATGACACTCTTTTGAGCACTGAACCTTGAAGCTGTGTAGACAGTGCTGGTTACACAGTAGAGACTCAATGTTTGGACGTCCTGGGTGATCCCCTGGCTCCTTTGCTTTTCTGAGTCCTGCTTATTTCATTTTCCTTTGCATTCTGAGTAATAGCCCAGCATCTCTCCAATGAGTGCCTCTTGATTTGGTGAAGCCACAGCCAGCTCCTATTTCTCGAAAAGAATATAACTTACAAGTTATAATGCAAACCTAAGAGCCCCTTTATTTTAGAGAAAATTTTATACAGTGTAATGGCTCCCACCCAGTGTGTGCACGTGCATGCGCATGTGTGTATTCTGGTAGCACAAAATGAAAGCACACATTTTGTTTGACAAAAAAAGATTAAAAATCAATATTTGAGGCAATAAGTACTGAGAAGTAATGTGTAGTGATGGCGTTTTACATCTGTGAATGGAAGCTGAGCCAGTTAGATCTATATAAAGAGGGAATAGACAAATTGATCTGGATAATGACGTGTTGTGAAATGGATCATCATTAATACATACACGGGGTGGTTATCAGTGCTTAAATGACCAAAATATTGACTTAAGTAACTTTATCTCCTAGTTTTACTAGAGAAAATAGCTGCATCTGACTGTATTATCAGCTTACATGGATCCAGCTATATATAATACGCAGCCATAAATAAGAATCAGCCATTACGGTTAGAGAGAGATCATTTTGATGGCCTCTATCCCATCACATTAGAGAGCATAAAACCCAAGATTATGCACCAAACACACTTTTGTTTGCAACTTGCTGTCTTTGTGATTTCCATAAATTAGATGTATAGTGGCAGGCTCAATTAACTCCAAAGAATAAAAATAGTAATTTTCAAAGTAACTTCAGAGCATCTCTGGTGTAACTGTACAAGATGTCTCCATTCCATCGAATGAGTAATAAATATGCTGATAAAAATAGCATTTTCATTGAATTTGGAGTGGAAAATAGAATTCGTGGAGGATATTAATAAATAGGAAATCTCCAAGTGAGTTTCCAAGTCCATTAAGAATTTTAATGCTGCATTTGAAGCTCATAACTCCAGGCAATGCCCTGCTACTTGGCTTTGGGAGATGTTTATTTCAAACAATGCGCAGTCATCTGTTTTCCAAGCCTTCCTTGTTTATACCTGGAACTTCCCAAGAGGAAGAGGCTGGGATGAGCATCTACTTCACTTTCAGGAAGGCTTGGGGTCCTGTTCATCAGGTTTTGGATCATACACAGACAGAATATTGATCCTTTAAATGGGGTGATATGTGGGGAGATGCCGCAGCTCATCCTTGGCCGGCAGACAGGATGTGGAAGGCTAGGATGATGATGTTCTTGTAGAAGAGCATAGAGGAATCTGGCAGAGCCAAGTTCATGCCCAACCCCAGCTCAAGATTCCTATTACTTAATATATCTGTGTCAACTCTCATCTTTCATGCAAGGACCCTGAAGCCTGGAGAGGTTGCCTTACCAAGGATGCTAAATGGCTACTCAGTGGCTGATGAAGACCATCAAGCCTTCTGATGCCTTCTGCTGGTTGGGGTCTGAATGTGTGGGGACTTGATCTACGGTAGGGCTGGTTCCTCAGCAGGGCATATTGGCAGCCACCAGTAAACACCCTGTGATTGACAGGTGACTTCCTCTACAGCTTTTCCCTAGTATACTAGGTACTAGGTTTTGCTTTAATGAGGAGCTAGACATTGGGCTGAAGATAAAAATACTAGTAGGAAAGTATTGGTTTAGACTTGTACCAACATAGTCTAGATTTCCATAGACCTCACTAGTCAGTTGGTAGAAATATGATCCTAGTAATGCTAGGATCACATCTTTCTGGCTCTGGACTGCCATTGGCCTAGAGCCTTTGGGGTTTCCTGCCTATCCAGAGGAAGGCAGAGGTGCTAGAATCAGTCCGTGCTCAACAGTGACAGTGTCCTTTATATGGGCCTGCATATCCTCAGAAGAATTTTTGCAAACCAAGCAATTTTTTTTTTTTTTTGCATAACCTTGCTGTTTGTCCTCTGTGACTCATTCATCTCTATAAGTCTTGTCATTTCTCTGCTTTGGTTCATTCATTCAGCAAAATTTTATTATGCTCCCATCTAATTACAATCCAGGAGCTCAGTACATGTAATGCATAGCTAAATATGGTTCATGGGCCAACAGAGCATATATTCTAGAGGGAGCAATAGACAGCATATCAGTAAACGAAAAGGTTTACAGGTTACGGTGAGAGCTAGGCAGGAAATATCCAAAATGTTATAATGAAGGTTGACGACAGGTGCGACAACCTGATAGATGTAGGGTAGTCAAAAAAAGGACTCTGAGTCCTGACCAATGAGGAATAGTGAGACATATGGTAATTCAGAGCAACGGGGACTTATGTTCCAGGCAGCAACACGTGGGCTCTGAGAGCTGGCACAAGGCTGAGGGAAGAGATTTGAGATAATTTTTGAAAAAGCCATAAGACAGTTTTGCTACTGTGAAGTAGATGTGGTGTCTTTGCAGTGGATACTTAGTGCCTGGTTGACACCCTCCCCTTAATGCTGTGGACCCACCAAGGCAATTAGATGGCTCGGATGAACATATGGTTGAGAATTCTACCCCACAGAAGGGAACCACCCACGGTCTTGCTCCTCTCTCCTTTCATAAGAACAGGCCAGATCTGCCTGACATGAGGATATAAAAATTTGGGTTCTTGACTCACTTGTGGGCAGTTAACTCTCTTTTTAAAAATTTTAATTTTATTAATTTATTCAGATTACAACTCAATTGTTAGCCCATCACTTGTATCCTCCTGTTCCTCTCTCCCTCCTGCTTTCACCCTATTCCCCTCCCCTAGGTCTATGACGGAGGGGGACCTCCTCCCCTACTATATGGTCATAGGTTATCAAGTCTCATCTTGGTAGCCCTGGGCAGTTAACTCTCAAGGACCATTTTGTTCCTTGTTGATTGGCTATATCTAATCCTACATTCTTCCACTCTTTGTCTGTTTTGGGGACAGAATCTTGTTTGTATCCCAGACTGGCCTGGAACTTGTTATATGACCCAAGCTGGCCTTGAACGCAGAGCAATTCTGCCTCCTAACTGCTGAGCTTAGCTGTGAGCTAACTGACTTGACTATTCTTTAAAGTATTAAATTCCTCCCCCCCATGATCACAACTCCATAAACCTTTACCAACAAAACAAAACAAAACAAAAAACCACCACCACCAGCAGCAGCAACAACAACAACAATAACAACAACAACAATAAACCCCTCCTCCTACAAAAAAAAAAAAAAACCAAAACCAACCAAACAAAATTCCTCTCTTTTAGGAAGTGCAGGCAGTTCAGTCTTAACTAGTTAGTACAGGATATGGCCTCAGGGAAAGACTGGAAAGTGGAGTTTGAATCACCACCACCTGATGGCTGGTTGTATCCATCGCCATGGGGTAGTCTCTAGCGCTGCAGCAGTCAGACCTTCCATAGCGCGTAGCCTGAATGAAATGCAGTGGAAAAGGACTACAATAGCATCTCTGGCTACTGACTAAGTCCAGGAGACACAGGGAGGAGCTCTGGGCTTGAGTGACTATTGCTGAGGGCCACTAGTTGCTTGAAGATGGAGGATTACAACCTCAGGGTGATGAATCCCCATCTCAAGGCAAGATATGAAAGCCAGAGGGGTCTCTAAGGGTATTTAAAGAAGCTTTAATTCCCTCTAATTGGCAAGCAGATGGAGTAGAGAACCCAGAGAAGACTTCTTTCAGAGCCTGGAGGGGCTCTTCTGCCAAGATTAAGGACCTAGCATGCAGGAAAGTACTCTACCATATGTGATGAGGATGTCTGGGTAGTTGCAGTTAAGATTTGAAGTTCAAAATTCTTCCAGACTTGTAGGGGCCATAGAGGAGGTCTGTCTCCTGGCTATGAAATAATTGTCCTAACTCCCTTCAATTGATGGTCGTGCAGAAAGTGAGCACCCATGGGGCAGGCCAGTTGTTTGACAATGCCTTGTTATACTTCTATTTATTTCTCTTTATTTTTCACCAATTGAACCAATGACTAGGATTGAGTTCTGCTATTAGCAGATTGGAAAAAAATGAGACATGTTAAGGGAAGAGAAAACTGTATGCCACAGGGGCTGTAGGACTTAGCCGATGTATATCTGTAGGCGCATAGGGAGAATGCAAGAGATTGGAACCCTAAGGGATAATTGGGGCATAAGCTTGGATAGGGAAGTGTTTACCAATATGGGCTTTAGTGATGAAATTTCATATACTATCAATGATTGTAGGAGATGGCCATGTGTGGTTAATTGGCTCTTCAGGGCTTCAGATAAAGTCAAGGTCTACATATGTGAACTGAAGGTGATGATCTAACAGATGGCAAAGGGAAAGAGTAAAAGACCAGAAGAGAGGTGAGCATGTTAGGATGTAGTCTATAAGACGAAGTCTCCCCATTTGACCGACTTCCATAGGAAAGCCAAGAGGGGCAGCAACGTGGACAAGAATCATACTAGAGATCGGCTCCTAGAAGCCCAAAGGAATGGGAGATAGGGAACCTCATAGAACAGGACCCTGAGAAGATAGTGGCCCAGCGACTCGACTAGTAAGGCTGACGTGACCATTGTGAGCAGTTAAAGCTGGAAGAAGAGCCATGGGGACACATCCAGACAATGAAGGGACTCTCAAGTAAATGTGTCAAAAAACGGGGAATGATGGGTTTCTCTTACAATCTTGAAATTAGTTGGAGCAGCAATTTCCTTTTTACAAGTCCATTCTGTAAATTTGTTCCAGAAACAGAAGAAACAGAATCGACTACACTTCTGCAGAGGTTGCTTTAATGACACAGGCTTCTTTTTAAAATATGCATTTAAGTGCGTAAAGGGAGGCATTCAAGAGATACTGGTTTTCTTCTTCTTCCTCCAGATTCCTGCTCACTCATGATGCAGCATCCTCAGCTCCTGGGCTCACTGCCCAGAAGGGATTGCTTCTAGCCCCAGAGAAGGGCTGTGCCCAAGGTTTGTGCCTTATTCTAGGAGACAACTGATGGCCAATAGCTGACTTCTGGGGAGACTAAAAGGCCTGGGCTCTTGTGTCAAATTGGAATAACTCTGATTACAGCCTCAGGGCCCATTAGAGAACTGAAGTCTCCACTGTAGCCACATTGTGGGGTAGTTACTCCTCCATCCAACGCTGCCTCCGTCCATTCTTGACATCGTGTCAGCGTTCTCTAGCAAACTTTCCGCGGGCAGCTTTCCATCTCAGAATCTGTTTCCAAGGATCCCAATTTAAGACATTGCAGAAGTGGAAACATAAACTCAAACCAGTTCTTTGGTGCTTATACATGAAGCCAAGGCCTAGAACCTTGATTGGATGAAATGTCTCTGTCCTCCTGGGAAAAGGGTATAAAAAGGTTTTAACCACGTTGCTCTGAGCAGTTTGCATCTGGAGCCCAGGCCTCTGTTGGGGGTTTAAATTTGTGAGCAATCATTATAATATGCCTAGAGGGGGAACTTTTTGGTTTGGGAAATCAGGGAGGTAAAGGTGGGGTGTGTGTGTTCCCCAGAGAACTTAGGTTGTGCCTTGTCAAGGGAAGGAGTTTATAAGATGGGGTAGTGGGATAAAATGAAACGATAGAGAGGGAGACGGAGGGACAGGTAGTATTCTGTCAAAGATAACGTGGGCCACCTTTAGGTTTTTATCTTTAACAGTAGTTTCACCTTATCATGTTCAGTTAGACGAACAGTTGGAAAAATACGCCTGAGGCAGGGGGCCCCCTGCTGACATTTGGAAAGCTACATGCCTCTCTCCTGTTGTGTGTTAAATTGTGTGTGATTTGTCCTTGTTCTTCTAGTTCTGGTGGTTGGGGAGCCCCGGCAATGTCATTCATCAGAATTTCCTGACTGTGGTCAGCTTGGATAAACAGAGGCTACTGGGTGTGGCAAATGTGGGATAGTTGAAAGCAAACTTATTAAGCTTGCCCGTGAGTTCTTGGGTAGGGAAAGGGGACTCATATGCGCAGAAGGACCAGGGTGTTGACGCCGCTTCTTGGTGGGCCACGGCTGGCTAGGTGCCACCGCCAGAGGCTTGAGCTGCAGCTGGCTAGTTTCGTGAGCTTCATCCCTGCCCTCTTGGGTGGTACTTTGCCCCTGAGGCCATGAGGAACAGTCCAACTTGTGTTAAAAAAAAAAAAAAAAAAAAGGGTTCCCCGCTCAGGTCTGTAGATGGCTTGCCAGGCAGAAAAATGTGTTCTGCATCGGGCTCTGCCAGCTGCAGTGTGTGGGTAAGGGACGGGCGGAGGGAGGCCTGCTACACGGCAGGGGGCTGTCATTTTTAGACCATGACTAATAAGAAATCTGGATTTTCTCAGTCTTCCCAGTCTTCCCTTTCCCTCTCCACAAGGTAATTGCAGAAGTCTAGAGCTCTGGGGTTACTTTATGTCCTCTTTTGATGGCCTAAAGTGAATTAGAAGCTGGAAAACATTGTACACGGGAAACACTATATGTGTATTGTGCATTACATCTTAAGCTAAATGTTATACAAGAACAAATGGTTTAAGGGAGTTTGTGCTCACAAAAGAGGCTGGCAATCATCGTAAGCCCAACATTTGGCCCAAATTAGCAATTTTCAAATATTCATGTCTATATTTGAATACAAAGATTTCTTATTTCAAACCAATTGCTGCCTGATCAGTAGCATGGCTTCAAATTTGTTACAGCCCTATGGGGATGGGGAGGAGGGGAGGGGCCAGAGCGAAGGGAAAACTTTGAACTGAGAGTCAGAAGGCCTTGGTTTTGGTCTTTTTCATTTGTTCATACTGTCTTTCTTTCCCTTTAAGTCCATTGATAAAGTGACGGGGGTGATTTTTATCTTGTTAGAGACATAGGGAGAATTAAGCAAAGTAATAAATGTGAAAGAGGTTTGAAAATCAGAAATTCTACATAAATGTTAATGACTGTTGGTGGAAATATATATGGAGTAGTGCTAGATCTTAAAAAGATTCAAGCAACATCCTAGAAAAAGTTATATCCTGGTTCTGATTTTATGATATCCTACACTTGATCTTAGCCAAAAGGCCGAGAAGCGATTTATGATATCCTAATAATGAAGGTTCTAGGTGTAATGGGTTTGAATCATGAACAAGGGCTGTATACAGCTCTGGACCACATGGCTGTCACCACATCTCTCTATTCCATCGAGCATTTCCCCTTGACTCCTATATTCCAACAAAATAGCATTCGATCTCCTAAAGAATTGCCTCTCCTATAGTGTCTACTTCTTTGGAAGTCATACCTGAACCTTCTAGATTTATTTCTTAGGATTTTTTTCAGTCCTTGGGATTTCAAAGCATGTCACCTTTGCTTAAAACAAATCAACGTTCTACAGTAGATGACTTTCACAAAACACTGCACTACCCAACATTTAGTAGACTTACCAATGTAAGAATCTAGTACCAAGCAAGCAGCCCACCTGTACACTGTCTTGTGTTTGGGCTGCCAGTAGTGGAGCAGACTCCTTTCAATGTGGATGAACCATAAAGAAATGAATGATTTCACCTAAAAACCAACAAGTCAGATAGGCTCTGAAATGAGGTCATCACTAGTCTAGGAGGCCTAGTCTACTTCTGACCTCTTTTTCATGTTGATTCCACATCCTACTCCTTGCTGTTATTAAGAGGACTATTGTACTTCTAGATATCAAGACAAAGCATAGAAGTTCTTCCAAGGGAGAAGGCAGCCCACTCCCTCTCAGCACCTCACTCTTAGAATGGAGAAAATCGACTTCTTCTTCTTCTTCTTCTTCTTCTTCTTCTTCTTCTTCTTCTTCTTCTCCTCCTCCTCCTCCTCCTCCTCCTCCTCCTCCTCTTCCTCTTCTTCTTCTTCTTCTTCGTCTTCTTCTTCTTCTTCTTCTTCTTCTTTTCTTCTTCTTCTTCTTCTTCTTCTTCTTCTTCTTCTTCTTTTCTTCTTCTTCTTCTTCTTCTTCTTCTTCTTCTTCTTCTTCTTCTCCTCCTCCTCCTCCTCCTCCTCCTCTTCTTCTTCTTCTTCTTCTTCTTCTTCTTCTTCTTCTTCTTCTTCTTCTCCTCCTCCTCCTCCTCCTCCTCCTCCTCCTCCTCCTCCTCCTCCTCCTCTTCTTCTTCTTCTTCTTCTTCTTCTTCTTCTTCTTCTTCTTCTTCTTCCTCCATTACATCCAGATCATAGCTTCCCCTCCCTCCTTTCCTTCCATCCCTTCACACCCCCTCCCCACATCCATCCCTCCTCTCCTTCTCTTCAGAAAAGGAGAGGCTTCCCATGGATATCAACTAGCCTTGGTATAGCAAGTTGCAGTAAGATTAGGTGCATCTTCATCTATTGAGGCTAGACAAGGCAGCCCAGTTAGGGGAAAGGGATCCAAAGGCATACAGAGACAGCCCCTCCTCCCACTTGCACATGAAGACCTAGCTGTACAACCCGATACATATGTGCCAAGAACCTAGGTTCATCCCATTCATGCTGTCTGGTTGACAGCTCAGTTTTGATGAGCCACTATGCTCCAGGTTAGTTGTTAGTTGATTCTTTAGGTTTTCTTGTGCTGTTCTTGGTCCTTTTGGCTCCTTCAATCTTTCCTTCCCCCTTTTTACAGGAGTCCCCAAACTCTACTTAATGCTTGGCTGTGGGTCTTATTTGCATCAGTTTCCATCAGTTGGTGGGTGAAGCTTCTCTGATGACATTTGTGTCTGCAAGTATAGCAGAATATCATTACTAGTATCAGGAGTACACTCCCTCTCATGGCATAGATGCCATGCTGGTCCAGTCATCGATTGGCCCTTCCCTCAAATTCTGCTCCATCTTTTACCGCTGCACATCTTATAGGCAGGACAAATTGTGGGTGTAAGGTTTTGTGTCTGGGTTGGTGTCCCAATCCCTCCATTGGAAGTCTTATCTGGTTACAGGAAATGGCAAGTTCAGGCACCATATCTTCTACTTCTAGGAGTCTTAGCTAGGGTCACATAGGCAAGCTAGAAACCTAGGACAAAGCTGGGCCCAGTGCACACTCCTGTAATGCTAGCACTCTGGGAGGCAGAGGCAGGTGGATCATTATGAGTTCAAGGCCAGTCTCATCTACAAAGTGAGCCCAGGGCAGCCAAGGCTACACAGAGAAATCCTGCCTAAAAAAACCAACCAACCCACCAACCAACCAAAAAAAAAAAAAAACCCAAATAAACAAACACAAAAACAAAGCAAAACAAAAAGAAAAGCAGAAACCAAACAAACATACAAAATCCTAGGACAATAGAAACTCCCAAGAAAACAAACTTTTATTTGAAACTTCAGGTAGATTTTCTTCCATGCCTCATCAGCTAGAGTTAAACTCCCATGAGCACCCATAGACTAATACTTTGTCTGCAGTAGAGAGGGTGGACCTTCAGGGCTATGGCTGGAGCTTCCTTTCACTGCACCTTTCAAGCAATGGAAAAGAAAATGGTGTGAGCACCTGGAGAAGCTTGGATTGTGTAGGATGGAGAAGCCAGTGAGGAAATGAATTGGGTAGACAATCCAATGTATCTCCTGTCAAACTCCTTCAGGACAGACTGCCACCGTGTAACTAAAACATCAAAGATGGCTTTGTCTCAGTTCATGACTGAGAGAAGTACTCATTTAACCCTTTACGTAAGAGCCAAGATTGAGAAGAAGTCAAACCGAGCAAGGACAGATGAGGGATAAAGGCAACATGAGGGAGGGCATATCTTTCAATTCCTTCCCAAAGATGCTGGTGGCCTCCTTCAGAAGGAGGAAGAATCCTGAAGAAGGCGAGGAAAGATCTCTGACACCATTGTCTTGTTCCCTTTCTACTTACACTATAGAAAGGAAAGGTGTACTCTGAGAGAACATGGCAGAAATCTGTGGGAACTTATTTCATAATTAAGCTATAAAAGAGGGAAGTCATGATTTCCTAGATGGAAACAATCCCAGCTGGCAGTCAGGAGGAGCAATATAGGATTTTGATTCTAAGTTGGCTTACAAATCCGGAGCAATCCCTAGGAGGCTCTGACTCTAAAGTAATTATGATGCTGTGTGATTTGGAAGGCATTCTAAGCTCACTTGAAAGAAAGAAGAAGAAGGAAAAAAAAAAAACCCAAACCAAGCTGCAGTTGATAGGCATTATTTTCTCTTTCTATATGTGCATAAATGCACTTTGTGTAAAAGCTTGTTCTGTAAAAAGCATTGACTCCGCTGGTTACTATTGTTTGGGTGGGGCACTAATGTTACGCTCCTCAACGGTTTGGAGGAAGAGCCTCAGTTGTGCTGGCATCCAAGAGGGAAGCCACCCATCTGTCTGATGCTGTCATAGAAAGTCTGCAATTAGGGAGAGGAGCAGGCGTTCCAGGGAGGTGACGGTACAGGCTTTCTCAGTTGCTGTAGGCATTCTTGTCTCTGATTGGGATGAGCAATGTCTGCACTGCCTGGATGGCGTGTGGTTCTGTCTCCTGAGGTTACTTCTCTATGAACACTGCCCCTAGGATGTCTAGTTATTGATGGACATGCCGCCCACAATGAAGACACGGCATCTTCTGCTCCCTCCAGCATATGCTCCTTAAATTCTTGGAAATCCCTAGGAGCTCTCAGCCTTGCAGATGGCTTCCTAGCCAAGGCCACTTCTGTCTGTAAAGCAGACTTCCTGAGAACTATTGCTGGTGAGCTAGTCTTGTCCTACTGTCACCAGGTTCTACAGTTGAATCTTCTCAGCAACACAGCAAGGACAGTCGGATCCCAGCTACAGCTGACCGAGGAGGTCACTATTTTGACTGCAGAGTGGTTGGGTTCCCAAAACCTTTGCACCTGTTATTGTCTCAAGGTGATTCATAGATTTAAAAAATTATTATGTTCTTCCTTTTCTGTATTTCTTCTTTTTTAAAAAAATTATTTTTGGAGAACTTCATATTTGAGCATGGCAGGTATACTGCTCCCTTCACAACTCTGAGTCCACCCATATCCTCCATTTTATTTTAAATTTCTGACCTATTTTAATTTAATTAATTTTGTCACGCACATATGTTTATGATGATCATCATGCTATATGTATGTACGATATGTATGTTGTGGCTCAGCATGGGTGTAGAGGTGAGAGGACAACTTTGTATAGTTGGTTCACTCCTTCCTCTTGTACATAGTTTCTAGGGATTGAACTCAGATCATCGGGCTTGTTCACAAAGTACTTTTGCCCACTGAGTCACCTCACTTGTCTGATTCTTACATTGAAATTCAGCAACGACAATAGCAGATTAATGCTAGAAGTCTCTCACCAGGGCCCCAGTGCAGATTTCAGCTATGTGTGCTTTCCGTGTTAAGTCATCATGCTGGCGAGGGTTAGTTGGGAAGACGGACTCTTAACTGAGAGAATGCTTCTGTAGGATTACCCTGTAGCCAAGTCTGTCGGCTATTTTCTTGGTTGATGATTGATGTGGGAGCGTCCAGCATCACTGCAGGCAGCGCCACCTCTGAGTAGGTGGTCCTGGGTGCTCTAAGAAAGCAGGCTGAGCACACCCTGTGGAGTAAGCCAGCAAGCAGCACTCCTCCAAGTCCTCTGCATCAGCTCCTGCCTCAACTTCCATCTGTAAGAAGAAATAAACCCTTTCCCTATCAAGTTGCTTTTGGCCATGGTATTTTATTAGAGCCATAGAAACCCTGATAGGGTCACAGAGTCCATTTCTAACAGAACCTTGACTGAAATAAAATGTCTTGACAAGGTGCAGGCTAAAGGCAGCAAGTACAATGGAGAATATCAGAACTCACTGTACCAGTCTGAGGTCCATGGCTGAGTTTAGACCAGCCAGATGGCGGTACCATCGTAAAGGAGTAGTACTGGTAGATAAAATTTAATAAAGTCCCAAAGACAGGACTGGAAGAATGAAGGTGCTACTTCTTCTGATGCCACCAGGTCATACCATGTGCAGAAGAGAACACCTCTGTAGCCATTTTATAGAGCCTTGAGACTGAAGGCTGCATTGACTCCTTGTCTCCTCATGGTAATCAAAGGTCTTGTAGGTTGGTTTGGCTTCCTCCTTCTCAATGAGATTTCCATTGGGATGATCCTAGAGATAGCCCTTGGCTCTAGAAAGGTGAGCAAAAGATTATTGTGAAATTCCTGAAGGAGGAGGTCATTCATAACACATCCCATCTCTTACATGGGTTCTGCCATTTCTCTCCCAGACCTGTATGCTTTTGCATTTATTTGATTTTCTTCCTTCAGTGATAATAGCATCACTCACTGATCTTCTATTTTGTAAGAAGTACCTTTAACGTGTTTCCATTTACATTTTTGCAATCCTTACCAAGCTCTACAGTTAACCTATGATTGCTATAAAGAAACCGGGGCTCAGCGAACTGATGTAACAGTAAATGGTGAGCCCCGACTTGTGATTCTTGACAACCCGGTCCTCTCAGTGCTCAGTGTTGCCTTCCGTGTGGCGACTTAGAGATAAGTGGATGGTGACTACGCAAAGTGGCTTCCCATAATTTAAGGCTTCCCACGTAACTCTACAGATAGCTCACAACGTTACTTCTGTGGTTTTTTTTTTTTTTTTTTGAGACAATAATGGATCTACCATTCAAAGGAGTACACATTTCTATATGAGAAATATTTCTCTCGAAGCTTGGTGGCTGAGAGAAACTCAAACCAACATATCCCACAGTCTGTTTTAAGCAGCCATTAGAGTGGACCCCGCACAGAACAAAAGGAATTTGAGTCTGAAGTTAAGATTGATGGTTACCATATGGCTGAAAAAGGAACCAGGAAGGTAGTGACTTTCAGCAGGAAAAGGCTAGAGTGTCACTCAAGGTGTACAGAGAAAATGTTTAGTCTTGACCACTGCTTTAGTGTATATTCCTCTCTTCCTCTTGCCCTGTAGTTAGTTAGAGTCTCAGCTAAGAGAGTAAGTGTGTGTGTGTGTGTGTGTGTGTGTGTGTGTGTGTGTGTGTGACTATCAATGGTGCAGAACAGATGAAAGTTGAGTGGAATCCTTGTTGAGACTTAAGTGAAAATTTGGCTCACAGTTTCTTCACTGTATTTGTGTTTCATTTCAGACCTCAGAATACTGGAGTGGTGTGTGTGTGTGTGTGTGTGTGTGTGTGTGTGTGTGTGTGTGTGTGTGTGGTGTTAATGCATTTAACAGCATGATTGCTTTAGCAGGTTCTCGGGGAAGCCAGCCAGAGAACTATTCTCTCAATGACAGTACATCCAGCTCTGGGAACATGCTTCCTTTTGAGCCGCCAGCGTGCAGGACGACAACTTCCGCGGCCTGCTTCCTGCCCCTTTGGATTCACTGATGAGCTGTGTGTGATGCTTGGCAGTGGCGCCATTATGGCAGAGGGTGTCCAGGGAGATGGCAATGCCATTACCCTTGGTATTCCAATGTAAGCACTGAAAATATAAAGAAAAGATTGTCAAAGTTTTCTTGGTTTGGGAAAAAAAAAGCTTTTTAACGGCCATGTTATTCCATTCAGCTCCAGCTTTTTTTTTTTTCTTCCCCCAACAGCTCATGGAGGAGAATGAGGCTTAAAAGGGGAAGGGGAGAGTGGATCATTAGTTAACAACTGGAATCATCTGGGGCCAATATGTGGCGTCCATCTTGTCATGTCCCCATTGCAGCAGGACTCCACAGGTACCCTGAGTTATGACAGGAAGAGCCGACTTGCAGCTTGTATTTCCTATGCAAACGTGATACTTCGTTGACTTAGGGGAGCCACTGTTGTGTATCCCCACTCAGAAGCTGGGCAGTTGGCATCACTGAGCCGAATCTCCTGAGATCCCAAATAGATTTCCTTAGGCGGAGGCTAGGCAGACCTGCATTCTTAGCCATTTTCACTGAGCCACTGGGCTCTAAGCTGCTGTGAAAGGTCTTGGGTAGCCTGGGGGAAGCCAGGCTGTGACAGTGTGTTTAGTATCGGATTGGATGTTGCTGGAAAGTTAATGGTTCTTGCATGCCTATAATCCCAGCACGCAGGGAGGCAGAGGCAGGTGGATCGCTGTGAATTCGAGGCCAGCCTGGTCTACAAAGCCAGTCCAGGACAGCCAAGGCTACACAGAGAAACCCTGTCTCAAACAACAACAACAACAACAACAACAACAACAACAACAACAACAACAACCGCCAAAACAAACAAAAAGTTGATGGTTCTTAGCAGCCTGAGCCAGCCCCTGCATTACCAGCTGCCTGGGGCCGGGACTCCCCATCCGTGCTGCAGGAAGAGTTGTGCTCATTAGTAAATCTTGGGGCACCAAACCAAGAAAGGATGTTGTAGAGTAGAGACTATCATTTTCCTGTTGGAGAAAGAGATCCTAAGGAAGAACGAGCGGCCTCCCTTGCTTTAGCTCTCTGGTTCTCCTGGTCCCAGTTTCTTGGTGATGTACTCCATCCACACCACCACAAATACCGGGTCTCCCGAGAGGCTTCTCCTAAGGTAGGTCTGAAGAATTCGACGAATCCTGGTCATGCTACAACAGGGCCTTGGCCGAATGACCTTAGAACATCCCCAGGAAGCAGTTGTGTCCGGAGGTCCCCCTGTTTGAGCAGCGGACAAGCTTGTTTAGCACCTTCCGGGAGGCGATAGCAAACGGAGCCAATTACACGTCCAGAATACAGGAGCCTTCTTTTCCTCCCTTGATTCTCCGGTCTCCCACAGTGTACAAGCTCCTTGTTAAATTAATGTTTGCCTGTCTGCAGTGCCAGAGGGACAGACATTATAGGCCAATTAGAGATAAAAATCAGACCAACCAAAGCTGTCCCTTTAAAAATTAAAAGTGCCTTTTATGTGCTGTGGAGGTGTCGGCATTAACATAAAGACTAATTAGGACATTTTACAACATCCTGGTAACGGGGAGAAACAATATTGTTGGTAACTTTAAAGATTATTAAGCATCTTTGGCACTTCAGGTCAGATATTTAAGATGCGTTCCTCTCTCACCTGCTGTTCCTGCACGGAGTATTTTATTGTCTCATAAGAAGAAATGAACATTTTGAAGGCCTAAGTGCCCAGCTGTAATGGCCAGTCCTTCAGGATGCAAAGCCCTAAAGCACGGCCTCCAGGAAGACTTGGCTGTGACTCCGCATGAGACTTGTAGCATGGTGTTTATCAGCTGTACGCAAGGCCAGTTTAATCTCAGCCACCTGGAGTAATGCACCCCCACCCAGCGCACACGCAAGAAGCCAGCAGGCGGAGGATCTGTGTGCCTCAACAAAGGAAGCCAAAAGCCAGACAGTGCAGAATCCCATCAAAATACTGTCTTTGAGGACCCAAAGTTTGGATCCCTGACAACTGTGTAAAAGCCAGATACACACATTGTAATCCCAGCACCAGGGAGGCACCAGGGGAGAAGTCTCTGACCTGACCAACCAGTCTGGCTGAATTGGTGAGCAGAGCAACCACCTGGGGCAGCTGTTTCTCTTTTGTTTTGGTAGATACTGGCCAGGGGATGTGGCACTTTAATTAGGTGAGTAAGGGGAATGCGGGTCCACTCTAATGTGTGTGTGTGTGTGTGTGTGTGTGTGTGTGTGCACGTGTGTGTGTATTTATACTTTTCATGAAAGAGAACTTATTAGAAGGAGAAATTACATATATATATGTACACACCACACACACACACACACACACACTTCAGTTCTCCTGAGAAAGCCCTGTGAACTGGAGTTTAGTCTTAGGAACTTCACAGAAGACACAGGTCTAGTGGCAAATTCGGGTTGACTGCTCAAATCGCACACCCTTGTCGCATGCCATTGTCTTAAAATTCAACTGTCCTTTAACAAACACAGGGATTGCGTGGAGCTTTGACAAAAGAGGGTACATTAAAGTGTCTGAGGTGCTTAAGATCTGTGTGCAGAGATTTCCAGAAAGCTAAGGCAACAGTAAACAGTTTCCAGTCGAAGGCAGTGCACTTAGTGTTATTCATTTATCTGGGAGGCCCTTGGAAAGCCTCTCACATTCCTCGCCATTTTAATTGAGACTGAAACCACACAATTAGGCTTCGCTTAGTTATCAGTGATAACAGTAGCTATTTACTTTATAGTCTCAATAATATAACAAGTGCAAAAGAGGCACAGGACAGAGGGGATCCTTAATTCTCAGCTTCCTGCTCTGGGATTTTTGCCACATGACTTACTTTAATCAGGATTCCCGACATCAAATTTTCAAAATATAGATTTTGAGATGTTACCGTCTCCTGTCTGCTGGCTAGCCACACTCCCAATTTCTTTCACATGTTATTTATTTAGTGTTCATGTGTGCATGCATGCACGTGGTTGCATGTTTACCATGCTGTGTGTGTGAAGGTTGGAGGACAACTTCTGGAAGTTGGTTGGCTCTCTCCTTTCGTCATATGGGTCTTTGGGGTTTGAACTCAGGTTGGTAGCAAGCCCCTTTACCTGCTAAGCCATCTTGCCAGCCTCACATTCCATTTCCCAAATGAGGATTTCTCCTTCTAAAATGCTATCTTATTTATTCAGCCTGTTTTTGTTTGTGTGTGTGTGTGTGTGTGTGTGTGTGTGTGTGTGTGTGTGAGAGAGAGAGAGAGAGAGAGAGAGAGAGAGAGAGAGAGAGAGAGAGAGAGAGAGAGAGAGAGTATGTGTACATGTGTGTGCATACTTGTGGAGGGCAGGAGACGGCATCGGATCTCTGGGAACAGGAGTTACAGATGGTGGTGAGCTGCCATGTGGGTGCTGAGAACCGAACCTGGGTCCTCTGCAGGACCAGGAAGTGCTCTTACACCGAGCCAACTCTCCAGCTCTGTATAATGAATCTTTCTAAGCAGAATCTGAAACCAAAGAGCCAATCCATATATCAGCACAGATCTTGCTAATATTGTATTTCTTTTTACCTTCCCCTCTTATGAAGAAGGTTAATTAAAATTTCATGTAATTGAATTTCATGGCATTGCGGCTTAGAATTTGTACAGCTTTATGTCTCACCTTTCCATTTAATGCAGTGTATGTTTGTGTTACTTCCCGGTATGGGTGAGGATAATATGCAAAAGTCTCGTGACCTTTGACACCGCTGCAGCTTCCGTGCTCTCAGATCCAGTCTTTTGGAAATGTTGCACACTCAGCCAGCGAAATTTTGAAGCCTCATCTCACACTCATCGTTACTTTTCTGTCATCCCAGACTGCAAACATTAATGTTTGGGGTTCGGACACGTGTGTGTCAGTCTGTGCGGCTCAGCTGGGGGCCTTGTTAGACACGGGACTCATTTCTGAATGGGCAGATGAGCTGCACTATTAAGGATTAGCTTGGATTTTTTAATTACTACTTAGCGTCTCTGTTTCTTGTGTTTTGCCAACCAGTTCGATGTCCTCAGCTATGCAAATGCACTTCTCCGTTTACCTCTTTACATCCATCCCTTTATCTCATTATTTAGAGGTTTACGGTTTTTTATGCAGCTAAGTCTGCATAGCTTTACTCTGTGGCTTTTTTTCTAAGCTCTTAAGCTCAGAGATTCCTTTTCACTCCAGAGATTTGATAAACATTCGCTTCAGTTGCCTTTCAGCTTCTTCCTCGGCCCAGTTCTTTCACATTCTACCCTTTAACGCATCTGGAATTTATTTCCACGACTGGGGTGAGATAGGGATAGAAAAATCTTTTTGTTTCCAAATTCCAAAAATGATTTTTTCTGATGAATCCCTTCTCCTTTTTGATTTGTGATGTCTTCTTCATCAAACATTAGTGTGTGTGTGTGTGTGTGTGTGTGTGTGTGTGTGTGTGTGTGTGTTTGCTGGCCTGAGGTGTCTTATGGTGCTTTTTATTCGAGTATTTATTTTTGCACAGTGATAGGTCTCTGACTAGGGAATTAGAGACTTTGTTTGGAGTCAGAGGAATGAGGTGGCAATGGACAACTGACTGTGTTTGTTGGAGATTCCTCTGAAGACCAAGGAGAAGCGAAATCTATAAAGATGAATTATGAAATCCTAGACTGTGGTTTATATAGCTACTGCTTAATTGTGTCCCCCAAATGCGGTTTTGTGTTCTGCTCCATTCCTGGGGTATCTGGGCACCACACACCGAGCTGGGAAGAATAAAACAGAAACCAGAACGGGTGGGTCCTGCAGGATTCCAGCCTAGCTGGTGGTGCTAGTGGTGGTGGGGCTACTCCAAGGATTTTAGCATCATGGCTCTCTTAGCTCAGAGCTATCCCAATGAAACAGCAACTCCTGACGATGTTTAGTGAAACAACTTGTGCCCATTTATTAGTGAAGCAGCTTATGTTCATTAGGGAGTGGGGAGGCGAATGCCTTTTATTGGCTGTGGCTGGGGTGCTGATGATGCTCTATTAGCATCTATACAGTGCCCCAAATCACGGAGGTACAGAAGTAGCGACTGCCCAACTCAAGGTTGAGATTTCTGGGGTCTGAATACTCTCCATCTCCCCAGTTCTATGCCAGTTCCGCTGGTGATATGGTCCACATGCCGTACACCAAAGATGCATGGGCAGAAAGGTACTGTTCTTCCAGTAGAGTAATGTTAAGAGGTGGTGGAGCCTTTAATGGGTAGAGTCTTGTGGGAGCTCATTAAGTCATGGAAGGGTCTAACACAAGCCTCACTGGACCCTGATTAGTTCTGCAAGGTTGTGTTTCTGACTTCCTGTCTTGCCTTGTGATCCCTCCTGCTGGCATGCACTCCTGCCATAGTGACATCTGTTACAGTGCACTGCACTGTGCTTTTGGACTTTCATTAGCCTCTACGTTGAACTACCCTTTCTCTTTATAAAATACCCAGCTTCGGGTATTTTGTTGTTGCCATGCAAGGTAGATCAGTACAGGAGGCTTATCAGAATTATTTATGGAATGCAAACTTACTTTTTATAGGTACGATCTTGGGTTCCTTTGGTAGCACGTTTCAAATGGAAGGTCTAATATGGGCCAGAACCTCTTCTTTTTCTAAAAGATGTTTCACAGATGGTTCTGATAAACATCCCCTAATTGCTAATGGTCCTGAGCAGGGGCCAACTATGGAACATGCCACGTCCAAGACTGATGCCTGCTTCTGCTCATGGGGCAAGAATGACTTTCAGACTTATTTTCCCTCTGAGTGCATATGTTGTATTAGTGTGCATCTGTGTCTCTGTGTACCCGCACACATCATATATGCATGTGTGCAGGGCAGAAATCAACACTGGATGTACTCAAAAGCTCTCCACTCTACTTTTAAGACAGGGCTTTTAACTGAACTTGATGTTCATCAACTGAGTAAGGCGAGCTTGTTGATGAACTCCAGCGGTCTTCCGGTCTGCCTTCCCAGCACTAAGACTGTAGGCATGCTCCACCATTCCCCACCTCGCACACCTGTGCCAGGGATCCAAACTCTGCCTACACAGCAGGCACTTTATCCCCTGACTTATCTCCACAGCCCCTACCTTTTATCCTTTTAAATGGTTGAATTTTTTTTTTTTTTAAAGAATGGAGAGATGGCTCAGTGGTTAAGAGCAGTGACTGCTCCTGCAAAGACTCTGGTTTGATTCTCAGCACCCACATGGTGGCTCACAGCTGACTGTAATTTCAGTTCTAGGAGAGATCTAATGTTCTCTTCTGGCCTCTGTGGGACCTGTACACTCAGAGCACACAGACACAGATTCAGGTGAAACACCCCCACACATAAAAACAAATCTCAAAAACATAAAACAAAAAAGAATACTATTTCATGATGTGAAAGTTGTGTAAAATTCAACTTCCAGCATATAAGAGCAAAATCTTATCATTCCACGTTGTACCCACATCTTTCTATAAAGCTGAATGACTGCTTTGCATATGTCAGAGTAGTTGCGATGGAGACTGGATGGCCCAAGGAGACCCAGATGTTTTCTCTTTGGCATTTTAGGTAAAAGAATTTATGGTCCTTCTGCTCTGGAGTGCTACAGTGAGAATCCGAGTCCTTGGACCAAGGGTGTGCAGAAGTTCAATCCCAAAATGCTTTTGCTGTTAACCTCTGTAGAAAAATGACTATAATCACAGCAAGGCTCTCAGAGTAAGAGACACTGCTGAAAGACGCTGCCCATTATAGACCTTCTGTTTTATTCACTATTGTGAACTTGACATCTTGAAATCCCATGCCAAAGCAGCCAGAAATGGTGCATGAAATAGAAACAAACTCTCTTCAATGTGCGGCAAGGCTGGAGAGAAAAAAAAATGTATTTGTCAGGGGCATCAAACACAGTGAAAACAAAACCCACGACCTAGAGGGCTGAGACAATACTGCAGGAGCTGAAGGCAGGAGCTGGCCAGATCTTCTGACCTCAGTGACCACTTGTGTGGGTGTTGGAGGCGGAGGAGAGGGGCTGGAGCAAGAGACACAACTCAGGACCAATTGGGAATCGGGTTGTAATGCCTCCCCTAAACCTCAGGATGCCTGGAGGACACCATGTATACTGCAAGTGTGACCAAGAAATAAAATCATTCAAACAGAGCAAAGGAATGTGCTATCCCGGCGTTGGCTTGGATAAGGGAAAAGTTCTCTCATGTGGATCCACAGTGCAAGCCAGGCCTCTGAAGATCCAGGTCCTGGATCCACACACTGTGGAAGGGCTGCGGATCACAAGAATGCGGTTTTTTTAAAAGGTTGTTTCAGGTCGGCAGTGCCCCTGGATCTCTGAGCGCAGACAATGCTTACCTCTCCTCAAGGAACAAGCCACCGAATAAGTGTATCCATGTGTCACACACTTCCCGCATACAGTGTCCTAATGGAGGTAAACTCACCCACAAGTCAGAAGGCCTCTGAGGGCGTAAGGCCAGTGAGAGCTGGAGCAACAGCAAACAATCAACGGCAGCAGCAGAACCCTGAGAACAGCGGATAGAGGAACTGTGGGATACAGAGTCCTTCCTAGCGATGGAGGAATCCATCCACAGTCCGAGGAAGAAAGAGGAGGCCATTCAAAATGACCAACTGAGCTGGAGAAGAGTGAGATGGAAGCTCTAGAAACAAGCTATTTAAATACTACAATGTCAACCCACCCCGCTATGTGGGTGGTGGAAGTGGCCAGGGGATGAAGTGTAACCAGCCCTAAAAGGCAGACTAAGGAGCTTGGGACTTCTTTAGGATGCTTTGAAGAAACTCTACACTCTTTGGAAATTCATAGAGGAGGCCAGAAGAGTATTCATGGACCATCATGCTTGACTCTAACTAAGCCTTCCAGCCTTCAGAGAACACAGTGGGCATCTCCCTGAGAGGCTACTGAGATACAAGAGAGTAAAGATCAGAAGCGCAAGGAAAAGATAGGAAGACAAGGAAGAGAAAAATATACCAAAAGAAAAGCAGTTGTCATTTAACCTCAGGACACTTAGTATCAATATGTTGTGGCTGAGCAAAGTCCCCCCCCCCGCCCCCCGCCGTTCTTACATTGACATTCAATACTCAGTGAGACTGTATTAATGGGTTGAGTCATGAATACAATCAGAGGCCTTAGGAAGGAGCCTGCTTGCTGCTTCTGCTATGTGAGGACACAATAAGAAGGCGACGTCTGGGAAGTGGAGAGCAAATCTTCACTAGATATTGAATTTTTTAAAGACCTTAATTTTGGACGTTCCAACCTCCAGAGCTGTAAGCAATAAAATTCTGTCATTTAATTTTTCAGTGGTCCCAGGGTTTGAAGCCAGGAGCCTGGCAAGTGCTCTGCCATTGAGCTACACTCTCAGCTCTTTAAATTCTATTGCTTTTGAATTATCAATCCCAAAACATTTTGTTGAAACAGCTGAATGGACTAAGATACAACACCAAAGAGTTATCAGCAAACCAATAATATATCTGGACCTACGTGGCTGGAAGAGAATCTTCTGTCATAATAAAATCAAAGCATGTCTCTATGATCATTCATAAAATCTTCAGCTAGTAATATATTCCTAATGTCTTAGCTACTTTTCTGTATCTGTAATAAAGCACCATACCAAGACACCTTATAAGAGAAAGCATTTAATTGGGACTCACGGTTTCAAAGGGTGAGTTTAAGACCATCTTGGCAAAGATCACAGCAGCAGGCAGGCCGGCATGGCTCTGGAGCAATAGCTGGGAGCTCACATCTGATCCTCAAGCATGAGAGAGTCATCGGGGAGGGGAGGGAGAGACACAGAGACACAGAGAGAGACAGAGACAGAGAGATAGAAAGACACAGAGTCAGAGAGATACAGACACACACACACACACACACACACACACACACACAGAGAGAGAGAGAGAGAGAGAGAGAGAGAGAGAGAGAGAGAGAGAGAGAGGGGCAGAGACAGAGAGACAGAGACAGACAGAGACAGAGACAGAGACAGACAGAGACAGAGACAGACAGAGAGAGAAAACTGAAAATGGCATGGTCTTTTGAAACTTCAAAGCCTGTTCCCAGTGACATACCTTCAACAAGGTCACCCAGTTCTTCCTAAACAGTTCCTAAACTGGCGACAGAACATTCAAATGAGCCAATTGGGGTCATTCTCATTCAAACCACCGTACCTAATATATCATTTTTCCAAGAGACACCAACACTTTTTGTACATTTCTTGCTTTAATTGATGTTGTGGCACTGTGATTTGACACAATGTCTCCCTCACCTCCCCAAGTCCTATGCCTGCCTTGGGAAGAAGCCTAACTTTTTGAAAAGTTGCCCAGCTGGTTCCAAAGCTATTCTCTGGATTCTGCTTCAGCCTATGCTATTTGTCTGATCATAGGTTAATCTCTTTGTGAGACAGCATGCAATTAATGGGACTTATTATGTTAATGAGCATACAAGTTATTATTTAATAATTGTTAGTGATAAAACACTTATGGGTTAATTGTTATAATTATTATTAAAATAACAAGCTGAAGGTTGAATTTATGTCTACAGCTTAATTAAAAGGAAATTTAAACAGAATTCTGAGCAAATGGCTGGTATGCAGGAGTTTGGAATGTGGTGCATGTATGTGAAATTTAGCAGTTATCCATCTCAAGCAACAAATATGGTACAAGGCATACTGTTTTTGGAGATGGGATCTTACTCTGTAGCCCATGCTGGCTTTGAACTTGTGATCCGTATGCTTCTGCCTTACTGATGACGTATACCATGACAGAAAGCTATAAGAAAGGTTTTAATGCAAAGGGACCATGCTGAGGTTTTATTCATCCTCTTAGCACAGAAGAGCTGCCAGTCAAACATTCCATTTTGAAAGAACACCGGTGGGGGAAGTATTGTACCTTCCAACAATTTGAATGTCAAGGTCTAGCAGTCAATATCACAGAACATGAACCGTAATCAAGTCAGATGACCTGCTTTCCTAGCTGCTGAAGAGCCCTTGTTATTAAGTAATTTGTTTCCCTCTCTGAATGCTCCTGTTTTATTGAAAGAGGCTTTAAAAATAATGGAAGTGAATAACTATGGGGGCGTTGCTTCATATACATCAAGGAACCCACGTCTGTTTACCTTACCTTTGAGAGTGTAAGTATTTATGAAGATCAATGAAGGGTGTGTGTGTGTGTGTGTGTGTGTGTGTGTGTGTGTGTGTGTGTGTGTGTGTGTACATGCACGCATGCATGTCTGCACACAGATACATGCTGATGTGAGAATATAGCTGTCCTCAGTCATTAGTCTATTTTCTTTTTTTTCCCTCATTAGTCTATTTTCAACTGAGACTCTGTCTATAAGTGATTTGTATAAAATCTTGTTCTAAAAGCAATGCATTGAGATGTATTTGTTAATAGAAAAGTAGGCTATGAGGGCATATCTGGATTTGAGAAGAGTGTCATGATCAATAAATGGAGTCTTATTTTCTTTCATTGCTTTGCTATTCTAGAGTGCAGTCGTTTGGAAAAGCAGACACCCGTTGCTTTGGTTAGTGCCCACCTCTTTGTATGGCTTAGTCTTGCGCTGTTGATGTGGGTGTAAACCAAGAGCTCATCTGCTTCAACTCCTTCATTTCACAGACAATGAAACGGGAACAGGAAGGGAACATTATTTGACAAAGCTGCAGAGGAGACATGTAGTTAATCTGGAGCTGGAAATTCAACCAGGGACTGCTTGTTGACCTCTTGATCTGTTCTTCATGTTCTATTAGTGCTCATGTGGTTTGATCGTTAGTTTTCATTGCTTGTGGAAAAAAAAAATCTCAAGGAAGGGTTTCCTGTATCAGTTTGGCTTGTGGCTGTACCTGTGGGGCGTTGTCTTACAGTAATTGATGAGGGAAGAGCCAGTCTACTATGAGTGGCACCATTCCCTGGGTTTGGGTCCTAGACTGTATGAGAGTGAAGAAAGTAAGCTGAGCACTGGCAAGCGTGCACGCAACCATCTCTCTCTGCTTTTGACTGTAGCTGTGATGTGAATAGCTGTTTTAAATTCCTGCTGCCTTGGATTCCCTGCTATAATAGGCCCTAAACTGGAACTGCAAGCTAAAGTAAATCTTTCCTCCCCAAGTTGCTTATATTAGAATGTTTTATCACAGCAACAGAAATGAAACTAGAACCACAACAAAAAGCTACAAATAGTAGTTTCATATTTGTAATTATTTTACTAATATTTCCAGAGCGCGCACACACACACACACACACACACACACACACGCGCGCGCGCGCGCACACACACACACACACACGGGGGGGGGGGGGGGGGGAAGGGAGACTTAAAGCAAGAAGAAAAGAAAGGAAATATCAACACCACAATGTAGTAAGTGGCAGAGTTGAGACTCAAACCAGAATACTTAGGATCCACCACCTTGCCTGTAGGCAGATGCCGAATAAGCATTGGATGATGCCGGCTAGGATTAGTTCTTTGGTCCCTCAAATGCTTGCAGTTTGTAGGCCTGATGATGTGTTCCCTGCTCATGGGGGATCTTCTGGACCACAGAGGTGTGCCTTCTTACAAGATGGTGGCAGCCACTTAACGGGAGGCCAGGCAAACCATAGCCTCACTGCGAGATTCTTCTGGTGAGCTAGGAACCGTTAGTCTCAGCAGATGTCTGAGCAGCCATGTGGGTGTGGCTTTTCCAAAGCCTTCTTTACCTCTGGGATCTGGGAATGCAGGAGAAGGTGCCTTTTCAAGGGCAAAGGGAGGCAACAGAAACCAGGCTAGTTCAGTGTGAAAGGAAGGTGGGTTTAGGATCAGATTCAAGAGTAGGGTGGTTTTCATTGATTGACTTCACTTTCTGGAATGTTCTAGGTATTCCCATGAGGCCTTTCCTCTGAAATAGATTTGCTATTGATAGAGGGAAGAGATTTGTTCACTGGAGGCTCCATATGAGTCCCAAAGAATTGCAAGTGGTTATGGGTAAGACGTGTGATACAGAGCCATGTGCCTTTTTGCCAATGCAATTTTCCCTCATCAGTTCAGTGGTCACTGAGGGAAGAGAGCCACCTCCAGGACCACAGGCAAGTTTAGAGGTGAAGAAAGAACCCTACCCCTGAAATTAAACATCTAATCATAGGAACAAATCTCTCTCTCTCTCTCTCTCTCTCTCTCTCTCTCTCTCTCTCTCTCTCTCTGTCAATTGCTTCTGTGTGGCTTCTGTGTTACAAGACAGGGCAGGGCTCTTGAATCCAATTAGACTAGAACAATAGGTCTTAAAACTAGAAGACAGATCCGTCTTCAGGGTTGGGACAAAGAAAAGAACCATTTCCTTTGTTCTTTTGGGATGGTTCGGCACCTTCTAGATTATAGTCTGGGATGCTGTGAATGGCGTTTCAATCCAATCCACCTAGCTGCTTGTCCATCTTAGGAGACAGCTGAGGGGGAAATGATCTTAGTTGCCAGTGAAGCATTTTGCCACGAGAAACAACCAAGCCGGCAAACAACTCAATAAACCAACATCTAAGGAGCTGAACATCTGTATCAATATTAAAAAAAAAATCAATTTGTGGGAGTATGTGTTTGAAAATACATATTTTTTTAAAAAAAATTCAGAGGCAGTATGTATACTCATATGGCAATTTAGGGAATTATTATTAGCTGAATATATTCAAGACACTTAAAATTCACAGTTAAATAAATGGATAAAGAGGGACAGTTTCACCTCTGCCTCCCCAGTGGGCTTCCCCTTCAGGTCTCGTTTGTGAGTGACACCAGTGTGTGTCCAGCTCCTTGCCAGCTTAGTGGGTCGGAGAAGGGAGTTTGCTCCTTATGTTAAGGTCAGCGGAGCTGCCAGTAGAACGGTGGCTCGCCAGTCACTTACAGCCACTGTACCTGCCCTTAAGTGTTCCTCTCAGAAGGAGTTCTAGACCAGTGGTTCTCAACTTTCCTAATGCTGCCACCCTTTAATACAGTTCCTCATGTTGTGGTGACCTCCAGCCATAAAATTACTTTCGTTGCTGCTTCGTAACTTTTTGCTACTGTCACAAATTATAATGTAAATCTCCGCGTTTTCTGATGGTTTTAGGGAACCTCTGTGAAAGGGTTGTTTGACCCCCAAAGAGATCACAGCCCACAAGTTTAGAGTTGCTCTTCTGGATAGAACCATTCTATCCTTGGTCTGAGCGTGGGAGCTGGGAAGAGGATATCACAATCTAAACATTGAAATGACAATTATGTGCTTAAAGACTCTGGGTATATACATGACTCTGGGCTGCTAAGTTGGTGAGGCTGGGATGCCAAAGTTAAACGTGTGCGTCTGCTTTAATGAGGCTGCCCACCACACGCTGAAGGTAGATGCCATTGTTGGGAGTAGAGGGGAAGTCTACAGGCTAGACCGCTTGTGCCAGTTGTGAGATGAAGGGCTTAGGCATGACGAGATAGAATGCTTCTATGTTCTTGCTCTGTGGGGAGCATTTGTGCAGAAAGATAGTTACTCCATGCTGCTGGATACTGGAGGGGGGATGTTCGGGAAGACCTGCTCGCCAGGAAAGCTTTGGTCTGACGAGAATAAAGCTGCTCCTGGTGCTGAGTGGACCTGGTAGTCTCAGAATGGAAATGCAGAGAGTGTTAGTGTCATGGGCAAAGAAGCTGGGCAGTCTGCACTTGGCCCTGGGATTCTTGCAGCATCTGTGAGGGTGGTGTGCTTGATCGTACATATCGGTGGCTTTGTCCTCTCGTCTCAGTGAGACAGGATCTCATTGTGTAGTCCAGGCTGGTCTTCAACTGGGGACCTTTCTGTCTCTGTTTCCTAAATGCTAGAGTTACAGGCAAGCCTGGCCATCCTTGGCCCCCCCCCCCCCCCATAATACCCGATGTTGCAAGGAATATTTCTATTTTAACATGAATGATTGCAAAATGTGAGAGTAAAGAGAGAAAGGGCTTACATTTAAATAAAGGCTAGGAGGACTGCTCAGTAGTACGGTGTTTCCTGGGCATGCTTGAAGCTTTGTCTCCAATCCCTGGCTCCTCAAGCTAAATACGGAAACAAGGGCTACTAAACTGTCTGTACTTTGAGTTCAACTAAGGTATTATGTAATGACTAAACTGCAAATGAACCACATTAAATAATTCTAATAAGTTAATTCCAGTCAGAACTAAGATGGTACTGTTTTTAACTTTTTATTTTGACAGAACTTCAGAGTTACAGCTAAGTTGCAAGAACGGCACAAAGTCTCTTTTCCTAACCCTTTCATCTAGAGGCTCCAAATGTGAACACTTTGTTACTTTTGTTCTCCCTCTTCGTTTGATGCTTGAGAAAATTCTGCAGACACAATGGCTCTGTCCCTGTAAATTCTTCAGGATATGTTTCTTGAAATCAAGGACACCCTAGTGCACAGGCGCAATTTGATCACCAATCCTAGCGTTAACACAGTGCAATTATTTGATTCACAGGCTCGAGTCTTAACCACAGCCTTTATAGGAAAACAAAATCTCAGACATTGCACTGTGTTTGTTGCTGCCTCTCTGTGCCCCTTTAACTCTGTAGGGTTTCCCAGTTTGTCTTAAAAGCCATGCTTGTTTACAAGCCACAGGAACAGATTAAAGGAAAGAATCAAAATATCACAGAGGTCCCTAGTTTTCCTTTAATCTTTGTGATTAGAGTTTTATACAAATAAATTTTTTAGTTGGATCCATGGTTACCTGTTCAAAGACTACATTTCCCAGACTACCCTTGGGTGATGAGAAGGAGGTAATAGAGGAAGTAACACCAAGGACTTCTAGATCAAATCCTTAAGGGGAAAGAAAAGGCTTTCCTCTCTTTTAACTTATTTATACATATGTTTGCATATGTGTGTGCATGGTATATATGTATCTATAGGTATAATTACATGTGTGGACACATGTGTGTGTTCAGATGCACATGAGTGTGCATGTGTGTACCTGTGTGTGTGTGCCCAAGATTGACATCAGTGTCTTCCTCCATTGTTCTCTACCTCATATATTGAGGCAAAGTTTATACCTGAACTAGTACCTTGCAGTTTCAACCAGCTAGCTTTAGTGTTTCTCTGTCTCTGTCTTCCATGGCTGGGATTACATGTGGGCCACAGTGCCCTTTGCAAGGCAGGTGCTTTACGCCCAGAGCCGTCTCCTCAGCCTTCTGCTCCTGAGTTCAGAGTAGGATAAAGATTTAAGGGGTGACAGTAGGTATGCAACTTGGACCAAGGAACTGATGAGGGTCTCTGATAATTGTCAAGCAGCCAGAGCAGCCCTTGGCTTCCTCACTTGGTCACTTCCTTTCCACACACTCTCTAAAATGGAGGCCCTTACCAAAACACAACTACTCAACTGGTCTCACATCTAGAAAAAGGAACACTAATTAGTTATTTTTTTAGGCAATATTTGCCCCCCTTTTTTTTCAAGATAGGGTTTCCCTGTGTAGCCTTGACTATCCTGGACTTGCTCTGTAGACCAGGTTGGCCTCAAACTCACAGAGCTCTGCCTGCCTCTGCCTCTGGAGCGCTGGGATTAAAGGTGTGCACCACTCCACTCAGCTATGTGGTCTTATATTAAAGGACATAGGGATGTCCTTCCTTCTTTCCCTCCCTCCCTCCCTCCTTCCACCACTCCCTGTCCCCTCCCTCCCTCCTTCCATCCCTTGAGTGATAAGTGAGGCTTAAACCCAGGGCCTCCAGCATGTGAGGCAGATTCTTTACCCATGCCACACCTCCAGCCATATTTTCTGTTTTCTCTTTCTTACAGGATCACTCTTGCTGTTTTTTTCTTAGTTGCTTTCTTCAAACAAGGCATTTCTCTTCTCATAATCCAGAGATCATGAGTAGTCTTTCTGGCTAGCTAAACGAGCTCAACTTCAAACTCTTCTTAGCTGCTTGTTTAATGCCTCTTTACTCCTAAGGTCTTTGCATGAGAGAGGAAATTATAAATTATAGCTCTACAGGCGTGCTAACATTTCTACTCATCTTTGGTGAAAACACATTTGATGTTTCGTCATGGGCAGTTTTTGCCCAAATTTCCCTTCCTGTAAGTTAACACACTGGGAAAGGCAACTGGCCCCAACCTGCCTCTGCCAAAGATTCACAGATGCCTTCACGCTGGACATCTGGGCTACCTGAAGGAACAGTCAGAAGATGCCAATGGGCAGAAATCAAGGGCAGAGCTCTGGTGACTGTGTGTTGCGGGGGTGGGGGGGTGGGGGCGGGGGACAGTCATCTCTTGTGAGCAGGGATCTTACAGTTTGCAGGGACAGTGTGAATCAGTAGAGATTGTCTTGGCTTGCAGTGGGAGGAGAAACTTGGCATGTCTATGCTGTTTAATCTTTTTCTGTGCCTATACCAGTGTGAATGAGACTCGGGAGTATTCGCCCTGTGATGAATTTTGCTTAGACTAGAAACAGCGATATGTAAGTGAGGAGCATAGACTCTAGAAATGTGAACTCTGAAAACATGGCTGAAGTTAGCTCTTTGTCCTGCCCTGGAGCATCACTTCCTATTACAGGTAGAGCAAGACCCAGAGTCCTATTCACAGGTGTTCACAGGTGCCCTTGTGGTCCTAAGTTCTCTTTATGGGTGTGTTTATAAGATGATCGTCATATGTATACACATGTCAACCTTATCTATAGCTTCATTTGTAGTTTTGAGGAAATATGGGCTTGGTATGTAGCTCAGTGGTAAAGCTCTTACCTAGCATGTGAGGGCCCCAGGTTTGAACCTCCCCCCCCCCCCCGAGAATCCAAAACAAAAGATAGAATGGGGACCTCCAAATAGACTGAGTTATTTATTAATGTAATATTTATTGGGTACTCATTTTCTGTGTGATATAATTCATGTACATGGCCATCATGGATATTAGAAAAAGTTGAGTTTTCATCTCCATGGGGTTCCCAGTCTTATTCATAAACACGTGTTTAGAGTTATGTAAAATAGGTTAAAGAGGCATGGGAGATACTGACAGTTTATGAGATGGCTCCGCTGGTGAAAGTGCCTGATGGTAAATCTGGCAACCTGAGTTCCTAGGACACATATGATCCTTTAATCTACACACATATATGCTAGCATGCATATGCCAATACCCATTCCACATGTAATTTAAAAATAAAGTATTGATGCTCCTATTTTTCTTTTGTTTTAATGATATGACTCTCTGTGCTTTGTTATACACCCTTAGTCTTCATTAGAGTTTCTCTTTAATATAAAAAGAAAAGGGGATAAAAGAAAAGAGAAAACATGTAAAGCACGAGTCTGAGATTCAGCTCCATTGTGGTGCCAATCAGAAAATGGGAAACTTTGTAGAAGTAGAAAATCTACTTATAACAGGAAACTGATTTTTTTTTTCCAGTGACAGTATAGCCTTTGGGTAGCACAAATCTTTTTAATAAGTCAGTTTGTTTAGACCTCACAGAAATGCTATGATTCTGTAAGTGAGAAAACTGGTGCAGAAGAAAGACTGGTCCCAAGGCCACACTAGTGAGAGGCTAGCCAGACTCCACAGCTGACGGCTAGACTCCAGGATCTCTGCTTTTGGCTATTTCTCTATCCATTGGTGGTCCTAGTGTGGGGTGGGGTGTCTGTGACCGGAAACACGTCAGTCATTCTGGAATTCCAACTCAATTAAACTTAAATTTTCTTCCATTGTTGGAGAACAATGTCTATGAATAGCTAGGAAATCCATAAATTGGTGCTTATTTTGGTTTTCAACATCTTTACTCAACTCAGAGAGCTTCAAGGAGTTGGATATGGTACTTGTTTGTTGGACTGGTATGATGTGAATTTGGGGTGGGGATTAGCATATACATCTCAACTGTTCACCCTTGTCCTACTTTGGGGCCAGGCATTCACACAATAGGAAATTCCTCAGTTTGTTAGCTAAAACACAATACTCAATATGAGACAATGAATAAAGAAAAGAGAGGTAGTTATCTCACAGGTCTAGAGGCCCAAGAACATGGCACTAACACTTACTGGTGAGTGTTGTCTAGCACAGCATAGTAGATGGCATCTTGGCAAGAAAAGGCGCGAGAGATATGCATAGCATGGGAGCCAGGAAAGCCTGGGAGAATCAGAAGGCAGGATTGCGGTCTTTTTAATAAAGTAGCTTATAGTCCACTCTCACTGGAACTAGCAAGACTTGAGAGAACACCAATCCCATTTGAGGATGGTGCCTACAATCTCATTATTTTCTGCAGTCCTCCACGCTCAAAGGTTTGACTACCTCTCTACATCACAACACTGAGGATAAGCTTTCAGGATGTGAATCTTCGGGGGACACACCGAAACCACATCCCAACCATGCCAGGGACTAAAATCCAAACACCTAGGAAATGAGTGAAATGCACACAGTTGGATCTGGCACCCAGGAACCCCTCCCTGTCCTTCCATCCCCCCCACATCTATCCTATTGCCCAGTCCAGTGCATTTTGACATCCCATTATTTTTTTTTTTAAGGAGGACAGAAGCTTCTCATTAAGTAAATTAACCATTAAGTCAAGAACACGAATGTCAATATAGATACAGGCTGATAATTTGCCAGCCACTGAAGCATCCAGTGCTCAAAGGACCCAAGGACTTTGCATGTTGCTTACACAGCAGGGGGCTGAGATGTGGCAGGGAGGGTCTGGGCCAACATCCAGCGCATAGGAACCCATAAAATAGTCCCCAATGAGATTTCTTTTCTACCTTGAGAAATGGATGTTCCTTGGCTTCAAACTCTGAACATATCTAGATGTTTAAGTCCCTTTTGACTGTTTTATTTCTATTTAAAATAGAGTGTACTATTTTTTTGTTTTGTTTTTTTTCCTTGTAACTTAGCCTAATGTTGAAATCAAGAGGGTGATAAAGAAGAGAGAGAGAGAGAGACAGAAAGAGAGAGAGAGAGACAGAAAGAGAGAGAGAGAGAGAGAGAGAGAGAGAGAGAGAGAGAGAGAGAGAGAGAGAGAGACAGAGAGACAGAGAGACAGAGAGACAGAGAGAAATCTTTGATCATTTGTCATGGTGTGGAAAGTCTGACAGTGGTTTCAATTAACAGATGAGAGCTCAGAGGATTTCTCAGCCCGATGGTCCCCCCAGTGCTCTCTAATTGAGTCAAGGAAAACAGCCCTAGCAGGGACCTTGGACGGCTGCCGAATGAAGCCATCTCTGTGTGAGTGAAGCTAAAATCTCTGCGGTGCTCTGAGACATTTTTTTCCCCATGCTGTTCTCACAGGCTGCTGAGGCATAGCCATCCAAGGCTGATGGCATGAGCGAGATGTGGCAGGGAAAGCAGTGGTGTGGAACCCAGGAGGCACGAGCTTCAGCTGGCTCTTGCCGCAGCCAGCTCTGAGGGCTCAAACAGGCTTCTTCCCTTCTTCAGAGTGCACTTTCTGCATCTGTGCATGTGTGGACCGGTGTCATTCAATTCATGGTGATTCTATCATGATTGTTAAACAAAAACAAACAAACAAACAAAAAACCTCAAAGGGGACAGGCTTGGAGAATCCTTGTTTAAGTCACACAGAGCTGATATCTTTTTAAATTTTTTATTTTACTCTTTAAAAGATTTGTTTACTACATATGCAGTGTTCTGCTTGCATGTACACCTGCATACCAGAAGAGGGCACCATATCTCATTACAGATGGTTGGAAGCCAACATGTGGTTGCTGGAAATTGAACTCAGGACAATTGGAAGACCAGACAGTGCACTTAACTGCTGAGCCATCTCTCCAGCCCACAAAGCTGATATCTTAAGGATAGAATTTTTATGTGTCTATGCCTCATACGGAGGTAGGGAGGTCATTGTGGAGAGCAGGGTGGTTGGAAACATTCCTGACGCTCTTCATCAGCCTCTCCCCCTGGTTCCTCTTTATCCCAGCTAAAGATGTCTGTTCCAAAGCTGGAGTCAGGATTGTATGTTTGATTCTGGATCAGAGTGCAACAGGGACAGAGGCTTTGTCTTGTCCCTGGGCATTTATTTCCCTAGTGCTGCATAGCCTTGTACCTTGTCTCTGGTGGGCACCCCATTAATATCTGCTGAACATGGAATGTGGAACATGTTTCAAATGGTTAATAATTGGTTCCTTTAAAAATGTTTTTAAAAAATTATTATCTTATTTGTATAGGTGTTTTATCTCATGTATGTGTATCACTTTCATGTTGGTGAAACAGGAGTTACAGATTATTTTGAGCTTCCATGCGGAAGCCGGGAATTGAACCTAGGTCCTCTGAAAGAACAATTAGTGCTCTTAACTCTCTTACTTCCTTGCTAACATCCCTGCCTCCTTATGAACCAAAGATGCTTATAAAAATTCTATCCCTGAGGGGAATCCAAGATGGCAGTGCCGACTACACAGGGTGTCTAAGCGGCAGGACAGAGCCTAGAGACCAGGCTGTGAGCAATAGACCACAAGACCTGGAGATCCCCAGGTGAGAGGGGTCCATATGGTGCAGAGCACAGGTGGGTGTGTCCTCTGGTCATCCAACTGGTCCATGGAAAATGGGTTCCCAGTCCCCAGAGACTGGCTGCATACTTGACTGCAAGCTGCAACTGCGCTCTATATTGCGGACTCTGTATTTGGGAACTGCGGGCGGTGAAGCATGAGCATCTGGATCTGCTGGCCCAGGAGAATGGGTGGACCTGACCCAGACCACTCCCCTCCAGTTCACAGAGAGCCTCAGCATCCTGTGGCCACAGACTGGGTCTCCAAAGTCCAGATCATCCCAGCGGCCAGCACCTGTACTCTCTATGGATGAACTGTGGGTTACAGACTACCAACCTCAGTGTCTACTGGCTCAGAGGGGAGCCCAGAGTGTGGATATGGGATTTATCTGACTTCAGATCACCCTACCAGTCCACAGAGGGACCCAGGGCCCACCCGTGTGAGGGGAGGGGAGGAGGGAGGCCTAAGAGGATGCAGCCACATTCTCAGCTATGGCATGGTGGTTCCTGCTCTCTTTGTTCAACTGAACCTAGTTACCAGGGCTGAGGCCAGAGCAAGAATAGGGAGAAGGAAGTCTAAGCCGGTGGGGGACTGCCACACTCTCTATTGGAGTGAACCTAGGTCCCAGACAAGCAAGAATGGGCTGGCAGAAGATTAACCCAGCAAAATGTTCCCGCACTCTATTGGACTGAACCTAGGTCACATGGCCAGAGAAAGACAGAGAAAGAATGGCAAAAGCCTAAGACAGGGAGTGGCTCCCACACTCTGGCCAACTGATCCAATCAAAGGGAGATAGTACTTACACTATCTTGGACTGAACCTTGCATTGCAGAGGACCAGCACAAGCCTCTGCTGGCCCAGTGGGGAGCCCAGAGTGTGGAACAATACCCCCCGGAACTGAAACCAAATCACCTGCCTGGTCCAGGGAAGGGTTTCCTGATCCCCATGGGTGAGGGGTCTCGACCTATAGACACTCGCCAACAAACTACTCTCAATGACCAGCAAAGGACACCAGAAACTATTTTCCAACATTATAGAGAGCAAGATGACTAAAGGCCAGTGTAAAAAACACAAACAACAAAAGCCAAAACAATATGGCATCTCCAGAACTCAGTTATCCCAAAGAATTCAACCCTGGTAACTCAAACACAACTGAAGCACATGAAAATGACCTCAAATCCTTAGTAATGAAGATGATAAAGGAGGAAATGAACAAAATCCATAAACAAATACAGGAAGATGTGGACAAACAGATTGATGACTTTAGGGAGACCATGACAGAAGCCTATAGAGAGGAAATGAAGAACTCATTGGAAGAAATTCAGGAAAATGCAAAAAATCAGATGAAGTAAATTAATAAAATGGTTCAAAATCTAAAGATGAAGACACAAACAATGATAAAAGCACAGACAGAAGAAAGCCAGGAATGAGAGAACTTAGAGAATAAAACAGGAAATACAGAGGTAAACTTTGCTAATAGAATTCAAGAGATGGAGGAAAGAATCTTGGGTGTAGAAGATACAATAGAAGAATTTCATGCAACCATCAAAGAAAATGTTAAGTCTGAAAAATTCTTGACACAAAACATTCAAGAAATCAAAGACACCATGATGAAAAGATGAAACCTAAGGATAATAGGAATTGAGGAAAAAGAGGACACCTGCCTCCAAGGCCCAGGAAATATCTTCAACAAACGCATAGAAGAAAACTTCCCCAACTTAAAGAAAGAAATGCATATAAACATACAAGATGCCTACAGAACACCAAATAGAAAGACCAGAAAAGAAAATCCTCCTGGCACATAATAAAACACAAAATGTGCATAACAAATAAAAAAATACTAAAGGCAGCAAGGGAAAAAAGCCAAGTAACATATGATGGCAAACCTATCAGAATTACATCCAACTTCTCAGCATAAAAGCCAGAAACCATAAAAGCCAGAAGGGCCTGGGCAGACATCCATGCTGCAAACTGTAAGAGACCACAGATGCCAGTCCAGACTACTATACCCAGCAAAACTTCAATAACCATTGGTGCAGAAAACAAGATATTCCATGACAAAAAAAAAAAAAAAAATTCAAACAACAATACCTATTCATGAATCCAGCCCTACAGAAGTTTAGTAGTAGGAAAACTCCAACCCAAAGTGACAAACTACAACAAGAAATAGATAACTTCACAGTAGCAAAACAGCCATACAAATACTCGACCACAACAAACATCAAAATCAAGGGACTTAACAGTCTCTGGTCATTAATACCTCTCAACATCAATGGTCTTAATTGTCCAATAAAAAGACACAGACTAACAAAATGTGTGCATAAACAAGACCCATCATTCTTCTCATTCAAGAAACACATCTCAGCCACAATGGTAGACATTATTACAGGGTGAAAAGCTGGAAAAAGGTATTCCAAGCAAACAGACAAAAGAAGCAAGCTGGGGTAGCCATTATAATATTTAACAAAATAGGCTTTCAACCAATATTAATCAAAGAGATGAGGAAGAACACTTCATACACATCAAAGGAAAATTCAGCCAAAAAGACATCACAATTTTGATCATCTATGCCCCCAAAACAAGGAAATCCTGAAATTTGCAGGCAAATGGATGGAACTAGAAATGATCATCCTGACTGAATTAACCCAGACCAAGAAAGATACACATGGTATATACCCACTTGTCATTGGACACTAGCCCAACAGGGATGTCCTTTGAGAGTCTTCATTCAGCTGGGGATTGGGCCAGATGCTGGGACTTCCTATTGAAACTCCAGGTGAGAGAGGTATAAGAGAATGGAAAAATAGTAGAACTCAGGGGGTCCAGAAACCCTACAAGAAGACCATCAAGGCTGGCATATTTGGACCCAGGGGAGTCTGCTCAAACTACTGTAACAACCAAGAACAATGCATGCAGTAAACCTAGACCCCCTATTCAGATATTGCCAATGGACAGCGCTTTCTCCACAGTTGTGTGGAGAGCAGAGACTGACTCTGACATAAACTCTGGTGCCCCCTATTTGACCGCTTCCCCTTTGTGGGAAGGCCTAGTGGCACTCAGAGGAAGGGTAAGTAGGTTATCCAGATGAGACGTGATAGGCTGTGATCATATGGTAGGGAAGGAGGTCCCCTTCTGTCACAGGCTTGGGCAAAGGGTGAAAGAGGGAGGAAGTGGGGAATGGGAAGATACAAGTGAGGGGCTAACAATTGAGATATAATATGAATAAATTATTTAAATAAAATTTAAAATTTTCTATCCCTAAGATGTCAGCTCTGTGTACCTTAAATGAGGATTCTTTAAGCCTGTCCCCTTCAGATGCCTTTGTCTTTTTCTTTCTCATGCCAGAATTGCTACAAACTTAAAGGCACTCTGGCTTGCACAGATGCAGGAAGTGAGCTCTGAAGGGCAGGCACCTGTCCAAGACCCAGTAGTGCTGACTTGGCCTCCAAGTTTTTAGACTTGGTCAAGGGATGATTCTCTTCAAGTTCATTACGTGCTTGGTGTCAGCTTGGGTTCTTCTAAGGCTCCTGGCTGTTGACTGCAGACATCCTTTGGTCTGTTGTTGCCTTGGGGATCTTCTCATGGGGGGAAATGTGCCTCTTGGTAGCACGTCTATTATTTACATAGATCAAGGCCTGGGGTCCAGTATGCCTAGGGAACTACCGGGGTATGAACATGAGAAATACAGATCATTGTGAACCATCTTAGAAAGGGCCTACCTTAGGCAGGACACAGCCTTTTGTCTCAAATGGAAAGTAGCTTTAAAAAGAACATTCTAGACCAATGGTGCCCAGTTTAGATGGTCTCTGCTGTGTTAGGGAATGTTTTTCTTTATGCGTTTTCTATGGCTTGGATATTTATGCCCAAGATTCATATGTCCAATCTTATATATTTATTCCCAGATTTATATGTTGAAATTTAATCCCCAGTATAGTAATATAGGCAGGTAAGGCACCTGGGAAGAGAATGGGTCATGAGGGCAAAGGCTTCCCCAGCATTAGAATAGCCTGAGGGAGCTTATTTATTCCCTTGGCAAGTGAGGACCCAGCAAGGAAATGCCAACTGTGGGGCTGGAAAGATAAGTCAGTTAGTAAATTATTTGTTTTGTAAATGTGAGGACCTGAGTTGGGCCCCCAGAACACATGCAACAAACGAACAAGCCAAACACTGGTGGCATCCACTTGTAATCCCAGTGCTTGGTAAGCCAATACAGGGAAGTTCCTGGGGGTTTGTAGGCCTGCCAGTCTAGCCGGCTTGATGAATATCAGGCCAGTGAGAGACCCCGTGTCAAGTAAAAGGTGTATGGTGCCAGAGGAATGACACCCTATGGTTGTCTTCTGGTTTCTACGTGCAAGCACACACATGTGCAACCACTGCACACACACACACACACACACACACACACACACACCTCACCTCAAATATGAGGAACAAGTTCCAGTCAGATACCACATCTGTCACTGCCTTAATCTTGAACTTCCTACCTTTGGGACCTTCAGCAACACATTTCAGTTGTTTAGCAGTGTGAGGCATTTGCTGATAGCAGGCCCTAGTGCAGTAAGATGCAAATTCCTTTATTGATGCTTTGAAATTTTAATCCAAATGCTTTTTTTTTTCAATTTTATGTACATGGCTTTGGCTAGTGTAACTTCTGACTATTTGCAAGAAAGATGGGCATCTTGTACAATTAGGAGCGGGGAAGGCAATCTTGGCCTTAAGCCATTGAATTTTCTAGGCTCCCAGTAGCAAATTAGAATCAAAGTTTCTAATTTTTGCTTTATAAGTGTGCATTATCCTCAGCACGCTGAAGGTGGGTGTCAGGAGGGCAAAGGAGAGCCTAAGGCATGCTGCAATGAGAGATTCAAAGCATCTACCTGCTTTGCAGTTACCTCTCTGCCTGTAAATTATACTCGCATGTTGTTCATGTTGTTCACATACGTGAGTTTCTAATTAGTCAGAAAAGACATCATTGAGGAGTGACACCTCATGCAGTTATTCCCTGGAACCTGGTAAATAAATTGACACGGGGATCCCATTTCCAAGAGGAGGTGTTTTGGAGTCAAAGGGTCAGTCTTAGGCTGCCTTGACTTAAGTGCGTCAGTGCAGCAGCAAGCAAGGTCTCTAATTCACAGCTTCGCAGCTGCCCTCACTCAGTAGTGAGATGGGAGTTTCCTGCCTGTGCTGTCCTAAGGGCATGGAATGGTGGCAGCCGTGGTGTGTGTGTGTGTGTGTGTGTGTGTGTGTGTGTGTGTGTGGTTGTTAAGAGTGTCTCTAATCTGTGAAGGAATCAGCCCATCCTGGGTACTTTTTAAATTAATTAATAATTAATTAATGTGTGTGTGTATGTATCTAGCCCAGGGTTCAGATTTGAGTCCATGTGTTTTGTGAGACAGTATATCTCACTGGGCCCCTAATGCCTGCTGATTTGACTAGACTAGCTGGCTAGTGGGCCCCCCGGGATCCTCCTGTCTCCAACCGGCCAGTTCTGGAATTAAGGGTACACTGCCTGTTTCCCTGGGTGATGGGACTCACACTCAGGTCCTCAAGCTTGTGTGGCAAGGCAAGGGCCCGACTCGCCAGATGAGCATTCTCCCCAGCCTTGTTGCTCTTTATGAAACAGCTCTGCAATTTTGTTGTTGTTGTTGTTAATATTAGGTTTTTACATAATCACACTTTCATTCGGAGAAAAGATTTAAATAGCTTCTAGAAGAAGAAGAAGAAGAAGAAGAAGAAGAAGAAGAAGAAGAAAAAAAAGAACGCCTGTAGCCTGAGGACAATGCCACTGAAAGCTTAGAGGGCTGAGCATACACTCCAAGTCCGAAAGCAACAGAGTGAGCAGAGATAGTGAATGCATGGTCCTTCCTGAGTGTTCTCCTTTGAGGAAACTGAATGCTGCTGCTAATAAATTTGCTTTGGGTTGAAATGCCGCTAACTGCTGGAATTACACAGAATATTCCTCCTAAGTACTTGTCAATCTTCTAGCAGAGAATTCTTCATGCTAAATTGGCTTGCAGCTTACCTGGGTGGAGGGTTTCTCCCTTGTGTCTGGATTGTCCTTTGGAGTGGGGGACTATCCTGTGTGTGTGCGTGGCAGGATGTTCAGTGGTGATGCAAGCTCCTACTGTCATTTAATCAAAAAGGGCACCTTATTTCTTACCCAAGTCTCCTAATAAGTTTGCGTTTTCCCTCCTGCCTGCTTCCAGGCATAAGAGCAGCAGCTCTAGCTGTAGCCAAAAGCCTTCATTTGAAAGGATGTCCCTAATCTATCACAGCTGTGACATATGACACTCTAAATTAAGAAGCCTGGGCTTTGGCTGTTCCCAAATGAACAGGCCACGTGCTGACCTTATGATCAGCCACTTTGGGGTCACTTTGGGGTCAAGGGGCATCTGTTTGTCATTTCCTGTCAGGACAGTGCTGTTTACAGAAATGGCCAGGGACCATGCAAGGATGGAATGGGGACTTTTTCTCAGTTGTCTCCTTTGGTAGTTTTTGGGGAAAGGAGTCTAGGGAAAGAAAGTAGCTAGTGGCATTGAACTGAGAATGATGACACCAAGGCTGCTATGTAGCTCAGTTGCTAGGGTGCTGGCCTCCCATGCACAAGGCCTTATGTTCAACCCCGAGCAGTGCATAAACTGGGCCTAGTGATACTTGCCTATGATTCTAGCACTTGGGAGTAGAGACAGGAGGATCAGATAGCCAAGGCTATCCTTGACTACATGGCAAATCGGAAGATAACCTGGGCTATATAACCATTAGATTCTGTCCACATTTCACAACCAGATCTGCCACACTTGCCTTCAGGGATTCAGCCCCAGTGGCCCCATCATCGCTAACTGCCAAATGGTCCCTTTAAAAGGTCCCTGCCATCACGGCAAACACTTTCACTCTTTTGTCTCTCTGTCTCTCTTTCTCTCTTTCTTGTCTGCACTCTGAGGTGGCCTTCCACGTCTGCCCCCCTCCTTAACCCAGCAAATCTCTTGTGTGAGAACTGTTTTGTGGTGTGATCTCTGCGGCATTCCTTGGCCCCAATTGATCCACCAAAGTACTCTTCCACCATCAAAATCCTAACAATAGCAGACACACACACACACACACACACACACACACACACACACACACACACGTGTCTCAACACTGAAAGGCTGAGGTAGGAAAATTGTGGGCTTGGAAGCCAATACAAAACCACCCAACCCAAACAAACCAAGACCAACAAGTAGCATGTGGTTTTGTGACCAAGCTGTCCTTTGGGGAGAAGCCTGAGTTTTTCCTTAGCATGGACAGAGGGGGACAAGAACAGAGCCTTCAAGAGGAAAGTATAGAATAGGAGAACCAACTGGGTCCCCCTCTCGGCCCCCCCCCCCACCCCTGCCACTGTCATGGCATGAGAAACAAGTACATAGAAAAGTAGAATTCCATGCTTTTAGTGGAAAGAACTCTGTAAATACTGAGAGGAAGAAGATGAATTTATTTCCAGGTTACCCTTTCTTACAACCCAAATGTCTTCAAAGACTGCAGTTGATAACGGCAGGAATAGCCTGAGGTAACTGGGGTAACGGACGCAGCAAGAGCTTGGCATGGACAGTGGTTAAAATGGTGACAGTGATGAGCATCACTATAACAAGTAGCAAGAGGCCCTTGCATGGCTCATGTATGTCCAGTGTAAGGAAGAGAGCCAAGGTCAACACAAAGTTGGTTTAGGTTGGCAAGCTTACAACAGCACCTACTTGAGATAAGCTGCCAACTGTCTGGACAATTCTCTTTGCCCTCATATTAGTTTCCTGTGGCTGCTGTAGTAAACTAGGTGGCCAGAGCACCAGGGAGTTATTCTCTCATGGGGCCGGAGCCTTGACGTTTGAAGTCAAGTTGTTAGGGTGTAAAGCTGCTACTGTCTGTGCTCCTTTGGGCTGCATCCTGTCATCATGGCCTGCCTCCTCCGAACAGACAGAACAGGATTGTGTTGGGGGCCGATGGAAGCTTGGGCTAGGGTCCTAATGCTGAACAATGTACCCTCACAGCAGGTTTTTGCTTGTTTGTGCAAAAGATCCCCCTCGTCTGTGGAAGAGAAGGTGACTTGAGAGGCGGTGAGTGGAGATGACAGGGCTTGGTCACAGATTGCACATGGGGGTTGAAGGCCAGAGAGTGGCCGATGATGACTGATTTCTTGCTTCAGAGACTGACAGAGTTACTGACAGATGTGAGGAAGTTGGGAAGGTGACCCATGCTGGGAGGGCAGCTGGTGAACGTTAAAGGTGGAGTCTGGTGTCAGGAGTGTAGAAAGAAAGTTCCTTCCTATAGTCACAGTAGCTGAAGCATCATGAGCCTGGTTTCTGTGTGTGTGCCTGTGCATGTGTGTGCGTGCGTGCCTGCATGTGTGAGTGTGTGTGTGTGTGAGTGTGTGTGTGTGTGTGTGTGTGTGTGTGTGCTCGCGCGTGCGCTCTCGAACGCATGCGCTCGAGGGCACACATGTTCACTGGTAGGGAAGGGCTAATTGTGTCATTTTCTGGTCTCTATATGCCAGCAGTTTAAACAATCTAAAAGATCCTCATAGCTTCTGTTTGTGATAGGTGTGCAGAGCAATTTCTGTCTACTATTTATAAATGGTGTGTGTGGCGTTTGGTGACTTCTTATTGCCAGGACTGGGAAAATATACAACTTCTTACGCTTATTCAATAATTAGTGTGTAATGAACTCTACCAAAGCACTTCTGTCGTTTCTCAAGTACCAAATGTTTGACTTCTCAAATATCTGTTTCTCTCCATCTCTAACTGCTATCCAACCATTTAACTGGTTAATATGAGCACCAAGGTAAATACATAGAGACCTTTTAACCCAGAGACTTTGAGTGACAGCTTGGACTACACCACCAGGTTTCTACCAAAGAAAACACAAAGGCAAGCCCTTAACGAAGTTAGACACAGACATGTTTTGAAGGTCGGGTAATTTATTTTTTTGAGGGAAAGAAAGAGCAAAGAACTAAATTTTATTAATTACGTGTATATTTTCAGTCCCAGGAAGAAATACCCACCTAGAATTTCAGTGCTGAGAATCTGAACGGGATGACAAGAAACTTTGTAAGTCAGCGAGAGGTCTAGACAGTGTGAGGTTTCCAAATTAAAGTTGTTTTTCTCTCCCTTCCAGGCCTTTGTGATCTGTCATGAAAAATGATCTTCATTACAATGATTCTGTACAGTGGCGTTTTTTTTTAATCAGACACAAACACCTGAAAAAATACATAGATATCGCTCCCTCAGTATGCATTAGCCTGGACACCAAAACACTGTCATGAACTCAGGGTCTGGCCCTTCTAGAATGTGGCATACTTGAATATCCTAGAGCTTTGAAACCATAGTTCCTGCGAAAACACACACACACACAGACACACACACATGTCCACACACGCACACATGCACACTTTGGGAGTATTTGCACACCTGTCCAGCAGGAAGGCTTAGGAGTAAAAGAACAAGAACCAGAGAGAGTCCCAGGCGCAGACTGCGTCGTCATCGGTGACATTCCTTCTTGTCACTTCCTCAGCTTAATATTGAGTTGCTCCAGTACTCTCAGGAGGGTGCTATATTAATTTAATAGACACTTTTGCTGGAAATATTTTTCCCCACTCATGCAGATTTTATATCTCTGTCTCATTATTCCCTCTTTCCCAAAGTGAAGCATTAGACATGGAAAGGAATCCCACGCTTGGCTGTATGAAAGTCAGCTGGCATTTGCTATCTCCAACTCTGGGTCCAGAAGGGAGATGCGTGACCAGAAGGGTAAGGAGTCTGGGTTAAAACTGGGGCTCTGTCTTGACCTTCAAGTTTCTTCCCTGGCATCTCCCAAAAAAACAATTCTCACTTGGAACACTCCAATTAATGGGCAGGTCTGATGGGGCAATTGTTAAGGATGGTTCCAACATCCCTGAGATTTCGGAAAGAGCACACTGGTAACTCCAGGAGTCCACAGAATCCTTAGATGGAGCTTCTAAATGAATACCCTTCTCCATTGCCCTCCCCAATCCACAATACTGGGCCCGAAGAATGTCAGTGAGGAGTGACTGGTGACTGGTGGGTACACTGGTGTCCTTATGTACTCACACGCTAAGTGACCACTCTGAGGCTAGGGATTTTTCCTCCTGGCCACTCATTCCTCTGACCATTATGATGACAGGCTGCAAATGCCCAGGCTGAAACAGGACAAAGAATCAGCCAAATTAACTCTTAGCTCTAACCCTGCCTTCCACAAACATAAAAAGTGCACCTGAAGCCATTTTCTCACGGAGTAGCAATGGCTAATGTCATCATGTCTTCTCTTGACTCATGGTAACTGGCCACAGTTTCCTGTAAAGACAGTCTTTGTCCATTAGTGCGGGCTTTCTGGGGTGTCTGTTTCTCTGCCCCTGTGCTCTCATCCTCCCATGCTACCCCATCAGTCTGTCCTCCACTTCCCCCTCCTCCATGGCCAGACTCCACCTTCCACATGGGTGATTAGAAGATCTCTACTGAAACATTGACGAAGAGTTGCTGAGGGAAGAAATAATAATAGTTTTAAATCTTTGTCCGCAAACAAACAAGCAAGCAAGCAAGCAAGCAAACAAACAAACAAACCTGGATTGGGACTTTCTGTCGATTTTTTTTTCCAGATTATGAAAAAAAAAATACTTCATTGCATAAGATACTTAGAAAGAAATAGTCTCAAATTGGTCATGATAAGAATGAAATTAAGATTCCTTACATATGATTCTCATGTGTATGGTGAGTGATGGGTAAGTTTAGCTGGTTCCAGGGAATATGAAAGGGCCTTCCATCTACAGAGCGAAGGGGACTGTCCATATTATCAGACCTTCAACTTTCTTGCCTTCCAGTTATAGTTAAAGTAATCATACGACCTTTCCCTGGAGACACACAGAAGTGCCTGTTCACCCCAGATAGGAAACCTTCAGACCAAAGAAATAGTCCATCCAAATCTAAGCTAAGGAACCAATGAGTTAACTGGCCTTACTTGCAAGTGTCTGCCTTGGGCAGCTTCATCTCTGCAAAGCCCCACCCCATCACGGGTGACAAGCCACCATGTTTACACTGCTGGGGTCGCTACAGCAATCAGCTTCTCACCCCTCCCCCTTATACTCTAGCTCTTCCTCAGGCCATATGCATCTGGGGTGTGGAAGGGAATGCAGGCTGGAAGCTCTGATGACCTCCCCCTCCCCCTACCACACACACACATAAACACAGTCTATGGGGGAATGGTAAGAGTCATTGTGAAGGGCTCTGGTGGGTAATCACAGGTGTTTCATCAGACAAGCCAAGCATTATATGTTAGAACACAAATCAGAAATCTCTCAAAAATGGTGCTTGGTAATAAACTTCCAGGGGCTGCTTAAATATGCCTCCAGAACCTGGCATCCAAAGGAAGAAATATATTTTTCAGGTGGGTAGCAGGCCCACGAGAGGAAAGGAGTTAACCATTATCGAGCTTTTATGATTCTGCAGTTTAATGTATAATTACTTTGTTTAATCATCTACAAAATCTATATGGATAAGTAAGCATTAGGATTAACAGAAAGCTGGTATGACACACGCCTGTATTTTGCCGACTTTACACAGATTATTTTTTTTCCTACACAGACCTTTCAGTTTGGCTCTTGGACTCTGGTATCAGAGATGGGATGGGTTAATGGGTAGGATTTCCACTTCATCCAGATATTTAAGAACTCAGACAGATGGAAGCTCTGCCTTCTAGAACATACACCTACTACTAGCCACACAGAAGGAGTCAAGAGACCCTGGGGGAAAAGTGAATGTGGGAGGTTCCTGCATTGTGACTTAGAAGCTATATAGCCCTGTGAGACCTGAGTCTCATGAACACCCGTACCCTCGAAGACGTAGTTTTGTTAAATACTCAAGAAGACAAAATAAGACATTTGATGGCATGGCCTTTGTCACAGGAAGGAAATGGTAGAAAATGTTCTCATTGTGTAGTTAAGGGAGGTACTGGTTCTCTGTATGTTGAGCAGCCATGGATCTCAGTAGTAGCTGAAGTTTCCGGCTTCTTTGAAGACTCCGTTGTGTTACATAATGTTTTTCTGGAAGAGATCCAGTCAGAAGGTATGTGAAGTTTTGCTGGGAGCAGAAAGTTTAGAAGGGTATAAATAGAACCCCACGGACAGAGGGAGGCAGGTTTTGCATTGCTACCCTGCTGTGCAATGCTTGGCTGGTTTTCGTTGGTCTTCGCTGGACTTTGATTCGCAGATAGAAGCGTTCCAGAGAACTTCTTCTTGTGATTCTGTCCACTTCCACTGACTCTTGCCAATTCAACAGAACCTTGCAGTTTCTGCTGGATCATGCCATGCCATGGATTTGTGGGGCTGCTGATGTATTGACAATGCAGAGTGGTATTGGCCCTAGGAACTACGACTAAACAGGTCCAAAACCCCTTTTTCCTATTAACATCCTTTCTCCCTTTCCTCCCTTTGGTGCCTTAGAAGTGAGATTGGAGTGTTTAAGAACTCTAAATAAAGTTGGTGTAAGAGAAATCTAAGCCTACAGGTAGTCTCTGTCTCTGCAATAAGAAGCTTCTTGAAGGAAGAGGTGAGAACTGTGCTTATCTGTGTCTTGACTGAGGACGGATGTTTTTTGTTTTTGACATACAGAGTGCTCCAGGATCTCCTAGGACAGTGGTCCTCAACCTTCCTAATGCTGTAACCCTTTAATACAGTCAGTTCCTCTTGTGGTGGAGATGCCCAGCCATAAGGTCATGCCCTCTTCTACTCCATCACTGCAGTTTTGCTCCTGTTTGTGAATCATACTGTGAATATTTTTTGGAGATAGAGGTTTGCCAAGGGGGTCGCGGCCTACAGATTGAGGCCTCCTGTCCTAGAAGTATCTGATGAAAGCCGTGGAGATTTTAATGGCCGTTTATTGTGAGCACTGTCCCTTTCACAGTGTGAGTAGATGTAGATGATTATGCTATCCCACGAGGGCCACGTAAGTTACTCTGTAGTGTGCCTAACAAGAAGGAGGCTGGGATAGTTTGCAAACTCATGTCTTTGTACTCATTTGTTTGAGCACACTGTGATGCTTCTTACCCTGCCTCCCTGGAGAACCAGTCCCCTGCTCGTGGTGGCAACGGGGTAGAGACCAGAGGAGGGCAGAGGAGCCGGCTGTACACCTCATCCTTAATTAAGCATAGCCTTCTTCTAAAATCCAATTCTCTGATTTATTCAGAAAGCTTGACTGGAGGTCTCAGTGGCCAAGCAAGCCATTTGCTGTACCCCTACCCCCTACACAGTCAGAGATATTCTCTAAGTCAGGTTTTGGGGAGCTGGGTAGTAACCCACCATAAACAAATGTTTGTTGGGACCCTCACTACAGTGGTACCCATTATGCTGGGAAGTGGGAAATGGCATCCTGGGATCTTGTCTTCCTCAGGCTTCCAGATGGATTGGCGAAATGGAAACTAGATACGTAAAAGATAACAATTGCAGGCTGAGCTTGCTGGGGGCTCAGGGACCAATGCTAATCATAAGTGTTGGTGGACGGCTGAGAGATAGATAGATTTTGAGTAGTTGCTAATATCCTGGCCTCAGTCCTGGGTGATTTCATATGTTATCACATCCATCCTAGAGGAATTCGGCAGTGGGAGTAATTGCTGAGGACTGGGATGGCCAACAAGTCAGAGAGGAGGTAAGGCTTGAGCTGGGTTGAATTATGAGGTGATATTTTTCAACAGTAATGAAAGCTGGCTGGCTGAAACCTGGAGCATAATTTCTCCCTGGCTGGCTGCTCCAAGATAGCAGCGGTAGCTCCAGTGCCCTTCAGGATGGAATTTTCCTCAGCCAGTGAAGATGTGTGAGGTGTGCCTGGCAGGTAAGAATCCTGCCATTTGCCTGCCGTCCGTTGCTCTAATTAAGCGCACCATGCTTTTCTTCTTGGCTCTTCCAAGGCTCTAGAAGTTCCGAGACATTACTGTGGCAGCTTAAATGGCAGTTTACAGAGTGGAAATTATGCAGGCGGGGGAAGGAGATCTTTGAAGTCCCTTTTTACGATGGGGATGGGGAAAGACGTAAGGAACGGGGTCAGGCTGAAGCATAGAAGAAAGCATTTTGAGGCATACTTATTTCTTTTTTAAATCCTTTTTATGTGTGTATGTATTTATGTATTTGTTAATTTTGTGTATATGTATTATTATGCATGTGTTTGTATATTTGTTTAATGTGTATTTGTATGTTTATATGATACATATGTGTGTATGGTATGCATTTATGATGTGTATTGTGATGTATTCACATGCATAATGTATGTAGGTTCCTGTATACTTGTTCATGAGCATCCACGTATACATTTGCCACCAAGTATATGTAGAGCCCAGAGGTCACGCTTGGGTGTTTGTTATTCTCTGCCTTCTCCTTTCTTTCAGGATACCATCCTTTTGTTTTTTGCTCCCCCTTAAGTTTCTGGGCACTCTCCCGTCTCTGTTGCTCATCTCCTATCTCAACAGAGGAGTACTGAGATTACAGGTAGATGCTACCATGTTGTCTTTCACACAGAATCTGGGCATTCAAACCCAGGTCTTCATGCTTGCATGGGTGTCCCAGTTTCATTTCTGTTTCCATGATGAAATATGAGGACAGGATGAAATGCAGCTTATAGAAGGAAGGATTTATTTCAGCTCTCAGTTCCATGTACTAGTCCACCCAAAGTCAAGGGGGCAGAAACTTGGGACAGCTAGTCTCCTCCCATCCACAGCCAAGCGCAGAGAGGGCGAATGCATGCACTCTTGTGTCCAGCCCTCTTTCCCCATTCCTTGATAGGGACTGACGCTGCCATTAGTGGTCTGGTTCTTCCTACCTCAAGTAACACAGTCAAGACAACCCCTCACAGACATGCTCACAAGCCAAACTGATCAAGACAGCCCTTCATTGAGCCTTTCTTCTTGGCTGATTTGAGATTCTATCAAGCTGTTAATTAATTCTGATCATCCCACAGGCTGAGCATTTTACTCACCGAGCTATCTCGACAGCCCTCTTCTTTCTTGAGCCCTCTTTCCTCATGGAGTTACTGTTGCTTTGTTTCTTCCATAGAATCGAATTCCCTCACAGCAGAAGGCTTCTGAGTGAGTATTTTCCCCCCAGGAGTTAGAGAATAACAGAAAACACGTAGACAAATTTTAATTACCCATGTGGAGTATTTTATTTGATCCTTAAAATGATGCAAGTACCTTTTCCTGGTGAGGGAGCTGAGGTCTGGAGAACCTGCTACATCTAGCAGTGCTTGAAAGGAGAAAGGAGTGTGAAGGGCTGGGGTTGTGAATCTTTTAATTTTTTTGAAGATTTTTTTTGGTAGTGTTTTTATTGGGAGAGAACCTATATGCCTCAAAATTCACCTATTTAAAGTGGCTCAGTAGTTTTTAGTATATTCAGCCGTGCAACCATCAAATGGGTTGGAGAACATTTTCATCAGTCCCAAAGAATCCTGTACGCTTTGGTAGCCCCTCCCCTGGCCTCCCAACCTGTCCCTCCCCCTTAGACCCAGAAAATCGTGAACCTACTTTCTGCCTGTAGCAGTGTGCTCTTTCATGTGAATGGAATTATAAAACATGTAGTTATTCCATTTTATGGATGAATCACATTTTACTTATTCATGTATCCGCTGGTCACTTGTGTTGCTACCACTTTAAAAAATCTATTACGATTTAGGCTTCTATGAATATTTATATGGATGTTTTTGTGTGGGCGTGTGCTTTTATTTCTCTTGGTTGCATGTGCAAGGGTGGACTTACTAGAGCCTATAGTAGTTCGGTGTTCCAAACTGGTTGTACCATCAGACATTTCTACCAGCAAAGAAACCTCTGTGTTAATTTCCTTCAAGATGGCTTATACATTGGCTGCAGACACACACACACACACACACACACACACACACACACACACACATGCTCTTGCACACACATTCTATTCATACAGTTTGGAAAAGTGTTAATAAAACTCATCAGAAAGTGGAGCGTTTTTTTTCTAATGAGAAATCTTGAACCAGAACCTCGGGTTCAGAAGCTCAGCCACTCACCAGCTTGAAGACACCAATGGAGCTAAGTGCTGCAGAGCTAATAATAAAGGAGCTGCCATTTGTGTGTGTGTGCTGTTTTATTCCCCGAGGCATTGGGGGGAGGGGGTTGTCTGCTTATTTCTAGCTCCAAGTGGCGGCTAGCAGGACACGTGCAGGTGTGGCAATCACCCAGGATTGTCTATTATTCTGAAAAGCCATTGACATTTGCAGAAAGACAGCACACAGAAGGAGTCATATAATATCTATGTATATGTCACGCCGATCTCTTGAAAAGTTAGGTATTCTGGGCATCAAATTTGTTGCCACTTGATTGCAAGTGACATACACCTCAAGGCCATTCTTTCAAAATGCAATAGAAAAAGGGAAACATAGAGAATAATTCTTTTTTCCCCCCTCCTCCCTTGCAACACATTTCTGAGAGAGGCCCAAAAGGTGATTTTGAAGGAGGTACACTTGAATAAGCCTCGAGGCTTTCTGTCTGGGTGGAAGAGCGTTTGCTGTGCGTTTACTCTAAGTACATCAGGCAGATATAAGAGCCTGAGCCATGGTCTCTGCCCTCTGGGAGAGTCTATACAGTGCTGTTAAAGAATAACTCAGCGCTAACCTGTGAGCACAAGGGGTCAGGAGAAGGCCAAAGTGGAGTGTGCTGGAGTGTGGCTAAATAAGCTGACACAGGAAGTGAGGCCGACATTAAAGTCAAGTGCGGAACTGAGTTAAGCTGGAAGATTTTCTACTGTTATTATAGGCAGGACCAGTGACACCAACGTGGTAAAGGCCTATAGATATCAGGCCATCCGGGGACACATGCCCCGGAAAGTGTATTCAAAAATTGTAGTTATGAAAGGTTGGAGGGCTGGATAGATGCCATCCTGGACTATGGGACAGAGAATCTGAACACAAGGATCTTTCTTTTAGTTCAGCTACTACTGAGCTCAGGAACTTGGCCATATGACTCAGCCCCTGGGGCTTCTGTGTTCCCATCCATACACTATGGAGGTAGGACCCCGGTTGCCAAAACTCTTTTCCGATTACATGTCTCCACGTGTTTAAAATACAGAAGTCTAACTCTTGAAGGCCATGTATTACAGGTAACCCGTGAGTCAGGCTGTTCAAGTCATGGTCCAGGACAGCTGTGCACATGGTGGCCCAACACAAAAAGCCATAAATGTATTTAAAACACTATAAGATTATTTGTGTGTGTGTGTGTGTGTGTGTGTGTGTGTGTGTGTGTGTGATTTTTTTTGGTAACTTCATGTGCTGTTCTCAAGTGTGAACTTTGTAGACAACTTTATGGGCATATCTGGGCGAGGTCTAGGAGTCCTGGCCTCTTGGTTGCCTGTTAGAATCATCTGGGAGAAAATTTCAAACTAGTGGCTCGTGAGTTTCATCCCAGAGATGCAACTGTATATTGTTTTTGATTCGATTCTGAAATGTTCCCCGAATGCTTATTCCCAAGCGTGTGGCACTATTTTGAAAACTGTGCGTGCCTTTGGGAAGTGGAGCCTGACTGGAGAAATGGGCCACTAGGGGGAAGGACTTTGGAAATTGTATAGCCCCTTGTTATGGCTGTCGTTCTTAGCTATCTTAGTCGGCCATTGTGTACACAGCCTCTCCCGTAGGCTTCCACTGTGTCTTCTCACCATGCTGGACTGCAACCTCCTGAGCTTGGGGGACCCCAAGCAAACAAAGCTTTGCTCCCTTAAGCTGTTTCTGACATGTATTTTGGTCACAGTGATGAGAAAGCAACTAACAGGATGTGGGAATGAGATTGGTGCTCCCTGAAGCTTCCCAGGTCATCCAAGTGGAAAACTGCCCATCCTTGGAGAGTAAGATGCTACTGGTTGGTTATGTGGTTCTAGGTTTGCAGGCTTTAGAAGCTCAAAGGACTGAACTAGCCACAATGATAGCTGTAACTTTCAAGGCTCCAAGTCTGTGAAAAGCATGCTGAGGTCAGATGGAAGTAAGTCTGTTGGGGGATGGTCTGATGGATTTTGATGCCAATTACTGCTTGCTGCCTGTGTGACCCACCTTTTTCTTAATAAAAAGCCATTCCACCTGGGCAGGGCAGGAGATAGGTGGGGCTAGGAGAGAGAGAGAGAGAGGAATTCTGGGAAGAAGAAGAGAGGCCACTAGGAAGAGAAAGGAGAGAGACCTGAGGGGAAGAGAGGAAGGCCGCCATGGGTTAGCTGGAGGAGAAGCACATGGTCCACGGTGTGGATGGAGAATCTGGCCCAGATGAAGAACATGAGCAAGTATATGGGATTATAGATGGGAGGTAGCTTGATAGAAGTTATTAGAAGCTGATGGTATGGGATTGAGACAGGGATTCCATGCCTGAGACCCTACTATGGAAAGTAGTTTAGAGGATTGATATCTGCCCTGCCCCAGGTTAACTAAAGCTATTTGAAAATATAACAAGTATCTGTGTCTTGATTGATTGCTAGCTGGGCCGACAGATAATACAAGTAATTTAAAAACAGTATAAGTCATCCATGCTGGTCTGAGGGTTCATACTTTGCTTTATAAGCAGCAGGAAAGAAGTTCGAGCAGAGAAGTCATTTAAGGCATGTGTGCCACTTGAGTGCATTTCATTGTTTTGAAGCACGAGGTCCCCTATCAAGGAAATAAAGCTTCCTGACAGCTCAGAAGGAGTGACCGCTGCCAGTTCCTCTGTGTGACAGACCTAGCCCCATCGATGCCCAGCACAGGCTCAGGAGGTCAGTGGGAAGAGGTCACAGCAGCCTGAGGTGGCAGGAAAGTGTGACATAGCCATCATCTGTATAAGCATCATTAACTGAAGGATGGGCCTTTACTAGTGGACCAGAGTGATCCAGGTGGGGTGGGCATTAGATTATGTTTTAAATGACATCTTCTTTCAAGTATTCTTTATCCTCAGGTAATTCTAGGTGCATCTCTGTTGATCACTAGATAGCTCCAACAGCACTCTTAAGACTTGAGGTCTTTTGACAAAGAGGTATGAAAGTTTGGGTTAGAGCCCCAGATGGGTACTTGATTCAGTAGCTAATATTTAGCCACAGGGCGTCCTGTTTATTAAGTCTATCTGGTTCCTAATTTCGAGGGGGCTCCTATGAGAGAATTGAGAACTTCTATTTCCAGCAATTGATGGCTGCTCTTCCATTCACAACACTGACTCCTCAAAGCTTGCTTCTTCAATAAATTCGGCTAAAACTATAGGCTTAGTTAAAGAGATGTCAATAATGGAATCGTTGAGAAAGGGAGGCAGAAGAAAGAAATTACATTTTGGAGGGGTGCATAAATAAATGACCTGCAGGAAATGCTAGTGGGTCCTTCCCAAAAATCTGGTGCAGGATTTAGAAGCCTCGCTCCAGGTTCTCACAGACGTAGGGCCTCATGTCTCTCATATATAGCCACGGGACCTTCACTGAAAATCTAGATCTGAAGTTTTATGTTTGTCCATCACAGCACCTGCAAAACACAACCCCTCCTCGGGAGCTTGATGCCATCTTATCACACCGGCAGTCAGGCCCCAACCTTGTCTTCCATTGGCTGTTTGCCATTGGTCCTTCACAGAGCTTATGAGCAGCTCCCTGTAACAAATTCTGGCATCATTCCTGCGTGGCCACCAGCCACAGAGTTTCTAAAAAGAAGTATAAGCTAAGAACACTGTAAGGAATGTGGGCTTTGCAGGCTAAATCATCAAAACCTTTCAAGAGGAAACAAAACAAAGACAGCCCCCCCCCCCACAAACCCCACACACACACACACACAAACCAAAAACCAAACCAATCCAAAACTCACAAAGCCAAAACAAACCAAGTAGCTTAGTAGTTAATTGAGTCACCTCCACTTTTGAATTATTTATTTATTTCTTGGAGGAGGAGTATGTTTCTTTCTTCCTTCCTTTGTTTCTTTTTTCCCCTTCTTAAAAACTGTTTTGTTAAGAAAGAAATATGAATCCTGCTTGAGGAACATTCATTACTACTGTATCTGCATATCCAAAGACCGTCACTGGAAGATGGCCCTCATTACCACTAAACAAAAGCAATCCCTCAAGTGAAAAATACAGACAAATAACAACAAAAAATGTAATATTAAGAAATCCTGCTTCCTAGGTTAATTTGAGTGTGTGTGTGTGTGTGTGTGTGTGTGTGTGTGTGTGTGTGTGTGTACATGTACACACATACTTGTACACAGAGTATGTATTCATGTGGGGGCGGGGCACATGTCAATGTAGGATGGCTTTCTCTATTGGTACCCACCTTACCTTTTAAGGCAGGGTCTCTCACAGAACTCACAGAGCTCATTATTGTGGCCAGACCCGCTTGCCAGGAAGCCCTGAGGTCCAGCTGGATTCCGTGGGACATCCTCCTCAGGAGCTGGGGTTACAGCCCATGCCACCACACCTGGCTTGTGTCTGTGGGCCTGGGAATCTGGATTTACGTTCTTAGGTTTTGGGGGAGAAATTTTGAGAGTTTCCAATTTGTGATTTTCAGAAATTAGCGTGTAAGAATCACCTGGGGAGCTTGCTGAAAATGCAGATCCCTGTGCCCTGGCATCTTCTACAGCAGGATCGGTGTACAGGTAGCAACCAGGAGCATGCATTTAAAGCAAGCCACCTAGAATTCCCGTGCTAAGGGAAGATGGGTGATGCAGGCTCTTGCCCAGGCCAACCGTAGCGTATTCTGGCACAGACATCCTCCTCACTCACCACCTCAGCTGTCACTCAAGCTTCCAGTGAATAATGACAGGCAGTCCTCATGTCATTGATGGCTTGCATTGCCCTTCGTCTCCCAAGGGCACACACTGGAGTGGCTTTTAAAGAAATCTGCTCTAGCATCTAGATTTTCCCCGCTTTGTGCAACCGAACAAGGTGCTAACCTCCAGTGTCAATTTCCTCACCGTTAAAATGGCAGTGGGCACAACAGGTTAGCACAGTTGTTTCTCCTACCTCTCTGGGCTGTGTTAAGCCTTGAATGCAAATGAACTCTCCTTGGTGTGGTAGCTCTTGAGACAAAGGAAAGGAGAGATGGAGGAGGCTCGTTCACCCAGAGATCTAAGAAGAAGGAAAATAGCAAGTGTTCCTGATGAGGTTCAGGTGTGGGAACCCTGTGCACTGTTTGTGTGGGTGTAAAAAGGTGAAACTTCAATGGAGAACTTTTTTTTTTTTTTTTTTTTAATGCATGGCTAGGGAGAAAAGCCATCCTAGGCTAACTCCCATAATTCCTTGTTTCCCTGCCGGAAGAGACAGCGTTGTGTCCTGTGGAGTGGGGTCCAAACTTCGAGTATCACCGAGAGGGAAGAGTGATCCGTACTGTCACACATCAGGATAACTCATCAAGTCTCTGGGCTCCTGGAAATGTCACAGGCACATAGTCAAACCTTCCATCCACTGGTGTGCGCCCCGGGTACTTCTCATTGCACCCTCTCTTGGGTGGTCCCCAGGGTTCAGAGGTGTGGGCTGTTGCCTCTTGGGAATGATTCACACACAGGGGCCATTGCTTCTAGAAGGTTCGTTCTCTATGCCAGAGCTTTGCTTAGGGTCCCAACGTTTTGCTTATTTATTTATTTATTTTTCAGACACCTACCAAAGTTTGTGCACAAACAATGCAGCTATGAGGTGTATGAAACAAATCTTTTTTTTTTTTTTTTTTCTCTCCTGCAAGCAAGGGTCTCAAAGCTGGCTTTCACAGTGGCGATCACAGTGGCGACAGGCCTTCTGCCCAAGGCTGTTCCTGAGTCTCCCCGGGCCTGAATTGAGTCTTTTTGAGTTCTTAACAACGTTCTGTTTCAGTGGTAACCTGCTGACCAGGAAATATGGGTTAAACTTAAAGAGTAGTGTAAACGAAGTTTTCCTCCACAGACCCGAGGTAGTCAGGCTAGCGGCTTGAGACCTCTTGGCGTCTTGCCAGAGGAGGGAGCCCACTGCGGCCTAACCTTGCCTGTCTCTTTCCCTGATTTTTTTTTCCCCTCAGAACTTGATGCTTCTATTGTCTGCTTTTTGATCACTTCCCCCTGGCGGGACTGCCTTGCCAGGCCACAGGGGAAGAAAACATGCTCAGTCCTGAGCTGGGGTGGTTGGGAGGAGGAAAATCCTCTTTTTCTGAGGAATAGGGAGGGGGGATGGGAGGAGCAGGAAGGAGGGTGGGGCTGGGAGGAGAAGAGAGAGGGGGCGATGGCCAAGTTGTAACGTAAATACGAAAATAATGAAGTTTAAAAAAATGAAGAGGAAAGGGAACAAATGTAAGTGCACAGCAAATAATTGTCTTTTTAAAAATAAAATGCCTGGGGTTGGAGAGATGGCTCAGTGTGTGTGTGTGTGTGTGTGTGTGTGTGTGTGTGTGTGTGTGTATGTGTGTGTGTGTGTGTGTGTGTGTGTGTGTACTGCTCTTGCAGAGGATCTGATTTCAGTTCTTAGCACCCATACTGAGTGGCTTACAACCTCCGGTTGGTCCAGCTGTAGGAGATCTGACACCCTCTTGTGAACTGCTGTGGGTATCCCATTCACGTGTGCACAGACCCTACTTTCTGCCTCACACATGTCTACACATATTTAAAAAATAAAGTGAAATCTTAAAATTAAAATCACTGATTTTTTTTTAAAAAAATCATATTTAGATTTTCAAAGGCTATCTTCAGGCTTAGCCCCCAACTTCATAAACATCTCCCAAACAGTAGGACAGTTACTCCCAAGCTCCAAGACTGATGATGTTTGCTTGAGCATGTGTGAAAAATGCACAAGCAAGCCAGCAGGTCACCAGATTCTAAAGCAAAGTCACCCCCTCTGGCCACCAGAGTATACTGTCTCTGTTCTCTGGGGCTCCAAACCTTTCTTTCAGCCCACTGTCCCCCCACATGAATCCACTAAGAGGCCCCCTCCCTGTGTTACCAAACAAACGTAACTTCTGATGCAGGGGAGTGATTGGGAGCTCTGGCCCCAGCCAATAATAACAATGTTCTAACATGCTCTAGGTTTGCCTCATAGGCTCCTGGCTTGCTTTCCCCACCTGCCTTTAATTTTTTCCCTTACCACAAACCAATAGAGATATGCATCAAAGACTTATCAGATAAGTGTGCCCAATAGAACTGAAATGCTGAGTCCATCCAATTTAGCAAATTCTAAATAGCTACCTTCAACTGAGTTCAAAGAATATCATTGTTCTAATGTACCTTTTTTTTTTCCTGGAAAAAAAAATAAAAAGAAAAGCTCCCTTGGTTTACTGAATAAAGACAGCCAACTATTCCAAGAGAATTTAACAAAGTATTTTTTTTAAACATGAAAATGCAAGAAAATCGAAAGCTAACAGAACATTTTTAAGTGGTAATTTAAGTTTTCACAAAGGCTTAGGGTTGGTCCATGTGCTGATGTCATTGAAATATCCCAGGTTTAAACATAAGTACTTTAATGACTAGTTAGGGAAAGAAAAACGTACTTTCCCAAGCGTGCAGCCATAGAGAGCCTTCGGCTGGATGCCCTAGATTACAATGCTTCTTTGTTAACAGATTGTAACTTTGCCCCAGGGCTGGTGATACACTTAAAAGGTGAGAAGATTGTCCTGGGGAATGGAGGTTGCTCACCTCAGAGGTGGATTGAAAAGAAAACATACGTCCAGCCCGAGACTTTATTCTTATTTGTCTTTCTGTGTCTCTTTGCCTTGAGAAATCTGACAAAAATCAACATTAGTGTGGAGTTCCTGTCAAGCCAGAGACCTCCTCTAGCACAACTGGATTTTCCACTCCACTGGAAAAGATTATTCATCCTTGTTGCTTGAAAAAACTTTCTCATATGAGAAAACACTATTGTCTTTAGGTGTGTTCTTGCCCGCTTCGAGCAGAAGTTGGGCAGGTATGGGATTTACTCGGAGATATCAAGAGACAAATTTCTGCCTTGGGAGCTCTAAATGACCCAGTGTTACGGTGTTCAGATTAGACAAGCAATCAATTCAGTCCTTCTCATGAAGGACATGTGATTTGTGATGTTCGGGGCTCTACATCGTCAGAGAATAAAATGTGATATGTGACACAATAAAATAGAATCTAAGGCATTATTGAATAGGACTATTCCAGGTCATTTTTTTTTTAAGCTAATAAACTTCTGGGGACCAAAACTGAGGAGGGGTTTGAATGTTGGTCCCGTTTCACCTTATTGTCAAAAGGAAGAGAAGTTGGCGGCGACCTACCCAGTCAGTGGCTCTATTAGTCTTTCTTCCTCATCGACATGTGACAAAATACCTGAGAGAAACAGCTCCAAGGAGAAAAGGTTTATCTTGGCGTAGCCTTTTGGAGTTTTCAGCCCATTGTGGTTTTGGAAGGCGTGGTGGTGTTTGTAGCAGCCGAGGCATGTGGGGAAGGCTCTCCATCACGGTGGTGGTGCAGGAAACAGAGAATTAGTGGGAGACCCGGAGCCAGATAGGGCCTTGTTTCATGAGTAGAGGCTTTGCAAATTTGATGAGATTCACCATAAGGCACCTTGACTTTGCAGACTCAATTTTCCTTCCCCCTGGTATAGTTCAATGTTGCCCCCTCTTAACTGCTGCTATAGTTAGAAGGGACAAAGGACACAATGGAAGGCAAACAGTAGTGGAAAGTGATGGATTAAGAAGTGGCTGGGGCCGAGGAGGTAAAATGCTTGCTTTTATAAGCAGGAAGATAGGCATTTGCTCTGCAGACACAGTTCAAGATGCAACTCACACACAAAAAAAGCCAGCATGGTAATATACGATTGTAATCCCAGCTCTGCAAAACACATCAGGGCCCTTCCTGAGGCTCTTTGGCTTGTGAATGTACCTTACTTGGCATGTTCCAGGCCACTGAAAGACCCTGTCACAAAATAAAGTGCCGATCATTACCACAGAAAAGTCCTGAGGTTAACCTCTGGCCTCCGAATGCATACACACACATATGCACCCCCTGACCCTGTGAAAACACACACACACACACACACACACACACACACACACACACACACTCACACACACACACCCCAAAGGAGTTGGACAGAAAACCTAGAGGAGTCTGGGACATAGCTTAGCCAGATTGGCTAAGTTTTATTCCATCCATATCTGGGAGGAAGTATCTAGTTCCCTCCCTGATCCTGTCCATCCCAGCCCTGCTTGCCAAGAGTTTCTTCCAGACATTATCTCCCTTTCTCTCTATAGTAGATGAGTGCTTTAATTCCCGTTATATCCGAGAAAGTTCCAGAAAAGTACAGTTCCAGAAAGTATACAGAACAAGCTGGATTAAACAGCATCCAATTGGCCCCAGAACAGAAATTCTCATCGGCGGCAGCGGCAGCGGCGGCAGCGGCTCTGATTTAATGATGACTCCCCCAGGGAAGCACGCAGGACTTTACTCATCAGACAGACAGGAGCTGAATCCTGGCCTGACAGCTGGTTAACTATGGAAAAATGGCTAAATCACCCTTGGCTCCACTTCTCGCACCTGCATCGGGAATAATAGTAGTCTATGCCTCTTGGGGTTAATGGGGGTGTAAATAAGATAAGGATAATAATGGGATTACCATAGCACCTGGCACAAAATCAAGGTTCCCCAAGTGATTGGCATCATCGTCAAGTTGTAGAGTGGGCCAGGGCCGGGGAGTGCAGTGCTTACAAAATTATAGGCTCTCAATGAGTAACCCGGGGTGTTCCATGAATTTATTGAGTGAGTAGTGGTACATACTGGGGGAAAATTTTATTTACTTCAGTGTCTTTATTTTGAAGGATCTGGACAAAAGCGGAATGCAGGACATGCCCAGTTTGTACCCGCCAGCCTGTCCTCACGGCATCAGTTGGTACTGGTGTTCAGAGGGTACCTGTAGAAGGTTCTTGTGTAGCTTTTATGTCACACTGGTCTCCACCCATGCTCTGTTTGCTACATGCAGCTCTACCTACGACTTCATGTGTCATTAGCATCTTAACTCTCTGTGGGTGTGCACTTTGGTATTATAATGAGGCCCAGGCCACCTACAGGTACTATGGAATACAGCTGTACCCAAACCAGTGCTACCAGGCAACTTTAGTCATCCTCAGGGTAGGGTAAGGTGGGGTGTTGGGAGGTGGCTCCAACCTCCTCTTTTGCTAACTTTTTTCATATGCTAATTTTGTTAGACTTTGCATCCCATCCTTCTGGGCGTCACTCTCCTCTCTGTTCTCCTGCCTCAGTCAGTGGCTTCAGATATAAGTCACATTATCAGAGACAAGGCAGCAGATAGTCCTGTGAAGGGAGGGAGCAGATGCTGCGCACACTGAGATTCTAAATCCATTCTGAGGGAAACAAGGGCTGGGAGGTCTTTGTGGACCCTGTCACCCATGGTAGAGACCATTCTAAGTACACGACTTCTTCTGTTTAGTGATTTTTGTTTATTCATGTTGTTTTGGTTTTTTTTTTTTTTTTTCTAAGACAGGGTTTCTCTGTATAGCCTTAGCTGTCCTGGACTCATTTTGTAGACCAGGCTGGCCTTGAACTCAGTGATCCACTTGCCCCTGCCTCACTGAGTGCTGGGATTAAAGGTGTGCACCCTCACACCCAGCTTGGTGAGGGATCTTTAAAGATGAGGCTCTTGACAGCCACCCTCTGCACTGTGAGAAGCCGCCTCTGCCGCCTCTGTATGTTGTTTACCCAGAAACTGTTGTTCCCCCGACGGCAGTATCAGGGATTTCCAGGACTCCATATCTCACTCTCCTGTGGACACGAGACCTTGAATGGCACCTGTTTGGCTTCAGAGTCAGATAATATCACTGACCAGATTTGGATCTTGGCAGGTTTCTCTGCTGACTTCTAGAGGTGACTTACCCATATGAAGGCTGACTCCAGGGGAGGAGGGCACAGTCAGATACTCTGGTGGACACGGGTAGGCATACCCTAGCCTTGGAAATGGGTAGTCAGCAGGGAAGGGGCAGGCAGGAGAAGGGAAGGAACAGACGGAAGAAAAGAAGAGTGGTGACAAGGAAGAGCTTAGCCTTGACCGCAGCTTTGTACTGATTCGATGTGTGGATACGCCAACCAAGAAATGCTTATGGCTTCTCATTGCACAACAGGCTAACAAAGGCAGCCCTCCTAGTGGCTTTTCAAACAGTGAAAAGGGAAACTCTAATGCAGGTGCACTACCTGTTTGGGTGTGTAAGGCCTAAGGGGAGAGGCTATGCCCTAAAGAGAGACTCTGGTGCCTGTCTCTGTTTTTCTGGGCCGGCTGAACCTGTCTCTGTTTTTCTATTGGCTGCTTCCTTTTTCATGTGCAGAGTCAGTTGAATCTGACCTTCAAAGACATAAAAAAACCATGCACTGTCCTCCCAGCCAAGGAATAGATTTAGGGACAAAGAACTGGGCCAGGCCTGGAATGGGTGGGGAGGTCTTACATCTCACAAAACTTTCAGTTTCTTTTCTCTTTCAAAAATGGGGGGCTTTTAAAGACCTTATTCTTCTCAGCCCAGACTTGACTACAATGCTGTTTCTTTCATAGAGACAGACCCGAGACACTGGCAGCAGCCTGGGGTTCAGCTTCCTTTCCCCCTCCCTTCACCTGACTCACAGCTTAATTTGCATATGTTTCCAGCCCCTCTGGGCTTTGCTGGAGTTATTGGAAGATGGCTCCAGGCAGGATGGGAGGAAGTTAGAGCCCTACCCTGTAAACTGTACATCTCTTTTCTATCACCAGCTTCTACTTCCTAATTTCTATGCAATAGGGAAACGGAAGTGGCAGGTTTATGGACCTAGGCGGCTAGTAACAACAGAAAAAAAAAATAATTCCTTGACTTCTCTGCTCAATAATATTCTTTTGTTTAAAATGTGGGCAGTGGCCGTTTCCCTTTCACTCCGGAGTGTCCTGTGACACTGACACTTCAAGGTCATTTGTGTGGCAGTGCTTTGTAAAATTGTTAGGAAAGCGAAATGCAGTCATAGCTTTTGTTTAACAAAGGAGATTCCAGAATAATCCACATATCCCTTCCTAGGACTATTCTTTTCTGTTTGTTTGTTTTTGTTTTTGTTTTTCCAGACAGGATTTCTCTATGTAGATGTAGCCTTGGCTGCCCTGGAGTTGCTCTGTAGACCTGGTTGGCCTCAAACTCACAGTGATCCACCTGCCTCTGCTTCCCTAAGTGCTGCGATTACAGGCGTGCACCACTATGCCCGGCCTGGACTATTCTTTTTAAGGCTCCTCCATTTCTTCTTCTCATCACCACCTGGAAGGACTCATTGTGCTGCTAAGTGCTGTGCAAGAAAGTCATAGAAATGTTATCTGCATAACCCTCAGCATTGAAAGAAAGTTCCAGAGTGGATTATATTATGCAGAAAGTAAATAAGCAATTAAGTTCTATTTAATATTAGCATCAAGAAGAAGGCTTTGCTTTTTCCTAGTAATGTTCTGATGAAAAACCTGGAAAAAAATTAGGTAGTTTGATGGGTCTTTAGGACAGATTTGAGATGGTGAGAGAGACTTGCAGTTGAAAAGTCAGCCAGAGGAGATTAAAGTCTGGAAAATGCCTATAGAACTATTGAATTCCACAGGAGAAATTTCCATATCAGAACAGACCACTTGACCATATGCATTATAGCTGTGCCTGCCCCTCATTGTAACTTTTATTAAGTTATTCCATCTGGCTCCTGGTCACAATTAGAAAGCATCCAATGTGAGGAATCTTTGCAGTCTGAGGTTTTGGTTCACAGAGATTTAAAAATAAAAAAAACCCTTATCTTTATTGGACTGCTTGTAAAAAGAGTAAAGCTCTTTAACCAAACGTTGTCTCTCTGTCCTTGTAAAGGGAAGATGGTGAGCAAATGATTAAGTCGTTAGATGGAGAAAAGGAAGGATTTGTGTAAGAAGTTAGAGTAAAGACATCAGGTGGCATGCTAAGCTGTTAGACTCTTGGGGCTGATAACGAGTATGTGGGGTCTATGTGTGCTTGCTCATGTGTGTGTGTGTGTGTGTGTGTGTGTGTGTGTGTGTGTGTGTGTGTGTGTGTGTTGCGTCTGTGCTCCCACACCATATCACATTAAGCCACAATTGTAACCAAGACTAAGCTATTTCTTGTCATTCTGCCTTTTTTCTTTTCTTCCTTCTCCTTGTCCCTCCCCACTGCCCTCCCAGGCTTTTTTCCCCCCTTCTCCCTCTCCTCTTTAACCTTTCTCTTCAAAGTTTGCTGCAGGCGCTGTGCTTTCTTGCAAACCCAGGGTAATTGATCATTAACAGCTTAGAGAAGTATTAGGGAGGAATAAAGGAGACACTGCTTTTTCAAGTTTTTTTGCTTCAAAGAAAGTCACTGGCTAAAAAGGATGAAAATGTTGACCAGGATATTGGGGCAGGAATGGAGTGCTTGCAAATATCACTTCAGTCAAGAGCCCTCGGAGGACTTTCTCCTTTGAGAAGAACTTGTAATAACTAACTTAGCAACTTTGTAACTGACTAAGTAAAAAGTGGCCACTGTTTCCCAACTTTACCAGAGACAAGAGAGACCATAGTGCTGTCGGTTTGCTGCAGAGATACTATCTCTGCTCATGAAGGGTAAGGGTCCTCACAAAGTGAGGAAATAAGCTCCAAGGCGCTGGCATGCCCCAGAAGGAAAGCACTCTTGGAACGAGCCGCAGGGTGCAGCACACAAAGTCCCCACCTCGCCCCTAAATTTAAGCACACAATCTGCAGGAGTCAAAGTCAAGTTGTAGTATCAGGCTTTTAGGTAAGTTCAGGCTGTGCTCCTCCCTGTCTTGCCGGATGCTATTTGCATCTCCCTCCCCCTGGCTTCTTTGTTCTGCACTCATTTCAAGTGGTACTTTGGTAGCTTGAATTTGCCAAGTTAGATGTTCACAATTTCCCGGCAACTGAACACATTCCTGCCTTGCGTTTTCGATGGCAAGGTCACTCGGATGACACAAGACGCAGTGGCAAATGGTGTCCTCATTTCCAACAAACAAACCAACCTCTTAGTATTCATTTGCGATATTAGGAGTGCTGGGAGTAAATACAAAAGTTTATCCCCTCAGTTAATTGGGCATTAGCTCAAGGAATGGCCTCCCCCCATTTTTTTGTCATCACCTATAAATCACCAGCCTGTAAAAAAAATCAAAGGCTGACAATATTTGGTTGCCTGTGCAATGATGGACTGTCTCCTTATAACATTTGCTTTCCCGGGCTGGGTTCTCAATAAGAACTGAAGCCTTCCTCACTTCGCCTTTGACCTGGACTTCCTGTCTCAGCATAAACATCTCTTCTCTTTTTATTCCCACAGATGCCTGCAGAAGAGCAGTGGAACATTCTAAGTTGGGGGCTTGTTTGTGTTTATTCGGTTTCCTCTGCAAAGTGCTTTGGCTGGATGTCATCAGTGTTGTCCCTTTGCCTTCGTAGCAGCTTTGAGTAATGGCGTGCAGAGGTCAAATGTGACGTGTCTGGGCACCAGGTAGTTCAATTCTAGTCTCATTTGTGGAGATGACTGGGTGTCCTCGGGGTGTTGGTCTCCAAGAAGCCAGCTGACCTAGAAAAACAACCATCACTCGACAATGAAGCTGCATGCTATAAAAATGCTGGAACATTCTCTTAGCTGTTGGCTCCAAGTAGGAACACATAGGAACTAAGCAAAATCATGGCTTCTTTTCTCTCCTCTCCTCCTTCATTCATACATGACAGTTATGAGTCTCTTTCTCAGTTCACACCATCTGACATAGACAGCTAAGAAGGTTGTGCCAATAAAGTGGACCATTTCAAAGAGTCTTGAGGCTGGGAGTTTGGACTAGTGGTCCCAAGCTGTAAATAATGTCCTGCCTAAGGGATATGCTGATCTCTTGGTAGTTGCCTAGAATTAAGTGCTGATATATATATATATATATATATATATATATATATATATATATATATATATATAATAAGTCCTCTAGTGTCCTCACATGTCTGATAATGGACATTATTCCAATAAAATTATTTTTATTAATCACTGTATTTATCATCCTGGTAAAACATACTTAACACAAATTTACCATGTCAGTCATTTTTACATACCTTTTTATTGCTTTAATTCTAAAAATGTATTTTATGTGTTTAAAAAATGGCTTACAATACAGTGTTTCCATATGGGGTTTTCAGACATATTTCTTCTTGCTTGAGTCTCCAGTTCTCCAACTCCTGTCTTATTTTCTTCTCCCAGATTTCTCTGCTGTACCATTTTGTCTCTAGTACTCCCTCCCCTTTTTCAGTTCAAATTTTTATTGTTGTAAAATATATACAACAAAGATTTTGCCACTTAGCCATTTTAAATGCTCTGTAGCCTTGAGTTTATTTATATTATTATACAACCATTACTAGATCCATTTCTCCCTGTCTCTGCTTCCACAGTACTGGGATTATAGGCATTTATTATTTTCTATGACTGACTCCTCTAAGTTCTTTATATAAAAATTTTTGTCCTAGTTTCATAAAGTTCTATTTATTTATTTTTTTGTTATAATTTATTCAGATTACATCCCGTTTGTTATTCCCTCACTTGTATTTTCCCGTTCTCTGCTCCCCTTTTCACTCTACTCCCCTCCCCTAGACCTGTGACAGAAGGGGACATCCTCCCCCACCAGATGATCACAGCCTATCAGCCTGCTTCCCCTTCCTCTGAGTGCCACCAGGCCTCCCCACCAAGGGGAAGTGGTCAAACAGGGGACACCAGAGTTCATATCAGAGGCAGTCCTTGCCTTCCCCCACAACCATGGAGAAAGAGCTGTCTATTGGCTAGATCTGAATAGGGGGTCTAGGTTTACTGCATGCATTTTCTTTGGTTGGTACAGCAGTGAAAGACTTATATGAAAAAAAGCTTTATGTAAACAGTTAATTATACATTTTATTGAAGATGTGTAGATGATATATAAACACATGAAAAGATGTTCAGTGTAATTATTCATCAAGGAAATGTAAGTAAAGGCTACAATGGATTACGGCTACAGGATTATAGAGTGGCTCACATTAAAAAGATCAGCAACCAAGGGTTGGTGAATATGCAATTCAGCAATTGTAATTCTTCTACACATGTGCTGGGTATAAAAGTAACACTGACGCTTTGGGAAATGGCTTGGAAATTCATAATAATGAATTATTAGGCAACTATATTTCCCTTAGGGATCTTACCCATAAAAATTAAGATGTATCTTCACATAGTGGATCATAAGCAAATGCTTTTTTTCTAAAGATTCATTTTATTTTTAATTAGGTCCATGTATGCGTGCCTGTGTTAGGGTATGTTCCCATGAGAGTGCAGGTGCCTGTAGAGTCCAGAAGAGGATACTGGATGCTCTGGAGCTGGAGTTGTTGGTGGTTGTAAGCTGACCAACCTGGGTACTGGGCACCACTCATGTCCTCTAGAAGAGCAGCAAGTGCTTTTAACTGCTGACCTGTCTCCTCTGCCACAATAATTGAATGTTTATAGTAACTCATTTCAAACATTTAAGTAGACATGCAGTATCATTAAATATATTCACAAAGGTCTGAAGTCATCACCATCTGTTTCTCAGAGATTCTGTACTTACTAAGCATGAACTCCCCATTAACTACCCCTTGCAGCTCCTGGTCACCCCTTTTGTACCCCATGAATTTGACCAGTCTAGGTACCCCAGGTATATACCTAGGCATGCATAGACATATACATAGCTATATGAAAGGGCACTCTCCTTTCACTCCCCAACACCCGTGCTTTCTCTTTATCAGCATTAACTACCACTAGGGTAGAACATCCTTCTAGCTTCGTTTATACATGTTTAATGAAAAAAAAAAAAAAAAAAGACCAGCGAGTCCATGAATCTGACTGTTCTACAGTTTGTTCTTTTCCTGGAAGTCATTTAGGTTTACTTAGAAATATGTTTGGTTTGTATGTGTGCGTGTATGTGTCTATGTGAGTGTATGTGGGTATGTGTGTGTCCTACGTATCAATATTTACTTCCGCTATTCCACTGGGACAAGGTCTTTCACCGAATTAGTTCCAGTGATCCTCCCATCCCCCTCATCTGTATATGACCTTTCAGCCACTGGCAGTATAGGCATGAGCATGGCCATGTCTGGCCTTCTGTGGTGTCGAGGATTGGAGGCCACATCCTCACCAGTCTTTGTAGGAAGCACTCCTATCCGCTGGGCCATCTTTGCAGCCCATATCATTTAGGCTTAATTCTGTGTTCACTGGCTCCGTCATATCCCATAAGATGGAAATAATGCAATTTATTTAAATCCCTATCCACCAAGAGGACATGTCTCCAGGTCTGTGTTGCTATCTATGGTAAATAGGCATGAACAACCTTAAACACCGGTCTGTACACATACACAAATTCTCTGTAAACACAATTCCTGGGAGAGGAACTGCTCAGTCAAAAGGCCTAACATCAAAATGTACTTAACGTCATGATAGTTGCTGCCAAATCATTTTTTTTTTCAAAACGGCATCGTCGAGTTCCACATTCCCCAAATGAGCAGTGACGCTGCACTTCCCAGCATCTACTCGGGCACTTGACTTCATTAGTCTTCTAAACGTCTGCTATTCTGACAAGAGCTTCATGAAATTTACAATTTGCAGTTACCCAGTGCCACCGGAGGAGAATCTGAGAAGGAAGTAAAAGAAAGAAGGGGAAGGGTAGGGGAGTTAATTGTTCCACAGGTGTTGGTGCCCTCCAAGTGATGGCAAGATCTGAGCGAAGGCCGTGAAGTTCAGAGAGTTCGGAAGGCAGCTGCTGGCTTACTTCTACTGTCTCCACAAGCCACATGGCTCGTGTGGGCAGGGGCGAGTTGGCTATGGTAGGCCTTTTGTACAGCAGATGCGTTTGGATCTAGAAGCAACAGTGATGACAGCTGGTTTGTGCCTTGGGTCTGGAATTGGCTTCCTTCTCCTCACTGGGGGTTTACATGCCACTGGAGTGAGCCCTGCAGGCTCATGATTACCAAAGAAAAATGTGGCTAGGGCTAGAGACTGAAGCAAACACTAACTGGACCCCGAGAAGCATAGACTAGTTTGTCCAGTCACTGACTGCTTCCACTTTGGAAGGCCAGCCACTGTTTCTGAAAAACACATATTGATTATAGTCTGGAGAAGTGAAACCAAAGTCCAGTCCTTCCCTGAGATCAAGGGTCACCTTGGTCACTAGGTACTTCAGGACTGGGCCACTCACAAAGAAGGAAAGGGGAGACACACAACTGGGCCATTTTCTACATGCCATTGTGACAGTTTGACTTAATCATCAAATTGGTCCAGTTTAAAAATCACCTGGGAAGAGAGTCTCCATGTGGGGCCGTTCAGATTATGTTGGCGTTATCAGTGGGAGATTGTCTTGATTACGTTAATTGAGATGGGAAGACCCCCTCTCTCCGCTTTGTGGGTGGTGTCATTCCCTAGGCTAGGGGATTCTGGACTGTATTGGTGTAGAGAAGGGAGTGGTCATAGGTAAGCCAGCACACATTTATTCTCTTCCTGCTCTTGACTGTAGGTATGTCTATCTGCTTCAGTTTACTTTTCTGGAATGATGATGGGCCGCAACCTGGAACTGTGGTTTTTGTTACAGCTAAGAAAGGAAACCAGGACATCTCTGTCCTGTTGATTCTACTTCTAGAACAATTTCATTTTTCTTTTCTTTCTTTTTTATTTTTATTTATTTATTTTTGGTTTTTAGAGACAGGATTTTTTTGTTTGTTTGTTTTTGTTTTTGTAGTCTTGTCTATCTTGGACTCACTTTGTAGACCAGGCTGGCCTCGAACTCACAGAGATCCACTTGCCTCTGTCTCCCAAAGTGCTGGGTTTAAAGGCGTGCGCCACCGTGCCTTCCACAATTTCTTTCCTGCATGACCTAAGCCCGACTCCCTTACTTGACCAACCCCTTGAGTTATGAAGTGGTTCACACTGCCTGTGCTTCCTGTTTCTTGCTGGATGACAAACAGAACCTTGAGGATGATGTCCAAGCCCTGAGTACACCTGGATGCGACCTTGCCCCTTCCTTTACCCTGCTAACTTGCCCATTGGTTTTCTTATTGTTCCGGATGAACTGAGCCACTCAGGCTTCAGGGCTTTACATACAGTCAGTGACCCTGAGGCATTCTTTTCCCAGCTCTTCGTACATCCAGCTCCTCCTCATCTTTGAGTTTCTTGGGATGTCATTCTCTTAGAACGACTTGCCTGTGGGCCCACTAGCTTGGTCCCTTACCTTGAAAGCGCTGTACCAAGGCTGGTCAAGGTTTGGTGGTCCATAATTGCCACCAAATCTTACTTGTCCCTTACACCGTAAGGTCAATGGGTGGGGGAGATGAGTGTATTGTAATCACCTTTGCATGCGGCCTGTCAAGTAGTAGATAGGCAGCAAATCCTTGCCGGGCTCACCGAGGGAAGCCAGCTGTTTCCAGTTTAGAGAGCGGTTACCTTTACTTTAGAAACCTGATCACAAACGTCCAGAGAGTTCCCAGCATTCCCACATGTTGAGGGACCTCTGCGTGCCAGGTGTGGCTTCTGGCATTCTCTTTAGTGTGCAGAACAGGGTCTGGGGCTTGCTTGATTCATTTCACCTCAAAGCGAGTTTGCAAGGTTATTATATTATCCTTATCCCCATTTTACAGTTAGGGATGTCAAAACAGCTCTCGCCGAGAATGACATGAGCAGAGCTTACTCGCACTGCAGCTGGGGTTGGTTCCTGGCAACTTGATAATAAAGGGAAAGCCAGTTGCAGCCCGAACTTGCCTGTTTTGGATTGCATCCTTTAAAGACTGTTAGGTGATTGGCTAACTGGCTGCTTTCAAATACACTAAAGAAGCTAAGGGTCCTGTGCATTTTTAAAGGAGTCTTTGGGGGGAAGTAGATTAACCAAAAAGGAGTAAGTCTCGCTGATGAAAATCCTGGAGTCTGCAGTGGACTTGGAGAAAGCCTGACCCCAGCAGTGTGACTTCCCCTTGTCACTCATTTTTCTGAGCCATATTGGAGAGAAGCCAGCCCCTAGGTCCTCTGGGTGAAGACAATCCAGCCTTGCATAATCCCACCTTTGTGACCCTGTCTGCCTAAGCCAAACTTGCCTCTTCCAGACTGGAAATGGTCTAAATTGCATTGTGAAGATGGAGGAAAGGCCAGACAAGCTGTGCTTTCTCTCCCTGGGCTTTGGGGAGGCATTTAGGATCACACCTCCACCCAGTGTCAAAAATAGAGACACGAACCCACTTTAATTCATTTAATTTACTTATTTTTAATCCCAGACTTTTCACCAAGGGAGTCAGTCAGCCTGCACGTATTTTTGTCTGCTTGGAGGCATCCTGGGACAAACACGGCAAGCAGGCAGGCAGCAGGTAGGTAGGTCAGACTGGCTGGAGGTTGACTCTCAGGCTCAATGCCTTACAGAATGTGCTGGAAACATTTTGATTTGAAATTTTGCTCCCTGTGGGATGAGGATGATGGTTTGTACCCCTTTTCCTTGACTGGGGCTTAAGTGTCAGTCAGGTAAAGCATCAAGCAGTGAGCCAGCTCAGCGGAACATCGCACAATAGCTGCAATTTCCAGACTTAACGGAACTTCTGAAACCAAGTTTTAGGGCTGGAAACACATTCTCTGGCCCAGGCTAATACATTTTGTTAGATCTTAGGCACTGTGTGTGTGTGTGTGTGTGTGTGTGTGTGTGTGTGTGTGTGTGTGTGTGTATGTGTGGTGTGGTGTGTGTGTGTGTGGTGTGTGTGTGGGGTGTGTGTGTGTGTGTGTGTGTGTGTGTGTGTGTGTGTGTGTGTGTGGTGTGTGTACGTGATTTGCACTTTACATCCATTTCCCCTTGATTCATCTTCTGTCAATTTCATGTTTTGGTAGAACGTGTGGTTCATGTGCTAATTAGTCCCATTGCTTCTGGAGAGTGATTTTTAGAATTAGTAAGTATCTTTTAAATATTTTCATATTTTAGAATTCTAACCTGTGCTGTATTTGCTCTCTTGAGCTACCCTAATGCCATAAAGAATTTACCGACAGACGTTTTCCTGGGATCACATTCAGGACACCTCTTGGAAAGCGTGATAAATGCCTTTTAAACTTTTAATGACGTGGAATGATTTTCATTTCTAACATTGAGGTTTTAAATGAAAATGTGTGTGCAGAATGTCAACGACCATGCTATCAAAGTATTGCACAGCCTGAAAATTTTTTGTTTTCCATGGTTGTTTACACCTAGAGCTAAGTAGATTGAAGGCTGACTATAGAGGGGCTACAGGACACATGGTCAATAAGATCACAGCCTGCAGGGCTGGTGGGACACCTGCCTGTCATTTATGTCATTTATGGTCTCTGGATCTGATGTAGAGCAGGTTCTTTATGTCAAGAGTGGCTGAGCAGGTGCAAAGCATGGATCCAGCTCACAGTCATGTTTGACCTAGTTGGTTCCAATCCCTCTCAAGTTTGTTATGATAGTCTTCACTCTTTCTGCAAACTGTGCTTTGCAAAGTGTGCAGAGTCCTGAGCCTGTGGATAGACCGGTGAGCGAAAGCAGATGCAATTCTTTTTTGTCTCTTAGAGCTGTGAGGTGAGGGTGTCATGTGGGCAAGAATAAAATCCCAACTGCGAGGAGACTGATGCAGGCCAAGAAATGATGCAAAGCAGGAAGGTGGGGAGGGAGGGCACTGGCTGCTTAGTGGTACCCAAAATGTCTTTGGAGGTGGTCAGAGGAAGGATAAGCAAGGCTGGTGCGTAGGCCATGGTTTAGCTCTCCAAATTCATACCCTGAACCCCCAATGTGGCTGTGTGTAGAGACAGGATCATTAAGGAGATAGATGTGGTTCAAAGAGGTCTTAAGGCTAAGAGCACCAATTACTAGGAGTGACCTATAAGAACAGATGTCCTGTAAGAGAAGGCTCAATAGCTGTTCCTGTAAGAAAAGGGACAGTGCATTGGCACAGAGAAAAAGGCCACAGGAGGATACAGTGAAAAAGTGACCCTCTGTCAGCCAGAAAGAGAGCTCTCACCAGATACCAGCTCAGCCAGACCCTTGATCTTGAACTTCCAGCTTCCAGGGCTTGGAAAAGGAAACTTCTGGTGTTTAAGCTACCCAGCCTGAGGCGTTTTGTTATGGTAGCCACAACAGACTAATATAGTCATCTTGGCTTTATAAAAGAAACTTGGTGTTTCCAAGAGCATCAGGAAACGATGGCACGTTTAAGTGTAGGGTCATCGTGATTAGTTATGTGTTTTAGAAATATGACTCTTTATGGAAAAGTCACTGAGGGGTGGAGAAAATAAGAGATTTTGGATGCCTGTGCAGGAAAAAATCCCCAGGGCCCTTAATTTAGTACCTGGATGTTTTTCTATTATGCTCTTCAGAGCTGGGTCTTAAAAAAGAAAGTTTATTTATTTTTTAAATTTAATTTTATTAATTTATTCATATTACATCTCAATGGTTATCCCATGCCTTGTATCCTCCTATTCCTCCCTCCCTCCCATTTTCCCCTTACTCCTCTCCCCTTTGACTGTGACTGAGGGGGATTACCTCCCCCTGTATATGCTCATAGGGTATCAAGTCTCTTCTTGGTAACCTGATATCCTTCCTCTGAGTGTCACCAGGTCTCCTTATCCAGGAGACGTGGTCAAATATGAGGCACCAGAGTTCATGTGAAAGTCAAACCCCACTCTCCACTCAGCTGTGGAGAATATCCTGTCCATTGGCTAGATCTGGGTAGGGGTTTGAAGTTTATGGCCTGTATTGTCCTTGGCTGGTGCGATAGTTTGAGTGGGACCCCTGGGCCCAAATCTGCCTATCATAATGTTCTTCTTGTAGGTTTCTAGGACCCTCTGGATCCTTCTACTTTGCCATTCTCCCATGCTTCTCTCATCTAGAGTCCCAATAGGATGTCCTCTTCTCTGTCCTACTTTCCTGGTAAGTGAAGACTTTCATGGGACATGCCCGTTGGGCTAGTGTGCAGATGTAAGTGAGTGTATACCATTTGACTCCTTCTGCTTCTGGGTTAACTCACAGAAAGTTTATTTTTAAGTGTGTGTACGTATGTGTGTGTGTGTGTGTGTGTGTGTGTGTGTGTGTGTGTGTGTGTATACACAGGTACCTGGGGAGGATGGAAGAAGCAGTATGATTCCCTGGAGCCTTGGTTACAGGCACTAGTGGGTTCTAGGGCACAAATTCTACTGTAGTGGAAGAGCAGCATGTGCTCACTGCTAAGCCATCTCCAGGTCCCAGAGCTGGGTTTCCAACAAGGAGATTTAGGTAGGATGGGTTCTTGGAAGAATGATCAGGTAAGATCGAAAAGATGTTGATTTGGCCACCATGGGCAGGGGCGCTGGGTGGTGGTGGTGGTGGTGGTGTACTTTTTCCAGAGATCTATTTCTTGACTTTGACAAAATCGAAATTCATTAAGAAGCACTCTGCAGAAAGCAAAGACGGTTGCTGAGATCTCGTTTCCTCTCTGCTTCCTCTCTCTTGGCCTTGGGGTTATTCTTGGTCATGCCCACACACTAATGAGAGGACCAGAGGCCCCCTAGTTGACGTCAACGTGGGATTCTGCTAGATGCTTCTCTCTCAGGCCTCTAAGGGACTTCCAAGTGTGTGCAGTGTTTGTTGTCCGGACCAACATTCCTGGGTCACCTTTGTCAAACAAAACAAAACAAAACAAAAGCAAACAAACAAAACACACAAAAGTATTTGCAAAAACTATTATAAGCATTAAGCAAAAACAAAGCAGAAACTGAAGAGACAGTTTAGGCAGTCATTTATTTATTTCATTGAGATAGGGTCTTGCCTGGCAACCCAGGCTGGGCTAAAACTCACTATCTTCCTGCCTCTCACTCCAGAGTACTACCCAGTCCTGCTTTAAGTAGATGAATTAAACTGAAACTTGTTTTGTATTTTATCTTAAGCTTCTGCACACTGGCAGTTTGAGCCGGGCTCCACTGAGTGGCTCTCACGGCCCCGACATCAGGGTTCAAGCAGCCTGGTCTGGAGCACAAGTCACATGTCTGCAGTTGGCAGCTGGGTCAGCTTAGGGGGCCTGACCAGCGGCTGTTGGCCCCTAGTCTGCATCATGTGGTCTCTTGAGTCTCTTAGCAGGACAGCCTGGACAAGAGGGCAGGCCCTAATGAGCAGGCACTTTTAAAATGACCGCTGACTGCAGACTTGCTAATTTGGCCAAAGCAAACCCAAGGTCAACTCGAATGAAGGGGTGAGAAAGTGGACTCCACCTCTTCTCTGGAGCTACTGCTAAGTCACATTGTAAAGGGCTGAGGAAACGGTGGAGGGAGTCAAGTGATCAGCTTTCTAATAGTGCTGTCCTCCAGTCTCTGCGTAATGGTGGCAAACGTTGGCACGTTCCCATCCTGTCCTGAGGGGAGCTTTAAAAGAAGCTTCAGCTGAAAAGCAAAAACTCTGTTAGCTTCATCCAGAGGAACGTTCTCTGTGAAATCAGAGACTGAATGTGAGTAATTATTGTGGACCGATTGTGCCCTCTCAAAATTCATTTGACTTTATCAGGAAGTGAGGTGGCTAGTTACGCTGAGGTCATAGTGAAGTAGGGTACACCCCCCTAATCCGGTAAAACTAGAGTTTTTATAAGAAGATGGGCATATGAAGATGACAGAGATATGGAAAACACCATGTGATCACAAGAGGTAACTGGAATGGCACAGCTGCATGCTTAGGAGAATTGGCTAGGGAGTAGGGTAAGTCAAGGAAGCATTCCCCAGGGGTCTTGGGTCAACGTTGCTCTGTTGATCTACAGACACCGTGATCTTAAACTGTATAGATCTATGACACTGGCAAGTATCTGCTCCTAAAATATGTGGTGTTTTGTTATGGCAACCCCAGGAAATGCTTTAAAAAAACAAATAAAAGGTAAGTGCTAGGGAATATAGCTCAATTGTTTTTGATGTGCTCAGCATGTGCGAAATCCTGGGATCAGCCAGTGTACTTGAATAAAGACATAACTAAATGCATAAGATATAAGGCAACCACATTAGGTTGCCTCTTCCCACCTTTGAGGTAGCTCTGACTATGTAGCCTTGACTGGCCTGGAACTCAATATGTGAGCTGGTCTGAAACTCACAGAGATCTACCTGCTTCTATAGGAACTGAAGACATGTGCCAAAATGGCCTGCCTGCTCCCTTTTTTGAAAACTGGAGGCTGGGGAGATGACTCAGGGTAAAGCTCTTGTGGTGCAAGCAGGAGGACCTGAATTCGGACCCTCAGGACACACATGAAAAGCCAAGTGGGCGTGGCAGAGTACCTGTAATCTCAGCTGATTGGAGAAAGACTTGAGGGATCACAAAAACAAGCCAGAGCAGCCAAAGGTGCTGAAACAGTGAGCTCCGGGCTCAATAGGAGGCCCTGACTCAATACATTAGATGGAGAGTGATCAAGGAAGACTGGAGGATGTCGGTCTCAGGCCTGACATGTGCAGCTACCTCACATGCTCAAGCATATGTACATTTATGTATATCCGTGCGCATGCCCATACACGCGTACGCATGCGCGTGCGCATGTGCACACACACACACATACACACGTGACAACAGTAGTACCACACAAAATATACCCTTGGCAATTAAAAAAATATCTATGTATGACCCAAAATGATCTTGTATACTGTCAGTGGTCCACCACTACACGTTCAAAGGCATTGATTTAACAAGTTTTGTTCAGTAAGTTAAAATTTGCCTCTCCAGTTAATTTGAAAATGCTCTACCCCTAAAATGTTTCTTAGCACAAAACTTGATTAAAAAATATATAGCTTAATCTCTCATCTTGGAATATTAGAAAACTAAGGAGTGTATTTTCAAGACTAGGTGGAATGTGCTATTTAACTTCTAAATAAGAGAAGGGAATTGAATTGAACCCTCTTTATAGAGCTAGTTTACATTAATGTGTAACTACTTTACTGGGATCAAATTTTAGGTAGGTTTTCTTTTTGCATGAAAATAATAAAGAAAGTAATGAAATCTAAAGTTTCTGAGTCTGGCAAATGCTGGCTCATCAAGGGACTTTATCTGTCGTGATTATTTTGAGCAACTGATCATTTCCATCAATCAACCGAGCAACTCTGATAAGCCAATCACCTCTTAATCGATGTTGAGCCACTGAAAAGTTGCCATAGATACCAGAGTCTACAGCCATCACAACAGAAAGTAAGGTTAGAATTGGAAGTGACAGGTGTATTCATCACATAGTTAACGAGCCTTTGAAGGGAAAGAGAGAGTTTGTCAGAGTCCTTAGGCTGGGTATAAAAGACTGCAGAGAACACTCAAACAATTCCCATAGAGCAGTTCAAAAGCAGGAGGGGGGCGGGGCGGGGGGATCCGTTTTTCATTAGAAATTCAGGAAGATGTTTGCCTGAAATTCTAGCTGCAAGTCACAAGTCCCTTGAAGTTGTACTTGGCTGTCAGTTACCAGGGGTCACCAGTGAGTTATCTTGAGAGGAGTGAGTTTCCTTTTACCTCCCCTCCCTTTCCTTTCTGCATTAGAAGTAATAAGGATGATTGAAAGCACGGGGCACTGGTTACTGGAACATGCAGTTCTGATCACACTGTTTATAATGGAATTTTTTGGGGGGGGAGGAAAAACCCTACCAATAATATAAGAAACTTAACCAGTTGCTAAATACTTATGGACTAAAATAAGGTAGAAACAAGGGGTTATCTTTTGAGAGCTGCTGTATGTAAGCCAGTATACAGAACCAGTAAATGTATGCTCTAAATTATTTTTTGCAAACAGTTGAAAATGAAGGAGTAGATCTACTTCAGACAGGGAGGATTAATATATTTAAATTGAATAGCACATGAGCTATTCTTTTGAGCAGTGCCAAATTGAGCATTCTTTGCCCGTTGGGTCAAGTTTGGCCTCATCTCCTTTATATATACTTGCAATGGCACCACACATAAGCAGAGACAACATCCATCCTCAAGAGACAACACTGTGGGGGCGGGGACTGGGGGGGCAGGGGTGCTAGGTGGATGCGGTGGCGGTCAGGAGACCAGAATCCCAATCCTGGCACTGCCATGCCCTCATGCCCTCACTGTAGACCCACATTTGCCTGGAGTGCACAGATGTGAAGATGTCCATCTACAAGATTGTTAGAAGTGCCATCTCGTGCTGACATCCTTTGAGTCTAAGGTGATTTATACCTCAGAGTGCAGCCAGCCACAGTGGATGGGAAGCCAAGTCTGCATGTGCGGCTCATCTCATTTTCAGCTGTGGTCTGCTGCATCACATGTGTCTCAGGAAGGCCTGTGTGTGCTTATGTTTCCTGTTCCTCCTCTTCCTCCTCCTCCTCCTCCTCCTCCTCAATTTATTTATTTATTATGTATACAACATTGTGCCTGCATGTGTGCCTGCCCACAAGGAGAGGGAACCAGATTTCATTACAGATGGTTATGAGCTACTATCTATGAGCAGCCATATGGTTGCTGGGAATTGAACGCAGGACCTCTGGAAGAGCAGCCAGCGCTCTTAACCTCTGAGCCATCTGGTAGCACATGCCTTTAATCCCAGCACTCAGGGAGTCAGAGGCAGTCAGATGGATGTGAGTTTGAGGCCAGCCTGGTCTACAAATTGACTTCAGGACAGTTAAGTCTACTCAAAGAAACCCTGTCCTGAAAAACAAACAAATGGTTCCTGCTTCTAAACTACATCTTAAAGTATGAGAACCATAGAAACAAACTGCTTGAAACAGGTTGATTTGTGAGAAAACACAGTCCCAAGTAAGCTCCTAGTGGGCATTTGGTGATCCCTGTGTGACTCTGTAGGTGGCATGGGTCCCCTGAAAAACTGTCTGGTTGGCTTGGTCTGGGCAGAAGAATCCTGGCCTCAGTGCCCACTTGGCCAAACACTTTGTGTCTCTCCTTTTTCAGTCCCTATGGGGTCAGTGTGTGTGTGTGTCTTTATTTGCAACTTTGTTACAAAAAGCAAAAGATGAGCTGAATGAAACACAGTTAGGGAATAAACACTTTCCCAAACAATTGATTTGATCTCATAGTTTATATGTATACTCCATATGTAAATTAATAACTCGCGTGGCTCTGCTCTTAAGTACTTCTGATTTCTCCTCCTCTGCCTCAGATCATGGCTATGGTGGCTTACCGCTCACCTGCTTATTTCTAAAATGCCGTCCCGAGTAAGCTCCTCCTGGGCACTTAGTGACCCACGCGTGGCTCTGTAGGTGAGTGTGGCCCCACTAAATGTAGTTTCCTTTGTTCCGGCAGCTCAGTCCTTCCCACCTCTGCATAGCTAATAGTCTTAATGTCTTGAAAAAAATGTTTTTTATGCCAGCCTACGCTTCTAATCTACTTTAATGGAATTTTGTTATAAATCTTATTCTGTTACTTGCATTTTGTATTCAACAAGCAATTACAGTCCAATCCTTATGTTACATGCCTTCCTCTCTCTCTCATTTGATATTCGTTCAGCAAAATATTTGTTGGTAGCATATGTGTGACAGGAGCTGTTCTTAGCCAGAAGAGGTAGTGGTGAGCACCGAAAACAAGATCTCTGATCTCAAAGAAACGATGTCTTACTAGAATTAAATAGACAATAACCGAATAAACATACAATCATGTGACACATGACAGTGCATTGGGTGAACTGCATATATACCTGTAGTCCCACAAGAATGACACAGATCGGAAAAATTCTCTCTAGCTGGGTGGTGCTGTGGCACACTGTATAATTCATGCATGCGGTGATGCTAGGCCAAGCAAACCTGCTGTTCTTGCAGCCATGGGAAAGCATAGCGATATAATTATGTACAGTACACAATACTTTGTGATGAGCAGTTCTGTTACTGACTTGTGTTTTCCTGTACTTCGGTTTCATTCATTGTACGGATACAGTCAAAGTCTGCTGTAAGGCAGTCTGTTCTGGTTTCTGGCAGCAGCTCTTCCATCTTGTGTTCACAGTTTCTCTTGATGGCCATCAAGAGGCCATGTGGCGTGATTGACCTGCACTGTCCAAGGTACTCCACAATGTTAGCATTATGGTGAAATAGCCTAAGGATGGATGCAGGCCTCAGGACGGACCCCTGTTGTTAAGCAATGCAATTGTCAACAAGAATATTTGGGAGGATGACCAGTGTGATAAGCAGAATGAAAGTTAAGAGGCTGGTGGTGCAGGAGGCCTTGTGGATACTCAGGTTGGCTTGGCTAGGTCCTTAGCAGCGGATCGCATTTGGACTTTGTCCTGGGGAAGAAGGATGGCTACAGCAGAGGATACGGATGTGCAGCATCAATAGAAGATGGATTAGAAGCAAAACAATGACCTGAGCAACTGGTGAATGCTTTCAGCAGGAGGCACCAATGGCTCTGTGACAGACTGTAAGCATCCCCAGTCCCTGTTGTCCCTCCGCCTGTCACTCTTTTCCCAGACCCAAGGTGAGGGTATGAATGGACAGAGGGCATCTGCCATGAGACAGAGCCTCTGGGGTCTTTAAGTGTTTTTCCTTGACAACAGTGACCCCTCTTCTTTCCTTCCCAACAGACATGGATGAAGTTGCTGTATTAGGCAGAACACTGAGCGCCAGGGGCATTCTGTTCAGCTCTGCCCTCACGGCTCCGCAGCCTGTAAGCCAAGCTTTCCCCCTACACACCGTATGCCAGGATGACCCATTTCCTGCTTCCCTCCCCATTCTTCCAGAAGCTTCATGGCCTTGGGGGAAACCCTGGACTCCCTTCTCTGTGCTCCCAACACGGCACCACCTTCCTTTTCCTACCTCATCTTTTCCTGGTCACTGATCAGATTTTCAGTCTGCCAATGGCTATTCAGAAGGATTTTTATTTTGTTTAGTCTTTTACTAGGGCAATCAGAAATGCATAAATTAATAAGATGATATTTGCTAAAAAACAAAATTAGAAATCCAGCTGAGTTTTGCAACATTAAGATGTGCTAATCACGGTTCCCCAAACAAAGAGTACACTGGGTGGAATATGTTTGTGTGTTGTTGGCACACAGGCAGCAACCTGATAAAAGTAAGCAGTGTTCTGCTTGAGGACACGCTGTGCCTAGATGCTCATTTATGAGAGGGTTGTTTAAAAGACTCCGTACTTTCCCATGGATTAAAATCTGTAGCTTTAAACAGAAACCACTTGTGAAGTCACAGTTTACCTTATATGCTGCCCAAGATGCCCCGTGGTACTATGAAACCTGCCAAAACCTCACAGTCTCTCCCTCCCCAGTGCTATATTCTCAGTTCTAGTTTATTGGTAAATCTCTTTTCTCTTAAGCAAGCCACCCTAGTATCCACTATCCTTAGTATGACCACCTACATGAGATTGACTGTAACTCTCCCCTGTCACTTAACAATGGTTCCTGGGGCCGGTAGAAGGAGGCCAAGAGTCTTAACCCAGGATCTGAAGTACACGAGACTTCTCTCTCAAATCTGAAGCATCCTTGTCTGTGGCCTTGCTCTTTCTACTTCTCTGATGTCTTCCTCCCTCTCCCATTTGGCCTGAAAATTGCCTTATCTTCTTCAGCACTTACAGGAGGTGTTCTGGGTCCCCTGATCAGTCTTCCCGTGGCAGGATGTCCTTTGTTTCTTCTGTAACACTATCACACTGTGCTGTGAACATTTGTTCACGGGCTTCTCCAGCTGGATGCTGAGCTTCTGGACTTCAGAAACTGCATCTTCCTCATTTGTGTTTCTAGATGCACAGTGAAGGTAGGGTGTGTTCATGGCCGTTTTGCAGGGGCCAGGACTGGGACTAAGAATGACCTTTTCTTCTGCGATGGAGAGCCACATTTGAGGGCTGAAGACCTGAGGTGGGAGCTTTTGGTAGAAACGTGTTCTTAAGGCTTCTGATGGGCAGATCTCCAAGTGTGTGTGTGTGTATGTGTGTGGTGTATGGGTGTGAGTATTTACAGGCTGTGTCCTGTGTTCTAGGACATTAAGGGAAATAAGCCTGCCAAATCAAGCCAAAGTCTCAAATGCCGGACTAAGCATTTTTACTACTCTCTGTACCATAGGGAATGCCAAGCGTTATTTGACCCTGGAAGTGACATAATCCTAAAGCTACTCACGTGGGATCGACACAGTCCAAAAGGTGCTTTGGAGAACTAATTGGCCCACTGTGTCTGGTTTCATGTGGGAGACAGTACAGGCAAGGAGGAAGGGTCTGAGAATGACAGGGACAGGCCTGGAATGAACTGGTAGGAAGTTGGCCAAGTGCCAGAAAGATGTGAGCTGCAAAGTTTGCCCTGTCTTTCAGGCTCTGTTAAGCATCAGGCATGCCTTGAGGTATCTTCTCAGTGGTCATGTCTTTGGGTTGCTCAGAGTTCAGCTAGCGTGAGTCTGAGCAGAAGAATTTGGAGCAGAGAGGATGGAGCTAAAGTTTGTAGCAGCGAGGGAAGCTGGGCCCTCCCATCTCCCTGGGTGACTCTTCCTCCTGAGGCAGAATGGAGATTTGAGTTTTCTCTTGACGCCTAGCAGAGCCACCATCAGCAGAACTTCTCTACTCACATTCTTCTTCTGGGCATGAGCCAAGCAGCCTAATTAGGTACAAAGTGATGCTTCAACTACTCACAAGTGGATGTCGGAAGCCGAATGGTTCTTGGGGCTTTACCCTGATGATTGCCTAGGCCTCTTGACATATATACCAAATCTATACCCAAAGGCCAAACAGGGCAACCTCCAAACAGGGTTTGGAGTGGGATCCTTTACCTGTTACTAAATATATCCAAGACCTAATTGGTGATGGATAGATTTCCATCACTGGTGTGTGTGTGTCTGTGTGTGTGCGCGCGCACGTGTGTGGGCATGTGTGTATATGTATGTGTGTGTCTGTCTCTCTGTGTGTATATGTACTTATTTGTAGGAGACAGAGGTTGATATTGGTTGTCTTCCTTAATCACACTCTATCTTATTTATTTGAGGCAGGGTCTCTCACAGAACCTTGACTCTGTCTCCTACTGTTGGGGTCATAGGAATACACTGTTACACCCACCTTTTAAAACATGTTCCCAGGATCTGAACTTGGGCCCTAATGCTTGTGTAGCAGACACTTTACTGATGAAGCCATCTCCCTAGTCTCTGAGTTTTTTTTTTTTTTTGGCAAGCAGACAAACAAACAAACAAACATGCTTGGGTGAGGCATCATGCTGGCTTTCCATTTCCTTTGATCTATGAGATACTAAATAGCATTAGACACTGTTTTATTCTAAGCCATTCTTCTGCTCCTCTCGTGCCTTTTGGGCACAAGTTTCATGTAGATGTGTCCCTATAGGGTCTTCCCAGTGACAATATGCATCACCGCCTGCTTCTCTGGCAATGAGGTTTGAGACACCTCAGAAGGCCACTTGACAGTCTAGCATGTGCTGCCTGGGAGTTGAAGTCCAACAGGACATCTTGGGTACTGCTTTCTCCTTTGTGTCAATCTTATCAGGTGTCCTGACAAAGAGAGCCCAATTTCCATGGTGGTGGCTAGCTTAAGGTTATGCTTTTATAGTGGTATTCCTAGGCTTGTTGTTCAGACTTTCTCTTGTTTTATGGGAGACTTTCCAAAATTAAACCACCAGTATGTGAGCTTGCATCACAAGGTTCTTTCATAAATTCAAAGACTAAGAGATCTGTCACTTTCTAAGAGTAGCATTATTATAAGTAGAGGACTCAAAGACAGGCCATAACCAAGTGTATCTGCCAGGTCATTGTCTTGCCCGTACTTATGAATATGTGTTCCTAATGTGGACAAAAGATCCTGAACAAAAACAATGCACCTTCCAGGTCTTCATGGGCAATGCCATCCAACCAGGATGAGGTACCACTGCCACCACAGCCCTCACGGGAGAGCATTCATGTCGTCATGCTTGATGTACAACGAGGCTCAATGATGAGGGTGAGAGATAGGGAGGCCATAGAGAGGCCATGGGCTTTGGCTTGCACCTCACAGGACTATTTACAAGGCTAGCTTTTGTCTTTGATGTTTGTTCTCACTAGTCAGCTGACATATTACACTATTACAAATTTGTTCTTAATAATGAATGCATGTGACAGAAAAAGATTAGGTTTACTGGAACTTAGTTGATTTTCCTAAATGCCCTTTTTCGTTTTTCCTTTTCTTAGCATTCTTTTTCTTCTATTTTCCATCCCCTCCATTTACTCTCCTGTTTGCTCCCCTCTCCTCATCTTGTTTCTTCCTTTTTCTTTTTGGGACAGGATCTTATTCTGTAGCTCAGGCTGTCCTAGATCTTGCTGTGTATCCCAGGCTGGTCTGGTCTGCCTCTGCCTCTGCCTCTGAGTACTGGGATTACAAGCAGGAGCCATGAAGTTCCAGGCTAAAAGTTCTACATTTAAGAGATGCAATTCCTTCAACCATCCGAGGTCTCTCTGCCCTCTGCCCCAGGGTTTCTTTCCACTCGATCTCCTGTTTTGCCAAAAGTAGTGTACAATGTTCATGGAACATGATGGTAAATATTTTCCATTTGGCTCATGTAAGAGTGGAAAAAGTGGCTCACAGAAGACAAGCCACTTATTTTTCTGTGGCTCCCTAGGCATACTTGGGTCTTGGGTTCTGACCAGTTATCTATGGTAACAGGCCTGCTGTGGCCGTAGGAAGAATGGATCGGAGGAAGATCAAGCGTAGAGAAGATAGATCATCTGAGAGGAACTGTCAGCACTGAACCAGAGTGGCAGGTTAGAACATCCACTTCTAAGGTGTGGGCCCTGGACCATCATCCCAAACATCAGTATCACCAGGAATCAGGTTGAGAATGCACTTGGGTGGGGGCCTCATCCCATGGAAGGTACAGACTCACAGACACTGAGGACAAGATTAAACAAACAGACAAAAAACCGTGTTCTGATAACTCCTCCAAGTGGGTATGAGGAGAACTTGGAAGACCCTGATTTGTTAGGCTAGAACAGTGGCTCAAAGTTGGTTGCTCAGCTGAATCATCGGAGGAGGTTTTAGGAACCATGTCACTCATTGTTCAAATGACACCCCAGAACAATGGACCTAAAACCTCAGAACGTGAGCCTTCGATCACGATTTTTAAAAATTAGTATTGTGTATGTGGGCTGGGGGGCCTGTATAAAATAAGTATGGAGGTTAAAACGTAACGTGGTGTTGGTTCTAGCTTCATGTAGATTTTGAACTTGGTCATCAGGGTTGTGAGCCAAGTGTCTTCAGCCACCTTGCTACCTCGCCACAACCCCTAATCTCTTGTTTTGTTTTAAGCTTCTCATATGATTTCAGTGTGTGGTCAAAGCTGAAGATCCCTGGGCTAGGTCCTGGTTCCAGAAAGCATCAGTGATCTGAAAGTATTTATACCCGATCCACCTTCCTTCCTCCCCTTCCCTCTTCCTCTCTGCAGAGGTAGGCAGCAGGCTGCTTCCACTCAGGACTCGTGCATTTCTTGTAGAGATCGGGTTCAACGAGACTGTTAGTCACTTGTGCATTCCCCCCCCCCCCCCTTTTTCTGAAGCACGTGTACCTAACTAGGCTTGCAGGCAGGCTACTGTGAATATTTTTCACTTGGCTTTGACCAAGCTTTTAGGAGCTGAATGAGAAAACTGGAGGCACTTGGGTTGGGGACTCAATGGAAAAACTAAAGAATTCCCCAAATCATCTCCAAAGAAACTCGGGACTTTGCTGCAAATCCTTGGGCTTTCATCTGTGATGGTCTTGGGAATTAGGATATAAAATCGATTTTGACCCAGGGGGAAAACATCACTGTTTCATTTGGCCCTCTCAGTCCCTCTCTGTTCTGTAATGCATTGTAGAAGACAAAACAAAGCAAGATAAAAAACAACAAACAAAAAAGACAAAAAGAACAAAACAAAACAAAAACTTAAAAGAGTTTTTTTGTGTGTGTGTCTAAAATTGAAAATGTGTAGGTCCTGAGGGCGTGCTCTGACATGGTCCCTGTCCTGGACTGCCTTTGAAACCTCAGGCTGTTTGTGCAGCGTGGCTTTTGACAGTGCCTCTCCCAGATCTGGCAAACCAGGCCCAGTGAGGGTTAACCGAGCCCCCAAATCACACAGCAAATTAAGCTGCAGAATCCATACCAGAAACCCAATCTCCTAACACCCACTTGGGGTCCCCGCCCGCCACGAGCATGCTTCCTCTTATATTTAATATTCTTTTTGCCAACACAGGATTTATTCCATCCTCCCCTCCCCCAAGGGTTTTTTTTTTTTATTAAGGAAATGTCTGTTTTATTTTTTAAGTGGCTGATAGCCCTCATCAATTAGGAACTCTAGATGCTTTTGAGGACGCATTATGTCGTTTTTTTATATAAGCTGGAAAATGAGTCCCTAAAAGTCCAATGCAGGGTAATGAGATGTCAGAAGTCACGGAAAAGGGGAGGATCGGTGTACAGTCACAGAGCCTCTGATGCGTGCTCTGGAATTTTCCAGGATTTGGGGAGCTCTTTCACTGTTTATGTTTTATTGGTTGTATCAAAATTGACATGTAAAACCCAAAGAGCCATATTTTTCCATTTGGGTCCATGACTCAGAACGCCGAGAACCTTTCTAGAGCTTTTTAACCATTTACCACACCTTTAATGGGAAAAAAGGTTCAAACTCCTTTTATTTACTTTTTTCACATGTTTTATATTTTCTGGGCTTCTCAGTGGCAGCTGTAAAAAGGGCTTTTCATGTGCTCATTTAGTTCAGTAATTTGTCTAAACTGAGGCCGTTTCCCTCTTTTCTAATGCCTGCCCAGCTGTCACTGTTGCCTGCTAAAGTGATTTTTCTCTATTATGTTGTCACCTTACACTCCCAGAGGGTCCTATCCTGCAGGCCTCACATGCATGGAACTTGCATTAAAGGCATTGGGAGCTTTAAGTTGTAAGAATGTGGGTTTGGGGCCCAAGGGGGGAAAAAAGAAGGCCTGACTGTTTTTGAAACACTGGGCTCAGTGGCGACCTGTACTGTGGTGAGCATGCCGGACTCTGTCTTATCTCACATCTCCCCAGGGACCTTAGGCTCTGATATGATCCATGGCTGGAGGACTTTGGGGGCTGACTTTTCCTCCATCCTAAGGGTGGTTTACCATAGGATCTTATTCCAAAGCCTATTTATTCCCTCTCCCGTGATGGTGCCAGTCAAAGATGCTATCAAAAGATGGAGAATAGAGGAGCAGGAGGGGGCAAGGGACACATTGTATTAGAGTCAATGTTTGCTTTGTGTTTGGACCCAACACACATGAAGACTCTTGGCTTGGTCTGTGTACAGAGGGCCTGGATTTTCCAATTGTGTGATTTTTTTTTTCTCCTGATGGCTTGGTTCTATTTGCTTACTTAATGCTTCCAGGTGTATGTTTTATTGATTTCTTGTGAACAGATCAGGACAACGAGGACCTTGGGCTTCAATAATCTATCTTTTCCCCCCTCCCCTTCCTCCCAGATCTGAGATCCCAAACCCAATGCCTTGTGCTTGCTAGGTAAGCGCTCTGCCACTGAGATGAATCCCCAACCCCATTCCATCTTTCATCATTTCATTGGAATCTTATTCTTTAAGTGTTGAAAGTGCTACAGCCTTCAGATGCCCTCTGGCAACATCCCAGGCTTCCCCGAGACCATTCTCAAGCCTCAGAAAGAAGGCATAACAAGGTAGCCAGCTTCACTTGGCCAAGGCTTCCTGGGGACCCAAAGGGCCAGTAACCTAGGATTAGCTAAAATCAGAGGAAGACTTTTTTTTTTATGGAGTGCAGTTCTCTGAGCCATGGGAGCATGGGCTATCTCTTTATACAGGCTGAAATTCGGACAGAAAGAGCTGTGTTCCCTGTGACTTTAGGAGACTCTCAGTATACTCAGTGGGAGTGTTTAGGGCCCAGGCAATAGACAAACACAGAAATCAGAATTTCTTCCAACTCTTCACAGATCTATCTCCGTGTAGCTCTGTTTCCAGGGGTGTCCATCTGATAGAAGGTAGTGCAAGGGATGTGACTAAACCAGGCAGAACCTCCATGTTAAGTACTGAGTCCACAGCCCAAGGTCTATACTTGGCCCTGGAGGAAATGCACACAAGACTTGATGAAAAGTGTGGCAGTTTGAATAAGAATGTCAGCTGGGATGGTGGCACACATTTAGTCCCAGCGCTTGGTGAGGCAGAGGCAGGCAGAGCTCTGCGAGTTCGAGGCCAGCCTGGTCTATAAAGAAAGTCCAGGACAGCCCAAGCTACACAGAGAAACTGTGTTGAGAAAGAAAGAAAGAAAGAAAGAAAGAAAGAAAGAAAGAAAGAAAGAAAGAAAGGAAGAAAGAAAGAAGAGAAAAAGAATGCCCCCATAGGTTCATAGATTTCAATGCTTAGTCACCAGGGAGCGGCAGTACTTGAAAGGATAAGGAAGTGTGGTTTTGTTGGAGAAAGTATGTCACCAAGGTTGGGCTTGGTAGTTTTCAAAAATCCCAAGCCAGCCTTGGTGTCTCTTTCTCTTTCTGCTGCCTGTGGACGCAGTTGAAGAACTCTCAGCTCCTTCTCCAGCACCATCTCCTTCCCCAGCGCCGTCTCCTTCCCCAGCGCCGTCTCCTTCCCCAGCGCCGTCTCCTTCCCCAGCGCCGTCTCCTTCCCCAGCGCCGTCTCCTTCCCCAGCGCCGTCTCCTTCCCCAGCGCCATCTCCTTCTCCAGCGCCGTCTCCTTCTCCAGCGCCGTCTCCTTCTCCAGCGCCATCTCCTTCTCCAGCACCATCTCCTTCCCCAGCACCATCTCCTTCCCCAGCGCCATTTCTGCCTGCAGCCATATTCCCCACCATGATGGCAATGGACTGAGCCTCTGAATCTGTGAGCAAGCTGCAACAAAGTGCTTTCCTTTATAAAAGTTGCCGTGGTCATGGTGTCTCTTCCCAGCAATAGAACACTAGCCAGGACCAGAGAGGGGTATTAGAGGCATCACACGACTTTTAGAAAACAACTGACGGGTTTCTTTCTTTCTTTTTTTTTTTAAAACAAAGACTGCCATGATGTGAGAACAAGTGAGGTCTTTGGCTGTTTGTTTGTTTGTTTATTTTTGTTTTTCTAGACAGAGTTTCTCTGTGTATCCTTGGCTGTCCTGGACTCACTTTGTAGACTTTACTGTGGAGTGGCAGCGTTTACACTCAGACCCATTTTTGAGTAGGGCTGCCGAAAAGGGACTTCCCTAGAAGGAAGGGTACTGTTGGAGGGGAAAAAAAAACCCAAGCAGTCCTGGTGTGGATAAGTGCCACCCATTCCTCCTCTGACCAGCCACCGGCTCCTGCGGCCAGTCCAGGCACAAGGCTGGCCTCCTAGTTCCACCTGCTCCTGTACTCCTATCAACGCTTTGAACCAAATGCCTTCCCAGAGGCAACTTGCTCTGTTGGTTAGATAATTAGTTGTGTTTCCAGACTATTGACCCTGAACTTGCTGTTCCCTAGGGATCTATAGCAATATGGGGCTTGTTTTACGTGCTGGCTTACTGTAGATATGTGGAGGTGGAGACTTCTCGGTGACACCACAGGACACCAATACACCCAGATGCGTGTGAGTCATTTAGAGGAATCACAAGATGGTTGTGGGTCTAACTCATAAGAAAGCAAGCACTGTGTAACAGAGAGTATTAGTTTAAAAATCAGAAGAAAAAAAAAAGAAAAACCACACAACAGAACAAACAAGTGGAATGCTTGTCACTTTGAATTTTGCATCTTAGAGTAAGTCATTCAGCTGTGGATCCGTTTCTCCCCTATACTTCTTAAGATGGTGTGAGGGCCCACTATTTTATATACATATGATATATTTAAGCATTATATTATGTGCCTTTATGTATACTTCTGTTAGATGAATACGTAGCATGTAGGTGCATATTGAAATCTTGTATACTGGCCTGGAGAGATGGTTTAGTGCTTACGACCACTGGCTGCTCTTCCAGAGGACCCAAGTTTGATTCTGAGCACCCACTTGGTGTCTCAAAACTGTCTGTAAGTCCCATTCCAGGGGATCTGTCTGGCCTCTGTGAGCATCAAAAACTCACATGATATACATGCATATATGTAGGCAAAACATTCGTACATATAAAATAAGAAAGGTAAATTTAAAAATCTTATCTTTTAAATATCAAAAACTTTGAAGTGTATGTGAATTTGAGATTATTAATTTTTAATGATTTCTTAACTCTTATTTTCCATGTTTGTATGTGTGACTGAGTGTATGTACATGATATATATATGTCCACAAAGGTCAGAGAGGGCATAGGAACCCTTGACTGGATTGACAGGAGGTTGTGAGCCCTGATGTGGGTGTTGGGAACTGAGCCACGGTCTTCTGTAGGAGCAACAAGCACTCTTAACCTCTGTGCCATCTCTCCAGCCCTGGGATTATTATTTTTGAATTACTGTGTTTCCTAAGATCCCTGTTAGGGGTTAGTTCTGCTGACACGTGTTTCCAGTGATGTTTAAATTTTACGCAAGAAGCACTAGGGCAGAATAACTCCATTTAAATAAAATGTCCCTTCTCGAGAAAAAGGAAGGCAACAAATAAAACCATATAGTATGTTCCACTGTTTCTGACTGCAAGAGAAAGGAAAGGCATCAGTTGGAAAGGGGATGGTGACCTTCACTTTTACTCTCTCCCTCTCCTTTTGTGACTGAGAAAACAATAATAATAAATTCTCTCCCCTTGGTATTTTGAGGCAAAGACTTGAAGTGTGTTTTATGACTTCAGCTTGTCCTGGGCCAATCAGCTTCACTGGTAATGATGAATGAACCCTTGATGCCCATTAGCATAAGTGGATGTTACCCGTGCTAACTCTGGTGGGGTCCTAATCAGTGCCGTTTCTCCCTTTGGCTTTATATTTTGGCGGGTGCATCCAGGTGCTCTCCCAGATGTGCAAGGGAGAGACTGTTGCTCCTCACCCCACCTTCAGCTGCAGGCTTGGTTCATGCCTGACTGAGAACCACTCAAGTGTTCCCTGAGTCCGTGCACCCTGCTGCATCAAATAAGCCCCCTCTCCCCAGGCCCTGCCTGCTCCTACCCAAGTGCATCCTGGTAGAGCACTCTGTAAGAAAAGGCAGAAACTTGCAGCCTGGCATCTCAAAGACGGAAGAGCAGATCTGCAGGCCAGGCAGGCAGGGTAGACAAAGCTCCTCTAGGGACATTCCACTGTTTAGCCTTCTTTCTTCCTACAGAGGGGGTCCTTGCACCGTGTAGCTTAGCTCCTTCCCTGCCAGTGGGTGGGCTTCTGAATGAGTAGGTTTGCAGGCATGTCTGTATATGTTGGGTGGAGAGAGCAGGAGAAGCAAAGACTCCACAGGCTAACGCAGGAAGAGATTGGAATTACCCAAGGCTTGTAAAACTCTGCAAGGCACAACGTGGGGGTGGAAAGACAGCATCCAGACCTCAGGATATCTGGGGTTTAGGTGGGACGAGAGTTTCTTCTTTCTTCTGGGAAGGATTTTTTTTTTCATCTCGGGATCCTGAGCTATAGAAGGGTAATGCTTCTCCTACAAACTTTCAGTGATAGTTTGCAGCGCCCAGTGTGAGCTTTCAGGCCGTTGTTTACTAAATGCACAGCAAAGCGGCAGCGAAGTGACCCTGTGGTCTGTCTTAGAGTGAGGGCTGCGGATTCTCTGGCAATTCATTGGGTGTCAGAATTAGTTCCCGGGGTCGTTCAAACAACCTCTGAAGGACTCCTAAGCTTCAGCACATATCCCAAGGGAAGCCACCGAGATGTCCCTCCCCTGGACTTTGTATCCATTTGAGTCATGCAAGACAGATTGTAGTGAAAGCCACTCGTCATCCTGAACTGTCCACTCAAGACTGTCTTCAAGCTTTTTCACTGGGTCCCCTGAGCACTCGCTCCAGCTCCTCTCCTTGAGGTCTGTAGTTCCTTCTTCCTTTAATTCTGAAGGTCTCTCAGTGTTTTCCCAGTAAGTTCTCTTTTGGCTGTAGGTCAGTCCCACATCCCAGTGGGTAGAAGGTTTAAGTTCTGGCTTAGGGCCCCTGAGGCTTAGTTAAACCTTGGGCTTATTGGCAGTCATGCCTCATGCCTCCTACTTTGAGCAAAAGACAGGAGAGCCAGTGGAGGCTCTGTGGAAATCCTTCCTAATGGAGTGTGGCTTTGCTGGCATGTTTGGAAATTTGTCAGAGATATGTGTCACCTTCTTATAGACTTGGGAAGGCAGAGTTGGAGGCTGAGGCTGCAGGTTCTGGAACCATCTCACCAGCTGTTCATCCTGGTTCTGCTGCATCCCAGCTGTGCGGTGTCTGAGGCCACTCTACCCTTCAGTTTCTTTTTATAGCAAATGGGAATATTGGAAGTACGCTTTTGTGTGACATTATAAAGATTAAATAAGACACAATATACTCAAAATGGTCCTTGGAATATAGTACATGCTCAATAAATTCTATCATCTATCTATCTATCTATCTATCTATCTATCTATCTATCTATCATCTATCTATCTATCTACCTATCTGTCTACCTACCAACCTGTCTACCTACCTATCATCTATTATCTATCATCTATTTATCTACCATCTATCTATCTATCAATCATCTTTCTATATATCATCTGTTATCTATTATTTATTATCTATCTATCTCTCATCACCATTCTGGTACTGAACACCCTTCTATAATCACCAGGTCAGAAAACCCAGAAGAAAATTCTGAAGCTTGGTTGACAGGAAGGTAAAAAGCCTTTTTACCATACAATCAAAGAATGAGATGCCTTTTGCTGGTGGCCCACGGAGATGTACAAGTGGCAGACTTCTCTGCTGGAGGAAACATTTCTTTCTAATTTTGACTCCAAACTAGACTTTCCTTCCAACGAAAGATGGGTTTCCAGCCAAGATATCTCCTAGCTGTTGGGGTGTAGCAACTACAGCAGAGCGAACATAGCCAAGAACAGAAATCGTATCACAGAACGAAGCATGTGCTTCTGTGTCTAAGCACTCATGTGCATGCTCATGTAGGGGTGGCTGTGGGGTGCATGCACATATGTGCAGGTGACTGTCTAGAAAATAGCCTTAGATATCTTTCTTTCTTCTTATTATTTTGTTAGATATGGTCTCTTATTGGCCTGGAACTCTCTAAGCAGATTAGGCTCTCCACAGGGCCCCACAGGCTCCTTGTGCTAGGAACCTGTTTTGTGTACCACCACACCTGGGTTTTTTTTTTTTTAAATATGGCTTTCTGGGGACCTAACAAAGGCCCTCAGGCTTGAGCAGGAGTGATTAGACTTCATGTTTTAGGCAAGATTTTAGGTTCACAGCAAAAATGAACACAAGCCACATATTTTCCACATATGCCTGACCCCACAAAGGAGGCCTCCCGAGCTATGAGCACCTTATTCAAATAGTATATTTTTATCAGTAAATCAATTTTTATTATTATTATTATGACTATAGACTATTATCCTAAGTTTTTATTAAGGTTTTATATTAATATTTATAGTTTATATTAAGGTTGATTCTTGGTGTTGTACATTATCGGTGCTCTAGCCATTTGGAAACTATATACAATATATGTTTATGTAATACACATACAGTTTAGGTACTCTGGTTTCCTGAGAATTTTGTTTATTTGGAGTCTGTGGAGCTGGCTTTCAGTATAGGACTCCCGTTTGTGAGAGAAGTGGCAGATGCCGATGGCTCTGGGACACTTTGGAGGGCATGGGGATTGATGATAGATGGCATGTGTGCACATGACATCTATGTAAAACATGTCTGCTTGCCCAGAGATGAAAAACTGCTCACCTTGGCACAACAGGCGTGATATTCATTTGGAGGCTCGTGCCTAAGAAAGATAAATCCTTCTGTCACTGCGCATAGAGATAAGAAAGACCACACGACAGTTTCCCATTGATAAAAGATTCTGTCTGTATTTTAAAGGAATTTACTTTCTTCCTCTTTTCTGATACCCACATGAGTTAAGGCACAGATAGACTATCTTTCATGTTTTTGTCAGAATGTGTTATTACGGTGGTGCCAGTGGCTCAATTGCTTCATTTAGGGAGCTAAACTGAGATGTACGCTGCACGTGAGCCAGGGCCTCCGGAGTTAAGAAGCTTTACCTGGAAGCACCCATGGCCAAGAAGGAATTAACAAGAACTCATCTGTAAGGGGATAGCTGCAGGCTAAGATCTCCTTGGCCATTCTGCTGACTAGGATGCTTTTGCAAACCCCACTGGGGAGGCACTACATATATATTGTAAGTATTATAAGGTAAGCAGGCATCCAATTAAGTGCCACCCAGGTGATGTTGCAACAAAAAGTTGAAAAATCACAAGAGGTTCAGAGGTCCAATGTACCAGCCTTGTAGGGTATGGGGCATAGGTAGAAGTCCTCTCCCTCCACTGAGGTCTGAAGCTACTCCTGCCTTGCCTCATCCTTTCAGAGCATCTTAAGCAAAGAAGCTTCTGCACTTCATCAGCTTCACAAGTGGACTTATCTATGGACAAGAAGACACACTGGCTATTTGCTGCCAGTATTCACATATGCTTGTCATATAAATACACATATGTGTCTATGATAATCACATTTGAATATATATATATATATATATATATATATATATATATATATATATATATATATATAGAGAGAGAGAGAGAGAGAGAGAGAGAGATATGGGGCGTGGTGTGGGGAACCTCATGTAGCCGAGGCTGGCTTCAAATTCATAACATAGTTGGGGATAGCCTTGAACTTCTGATCCTCCTGTCTCCGCTTCCCCAGCAGGATTATAGGCATGTGCCACCTTGCTGGTTTATACAATGCTGAGGACCAAACCCCAGGGCTCTGTGCATGATAGGCAAATGCTCTGCCCTTATTGGTTTTGTTTATTGACTATAAATGAATCCTCTTAACGAACTGAAGGAAACACCTTCTCCATTTTAAAGGTTCAGTAACCAAGGTCCCAGTAAGCCTTAGGCCTGAGTGAGCCTGTCAGTAACAACCCCTGCACTATATGTGGTCTCTCAAACCTTCTCTTCTAGAATCTTGCCATCACCCATGAAGGAGAAAAGTCTATGTTCCCTTTTCTTGAGCCTGGGAAGATCTCATAGTTGCCTTCATGGATACAGTGTGGCAGAGGTGGTCTGCATGGTTGCTGAGGCAAACTAAGAAGGTGGCACAGTGTCCCTAATCCTCACCTGGTGGCCTTCTTCCTTGGAACCCAGCCATCCTATGGTGAGGAGTGATTTACAGAAGGACAGCATGGAGAGGAAGTGAGTCTCCTAGTGGTGAGCCAGTGTCAACCACTAGACTTGTGAGTGAACAGAAGGCTCCACACGCTTCCAGCTCCCAGCCTTGAGTCTTCTAGCATGGTCCTTCACGGAGATGCTCAGCCAATTCATCCTTGTTATTTCTTTGGGATCTCTGGGCCATCTTTAGCCTACAAGTTTTGGATTGATTTTCAATACATGTATCATAATACTTTACCTTTCCGTGTCTTAGTTTTTTCATCTGAAAAATGGGAATAACAACAGACACCATTCTGTGTGTGTGGTCATCAGGATTTAATGTATACAAATTACTCATAGAAGAGTAGGTGGGAGGGAGCATATATATTGTGGGGCATGTTAGGGACAACTCACTCAGTGTCCTCTTATGAAACAGTATCTAATATTTGCACAGGACTTTCTATGGACGGAGTATTGTCCTGTAGACTTTATATCTAATACCTTTAAGTCATCACAATAACCTAAGCATGTGGCTACTATTTGAATACTTATTATGGAGAGATAATGGGCATAGTATAGAATTAGTCATTTATAAAGGGAGCGATTCATCGTTACTTCACATTTAACAGACTGTAAGTATCTTCTCTGTTTAGTGCCCACACATTTCATCACTCCAACAGGAAGCACGGGCACTGCTTTAAAAAACACTTTATACATGAAATGAAATGACTTGGCTGTTGTCAGACATAACACACTAGGGTTCCAGAGTCTGTGGTTTTTGCTGCCACTCTGCATTGCCTACAGTTCCCGAGTGCAATTGCTGGGTTGAAGGGACCTGTCTGTCTACAGTCACACAACTAAAAAGTGGCAGGCTCTGGACAGCTCTATTTCCGTAGCTTGTGTATTTCCCTCTGGGATAAAAATTCCAGTCGTGCTCCCCAAAGGGGTGGAGCTCTTGAGTCAACATATGTCCCCAACATATCCACGATCATAGGACCTGAGACTCTGAACACAACAACTGACATCTTCCTTAGATTAGCTGTGCCTCCCTTCAAGAGATCACCCTGAGACAGTTTGTTGACTGTTGATATTTTCACGTAGAAGGAGTGGGTAGGGAGGGTCACTGGACCTACACCTCAGATTCCTGTTCTTCTCGCCAGCCTTTACTATGCATTTCTGTCCTAATGGCAGGCGCCTGGAAGTGTTAGAGCATATGCTCTGAGGGTGGTTAATTGAAGGGAGACTTATCTATGTAGCTGTAGGGAGGCCTTCACCCCTGCTAGGTGAAGACTCTCCAGTGCTGCTGCTTCTGTGGTTACACATGATCCTGTATGTAGCTCCTTACCCATCCGTGCCATGATGGTAAGCTCTGTAAACTCATTGGTTCCCCTGGGTAAACTTTGACTTATTATTCAAGCTTTGTAAGGAACAAGGCACTTGTCATCCCTTGCCTGAGGCAAAATGGCTCCATGACAGAACCAAGCATATATTGTCCAAAATGCATAATTCTTCTTCCTTGTGCTGCAGCAAGCATTTTGGTAATGGCTTCTTCTAGAACTGTCTTGGGCTTCCTGAACCATGACAAATTTCTGTAGCTGCAAACACTTGACCCATAGAGGGGTTTACAGCACTCATCCCTAGAAACACTAGTGTATAACTGCCCTCACCAGCGTCAGTTCTGAGCCCTGAGACTTAGCATAGATGGGACTCATCACTCTGCCTTGCCTTCCCTGTGTCACACTGAATAAAATCAAGGAACCCTAAATGTGTGGGAAACAGATTCAAGGCGCTGTGTGTGAGGAGGTTGTAGCTATTAGGGCCCTGTTGGAGGACATAGATTAAAGCTGATTTGGGTTGGTGTGGGTGGGCAGGAGGCTGATTCTATGGGCCAAGGAACCCCCTAAAGATAAAATGGCAAGAGCTGAGGATGGTGCACAAATAAGTGTTCGGCTGTGAGTGGCAAGGGGCGGTCTTGCCATTTGGATATTGGAATATTCAGTTGAAAGCTTTGCTTCTTGCTGCCTTGGGCCTCACACAGCAAACACACCACAGATATGACAAGGAGAAGAACACCTGGGTCCTGAGGAAAGGTGTTGAGTGCTAAGAGTAATCGTGATGGACGAGTCATCTCCAGGGAGCTGTCAGTGCTGACCCATCGCCAGCAGACCATGCTGTGTGCTTCTGCTCTTTGTCATTTATAAAGGGAGCGATTCATCGTTAACTTCACATTTAACATGCTGATCTGCACACACCACCCAGCTGCAGCACACAGGAGAGAAAGGATGGAGGCCCTGGATTCAGTTACATCCTGGTGTGAGTCCTGCCTCCCTGAGTCTCAGTTTCCCTTTATGTGTCATGGGCCCAATACTTTTTTCATTTATTTTTATTATTGTGTGGTAGGCACATGTTTATGTGTTTTGTTGCATGCATTCCATTGTGAGCAAAGGTATGCATGTCTGCACATATGTATATGGTGGCTGGAGGTGAACATTTTCCCCCCTTACTTTCTCACGTTATTTTTAAATTAAGTTGTATTTATTCATTCCTTTAGTGTGTGTGTGTGTGTGTGTGTGTGTGTGTGTGTGTGTGTGTGTGTGTTGCACATATCATAATCAGAGCAACTCTAGGGAGTTGATTCCTTCTTGCCACTTTTACTTGGATTCCAGTGACCAGACTCAGGCCACCAGGCATTTCATGGCAAGCACATGTACCCACTGAGCCAAACCTACATGCTGACTTGACCTTAGCTTTTGAGACAATGTATCTAACTGATACTGTACCTTCCTGGTCTGGCTGGAGTGGCTGGTCAATGAGTTCCAGGGATCTTCCTGTCTCTATTTTCCTACCCCAATCTGGGATTGCACATATGTGCTGCTCTGTCCAGATTCTGCTGTGGGTGCTGGAGATCCAAATTCATGCTTGCAGAGCAAGCGCTTTACCAACTTAGCCATCTCCTCAACTGGCTTACTAAAAATACAACAGCAAAGCAGTGTGCAAAATGTCTAACACACTGTGGGCACTCAGGAAAGGCAGCGTGGCTTACTGGCTTAAGAAGGTGGAGGATCTCTAGCTAAGGGCCCAGGAATTAACCACCAACCTAAATTTTAACCTTGACCTCCACAGAATTCTCTCGGACCAGCTAAACCAGTCATGCCCTTACCGTGTGCGCGCTCACTTTCCACAAACATTTGGTTCAAAGATTTGAATCAACGTTAGTGTTTTATTCTGGTGGCAATTAGCAGTTCCTAAGTCACGTTATAAATCCAGTTTGCATGTGCCACATTGAGACAGGGCTGGCATTACAAAACTTAATTCTGGCAGGTAAGCATCGCAGTCACTCAGTGGAGCTGCAATCTGGTAATGGAAAAGTGTTTCATTTTAACTATGAAATTTAACACAAAGAATACAGCTGCTCAGGAGCGCACTGACAGTGTATGTTAATTTGATTTATAGACATGCAATGTACCGTGCCTAATATTCAATGCTGGAAGACTTCAGTAAGCCTAATACCAGCACCATAAATGAGAGACGAACATTATGGGTTAGCTTCACATGTGTGAGTGCACCTCCTTCCAGGAGAGGAAACAGCAGAGCCACTTTGAACAAGAGAAACAAGAAGGAAACGGTCGCCTGTGCGGGTGGGTGAGGGCTGGGCTTTCTCACACAGGGCACGGCTTGTCTTGGCCTTCGTACCATGTGTCTGACCGTTGGCACATTTACAACCGTCTTCTCAGGAAAACCAAGTCTGTGGAGTGGGAACCGGCTTAGGGCTCCCATTTGGTTTAAGGCGTCTTGAAGGTCACGCTTCAGTATTCTGAGCCCATCAGGAATTCTGTGGAGCAAACTCACACTTCAGTCGATGCCCGTGTGGGATGCCCATGAGGAAAAGAGCTTCTATGGCATATGCGCCATGTGTAGGATGTTGCATGCCTTGTGCATACTGTGTGTTGTGTGGATGTGCATGTGTTGTGCATGCCGTTGTGTGTGTTGTATGTGTTATGCACGCTGTATGTATGTTGTATGTGTGTTCCCACTGGATTCCACAGCAAGGGCTACTGCTCACATTTACTTTGAGCAAGCGCTGTTGGGGGACCTACACTAACCCTGTCACGTTCTCCTCTTCACTGTTGTTTTGGTTCCACTGTACCATGTCCTTCCATAGGATCCCATGTTTGAACACTTGGTCCTTAGCCATTGGCACTGTTTGGAGAGGTTCTGAACCTTTCAGACTTGGAGCATCACTGGTAGATGTAAGGCTGTAGGTTAGTTGTGCTTTGAAGGTTGTAGGCTGGCATCACTTCAGTCCAGCTCTCTGCTTCCTTATTGGGGACCTGATGGAAAAGCCTCTGGTTACTGCTGCCACACTCTTCATTAGCTCTTGCTCTGTGTTTTCCTGCTATGACGAACTGGGACCTTTCAAACCATGAGCAAGACTGAATCACTCCTTATTTAATTTGCTGCTTTTATGTATTTTATTACAGCGACAGACAAGCGCCTGACACAACTGGTCTACACAATAGTAAAAAACAGTGCGTTAAAGGATAGAAAATAGGAAAAAGTAGAATGCAAAATCCAACTACAATCTTCCAGCTCCTATATTATTAGGATTCTGCTAATTTGAACAATTTAAAACGTGTGTCTGTTCTGGTCTTTCCTTAGGGCTCTGTATGAGGTCTGCCATGGACATCACCAGAATGGGTAGTTACTAATACCACCAGCCTATTCTTTAACACCCCTGCCCAGCAGGGTGTGCCTGTTGGCTCCTCCCACAGCCCAGTGGCATCTCCTGCTGGCTGTCTTGTCCCTGTCATGGATCTCCCTGGTCCTGTACTTGTGCCTCCTCACCTGTTCTGTCCGTGCTCTTCACCCTGCTCTTTGATTCCAGGTTGTTGGGATCTGGAATCTTCTGATCATATGGAGATTATCTATTCTGGTACATACATCACTTGTCATAAAGTAGGCTCCATGTCAATGCCTGTTAGTGGCTTCCATCTCTGTGTAATTACAAGGAAGCCTCTGGGGTCACCTGGTGGTCAGGAAGGAGCATCAAGGCAAACTAGACCTGGCTGGTTCCTCTGCTCTGTCTCCTGCCACTTTAAACCAGTGACAGCCTCTAGACCATATTGTCCACTGCTCCAGCTTTGCCTCACAGATCTGATGCATGCCATTTTTGGCATCTTCTAAATCAGAGCTATAAGGAGAAGGGAATTCTGGGAAATGCCATTCCCTGAGCATCCAAGTTGATCGTATAGAATAATTCAGCATGAGGCTTGCCTCTGAGAAGTGGAGTGGGAGTACATATGAGATGTGATGCTCAGCATAGAAGCCCAGAGCTAGGAATCTCTCAACACACACACACACACACACACACGCACACGCACACACACACATACATACACACACACACACACATACACACACACACATGCACACACACATGCACACACACATACACACACACATACACACACACACACACACACATGCACGCACACATGCATGCATGCATGCATGCACATGCATAGGCACATTGCACATAGGTGTGCACATGCACATCAAAAAGAAAACCAGAACCTCTTGACTTTTATAAACCCTTAGTGTGTTTCTTCATATCTTCCCGTGTAATACTTGTTCACTGCTTTCATGATGTAATCATTTTCCTCTAGGTATTGCTAATTATCTCATTTATTTAAAAAAATAGCATAAAGATGCTTATATATATTTGCACATGTATGCATGTCTATCATGTGTTTATATGTGCATATATGTTTTGGGTCTATGCAATTCACCCCAATCTGGTTTATTCTGCAGGCCCTATGCTTTTAATGATGGTTCTTTAACCTATGCCAAAGACACCCAGGGGACAGGAGAGCCCAGAAGGAGGGCTTGGTGAGAGAACGACGGAAAGTAAACTCCCTGGGAGATAAAACTCATGCAGCACACAGGGGTGCTTTGTTCCATTAATTTTTATAGGGAGAGGCACGTCCCCCACTGCTTTATCCTGCCTCTCCCTCAGGCACAAAGCCAACTGTGTGTTCTCATACTGACATCTCTGCAAATAGCTGGGGAAGGGAGAGGCAAGGTTGAGATAACTGCACCCAGTGCGGAAGCCACGTTCTGAAATCCTTGCCTTGCTCCTGTTGGTCCTGGGTCTCTTGCTATTGAGTTTGGACCGTCTGGATTTTAGTTTCAATTAGACTGACCAGCTAAAGGCTGATATACAGAGAAGAGAGGAAGCCGTCGGAGTGAAGATCTGCCTTTCTTAGCGACACCAAGTATCCCCAGCATGGGACACTGCACCATTGGGGAGGGGAGTGGTAGTGAATGAGTTACCCAGAATGCACCTGAGATGCTTGAACAATTTCTAGACAGAATAGGACAGAGATCATTGCCTCCCTCATTGCCTGTAAACTAGTCCTCAAAAGAGCAGTGTCTTGGAATTTAGTCAGGTTTTCCTGGAGCCTAGTGACCTCTCTTCTTTGCTACCCCCTGCCCTGGTGCTTTGCTGGCTTCTTATGGGAGGGACTCAAGAATTGATTTGTACCCCTAGGGACTTGCCCTCCAGCTAGCTTGGAGTAGAACCTTCCACACTTGCCAGTTCCTTCAACTTCCCTACAACACATCTAACTCTGCTTTCTTTTCTTTCTTTTTCAAGACAGGGTTTCTCTGTATAACCTTGACTGTTCTGGACTTGGTTTGTAGACCAGGCTGGCCTCGAACTCACAGAGATACACCTGCCTCTGCCTCCCTGAGTGCTGGGATTATAGGCATGAGCCACTAAACCCAGCCTGCCCCTGCTTTCTGTTCTTCCCCTAGTTTGCTCTGCTCCAGTCAATACAATTGCCTCTTGTTGATGTTTGACTACCACAGCATTTGGATGGATGTTCCCTGTCTGGAGTGTCCTTCCCCAGGGAGCTCAGTGACAACCCACTCAGCATCTCTGTTTAAATCTGACTTCTCATCCACGATGCCCGGGGCCAAGCTACAGTTTCCCTTGTCCCTGTACATATGCGACTGGGGATCCTTTGCTTGCTTTTCCTGCACAGCATCTATTGGCTTCCAGAACACTGTAAGTTCTTCTCCATCACATCTTTCTGCTTGTCACTGTTTACACATACCTACTTCTCTGTCACTGAAAAAAGTAAGCCCTTCACAGGCTGCCATTCTGGCCTGCTTTGTTCACTGACGTGACCATGACCTCAGTACCTACAGGTGGCTTACAGTAGCTTTTTGTTGATATTTGTTGGACAACAGCTCATGAAGAAAATGCTTGGAGTTCTTTCACATGTTTGCACATGAGGCAAAGGCAACTTCCAGTCCAGTGAGAACTGAATGGAAAGAACTCCTCAAATTTTCTCCAGGAGCATTCCTGCACCGTTCACTGGGAGCGCTCATAATACTGAAACTCACAAGGCATGATGAGCATGTGAGTTCTAGCCATTGTCTGCTGCTTCATAGAAGCCACATGTCTTGTATTCAGGCTTCATTGAGGCTTTAGGCAAGCAAAGATGATGTCTTTGGAAGACCCAAGGGATGTGTTGAAAGCCCTGTAACTGGTGAATGTCATAGAGGAACCCCACACCACAAATCCTGATAGCTTGTCTTTTCTTCTCCGTCTCAAGGAGTTGCTTCTACATACAAGCTGCTCTTGGGACCCAAAGAGGAAGGTCAAGGCAGAATGGCAGGAATGCCACCCAGAAGTGGGGACCACAGAGGTTCCAAAGTTGTCATATAATGAGGTGACCACGAGGCTTACCTGACCATGTGTGGGTTTTTGTTTGTTTGTTTGTTTGTTTTTTGTTTTTGTTTTTAATGTCTGTGTGTGGGATTTCAGAACAAGTGAGGAGGTGCTGTTGGTAGAAATTTTGCTACTTATTATTTAATTTTCTTGGCATAAATAGCATAAGCAGCATCAATTAACATGGAGAGCACTGGCTGCAATGTTAGCATGGACTGTAGGTAACACTGTTTACAGCCTGTCTGGTTTGCCTGAGCTGTGTGTGTGTGTGTGTGTGTGTGTGTGTGAGAGAGAGAGAGAGAGAGAGAGAGAGAGAGAGAGAGAGAGAGAGAGAGAGACGGAGGGAGGGAGGGAGGGAGGGAGAGAGAGAGAGAGAGACAGAGAGAGAGAGACAGAGAGAGAGAGAGTGCACGTGCACACACGCGCATGTGGTGGGGTTCTTTAGCAGAACAATTCTCTTTCTTCTGAGAAAGGGTCACTCTTTGTAGCCAAGGCTGGCTTTGAACCCCAAGTCCATCTGCCTCAGCCTCCTGAGTGTTGTGACAAGCGCATGCCATCATATGTCTCTTTGGAGTAGGAATTCTTAGCAGGAGGTAATGGCTGCCATCATTGGATGTTGGAAGGATGGCATCTCCATAGGTGGAGGTCAGAATGCTGCCCAACATCTACAAGACACGGAGCATTCCCATAACACATCATACCCTGGTCCAGGTATTGGGGTGCCGAGCAAGCTGGAGAAATCTTAGGAGTTCCTAAGCATGGCAGGAATGCAAAACTGTTTCTGTCTTCATTCTCCCACTGTTTTTCTGGATCCCTAGTCTCCCCTCCCAGCCGGAGGGAGGAGAAAGAGGGCTGGAAATCTCCCTTTAGAATGTTTCCTAGGAATTAATTGGCAGAGGGAACAAGGAGTTCCAGCTTCCCACGTCCGTCAGCTCACCACCTGCTGCAGCGTCAATTATGTCTCAGCCCACGCCACGCCCGAAGGTGGAGAGCTACTGTGTGGTGCGTGTTGATGTGGGTCCGCAGCCTGGAGACACCTTCCAACGAGCCAGGGATGAGAGGTGAGCAGCCAGGGAGGGCCAGTGCTCCATGCTATCAGCTGCCTACGAGCCCAGGGCGCTGTGTAACCCCACAGGAACTCCTAGGCTGAGTCTCTACCTCTGACAGCTCCCTGAAATCACAAGAATGCCTACGGATATTTGTTCTAACTCTTCCAATCGGTATTGAAATACTTTCCAAATGAGGAATAATGCTGTCAGCTATTACTCTGAAAATTAGCATATGCCCGCCTGCCCGTTCGCTTCTTTCACCAATGAAGTCAGTTACATGTCTCTCATATAGAAGGCTTTCCAGATCCCAGAGAATAGTATTAGTAATGGTCCGCCTCCCCTCCTCACACATACAGGTTTTCCTTGAATATTAGAGCTGAACATGAATAACCTACTTTAAAGAGAATTTATTCTGCAATACTGGTCAGTAGACAAGGAAGTAGAAATCCTTAAATAATTGAGATTAGTCCTCAAACTGCAAGATGTTTATTAAGAGCCCAGAGATCCTTTTGTTGTTATTGTTCATTAAGGATGAACCAAACTAGCAGCTAGTATAACAGAGGTTTCTCTTGTTTAGATAAAGCTTACTTTGCAGAACGCTAAATGCATAGCTCTGAGCAGGCAAGGCAACCGGTCACATCACAGACGTTAGGCCCTTCTGCTGCTCTGCCTTTGTCTGAAGGACATTGTAGCCACTGCCTGGCTTTCCCTTTCCTTTCAAGGAACCTACATTTAAATGTCACAGCAGGCTCTTCTTCCAGGTGAAATCCTTAAATTCTGGTGTTCCTTGAGGTTCCCGTGGAATCCTCCACCTTTCCCCGTACGTTCGTTCTCCGGAGGTGACGTCAGCACTCCTTTGCAGTCAGTTGCTGTTTGGAATCAGTCTCTTTGATGATGCATGCCAAATCCGTCTTCAGCCCTATGTGTCTGTGTCGAGTGAGTCTAGGCTTGGGTGGTGGGAAGAGCAGGGCTGAGGTTGGATGGTGACTATTGTCTTTGTGGGTTGAATGTGTGTCGCTGGGTAGGAGTCTGATCTCTTTTCCCACATCCTGAGTCCTGTCAAGCCCTGTGCTCTCTCAAGATTTAGCACAGCACCCAACAACTTCAAACAGGAGGAGTGAGTAAAGAAGGGGACTTGAGAGGTGTGGCGTTCCCACAAAATGCTTCCAGCACAACCAGATAATGGCTCCAACTATAGCAACTGCAGTTATTTACCATCCATCCAGGGCACTCCCAGTCTTGGTTGTACAGTAGAATAATCTAGAGGCTTTTTATAGCCAAAGAGGTTCAGTGTTTCTGAACCAAGATATCAGGATGATGTAGGAAGGCCTGCCATTGGCTTTGTTGGTTGCCTGTCCGAAAAACTAATAGCTTGTGAGGAATCAACTAGTTGGTTTGTTTTTCTGTTAGATCACATCTCTAGCATTCAGTAGGAAAACTGCGTCATTCGTGTAGTCACTGGTTTAGTACCACTGTCACAATGGCAGGTGACTGCTGTGTGATAAGGTTAGTCACTGCCTGCTGTATGAACCCAATTCCTACATTTTTTGGTTTGTTTGTTTGGTTGGTTTTTTTTTCCAAGACAGAGTTTCTCTGTGTAGCCTTGGCTGTCCTGGACTCATTTTGTAGACCAGACCAGACTGGCCTCGAACTCACAGAGATCTGCCTGCTTTTGCCTCCCTGAGTGCTGGGATTACACATGTGCACCACCACACCTGGCTGTCATATGTATTTTCTGCTAAATTTCAAAATGTGTGTGTGTGTGTGTGTGTGTGTGTGTGTGTGTGTGTGTGTGTGTGTGGTAGATTTTTGCTGATCTACTAATATGTGTGTATGTCTTGGATACCCACTTCATTCATTATTTAAAACAGAAAGCATGATTTATTTAACTGCGTTGAGGTTGAGGAGGAGCACAGTGATGAACAAAATGGATGAATGTCCTTGCCCTCACAGAATTCAGTCCTTGGAGGAGACGGTCCATAGACGGGATGGATAAGTAAGATTTAGGATATGGCCAGATGGCAGCAGGGCTATCCTAGCTATGCTAAGTACCTATTGCTGTGTAACAAATCTCCTCCAAACAGAAAGCCTTAGAAGAATAATAACATATTTGTTCACAGCTTCTGTGGGCTGTAAGTCAGAGGGTTGCTCAGCTGGGTGTGTATGGTTCAGACTTTGTCATGAGATGGAGTAAAACCTGGCTCTGTGCTAACATGACTTGCTAACATGACTTCCTGGGGCTGGAAGATGCTTCTGTAGGAGGGCCTCAGTTCTTCTGCAGATGCTGGCTTCCAGGAAGGAGGAGAAAGCCACACCCCTGTACGTGCAGCAGTCGTTCCTGTACATTCTATTAAAAGAAGAGTCCTTTTTTTTTTTTTTTTTAGTCACACAAAAGTTAGAGACTATAACACAGCAGAGGGATGAGAAGTGAATAGCTGGTGAAGGCTGGGTGACATTGGTGGCAGGGTGACAAGGAGAGAATTTACCAAGAAGGCCAGACTGGAGTGGAAGTTTAGGAGAGGCTGACATGGTTGGCCTTGGGGTACAGGTTAAGTCAGGAAGGTAGCTAGGGGCCATGGGAGGACCAAGAGCAGGTCTTCAGAACTCTTGTCGGGACCTTGGTTTTTCCTCTGAGGGAATAGGAGTTAATAGAAGCTTTTGAGGGTGATAATTTTATGTTCCATGCAGTATAAGGTATAGGGAGCAAAGCAAAACCAAAGAGACCAGTCGTCAGCTGGTGGCAGTTAAGAGCGAGTGGTGGCGTGGGTGTGGTGACTGTATGGGCACAGGAGACATGGAGGGTGGTGGCTGATTTGAAATGTAGGCTTCAAGATTTGGTGGGTGTGGGCTGTGAGGATAGAAAGGAAACCGAGGACCACTGCAAGGGCTGTACACACTTGGCGTATGCTGTGGTGCTGAGGGAGTACTGTCTGTCTCCAGACGCTGAAAGCACAAAGCAAATGCAAATCGACTGTGAGGATGGACTTGTTTTTTTTTTTCTCGAATCCTTATAAACCAGAAAATAGACACCAAAGCAAACATGCACTCCTTGGCTTCTCGTCTATTTATTTATTGTCTATTATCATCCAGAAAAATTTAGAGAAAGAATTGGGCCCCAGAATTTTCCCTGGCCATTACGGCTGGTGACCTAACAGGGCCAACAAGGATAGTTCCTAAAAGTGCCTATAAATGACTAAATGTCTATGACATCAGAGAGCAGAACTTCAAAGAGGGCCTAGAAGGTGACCTCCTGCATGAAAAAGGTGTTGTAAAAACGTTATAAAAAAGAAATCTATACCACACTGTCCTCTGTGCCAGACAAAGTAGGATGGTCTTGGTCATTCAGTCAAATGTTTCCCTTTTTAATGCTTGAAAATTAATTTATTTACTAGGTACACCTATTTATTAATAGCCTGATATGTTCTAGGTGTGTGCTGGCTAGTTTTAAATATCAGCTTGTCAGAACTGTGAAGAGAGCCTGAATGAGGCTTAGGTAAGATTGGCCTCTGGATATGTCTATGGGGGATTGTTTTGATAGATGCACCCAGCCCACTGTGGGTGGCACCATTCCTTGGGCTTGCAGGCAGGTGTGTGTATGTGTGTGTGTGTGTGCGCATGCATGTGCCTGTGTGTGTGCGCGCACACGTGTGTGTGTGTATGTGTGTGTGTGCATGTATGTGTGTGTGAGTGTGCACATGCATGTGCCTGAGTGTGTGTGTGTGTGCATGTATGAGTGTGAGTGTGCACATGCATGTGCCTGAGTGTGTGTGTGAGTGTGTGTGAGTGTGTGTGAGTGTGTATGTGAGTGTGTGTGTGTGTGTGTGTGTGTGTGTGTATGTGTGTGTGAGTGTGTGTATGTGCATGTGTGTGAGTATTGTACTGTGCTGGGAAGGAGAAAGCTAGATGAAACAAGCAAGTAGCATGGGTCTGCTTTTTAACTGTGATTATGTCACCAGCTGCTTCACCATGACTTCCCTGCTGTGCTGGACTTTCACATGGAACTGTAACTGAATGAACCCCTTTGTCTCTCCTGCAGTGGCTTTTGGTCAGGGTGTTTGATCACAGCACCAGAAATGAAACAAGGAGAGATGCTATCCAAGATTCTGACTTGAGGCAGGCATAGAATTAGGTTGAACCACATGAAATTGCTGACTTTGACCACTTGGGGTCTACTAAAATGCTACTTTCGTATTGTTCAAGATTCTATTTTATAAAAAATGCATGTGCAGGCTGCCTGCGCTATACGCCGCTGACGCACATACTCGCACCCAATGATTGAAGGTCCCTCCGCCTTCAGTCTGTAATCATGCTGCTCTGCTTAATGACACCGTTGTTCTTATTTCTGTACTAATGCTTGCCACCCCTGCCTGTTTTAATTTCGGCTCCCTTCCCTCTTTTCCGGTCCTCTGTGTAAATGGAACACAGCTGTTTCCTGTCACCTGTGTGCCCGGTGTCCCTTCATGTACTTGAAGCTATCTGTGAGGTCGGGTTATGAGGTAGGACTCGGCCTGAGGATGTCCTTTGTCACTATGCACACCAGAGCTCAGCCGGTTAGAGAAGCCGGGTCTGAGCCAGATGAGCCAGCCATAGTGCGACGCTGGGCCCCAGCTGTGGGGATCTTGCAGGACCACTCCATCTAACACGTTTGTGACAAGCATAAGCTGCTGGTAATGGTGCCTCGGCCTTCAGGGCAGCTTGAGGCAAGGCCAGTTTCCTAGTGGCGGCCATCATTTGATAATGCTCTACAATTTCTTACTTCAGAACCCAAGGTCTGTGCGCCCACCAAACTGTCTCTAGGCGCACCGGCAATTTTGCTTAAGACTGCAGCAAGACGCGGTGTGTTTTCCTCCCTCCCTTGAATTCACCTGCATTAAAAAAATAAAAATAAAAATTCCAATACAACATATGCTCAGCTCTGCACTGCTCGCAGACGTAACATCTTATCACTCCGCTGGGAAGTTCCTCTCCCCCTATTCTGCAGCCTTTTTTTCATGCTCTCCAACTTCATTTTACATTATCTTCTTCTAGACAACAGCATTCTCGAAGCTTCTCCTGAGTTAAGTAACACAGTTACACCGGAATAGCTGCAGGATGTGTCCGGACTGGAAACACAATGATCGCGCTGTGGGAAACAAGGAGGCCATTATTTTTGCTGTCTTACTTAATTAGTATTACGCACAGCACGACTTGGGTCTGATCCATACCCAGTTTATTGGGGAGAAACACTATGAGGTAGAAAGAATATGTGCAGATATTGAGAAAAAAAAAAGCAAAGAGATTTTTAGGGTTGGTGGTGGTGGTACATAACCAGCTAACTGAACGGAGGGGGCATTACCTCGCACCTGCATGCTCAGAGACTCATCAGATGGCCTCAAAACCCATTAGACTGTGCTTTCACTCTTTCTTTATTACATTTGGCGACAGGAGCAGTGGCTGATTCTTACAATCTCTATTGTTTGATTGCATCCAGTGCCTCTCAGAAATCTGGGTCCCTGAGTCCAGTTCCAACTCCAAATGGAACTGGTGCAAAGGGAAGGACGGAGCTGGCAGGTCCTTGCCAGGCAGGGAATGTACTCCATTCAAAGCGCATCTCCCTTTAATGAGGATCCTGATGTGGCTCTCATTCCTCTGCAAGTACCAGGCTGCATCCGGAGTGATGGCTGCACTTGATGGATAATTTATGCAAACAGAACACAAACAAGAAGTCATTAAGCCACCCAACAAGGGTCCTTGACTTTTGCAAAACCAAACAGTTATTCTGATCCTGATGAGTTTAATTTTACTTTGGGTTGAGTACCGATGAATACATTATATTTAAAATAAATATAATATTATCAATATTCATGATCAAACTGAATGTCATTTGGTGTGTTTCTTTTTAAGTTATAAGCAGAGCTTGATGCTCGTAGAATCACAAAATGTGCATATCTGGGCCTTTAATCCTATGCTAAGCCTGTTTCTCATACATCCTAGGGTAGCCAGAGGAGACAGGAGAAGGAGGGTGATGCTTTATTTGCACATCTGTAACAACTTGATTTCCCCTAATTTTCTATTGTCTTCTCTAGAATATATATAAATGTAAATTTGATATAAGGAAACAATAACCCAATGTACAATGTAAAGAAAATTGATGTTGAATGTGATTTGGCTATCTAGTGATTAAAAGCTACTTACAAGGAAATTAAAATGTAAAAAGAAAAAAAAAACCGGCATAATGCCTTTGTTGTAATTCAAGGACCATGTAGGTGTACAATATTTGGATGTCAGTTTACATAATAGGCTGTGTTTCCCCATGCTTTCCAGATGCCTGGCAGTTTATTTTAGTAATTTTAATTTTATTAGAACAGCATCCTATGATTCGGTTGCTTGTGTGGCAATTCTAGAAGCATTCACGTGAAAATCATTAAAGCCTAAATGGTCCTGGCAGGTAATCTCACCGTCTTTTCATCTTCTATCCCCAGGAAGGTGGCCTCTGTTGATTGTTTAAAAGAAAAGAAACGCTGTTATCCTAGGTGCAAATAAAAATGATGCACCCCAGTCCTTTCCCAGAAGAAAGGGACCTGCAAGCCTCAGACGTGAAAGCTTCCCTGGGAAGGACTTTTGCCTCCAAAACAACAGGAGCCCTCAGGTCCTTCAGGTTCAGTCAACCCTTGAAGGAACAAGGCCCCACCAGCTGTGATGAGCAAGCCTCCCTCACTGAGGGCTAGGGCAGCTGTGCCCTGTACAGGCACTTCTTCTGTCACTTGAGAGGGACACAAGAGGCAAGAGAATCTGGCAACTCAGACCCTCATTTCAGGGATGGACTCTCCTGTGGATCCCTGTGTGAGGCAGAAGAGGCAGAGAGCTGGGGAGGATTTAGTGATGAAGGGAGGCAAGCCATCACTTCCGGGGTTTTCTCCAGGGAAGGGGAATAAAGGAAAGTATTATTAATACATAGTCTAAGAGGTGGAATGGATTTCCAAGAACACACTGGGCAATGGACAGGGATTCTCGTGGATCACCAAACAGCAGCGGACCCTTGATGGATGTAGATGACGTGGATCACTGAGGCTATCCCTGATTTAGAAGAAGGAGTGCCAACGCCTGAGCATCGATGCTAAGGTTGATGTTTACCGCCTTATTCATAACATGCCTTAGAGACTATCTAAAATACCATGTGCAGATTCAATGTCTAGATTTTTGTCATTCTTGTGAGTTTAAATGTTTAGCCAAAGTCTCAAAGTAGTTTGCCTGCAGATAGATAGCCAGGGCCAGGCATTGAAATTTGTCTTATTAAACCATTGACTTAATACCGAGTCAAATATGCCATCATATAGCTTCAGGAGTATCTCCCATCTACCACTTTAAAGACATTTTCATTTAACTTATGGCCCCCCCCCCGCCCCGGGAGAGCTAATATTCATGGGCTATCCTCTCTGCCAGTTTCTCTTTCATCTGTGTGTCTTAAGCCTTCGTATGAAAGTTGGAGGGGACAGGTCTGGAGGATGTCTTTACGGTGGCTCAGAATTTCCATCAAGACTTTTCTATAACAACCGGTGCCCCTTGACCCTGAAGCTAGAGGCAAGAATCTCAGATGGAAGAAGGAAAGGACCCTACCCTTCTCCATTAAAGAGAGGAATAATGTACTACTAGGAATAAGTTAATGAATTAGAGAGAAAAAAGATAGGTCTACCAGAAGATGTGGATGTAGTTTGCTTTTAAATTCATGGCCTGATATCCTATGTATATCTACTTATCTGGCAATATATTACTTCATCTCTGCTTGACGTTCCTTGCAAGTATATGGCTACGTTTCCTGGGCTTCCTTGGCAAATGCCATCTGAGTGCATTTGGTCGATGAGAATACTGACCAAACTCTGGGCCCTTTCTTTCTACCACTTGCAAAAGGCCTGTAGTTAAGTCAGGATCACAGCATTTCTGGCATTCATTTCCAGAGTTCTAGCTTGTCATGGCTTCTCTGTCAATAGTGTCAACACTTGCCGGGCAGCTTCTGAAATGGTGACTCGTCACCCTCTCCCTGTGCCCTTTCAGGGAAGGACAATTGCCTCTTTCCGCTGTGACTCACCATCCCTGAGTTTCTGCACCTGTTTTGTTTCTTACATTTTCAGTTATCTATGCAACCAGTTTCACAATTGAACTTATTCTTCTTGAAATACGGAGAGATGGGGGATTGGTTCTTCTCTGTGGGGGGCTCTGCCTGGCTGATTTGTTGGGCGTGGATGGGTGTACCATTTCATGGCACTTGAGTGATGGTGTGTGCAGCTCATTATGTTAACGGATCTGGACTTACAATGCTGAGTTTTGAGTTCTGATCGTACACCAAATGCATTTTGTGGATGCTCTTTCTTTGGTGGTGAAACCCCACAGTACACTACACCAAGCCTAACTTCTCTCTTTGTCCCTGTAATAGTGCTTCCCACATATGGAATAGGGTTTAGACTTTAATAGACTTATTGAGCGCAGTGCAAATATCATGTATGATCTGTTTCATGTTATGACTTATTTTAATTACTCATCATAAATGCTCCCTATATATAAATACTCATTATAAATATAAGCACTCTTTTATGCCGAGTCCAGGCACAGCTTCACCAATGTTTTTCAACATAATGATCCTGGCAAGGGATAAAATTTGGCAAGCAAGTCAAAACTCATTTTCCACCCATGATTCCAAGTCCTAACTTCTTTTTTAAACTCAGAGAGTAAAGTCTGAGAGGCAAAATCTGTGTACGATGCAAGGGAACAGACATCTGTATCTTAGAATGATGCCAGCATGTCAGCATGCTTCTTCATAGGTATGTCTACGCTCACATATATGTGCACATATATACATGAAATTATGTTTTTATATTTAGATATCGCTATATATCTACTATATAAGTATATACATATTTATATGTAATTATCCTTGAGCATATATAAATAAAGATTAGGTGCATACATCTGCACTTAAGCTTATAGAATTTGGTTGGGAAACTCTGCTGAAGAGTCGACTACTCCAATATTTTCATTTTAAGGGTGGGAACAAATGGGCTTCATTTTCTGAATAAAATGCTAAGTGTGAAAATTCTATGGCAAAATGGGAGAAAAAAAATCATCTTGACCTTTTAGAAGATGCTTGTTTTGGTTGGAGAGGGGCCATCACCCATTGACATGCTAGTTTTGAATGTCTATTTGGCTGATTATTGCACTTAGCATCTTTTTCTTTCCCACTCACGGAGTTTGGAGAATGGAAAAAAAATGAGCCTGCCAGTTGTCATGGAAGATAGAGAGAATAAGAAACTCATGGGTGACTCTGAGTTTCTCTTAAAATGTGCCTCTCTGGAGTCTGATAACATCAGCTGCTTGTGTTGGTCTGACTTGTATTCTTCGCTACCTGGGCCTAAGTGGAGGTTAGGAAACCGAGGGTGGCATACAAAGAGAAAGTCCTGACCTTTGCTGCTAGTAGTCTGCCTACCTGTTGGTTTAAAAAAAAAAAAAAAGAAAGAAAGAAAGAAAGAAAGAAAGAAAGAAGGAAAGCTGTAGCGGTCGATTGCCACACATTTCCCATGTGCTGTAAAAATGAAAGTGTTTGAAATGGGGAGCAGGAGAGTTGATCTGTTTGGTTACATTTCCCAGGGACAGGCCATGGCGATGGATGCGATCCAGATGTTGCTAAGAGGAAGAGCTCCTCAGAAACCAAGGTCCAGATTTCCCCCTAAAGCCGTGTCCGGTGCGTTACTTGCACTCCATATGTCCTGGTGAGTCTACCCCTCTGCTCTGCCAATTAAAGGCATCATTGCCTTCTCTTTTCGTTGTTGCTGTTGCTAAGTTTTGACTCCCTCTGTCCTGAAGCACTTCCATTTAAGTGCTTCTTGTTCACGGTGTAGGGCGGCTCCTGAGCCGTGCGCGATGGAGGGGCATCAGTCTCACCAGCTTCGTTGTCTGCTCTGGTTTGGTGAGATGGTATGGGAGACAGACATTGCTAGGAGGTAAACGTGTCCTTTGAAATGCTACTCTTTGCTTTTGTGACAAGCTAGAGAAGAAAAAAAAATCTGTGGTAGATTTTGTACTGGGATGGGGGAGAAAAAAGCCAGGGGTGACTTTTTGGCAGAGCTCTGGTTTTCTCCTTCTTCTACAAGCTAACTTTCAGGAAAGGAATACCCCGGACAAGAGCGCCAACAAACCTCCTTTATGTCTGTTCAGCCCAATAGACGGTTTGGCTGTTAGTGGAGGCACGTCAGAACCTCATTCGGACAGAAGGGGCAGCCTCAGAGGCTCGGTGCTTCACCAGGAGCTCACTGGCCAAGCAGCTCAAACCACCATGACCTCCAAGTACTGGTCCTCATTCTGAGAGTCCACTTGCCCCTCTACTTCTTGATCATGATCTCACTCATGGACCAGTTTAGCACTAACTTGCCTCAGGGAGAAGAGGACACGTCAGGGTAACCCTAACCCTTGCTCATGCTCACTTTTGCTCTCACTGGACGTGGTATGTCTTTGGAACTGGGATCAGCACCAGGAGATGTAGCGATGAACCAAGCAGAAGCCAGCATTTTTGTTACCAAGCACCAGACCCGCTGTATCTTTCAAGATGATGACTATCAATTCCTTCCCTTCTTTTCACACACAGGTTTGGGCAGACCCCACAGATCTGATTTCAAACAATCCCCCAATGACAATCCCCTTCTCCCTTTACTCCCACTAACCAGGCCTTTCAGTGGTTCCGAATTAGCTGAGCACATGCATTCTTGGAGGTCTACCTTTAGAAGCTGAGCGCGCCTTGGATCCAAGTTCTGTATCATCTGTTAGAGTCTTAGTCGAGTAGAAGCACCCTGGAATCCTCAAACCAGATCCTTGGCTCTGGGCGTGGCTGTGACTCTCAGACCCCACAGTTGATGCCTAGCTTATCTCTTGCAACAACTTTCATGAGCCCATGCCAGGCCAGCTGATGGCTGTGCACCTTCTCGGTCTCCCCAACTTTCTGAGACCCCCCCTCTATGTACAGTTCTGCCACCCTCGGGAATTCCATCATGGCTTCCCTGAGGGGATTCCTGTATATTCAGTACTCAACTCAGTGACATCTGCTTTGTTTTCCCTATCCGTCTTTCCTTCCCCACAGACAGGACTCTTCTGGAGCCCCCTCCCCAGAGTATGAGCAGTGAGCTCATGTCAGGTGCAGCTATCCGCTCTGCTTGCAGAATCGCTAAGTAGCTAATCTGTTAAACTCCTGATATCCGAAGTGTTAACAGTTGATAAAAACTTGATAGGTTTTGCTTTCCAGATGACAGTAACATTTTAATAGGAGACCTTGTTACTCAGATATAGAGGGGAAAGATACTGACATTTCAGTGGCATAATTATAGCTGATAGAGAGTGCTGGTGGGGACAGTGGGGGGGGGGTGGCTTCTAGTGAACACAAGATCTCTTCCTACCTGTTAAATATGAAATATGTGCCACACAACAAACATGGTATAAGATTTATTGTAGAAATGTGAGAAAGGAGGAAATGGGAAAGGGGCACCCCAGTGGGACAGAAAGCGAGAGAGCAAGAGAGAGAGAGAGAGAGAGAGAGAGAGAGAGAGAGAGAGAGAGAGAGAGAGAGAGACGAGGTGGGTTTGCCCTTTTATATCCTAAGCAGGGGCATACACACTTGGCGGTCGGCAGCCTGTGATGACATCATAGGTTGCTAGGCAGCCTGGAGGCAGGTATGTGAAGCTGTTTACATGCTAACACTACCCAGAGTACAGCTGGAGCTGTGTGGAGCATTAATTTGCCGTATATTTGTGTAGTGGCTTGATTTATACAAGCACCTCGATATTCTAGGTGGATGGTGATGGTAACATTCAGACTGTGTCTGTGTCTATATGACACCTGGAGCTACAGCTTTCATCTGACCTAGCCATGTTGTTTGTCTTTGCATTAATTGTTAACAAGCAAAACAACAAGAGCTAACTTGCTTTTAGTTTATGCCAAGGAATTTTGCTGTTTGTTCATTTTCTTTCTCCACAAGTCCCCTTCCCACACCCCAAGCGGGCAATTAGAGCCCACTTTGCACACAAAGAAACTAAGGCTTAGAATAGCAGTGTGCCTTGTCTTGGGTCACATGGCAACAGTCAGGAATGTTGGCTTTCACATGTTCTACCTTCATGTGACTAGAGAGCAGAACTCTTTGTTTCCGAGCACCCCGCCCCCTGCTCCCTGCCCTCCCCCCCCCCCCCGCTCCCTGCCCCCCTCCACTCCCCGCCTGCCCCCCCCCCCCATTTTCAAATGTAAAGCCAAGATTTCTTGAGCTACCCAAGTTCATTCAGAGCTTATAGAACCAGGAGGCAAATAACACCAGGCTCTTCCTCCCAAGTACACCTGCTGGGCTCCCCTTTAGGCTTCTCTCATTTTTCTTTCTTGATCTGTCTCTAGCTCTTTCTCTGCCTTTGTCCCTCCTTCTGGGGACTTTCTCACTTTCTCCAGGAAAGTCTCCATTTATCTTCCCACTGTTGTAAAAGTTCACAATGCTATGGGACTGGAGATAGTGAGTGAGGAAGAACATTCACCATTCAAACATGGCAACCTGAGTTCGGATCCCTAGCACCTACATAAAACCCGAGGTTGGCCATACAGGTGTGCCCATAACAACACTGGTGTGGGGAAGAGGAGGAGGAGGAGGAGGAAGAGACAGACGGGCCCTTGGAGATCACGCCTAGCCAGCCTACTGGAAACAAAACATCAAGACCAGGTTCAGTGAGAAACCCTTTCTCAAGGCTGTGAGACTGACAGAGGAGGATACCTCTGCATGTGTGGGCTGAAGGGCATGCATACACCATACACACACACACACACACACACACACACACACACACACACACACACACAGTGTTCACAAAGGCCATTGACACCCATTTCTTCCCATACTTTGCTCACATGATCATCCTTCAATCCTACGAGGCTGATGTTCTGCCCTCTACTCTACTGCCACAATGAGTCTTAGCAAGGACAGTCTGGAAGATGGGCAGATGTTGTCAGCGCAGCCTGGTGGCATGAAGCAAGCCCAGGATGCTTTGGGATGAAGGAACACCATTGAAATCCCGGCTAGGGGGGCTGGAGAGATGGCTCAGCAGTTAAGAGCACCATCTGCTCTTCCAGAGGTCCTGAGTTCAATTTCCAGCAACCACATGGTGGCTAACAACCATCTATAATGTAATCTGATGCCCTCTTCTGGCCTGTAGGCGCACACATGCAGGTAGAACACTGTGTAGGTAATAAATAAATCTTGGAAAAAAAGAAAGAAAGAAAAAAGAAAAGAAAAGAAATCCTGCCTAGGAAACCTGGTGATTCTTCGCTTTGGGCCAAGCATAAAGCTATTCTACAATTAGGATTGCTAGGACTCCTCTCTATTTCCTGAAGGCTCATTTCTCTTTAAAGACCATCTTAGACTCTTCTGTGCGCTCACTTGGTGCAAGGCCCCCGCCCCAGCCCATCTGATTAAAGCTTGTGCAAGTACACAGCTCCCACTACTGCTTGTGCCTGTGGTCACTGAGGTCTGTCTGCACTTTAGGCATCCGAGCATGGCCATGAGGGCTGCTGGCTGACTGTGACCTCGCTGTGCACGAGAGGCTGCTCAGCCTTCGACAGATCAGCTGGAGCCCAAGCCTGTCCTTTGCTCAAAGTGGGCCAACCGTCTCCAGACAGATCCTCTTCTCTTCAGCTTCTCCATCTCCTACAGAGCTCCTGGCTGTTATCCCTCATCTGCACTCTGACGCAGTGCACGTGGCTCCTAAGACCACCCCCTTCCCCTTTACTTCCTGTAAACTTAGTGTCTTGGATTTTGTTCTTCCCAGGATCTTAGAACATATAATGATAGATGAACCAAAGGGGGTTTGACACTTGTTGGTGCATTATCTCTCTTCTTATCCCTGCTCCCCCTTTCCTTCCATTATATATATATATATATATATATATATATATATATATATATATATATATATATATATATATATATATATAATTTTTTTATTGGAGTTGGGTAGCTAACTCCAGGGCCTTGGGCTTGCTTAGGCAAGTGCCCTACGACTGAACTAAACCCCAACTCCTTATCTGTGGGTTTTTTTGAGTTCCAACTGGCTTCGTAGTTTTGTAGTCCACACTGAGAAAACCTGTTATAGGGGCCTTCACTATAATCACCCACAGGATTCATTACCACCAGCCTAACGTGTGAAAATTGGTGATGGCTGGGTTGAGTTCTGGTTGCCAACTTGCTCAACCATAGGGTTCTGCATGGTGCTTGCTGCTTTGTGTCAACATAGGACCCGGATCACTGGCCTCACTCGCTCCCTGCGTGATCCCTCTTCCTCCTCCAGGCTTTGCGTGGGACTTCTGCATCCGTCTCAAGCCCTCCATGCTAGTAGTCTGCTGGGCTTGGATGCCTCCTGCACACTGTCTGCCCTTTCACAAGGTCTTTGCTTTGGTCCCTTCCTTGTGGTCTCCACTCCCAGGCCATGGCAGATATGCTCAAGGGCTTCTTGTTTTCATGGATAACATACCCCCTCCCCCTCTCTGGGTTGTCTCTTTGCTCCCCTGGGCTCATGTAAAGGGAAGTGTGGCTTCCTCTTTCTGCTTGAACATTCTTGGATTGTCTCCAACTCCCACATCTCTCTGACCTTTTGGATGCCCCTAATCCTCCCTGCATACCTGTTTGGCATTTACTCACTTGATGGCTCGGGATGCTTCCCGCACTGCACTGAGGTTTGATCATTTGTGTGTCCCTTTGCTTTTGCTAGGTCCACACCTTACCTCTTTCTTTAGTAGCATTGGTTCCTCAAGACTTTTAAGCCAGACAGAACTATCATCAGTCTTTCTTGAGTAGTGGGTGGGGGAGGGGCAGTGATTATCCATTTTGATACAAAAGTGCCTTTGGATGCCATTCAAGTCCTCGGATATAACTATGACAGAACCTTCTAGTACACCCTACAAAGCCCTCTAGTTTTTCACTTAAGTCTTAGCAAAGTCCTATGGAAATAATCACTACTGCAATACCAATTTTACATGTTAGGAAAACAAAGTGCAGAGAAATGACATAATATTATGGAGATCCATATTTTTTGCAAGTGGGGTGCCGAGATTTTTAGTTCAGTAGTATGTCAGAGTATGACATTTTAATTACTACCCATGTATGGTTCAACATAACCACAAGCGACCTCCTTGCTAGCCCATAGATTTGTATACTGTTATCCTATTTATAAGCCACTTCCATAATTTATATCTTATTTAATTGTCTCAATAGCCCTCTTGTTTTTATGACTTGGATCACATGCCCTCTACTGCTCCCTGAGATGAAGACTGAAGAAATCATGTTACTTTCATTTTTTGTTCCTGTTCATGTATGTGTGTGTGTGTGTGTGTGTGTGTGTGTGTGTGTGTATGTATGTATGTGTATGTATATATATATATATATATATATATATATATATATATGATACATAATGCCATCTTCTTTTACAGTCTTGGTTATTTTATGCAGCTTCGGATTCTTCCTCTTTCTTGGAAAGTGAACATCTCTAGCTTGACTTTTTCCTGGCACAGAGTAAGCATTTATGTTAGTGTGGAATGAACCTAGCTGTTAGCAACAAAATACTCCACAGTAGCTTAAACTAACAGAGATTTATATTTCGTAATAACGTTAAGAATTCGGGAGGCAGGCAGCTGCTGGTATTTGTTTAGCAGCTGAACAACATGTGGCCTGGCCTCTGCAGCTCCCTTAGCCTTGCCACTTGACGTTGGCAAACTAGCTGCCGTGGTGGTTCCAGACGTCTTATCCTTTCAAGGCAACGACAAAAGGCGGCATCGCCTCTTCCTCCCAGCCCATGTCTCATTAGCCATATTATCTTGCTTTTTGTTGTTGTTGTTGTTTTTTTTTTGTTTGTTTGAGCTTTGAGAGAGGCTAGGGAAGCAAATTTTCAGCTTGTAATATTTCAGTATAGCTGGGCACGGTGGTGCATGGCTTTAATCCTACCACTCAGGGAGGCAGAGGCAAGGGGAAATTGAGGACGGCCTGGTCTACAAAGAAAGTCCAGGACAGCCAAGGCTACACAGGCTACAACCCTGCCTTGAAAGAAACAAACAAAAACAAAACAAACCAACAACAAAAGAAAATTCATTATAAGGGCAATAGGGGGGGGGGCGGAGGGGATGGGTACCCGGGAAAAGGATAGCGGACAGCCAACAATTCTATGATAGCACGTGCTGGGTCTTTTTAAATGAAGAGCTATCTCTCTATCCCCCGAGTCTTGAAGAAGTGAGTTAATCAACTTAGGTTTTTGTTTTTTTTTAAATTTTCAAGTCACACATTGTCCTAGTTAGTTTTGTGTCATTTTGACACAGGCTAGAGTCATCAGAGAGGAGGGCACCTCAACTGAGAAAAGCCTTCATAAAGACTGAGCTGTGGACTAGCCTGTGGGGGCATTTTATTAATTAGTGATTGATGGGGAAGGGTCCAGGCCATTCTGGGTGGCACCACCCCTCCCTGAGCTAGCGGTCCTGGGTTCTATAAAGAAAGCAGGCTGAGCAAGTCATGAGGAGCAAGCCAGTAAGCAGCATCCCTTCGTGGCCTCTGCATCAGTTCGTGCCTCCAGATTGCTGACCTGCCTGGCTCCTATCCTGACTTCCTTTGAAAATGAGCAGTAATATGGAAGTGTAAGCCACACCCTTTCCTCCTCAACTTCCTTTGGCTGCGGTGTTTCATCACAGCAATAGTAAGCCTAACTAAGACAGGCATATAGTGCTCCCTCATCGTAGAAAATAAAGAACACTGGATAAAGAGAAGATTCTGGCCTCTCTGTACCTCAGCCACTGAGGAACAATTCATACCGTGGCAGTATGGTGCGTAGGTGCACTTTTGCAGGTAATTCTAAGAGTGGAGAGGTATGTTACACACACACATTTATAGTTATTTACCCATGAACATATAGCAATTCTCAGTTCACACTTCTCCATGGATCTGCCTTAACAATAGGTTGGAATGGCTTTTCATTGTGGCTTCTGTGATTTGCTCCTTTTCCATTTACAGTGGCCAGTGTGACTTAGGGATCATGCTATGCCAGCCCCAGTAACCTTCTCTCATTTGTTATCCCAACCCCAGTATAGTCCCTAATTGGATGCTCGTCTCTCTGAGGCTCTTTTGTCTTTGAATGTGTTGCTAATGTTGTTTGGACTGATAGCTTCATTTTCAAATGAGGGGAGTGCAGAAGGGCAGAGTGTCAAGGACTGACATTGATCACACACTTAGTAAAGTGGTGTGCTGCTGAGCCAGGTGTCAGGACCTCGCATTTACCCATTTCCCAAAGCTTCCCGGGGCTATGACAAGCCATATAGTGGGACTCCACAAGGAAGCTGAAGTCAACTGATGCTGCTCTCCTGGAAGTATTAGCTGGCATCATGATCACATATCAAGGACTTCTAACCAAATAGCTGCCGTAGATGTGGTCATCAGTTTCACAGGAAAACAACAACAAAGACCTCACCTACTTCTGAAGTTATTTTTCCATGGCTTCTCAGAAGGAAGTAGTAGTTTTGATTTTGTTTGGGAGTCAGTTTCCTAGGTAAAGTGTGACAGCAAAGCCAGATCCTCAGGGTTTTCTACTCTCCTGAAGACGAGCGTGGGAGCTGTCAGGTAGGGAGCAGGTTCAAACCAGTGTTCACATCTGACAGCGCACATGTTAACACATGTAAAAGGCAACACGATCGCATAATGGTGTACGGAAGCCTCCAGAATATCAAATCAAAGCTCAGCAGATCCGTCATTTCTGGGGGATTGACAAGAAAGAGCCACCTGCTGTAGCAACAGCCTCGTGCCAGTGCTCCATGGGCATCGCTGAAAATGAATGTGAGAGCGATACCCTCTCCTGGGCAGGTGGCTCATTCTCATATACAGAGTAAGATGGAGGTCATCAGAGCACAGTTGTTAGCTGATTCAGACATTAACCAATGCCAAGCCAAGGTGACTGATGTGAGGCTGTAGGAGAACTTTCCCTTGACCAGAGCTGCTGCTTACTAACCAGAAGGAGACAAATTCTGTTGCAGGGGGAAAAAGAATTTCCCTTCTGTTTCTTTCCAAGGCAAAGATTATTTACATAGACTGAAATGTTAATTTCTCTCAGAAATCAAAGCCACGGGCAGACTGTTAAGCAACATCCAAGCGTGTTATTAATATTGGATGCCCTCTTGTTCTGGTAGAGCCATTTTCTTCCAGGAAACATATGGAAAGCATTCATGCTTGTATTAACATGTATCTGTGTGTTCACAATCAAACATATAGATGTTTGACTTTGTGTTCAGTGAATTGTCAAATTTCCTTTTACAACAGATTCAGAAGAGAAAATGCTGCCGAGAGCAGAATGCTGTACAAGGGAAATGAATGAGAGTGTGGCTACCGAAGCAAGGATGACAAAAGTGACTAGCTAGGTCATGGGCCCTACGGGAAGACCTACCACTATTGTTTGGCCAAAGAAGCATAATAATGTCGCTGCCAATGTCATATTGCTATACTCTTAGATCAGGGCCAACTTAGATTAGGGCATTGATCAACCTTCATCAGACAAGCTGCTCCTTGCAGGAAACATAATTAAGAGACCCACAACTCAACAATGTGTGAGAACGAGAGACTTTGGAGTGCTCAGCTCTGAACGGATGCCTTTATTACACCCCCCTCCACAGGGCTCAGGAACAGGAAGCAGAAAGATTGTCAGAGCCAGAGGTGCTGGACGACCCCGAGGAAATAGTGCTTCCTAGACACTGGTGCACGTATGAATGAACTCACAGAGGCTGTGATAGCACACATAAGACCTACACACACTCAAGCTGATTCCAGTATGGAGAAGGAGAAGTAGACATGAAATCCCATACTTAGCCAAGAACCTATTTGAAATTCGTAGGTGCCGGAATGGGGGAAATTCGTTTTCTTCTATGGAGTGGCACTGGGTATATCAAACAAACTCCAAGCTGACCTCATCATCAGGAGTAGTTGGCCAATTCACACTGGATTCCATGTAATCTTTGTGTGTGCTGTTTTGGTCTCTCTCGCCCTCCCTCCCTCCCTTCCTCCCTTTCTCCTTCCCTCCCTTACTCTTTTTTTAAGAGAGAGAAAGAACCTGAAGTTGGGGAGGGAGGGAGGGAAGGAGTGAGGGATGAAGCAAGGGTGGGGCTGGGGGAGGGGGAGGATCTGTGAGGAGTTGGGGAAAAAGAAAAAATATGAACAGAACATATTGTATGAAAAATTTTAAATTAAAAAAATAATTTATTCAGATTACATCTCAATTGCTATCCCCTCACCTGTATCTTCCCATTCCCTCTCCTTCCCTTTTTCACCCTATTCCCCTCCCCTAGACCTGTGACAGAAGGGGGACCCCACCTTCTGACCACAGCCTATCAGGTCTCATCCAGATAGCCTGCTTCCCCTTCCTCTGAGTGCCACAGGCCTCCCCACCAAGGGGAAATGGTCAAATCAGGGGCACCAGAATTCATGTCAAAGGCAGTGCCTGCTCTCCACACAACTGTGGAGAATGCTGTCTATTGGCTAGATCTGAATAGGTTTACTGCATGTATTGTCCTTGGTTGGTACAACAGTTTGTTCAGCGCCCCACCCCTGGGTCCAGATCCACCAGCCTTGATGGTCTTCTTGTGGTGTTCTGGGACCCTCTCAGTCCTTCTATCTTTCCATTTTTCCATACAACTCTCACCTTGAGTCCAATAGCGAATCCTGATCCCCCACTGAGTGAAGACTCTAAGAGGATATATTCACGTTGAGCTAATATCCAATTATAAGTGAGTATATACCATGTATGTCTTTTGGGGTCTGGGTTATCTCACTCAGGGTGATCTTTTCTAGTTCCACCCATTTGCCTACAAATTTCAAGATTTTCTTGTTTTTAATAGTGGAGTAGTATTCCATTGCGTAAATGTACTGCAGTTTCTTTACCCATTCTTTGACTGAGGGACAGCTAGATTGTTTCCAGATTCTGGCTATTATGAATAAAGCTTCTATGAACATAGTTGAGTAAATGTCCTTGTTGTGTGGTGGAGCTTCTTTTGGGTATATGCTAAGGAATGGAAAAGCTGGGTCTTGAGGTAGCACTATTCCCAATTTTCTGAGAAAGCGCCAGATTGATTTCCAAAGTGGTTGTGCAAATTTGCACTCCCACCAGCAATGAAGGAGTGTTCCCTTTTCTCCACGTCCTCGCTTGCGTGTGCTGTCACTTGAGTTTTTGATGTATGAAATTCTTAAGAACAAGAGCAAGAACAGTGAAATCTATCTAAGTATGAATGTATGGAAAGATTGGATTATGTCATAATTTTGACACATCTTTGTATTTGTTGCATATTGTTCTACCTACATTTAACTAAAATCATTAAATAAAATAATTCTCCTGCAGCCCAAAAAAAAAAAAAAAAAAAACAACAAAAAAAAAAAAACAAGAACAAGAACAACCCGACAAAAGTGACCTGGGGAATGACATTTTCAGACTGGAAAGAAAGCTAGACACCAGCTAGGAAGGAAGGGAGATGTTTTAGAAATGGGACTACACTATTAGTCACATGATAGTCTCTGGGGTACTTTGGTTTGGTCTGAGCATCCCCTTGGGATGGTTGATGAGCGTGGACCAGCTCCTCACCTTGTTAATGCATGAGCCCACAAAAGTAAACAAAGAGGACAGTCTTTGTTTCTAGCATCTCCTGAAAGCACTCATTTCTGTTCCTCGGGACAGTAGAATTCCTGGATTACACAGTTTTTCTGATTTTAGTTTTCTTGAGAAACCCCCATACTGTTTTCCAAATTGGCTGCACCAATGTACGCCGCCCTCAACTCTGAGTAGAGTGCCCCCTTCCCCATGTTCTCAGCACCACGTTTTATCTCTCATATCTTCAATATTAACAGATCTACCATGTGCAGTTTCAATCTCTCCTATCCTTACATATGCTGAGCGGGTTCTAAGGATATCTGCCAGTCAATTGACTGTTCTCTTTTGAGAACTGTCCAAACCCTTCACCCAACTTTTCAAAACTGTGGTCATTTGCATTTGATTATACAGATGTTTCTTTCTGGAACTCTCCTTACCCTTGTCCTTAGGATCTAGCAGCACAATAGTCCTCCTTCTTTTACTCCTCTGTGTAGGTAGGTATCCCTGTTCTGCCTAAGCCAACCTACCTTCCTCTGTGTAATTGAAGTTTTAAAGAATCTCCCTGAATGCACTGCAATGATTGATTTACATATCTGACTCCTTTACAACATTTGACTCCCTCAAATGCGTAGGTATTTTGTTCACGTCTATCTTCAGCGTCTTGTGCACTGACATTGAATAGCTTTTTACAAATCTTGGGTGGGTGAGTAGCTATACACGTACGTGACAAGCTGAGAACGTGGAGGCCTGCTTTAAGATACCTTTCCTATGACAGGGGCTGAGGGTAAGGTAAGGTATAGATTAAGAAAACATGCAAACTGCTGAGGTACAGGGATACACTCACATTTTAGAAATCAAGTGAAATAGAAATACAACCAGGCGGAGAAAGGGGGCAGCATGGAGAAGCAGAGACCCCCTAAGAGGATTATATCCAAGAGGATGGCTGCTTGCCTTTGGCCTCTTTATGGCTCCTGATGGTGTGGCTGGCTTTTGTCCCATGGATGAGTGCAGGAAGCACTTTCCTGCTGGAGGGTAAACCAAAGGCCGCTGGGTCTCTACCGTGATTCCAAGTGATGTGTGGCAGATGCCTGAGGCTGGGGAGGCAGCTTCTAACTGCTGTCATTTTGGAGGCCCTGGGCTACTCTGGCTTAGAAAGAGAATTGCAAATGATTTTTAATTCAAATGAAATAATGGAGGGGCATTCCCCTGCAGAGCAGCACCTCCTGGGCCGACATCAATGACCATAGACCTCTAATCACACCAGGCTTATCATCAAACTAGAGGCTGACCAGTCAGTGCTGAGAGTGAAATCTGAGAAGGCCCTGCAGGGGTTTGTTGAAATGACAGGACTTGGGTCCATTCTCAACAGATCACTGACCTTCTACCTTGCTATGAGAAGCACTGGTCTGGAAGAAAACCAGCTTAATTGAAAGCTTCATTTTCCTTTAACCCATAGGAATGAAGTAGAATAATAATTACAAGAGAGATGAGTTCAGCGGTGCGAATATCCTGTTCTGTTAAGTGCTTTTAACCCATGGATGTGCGCATGGCCACAGAACATAGGTTCAGATCCTAACCAGGGTATCTTACATGTCTGTGGTTTTTTTTTTTTTTTCTTTCTGATGTCTGGCTGATGGACAGTGTGCAGTGGATCACGATGCTAAGACTGGGTCTTTAAGAGGAAAACTGGTCAAGGAATGAGAAATTCACCAGAACACACGTACTGGGATGCACCGTGGGAAATCAGAGCAAAGGGGCAAGATCTTTGTAACTTTTATCTTGTAGATTTCTGTGGAACTCAGAATCTTTTAAGGGTTTTTCACTATGGCCCATAGAATGGGTATGTGAGAATGGCTTCATAGTGTTCTAGAAGCCAAGGAAACTAGAAGCCGGAGTCAGCTGAAGGCACGGGGTTTTGAAGTGAGCATCTTTGTTTATATACCGTGTCCTTGGTGCACGCTAAGCAAACAGTACAGAGTGCCCCTGTACCCCAGTTTCTCCTTACAAGATTGGCTTAGTAATAATGCCTAGCTCATCAATTAAAGGTGGATCTCTAAAGGATTGGTTTTGATACTTGATGATGAGCTAATTTGAAAGAATAGCATTGGGCTTGATTTCCATAGAATAGCAAGTATACTCTTTGTGTGTGTGTGTGTGTGTATATGTGTGTGTGTGTGTGTGTGTGTGTGTGTGTATGTGTGTGTGTGTGTGTGTGTGTGTGTGTGTGAGAGAGAGAGAGAGAGAGAGAGAGAGAGAGAGAGAGAGAGAGAGAGAGCCACATTCCCTTTGAATAGGCCCTCACAAAGCCTCAGATGTGTCAAGTGCTAGAAGGAAGACCTTTATTTGGCTGCAGAATGAAAGGTCTTTATGGAGAAGGTCTAAGCCAGGCCTCGCTGTTCTTTCATCTGAGACAGAGCTCCAGGGCAATCTCCTGACCACTGGGAGCAGACCTGAAAAAGTGCTGGAATTTTTCTCTGCTAACGGACTTGCCAGCTTTGGGAACATGTGCCAGGACTTCTCCCAGGGCTCATGACAGGAATTTCCTTATTTGTACTGAACTTCACAGTTTGTGAGCAACCCTGAGTACTGAACTCCCTCAGGTAACTTTCAGTTCCCCATCACATGGTGGGTAGGTATTTTGCCCTCCGCTGAAAAGACATGGCGGTGAGTGCATAGGAGGCTGGGAGACTCTAAGAGACCGTGCCTTAGAGTGAGTGTTGAAGTCCAGCTATACTGTGAAAATCTTCGGTCTTGATTACTTCTGGGGCTGTCCACTAAAGATAGACCCAATGCAACATGCTTACAGCTAATGTCATTGTCTAAGGTACAGGTAATGGCCAACCCACGCCCTATGGGCCACATGCAGGCCAGGCCAGCTATGAATGTGGCTCAACACAAAATGGTGATGTTACTTGAGGGATGAGACTTTTATTCCAGGGTGTCTGTTTCCTTCTTGGTGTTGCTGTTTTGTTTTGCTTTTTTGGTAACTTGATTGGGCAGTTACTCCGGGGCGTGGTGATGACAAGAGGCTGAATGTCTCTGGAAAGATGTTCAACCCTTGACTCATGAGGTGAAGCATCCCTCCCAATTTAAGCTTGATATTCCTGGATCCCTTTGGGTCTGTACGTTAGCTAAGCTTCCTGATGTTGCTCTAGTATAACAGACGCTGAAGAGGAAGGGTAGGAAGAGGCACATGCAGATGGACCCACCCATTCACTCCCAGGGCAGCTGTAGTGAAGAGAAGCAGGGTGAACAGGCTGGTGGGGGTGAGGGTGGTGGTGGTGAATTCAGCAGCATTAGAGGGATTGGATGTAATAGTTACTTGTCAATAGTTCAAACATTAGCGGTAGCTTGGAAAGGTCTCCCTATGCCTTCTCAATTCCCATGAAAAAGAATTGAGGCTATCGATAGGCTCACAAGAATATTATTATTTATCGGAGTGACCTTTGTTGCTAAGTAACAGCATGATGTTCAGACTGTATTAAAAATTATAATTGGCATGAGCTTAAAATAATGTGCGCGGGCATCGTAGACATTAAGCCTCATGGCAGGGATGTAAATTAGCTGGAAAGGTTCATGGGGGGGGGTCAGTGCAATTGTCAGATAATGCTGAACCAAGTCAAATTAATTTCTAATAACTTGTGGAAGGTAGGCAGCTGAGAACCAGGAAGCTCTGGAAACTGTAGGAACTGCAAAGCCTGGGTGTCAGGCTGGAAAATATGGAAGCTCACCCGTGCCAAAAAGCATTAAGACTTAGAGTTGGAATTCAAGGAGTGACGTTTCCTAGGTTCAGATGTAATCTAGTTACAAATCCCATTTTCTTGACTTTGCTGGGCAGAAAATTAAGTCATGTCAGAGGGCTAGAGAGGATCCAGTACCCCCAGGCTGCCTGGCTGAGCACCGTCCCTGAATTTTAACCAGGGCTGGAATACATTCCGGTGTCAGCAACAGGTTAAGTGTTGAACTGATCATTAAGAAAGAGCAATTCCTTCTCAGCAGGCTGGGAAACTAAATAAGCTAGATAGGCAGAACAGCAGGTAAATTAAGATACATCTTGTCCTTTCACCCCACTGTGAAATGGAATCTTAATGTACAGTAGGCCTTGCAAGGAGACAAGGAAACTCCGGTAGTGGAGTCAGACAGGAAGTGGTGACCACAGGAAGCCTGGATGAGATCCACTTCGAAATGCCTTGCTGCCTATGTCAGTCATTTATTTTGTCTTATTATGTTATATAAATTTATTATATTCTATATAAGTATATTATATTATACTTTGAAGGAGGAAAAGCTTGTTCTGGTCAATGGGGTCATTGCTTTGGGACTGTGGAAAGGCAGAAACATCACGTGGTGAGAGCAGGTGGTGACACTTTATGGTGGCCAGGACAGGAGGTGGGGCATAGACAAGATGTCTCTCACAGAGCATCTCACTCATAGTGATCTACTTCCTCCTTGTAGCCTCAATTCCTAAAGTTCCCATACTTTCCAAAATAGTGCAACTAGCTGGGAAGCAAGCCTTTAGCCCATGAGCCTGTGTGAGTTATTTAATATTCAAACCCACAACACTATATTCTACATTCTATATTCTATATAGAATATAGACTCAAAAAGGGCAGAAGCCATATTGGCTGGTTAGCTATCATGTACTCCTGAAATGAAGAGAACCTGGCTTTGGAGACCGGAGCCCTTTGTGAGGTTTTCATCTTATTTCATGCCGGCCTGTCCATGGCAACTGGAGGCAGTTGAATTGGATTCTAGTCTCTAGTTGTGCTGAATAAAACAAAGGATTTGTGTAGAGACTCATTTAGCTCCATCCCTGGACCATTCTAGGAACTTCCATCCCTGTTACCCAGGTATGGGCTGTGGGATTGGAGAGTTTGGGAAGAGCCACCTTTCACTCTTGAGCAGATGCTGAATACTCACCCATTTCCATGCCCTTCTCTTGGCCATATGATCAGGATACACATACCATCAGTACAGAGCTGGTCCCCAACTCACATGTGGCAGGTATCAGCACAGTAGGAGATGCCTCTGCTATGGGATTTTGAGCAACATACAAGCTCAGTGGGAGACTCTATCATTAAGCACAAATATGTACTGATGATTTCCTGTTCTGTGGCTTTCGCAAATGAACATAGCCCATCTCTTTATCTGCAAGAGACAAATCTTCATCCATATCCCAGTCTGACATTTATTTAGCTGCTTGATCTTGGGCAAGCTACTTAAATTCCCTGGTACTTGATGTCTTCCTGGATAAAACAGGCATAGCAATAGACTTACCCAGAACGGTTATAAGGATGAAATGAGTATTAAAGCATATGATCAGAGTGTGCATGAAGCCAGCACGCACTAAGCCCTTCTGTATCCCACTTGATAGAATACTTGCCTAGAACACATGAATCTCTGGCCTTCATCCCTAGCATCTCATAAACGTGGGTGAGGTGGAGCCTGGCAATAATCTTAGCACTTGAGAGATCAAGGCAGGAGGGTCTGAAGTTCAAAGTCATCCTGAGATAGATATAAAGTTTGAGGCAAGTCTGGGATACATAAGACCCCCATCTCAACAAAAACAAAACAAAACAAAACACCACTCTTCCCAAGAGCCTCACAAGCTTTATTTGCAGAGCATTGAGATCAATGAACCCTGGACTTGTTGTGATTTTGTGATTGGAATGCCAGGAGTATTGTTTTCTGGTCCTGGAATGTCAAGAGTTTGGAAAATGTCTGCTGGGGTACAATTCTTCAGAGTTCTGATGGTCAGATGGAGTCTGTTTCTATAGGTCAGGGTTGCTGAGTGCACCCACACATTTAAGACATCTGGGTTGAATATGTTTGCGTGCCACTTTCCTCTCGTGTTCTTTCTCCCCTTGCTCCCCTACTCTCTGCTCCAAGATGCTCAGGTATGTGGCTTACTTCCGTTGCTATTTAACTCCTTACTGTTTGAGTTCATTTGGTCTAGAATAGGTGTCAAGTGTCCCCCAAAGATCCACATGTTAAAACTTATTCCTCAAGATGACACTATTGGGAGACAATGGAATCTTTAAGAAGAAGGCCATAGCTGAGGCCACTAGGTCACTGAGACCTAGTCATCAAAGGGGATTGTAGGGGCCTGGTGTCTGTCTTTCTTTTCTGCCTTTTGCTCTCAGGCCACCGTGAGGTCAGCTGTGAGCTTCCTCCATGAGGTGCTGGCTGTCCACAGGCCCAAAGCAAGAGCCACCTAGTGGGCCACACTTTCAAAACCATGAACAAAATAAACCATTTAGCTTTACAAATTGATTTTCTCAGACATTTGATATAGTAACAGAAAGCTGGCTTAGACAAGGGACCACGTATACCTGTTTCCCAGGTCACTGACTGCCTTGAATGAAGGTCGGAGAACTCAAGCTCTCCTTTCTTACGTTTTGTTCTCCCCATGTTCTGGCATCCATGTAGACCTAAAAATGCAACAGTAACATTGCTAATCACTGAGTACCAATGCATCCTTTGTGTCCTCTCTAAATCCGTGTCTCACTTTTGGAAATAACCATCTTATGTAACCTCATAAGGTTGGTGGACATAGCCTATTGAAAGAATGCTTCTCTAGCATTTACAGGGTCCAATTTTAAGTTCTTAGCACCAAACCCACCACCACCACCACCACCACCACCATCCCCTCTTCCAATGCTACCACCACCACCCCTGCCCTTCATCCCCTGTCCCAATACCACCATCCCTTTACCCCCCTCCCACACCATTCCCCTGCCCCCCCCCACCAGTATGACTTGTTAACTTAAAATTACTCTATTCTGAGTTTTCTGAATTACTGTTCAAATCCTCATCATGGCCACTTGTAAATATAGCCATGCATTTAGCCATCTCCTAATGAATTTCTATAAGCCTGTTGGAATTGCAAGGCCCTTGGTTGCTTCACTTTTATGGCTGCGTTACTGATAATATACAACTAACAGGTTTGTTGGGAGGATAAAGATGACGACATATGAACAGTCTTTGTAATCCATACGTCTCTGTACACACGTAGGGCACCGGTTATTACAGCTACCTGCTTGACTTGAGGGAGCCCCCAAAGGCTTTCATTTCATGCCAGGGTGAGATTTTTATGTCAACCTCTGAAATGTCTGAAAAACCCAGAGCTAGAGGTAGCTAACAGGTTCTTTGTTGTTGCAGTCCTTGTGTTACTGACCTCTCCGCTGTGACAAGAGGCCACCTTCAGAGGCTCGGTGCTGTCCACATACCTGCAAACATTATTACTTCCTGAGATTTGACCAGGAGATTGTAGGATATGGAATCTCTTGGGTGGCAAATGCCAACAAATGGCTTGACAGACCCAAGTTAAAAAAAATTTTTTTAAAAACTAAAATAAACATGATTTTTGATCTCTATGGTTGTTTTAGTCTGTTGCATTTGAAAAGATCAGTTTTTTCGGGGGGTTGTGGAGGAGTTGGGTGGAGGAGTAGAATGCATTTGAGCACATAAGGTAAAAATTGCCTTATTGGCTTTCCTCTGAAATTTTGGCAGAGCGTAGACATATTTCAGCATTTATTGCTCTTTGAGTGATTTCCAGCTTTGTTCCAGGAAAAATACAATTAATCTTGTAGAAGCCACACTATCTGTCTGTACGAGGCTGGCTGCTTCGGATGTCACACAGGGTCTCCAGCTCCTTTTACTCGTCTCTGTGGCTGCGGGTGAGTGTGACGTACACCGCGAGAAGCCCTCCTGCCTCCATTTGTGAAGCTGCAGAGCCTGGAGACTTGCATGGGGTGGGAGTGTGGGCACTGTGTATCCAGCTGTGCTCCACCAGCCGCAGGGACACATCTGGGAAAGGAGGTCTGAAGGGCCTGCCCGAGAGGGTAGAGGTGGAGGGTGCAGAGCATGACGTGCAGCGCGGTAGATGTGATGCCCTTTGACCCTGTGGTGGGTTATGGGGAAGATTGCCATCCTCATATTCTTGAGACAAATGCCCCTGGGTCTCTTCCTTTCACATATGACTTCTCATGGTACAGTGCAGGAGCACGGCCCTTTATCAGGTCTGGGCTAGCTGAGAGATGCAAGAACAACTGGGACTATTTCCCTTCTTTCTGAGCTCATTGAAGAGTTGGAGAGACAGCTCGGTCATTAAAGGGTAAGGCTTACACTTCTAGACATCAAAAAGTCAGATCCCAAGAGCATTGCAGGGCATGGTTTCAACCTGAGTCTCTATCTGGCCTCAGCTGGATTGATCCTGCTGTCCCAATTTTTGCCTGTTTTGATCCTATGCAATAAAGAGTAGGCGTTTTCTATTCTTCGCTGTGCAACTGAGTCAATCTGTGATCCCCATTAAAGCAGTGGCCAACGCCTCTGGGCCAGGGTTCCTTGTGTTAAGAACGTGGTCAGGCCTTGCTTTATCAAACCTCATATTGTACGGTCATCTTGGCTTTTCCAAACCAGTACTCTGTCCTCCTACCAAACAAAATAGATTGTGATTATTTTGTTCCCCCCCTCAATAAAAATGCTAATTTTCCTTGGCTAATTTTGTCTGCAGAGGAAGCCCTGGCCCCAGTCTTCACAGCCGTGTTATACGGCTAACCCAATGACCCTGTTTCCACATTTGTTCCTGTCTTCAAGCTGACGGCTCCTGTCAGCTACTTTCTCTTTACTGCATTCCACCCTTTAATGCTTTCCTCTTGCTCACGTGGTAAAGTCTGAAGTATTGAATGGACCACTCACAAGGCATTGATTTGCTGCTTTGGCAATTCTTCATGTCACCAACTCTTCCATCCTTCCCTGGGATGCCACTGTGGACCTTGGTACACTAGGACATCCATGTAGACTCTTTCCTCTGCCTGAATTATCTTGGCAGCTAACTGCTAACTAACTTTGCCTCACAGCCCCTGCTTATCTTGGCCTCTCTGGTCAGGTCCTCCTCCACAGATTTTCCTGACAAGGGTTCTGCAAGCTGAGTACCGCTCTAGATTTATAGCATCATCTCAAGGACAGGGAAGCTGTTATCACTGGTGTCTATCCTACCAGACCATGAGTGTTACCAGACCAGCATGTAACCTGAGTTTACCATAGGGCCTGGCATGTGAAAAATACATAAGAGATTAATTGTAGAAGAATGTTAATTTAGAACTTAGCTGATCTAGCAAGAGATCTTATCCAAAGACCTTCTAGGTCTATGTGGTCCAGCTATCAAGAGATCACATCCAAAGATCTTCTAGTCTGTGTGATCTGGCTGGAATACAAACGTGCCTTTAATCCTGGAGACAGAGGCATATAGATTTAAATTCAAGGCCAGCCTGGTATGGAGTAAGTATCAGGTAAAGAAAAGCTTAGTTCCAGGCCTAGTGATGCATGCCTTTAATCCCAAACAACGATCTAATTGTACCTTCCTTCTGCAAAATAACTTTATCTTAAGTTAGTGTATAGAAAGTGTTTGAAAGTGATGTCTAATTGAGTAGCAGAAAAGGTGACTGACTAATCAGAGGCAGTTTTACAGAGTGAGTAGGGAGTTTTACCAGGACAGTAATAGAGAGATGGGTTGCAGAGAGAGAACTCAGGTGAAGATAGCATGAGCCAGGAAGTGAGAAGAAGCCAGAAGATTAGAGCAGATTGCTGAGTTAGTTAGAGGTCAAGCAGAACAATTCCGGACTGAGAAAGAAGCCAGATTAAATAAATCAGCTGGGAGAGGAATTTGAGCCAAAACAGTTGAGTTGAACCAGTCAGCCCAGAGCTCAGTAAGAACAAGAAAGGGTGAGCTTATTAAGCAGTAAGTCTCAGAGGCTGAAACATTCTAGGACTAGATTATATTGTACGGAGGCTAGAAGCTTCCAGGACTAGGCCTAGGTTAGCAGAAGGAGGCAGTTAGCCTCCCAGACAACAACTGAGCCAGGAGAGTAAAATGACTTTTACAATTAATGCTAAAGTGTGGAGAGAGGAAAGGCATAATTGAAGAGCTCTAGCAAGCCCAGGTCTGGCAAACCGGAAGCTGGCAGCCTTGCCTTTCCCCATCCCTTCTCCCTTGTAAACCATAGTTATATCTCTAAAGCTAGCCACTGAGGGCTACTCACTTTATTTGACCACTTCCTCCTCCTGAGGCTGACCACCGAGGTCCACCTGTCAAAGCACTGAAGTCTGGGAAATCAAAAGCCCTCTTTGACTCACCTAATTAACATGCCCAATGAAAACATCCAGCTGCATCCCAGCCCATTCTAACACAGACCTCCCTCTCTTCCCCCTTCAAAGTCATCTGGCCCAGGATTTCCCTGGTCTCCCCATGTAGTAGAACTTCCTAGGAGGGTTGCTGAAGAAGAATCCCAGGTCCACCATCTACTGGTCAATAGGTCTAAGGAGAATCTGACTTTGTAAGTAGTATGAGCAGCTTGATTTTTATGTAGTAGGTATTTGGGGTTTCGGATGCTCAGTCCAGGTTAGCAACCGCTGACCTAGAGACCCTGATGTCACTTTTTCATTACCATAGCTCTGAACGCTTTGTTAACATGAGACTGTCCATGTAAGCTCTTCTCCCTTCTTAAAAGGTTACACTTTTTAGTTTCATGTCACATTTATGTGCCTTTCATTTGTTTGTTTATTTGAGACAGAGTCATACTTTATAGCCCAGGCTGGCCTAAGTTCACCACGATTACCTCAAACTTTCCAGCTTCCTCAATCTGCCACACGCTGGGGTTATAAGCATGTCCCCTCACACCTGGATTCACGCCACATTTAACTTTGCTTTTACTTTTCTATGCCATCTTTATTTGTTTTAGGTGTGTGTGTGTGTGTGTGTGTGTGTGTGTGTATGTGTGCACATGTGTGCACGTGTGTATGTGTGTGTGTGTGTGTGTGTGTGTGTGTGTGTGTGTGTTCCAAGTCAGGTCACCGGGCTTGGTGGCAATTGCCTTTACCCACCAAGCTTACATCTCAAAGACCCACATTTAGTTTTTCCAAAGTGCTCACACATCTCTAATCTCATTTCTGGTCATGAAGACCCCTTTAAGGCAGTGGAGCTTTCCCCAAGTTGTGCTATTTTAGCTAGATGTGGAAGAATAGGGGCAAGGTGGCCCAGAAGGATTCACTAAAGGTCCCACAGAGTGTTGGTGGCATCACTGGCTCCACAGGCCTGATGCTCCATGTACTCTCTTCTGGGAGACGCACACATTTAATTCCAGAATGCCACACACCTTATTTCACATCTTATAATGTTTAATTTCTGCACTAAACATTTGCAATTAGCCTTAAAAAGAAATGATTGATGGTCTTCTCATTTTTAAAAAGGCTGCTGTACAGATACATAAAGGTAAGAAGCTGCTAGGAGAGGTTTTATGGCAGGTGGTTCTTGGCAGCAATCGCTTTTCTTTTACGGCAGTCTGGAAATTTTCCTGGGTAATAACTTTCTTTTCTTTTAACGGGCATAACATAAAGAGGTTCTAGGTAGTTGGATCATTATCAAATGATTTTCCAAAGACAACCATAAATTGTCAGTACCATTCAGGCAAAACGAAGACGTGCTCACCATCTGGAAATCCAATGGATAAATAAAGCATTGACTTTTTCCTTTCTTGTTGGTCACGATAGCCCGGCTCCCTGAAATGTAATTCCTTAAGAGGCACTTAGCCTGGGGAGCTGGGAGGAAGACGTTCTGAGAAAGGTATTCATGCAACTTCTCCGAGGGGTAAGGCTAAACTGAAGAGGCAGAATGTTTCCATTCTGAAAATAATCACAAGGGAAAATCTGATGGGACTGAAAACAAAACATAGTACTTATGTATGCATATTAACTAAATCAGAATTTTGCACCTTTGCTGTGTGAATATCTACAAGGCTAAGCGCTATGCTTAGCATTGACTGGTCCATGGAAGAATATCATAAATATCATATATATCTATATCTATATTTTATTTAGGTGTCAGGGACTTCAGGGCCACTGTGAGCTGTACAGTGAGTTCTAGGACATCCTGGACTACATGGTGAGAATGTGTTAAGAAGTTAAAAAAAAAAAACCCAACAATAAAAATAAGGAAAAAGAAACTATAATTACTGCTTTATTGATTGTCATTTATTGTATCTTTTATTCTAGGCACTGTGCTTTAAAAACTATTAACTAAGCCAATTTTATAATTGTGTTGAAAAATCTTTATTTTTAATTATGTGTATGCATGCACATCTGTCTGGGGAATGTGTGCCCATGAGTGCAGGTGCCAATGGAGGCCAGAAGAGGGCATCAGATATGCTGCAGATGTAGTTAAAGTTACAGGTGGTTGTGAGCGGCCTGTCCTGGATATGGAGAACCAGATTCCATCCTGTACAAAAGCAGCAGGGGCTCTTCGCCACTGAGCTATCTCTCCAGGCCCAGGCTCAGCCAACTCTTACAACCTTGAAGTGCCCATGTGATTGTTAATTTCATTTCCTCAAGTGGAGGTAAAGTAGCATCTCTAAGGTCACACAGGCAGGAAGCAATGATGTTGGGATTTAAACCCAATCAGCCTGGTCCCAAATTCTGGCTGCATCAACTAGTGAGCTGGTGCACTGGTACAGCAGCTTGAGATGAACCTCCCTTGCCTGAGAGGATTTCTTTCTCTCTGAGAAGGAGGCATTGACGCTGAGACTGAGAGTGGAACCTTGGGTGGGAGTGCTAGGACTTACCAGAATGTGGAGGTGAAGGTCAGGAAGGCAGCAGGGGATCTAGAGCTGGAAGGAACTTGGAAGGCCAACATGCATAGATTCTACACACGAGAGGACGAGGGCATGGATGTCAGTGCAGGAAGATGGACGGGATAACGAGATTCCTGGCTGCAGGAAATGTTGAAGGTGGCAGCCTGTGGTGAAATGGACATTCTTCTGTGGGGGATGAGGATGAGACGTGAAGCCTCTTGCATGAGAGGCAAATAACGCTCGCTCATGTGAGCCTGTGTGTGTGTGTGTGTGTGTGTGTGTGTGTGTGTGTGTGTGTGTGTGTGTGTGTCTTTGTGTCTGTGTGTGTGCATGTATGTAGAGTATGGACACCGATGTCCAGTGTATTCCTCTATCACTTTCTACTTTGGTTTTGAGACAGTGAACTGGAGGCTATGTTGGCTGGCCAATAAACTCTAGGGATCCACTTGTTTGTGTCTGCCAATTCCAAGATTGCAAATCTGTGCCAGAGCACCTGTCTTTTATGTGGGTGCTAGGGGTCTGACCTCTTGTCCTCATGTTTGTAAAACAAGCACGTTAGCAACTGAGCCCTACTCCCTACTCCCAGATTTCTTGTCCTTTTACTGTCACTTACTCAGCCTGAACTACAGCAAGACTATTTTTACGTTGTGGCCCACGTAGAAAATGACAATATTAGTTGGGCACGGTGGCACATGCACTCGAGGAGGCAGAGTCAGGCAGAGCTCTGTGAGTTGGAGGCCAGCCTGGTCTATAACATGAGTCCAGGACAGTCAAGGCTACACAAAGAAACCCTGTCTTAAAAAAAAGTGACAATATTCAGATAATAAGAGTACCTTACATGGAGGCAGCAGCTTGTGGCTAGTTGTGTCCATAAGACTTTAGGTGCTTGAGGCCCCACCCAGATGCCTGGACACCTGAGTCCATCCCCAGTACTTGTCCCATGAGTAAAAATCTGAGTTCTAAAATCCATGGGTGCACTGTGATTGGCTTCCCTCGTGGGGCTGTCCAATCCCATGTTTTTAGTTCCCAGACTGTGCTATTCCCTTCCTTCCTGGTCCTGTCTCATGCACCTTTTGGTGTATAGGAACATCTGGGCCCCTTTAGAAGTGGAATCCATATGTAAGAATTCCCTCTAACCAGGTTTTATAGTGTTCCACGTAGATCTTTATTTGTAAGCCAGCCACATAGCCATTTTTTTGACCATCAACCTTTTTCTGTTGGACAAGATTACACTTTCATTAAGTTGTGAGGGACTGATAGGCTATTTGCTCTCCTAAGACGGTAAGAAGATTTGCCTTGTGAAAGAAGAGTTACTTAACTAAAGGGACACAGTGACATTGTTGGGTAAATGAGGTGGCCTCCCTCCACCAGTCACAGGGAGACACCGGGGGTGTTATTTTACCACACACTGCCTGTCATTTCAGCTCTGATGGGTGATACAGTAATAAGTCCATACTGTGAAGACATTTTATGATTGTGACTTATACTCTGCTGTCTGGGAGTCTTGGAGCCCTGGCTGTAATTAGGCTCTTACAATTGCTAAACTGTTGCACCAAGAGTGACTAGTGGGACATATGGGAAAGATGGTGGTATACAGTAGATCTGATACCCTGGCTGTGTTTGCAAGTGAATGACTGCCTGGCTTAAGGGGTAATACATTTGGGAAAAAAATCAGTTCCAGGCTGGGTAGAATGTCAATGGCTACCCTTTATATGGAAGGAAGTGAACTGAAAGGCCTGAGATCCAAGGAAGGCAAATTTAAGGACTCCAGCAGGTAGTGTACCAGGGGTGGACAGGGAGAAATTGCTCACCTGGTTTAGAAACTGTACTCTGTGTATGTTTGAATTGCGTGTGTTTTGTATGCAACTCTGATACCTCATCTCTCTGTCTCTATTTTGACACATTGGTGCCAGATTCTGATTGATAGGGGAACATTTGGCCATGTTTCTTTATGTGATGGAGTTTTCCAGCTAGAGCCCTCCCTGACAGAATTGTCTCTGGTCGTTTACATACCCAGCTGAGAGAGACTTAGCAGAAGCATGCTTTCCATCCCAGCATGGACTCAGCCAATAGCTTTCCTGTGGGAAGTTTGACTTTAAGTGGAGGGCAAGGCAGTAGTTAATTGCTTAGCTCTGCTGTTCAGCCTCACTTGCATATGGGCAAGATGCCTCCCACCTCGCCTGCGCTCATGCCTTCCTCACAAATTAGACTGACTGCTATAAAACTCTTCCTTCTTTAAATTGATCGTAGGGGCAAAATTAGTGCCATATTCTAAATGTGATCTATATTCTGCAATTAATGCCATGGTCTGTGAATGTTCCGTAAGAACCTGTCCTCCAGGTGACTTCACTTCTTCCTGCGTTCTGGGAATGACCACGCACTGCCATAAACTAGACCTGCTAGCAGTTTCCAGAAGCTCCACTGGAGCGATTAGCTGAGATAAAACACGACTCAGTCTCCACCCAACCTGTCTAAGGAACTGTGAAGTTTCCACAGCCTCACCTATCCCTACCCTCCAGGAACTGTGACCAAAATCTGCCCAGCCTAAAAACATAAAAACCCTAAAATTCTTCTGTTCGGGGTTGCTTCACTCCTGTGGGCAGGTGGACCCCAGCGCGCTGGAACATTAAAGCCTCTAGCTTTTGCATCGACCCGGTCTCCGTCTCTCTCATTTGTTGCTTCCCAGCATAGACTCTCCTGATCAGATTCTTACAGCTTTAGTCCTGACATTTTATCACAATAAGAAAAGTAACAAATGCTTTAATAATAACCTCTACAGAGGAGCCTTTTGTTCCCTCCCTCCTTCCCTCTCTCCCTCCCTCCCTCCCTCCTCTAGTATTTCTGTCCCTTCCTCCTTCTCACTCTGTGTCAGAACATAACCTTGTCTGTTGAGCTGTCTGAGTTTTCTAGTGGGCACTTAACTTCCATTGTTCCTTTAGTTGGAAGACACAGCTAGTGTTTGCTGTGGTGTACAAGTAGGAAAAGGATACTACGGACAGGGACGTGTCTCATTCGTCATTTAGGATGAGCTCTTATTTATGAAGTTTCTGAGCACATCAAGCACAACTTCCAACTATTTCTAGGTACTAAAACAGGGGCCCAATCCAAAAGTCAGCACATAATTGCTCCATAATCATTATTGTTCTTAGGTTATGTAATATCCCATTACATTGATCAGTTTTCATCACTGTGATCAACAGTTGTAACATCGACAACTCGAGAGGGTTTTGCTCCTGGATTCCAAGGTGTCAATAATCATGACAAGCAAGTGTGGCTGAGGCAGGGCAGTTCACATCATGGTAGATGAGGAAACAGGGGGGTGGGGGTGGGGGTGGGGGGTGAATACAGATCTTTAGATCTTTTTCTTCTGTTACACCCCATGTTAGTTACTTTTATGTTGCTGTAATAAAAAACTACACCCAGAAGCAAGCAACTGAGAGAGAGAGAGAGAGAGAGAGAGAGAGAGAGAGAGAGAGAGAGAGAGAGAGAGAGAGAAGACTATATTTGGGCTTCCAATTCCAGAGTTCATTATGGCGGGGAGCCATGACAACGAGGAGTAAGTATGGTGGTGGAGCAGGAAGCTGAGAGCATGAACTGGGTGTGAGGTAAGGCTAGACACACTCGAAGTTCACTTCACTGAAATACTTCTTTCAGCAAGGTCACACTGTGCTTCCTAAACCTTTCCCAATAGTTCTGGCGCCCAGTACCAATTGTTCAATTGTCTGAACCTATGGGGGACATTCTCATTCCGACCACTCCCCCCTCTCCCCTTTATTTCATACAAGCCCTCAGTTCACAAATGATGCCACCCACGTGCAGGGCAGGTCTGAAATGCTCTCCAGAACGCGCGCGCGCGCGCGCACACACACACACACACACACACACACACACACACACACACACACACACCTTAATCTCCTAGGTAATTCTAAATCTAGTCAAACTGACCATCAAATTAGCCACCAGGAAGTGGTTGGTTCTGTATCATTATTTTAGCTCTGGAGCCTGGGGGCTGCAGTGAGGCAATTCTGCTTAGCTGGTACAGCAGAAGGGCTTTGCTGACCTGGGTACTCTAAGATGGATTGGCCAGGTTTCTTCTCCTTTATATCTCTCTCACATTCCTCGCTTTCCAGTAAGTCAGCATGGGCAAAGCCTTTACATGAAGGTAGCAGAGAAGGCAGCAGGGAACTGAGATATCTAAAAGCCTGGGCTTGGAAACAGCATACTGTCACACTTCCTTCCTCTCCTGGCCGACGTGAGTGCCATAGCCGAATAGCAAGTGAGTGCAAAGATGGGTGAAGAATTGGAGCCGAGACTGCGACTTGCTGCACTAGTGTGCAGTAAGTTCATTAACTGCAGTATGCTGTTTTCTTCTTGGTTGGAGTGATAAGGAATGGAAATAGAGATTGCAGGAATCCAGGCCAAAGAGAGGCGACCCACAAGGTCAATGTTAGTTTGCCTTGTGTGCTTGTTATGTGCACATATATACAGCGTTAAACGTAAAGGAGACACGGGCACTTTAAAAATTCCAGCCAAATAAACCTTCCCTTTGTTTTCCTGGGTCATCTCCATCCCCCACTCCCCTACAGATAGTGTGTGCGCTCGTGCTGTAATTTATGCTTTAATTCTTACCTTAGCTTATTTACTCAATTAAAAAAGAGATTCAAGCGTAGAAAACTCCATCACTCATCATCCAGTAAGATTTACTCTAGAAAGGGGTGCATATGATTTTTGCAGGCTCATTAACTATTCGTTTTTTTAATTGCATATTCTGGATGCTGTTGGTTTATGTAAATGCTTCTTTCGTGTTCAAAGTGACCTTGTTTATCACCTCTGAGTCAAAAAGAAAACTATTGCTTATTAAAGAATGAGGCGACAGGTCACCTCTTGAGGTTTTTCTGAAAGGGCTGTCACCAGATAAACTGGAAAAGTTTGATTTAATACCAACTGGTCCTTTTGGGTCATGGAAAGAACATTTATTTTAATAACTGTTTGCAGGCACAGGCCCTTGCCCTAAATAAAATGATGTAAGTATTAGTTTACAGGCAAATTTGAAAGGAAAAAAAAAGTCAGCTAGAGGAGAGGATTAGGTGAAATTCCTTAACAGATTTTTTTTTCAAGACTGCATGGACTCTTTGTGTCTGTCTTGAGCGTGTTACACTTTAATGAGATTATTTTGACGTTTTCAATAGGTTTGAGCACCATGCATAACAAAGATTTCTTTCTGTTGCCCTTTCCTCCTAAGGAAATGTCTTTCTGTTGGGTTAGCAGTTGATAGTTGAGTTATTATGCCCAGTTGTTTTGATTTATATATTCCAGTCTGCCTGTAGCCTTTTCTACATGCTGCCTGCCCTGGGCTTTGTCTGCACATGGATGCAAGTCAAGCGCCTTTCTTCTCTCCCCACATAGTCTGTTTATGGCATGGATTCCACATCAGTGTGCGTTCTACAGCTTGCTCCTCACACACACAGTCCTCCAGCTCTAATCACTCCAAGGAAGTGTTGGTAGATGTGGCTCTCTCAGGGTAGACTGTTAGGCTGAAAGAAATACTTTATGCCCAAGATCCCAGTTGTCTTACTGTTAAACTGAAGATTTGGGTAAATAGTTCCTTTCAGAGCTTAACATTCTTAGGAGCTCTCTAGGCTCCACCCTCTAATGCTGACTGAGCATTTCCATGACAGTAGGAGACTCACCAACTACCCTGAGCTTGTTCCAATCAGTATAGGGATAGGATCTGCAGGTCTATGTCAAGGCCTTTCCCAACCTCACTCTGCCTTGCATCTCCACTAACCCTTCCTTCTTCCAGACTCTTAGTATACAAATGTCTGTTCTTTGGTACAGGTGTGTGCATTTGGTAGACTGAGTTTACTTTAGTCTCTTCCTTTCCCTTCTTCCCTCTCCTCCCTCTTTTTCTCTTCTTCCTTAATTTTTTTTATTTTCTGCCTTCTGTTCCATTCTTTTCCTCCCTCCCTTCCTTCCTTCCTTCCTCCTTCCATTTCTTTCTTTCTGTCCTCTCCCCCTTCTCTCCTTCCCAGTGGATCGAACCTAAGACTATGCAAGTGCTACTACACAAGTGTTCTCTACCACTGAGTTACATCTCTATTTCTTGTTTAATTTCTTTTATTGGAGTGAGGAATTGCAGAGTCTCCCTACCTAGTAGATCCAGACTGGTCTCTAACTCAATGTGTAACCTTCTCCTCTTCACTGATGGAGTGCTGGGATCACAGACACACATCGCCATCCTAGGCTCATCATCATTTCTTGATGTCAATGAATTCCTTGTGGACACGATTGTAGCTTTTCTTTCTTGTTACTTGATGGTAGTTTATTTAATGGTGAGGCTACACTATGCTCCAGACACTGCATGTGAGTTGGCAATGAAATGTGTATCCAGAAAGATATAGAAGAAAAGCAGGTTGAGTTTCAAAGATAATAAAACATTCCCTCCTTGGTCACCAATATAAGTTTCCTGCCACTCTGGTTTCCTTTTGAAACAACACCATATCCTAGGGGCTGTTCTGTTCTAAGGTGAAAATTATACTCGTGAGTTCCACAGTTATCTCATGCTAATACCTGGGGGCTGTTTTTAGAGTTCAGTGGTCTGGAGAATCTGTGGAGGGGTACTTCATGCATTTGATAAATCCAGCAGCTAAAACATCCACATACATGTGCACATTCACTGTAATTTCGTATGTATGCATAAATGTGAATGTGTGTGCATCTTCACCTGTTCATGTGTATATTTGTTACACACACACACACACACACACACACACACACACACACACACACACACGCAATGCCACTATCAGTAAGGCTTGTAATCTGTAATCAGGGTTTAATTGCAATGGTTCTCAGTCCCTTTGGGGTTTCATATCAAATATCTTACCAAATACCTTATCTATAAGATATTTATATTATAATTCATAACATTAGCAAAATTACAGTTATGAAGTAGCAATGAAGTAAATTTTATGGTTGGGGGGCACCACAGCCTGAGGAACTGTATTAAAGGGTGGCAGTGTTAGGAGGTTGAGAACCACTGATTGAACATCTCACGTCTGGATTCCAGAGCTGGAAAAGTGTGAGGGCACATGTATGGGTATGTGTGAGTGACCGTGTGTACATGCATGTGGAGGCCATAAATTGACATCAGGTATCTTTCTGCATTGCCCTCCGTGTTGTACACTGAGGCAGGTTCTATTGATGAGCCTGTAATTCTCAGATTTTTGCCTGGTCCAGCTAGCCGGCTTGCTCTCCACTTCCCAAGTGCTAAGAGTCGAGGTGGGTTGATATGCTGAAGACCCAAGTGCCATGGTATCTCCTTGTACCACAAGAACCGCTGCTTCCCACAGAGCCCTCTTCTGAGGCCTCTCAAGTTATTCTGACCCCTCCCCACCAGTATGGAGCCCGTATCCTCACTACTTAGTATGCTGGTATTTAATGACCATAGGGCCGAGACCATGCTCCAGGCTTGGCCCTCAGTTTAGTGCTACTGGAAGGTGGGGGTTTTAGAGGGAAGGCCTACAAGGAGGTGTGATGTCATGGGGGCAAGCCTGTGGGGGAGTGTGAACACTGCTCTTTCTCTGTCCCGCTTCTCTGCTCTGAGGAGGGCGGCTTCCCTCGGGCACTCCCACCAGCATTCACTGTGCTGGCATATGGCTAGAGTCGCGGTTGGAAACCTATAAACCTGTAAGTTCAAATAACCAACCCCCTTTTCTCTATAAGGTGATGCATTTCAGATATTTGTCACAGTAACAGAAAGCTTACCAGCACAAACCATTCTCTATCCTTATTTTTAATGGCAACTTTGTCTTCCTTAGATGATGTACTCATGTTACTTAATTGTGTGCTCTGAAAATTTCCTACAGATTGCCCACTTTTTTTTGACCATATTTATTTCTTTTCTGTCTACTAGAGACTTTGTTAACTTATAGAGCTTATAGGATTCACTTTCCTATGTTTGTGGTTGAGTAAAGATGGAAGAACATCAAAAGAAACGCAAGGCTAGAACTCTCATCCCTAAAATGCCTTGAATTTTCATGACGATGCTTTGATTTTCACAGGTCAGAGATGAAAACACTTGACTGAGCCTTAAACACTTTAGCTCTTTGACACTTCAGGCCTTTGCAGCTTGGTTTCCGCCTCCAGAGAGTTAGTACTGCTTCCCTCTGTAAGGAGTGCTAATTTATATTAAACATTCAGAGCAATGTTAGCATGCCCTGGACATGAATGCCAGCCATTATCCTTTGTGCCCTAAACTTCTTTTGTCTGTCACCATGGAGCTGCTTATTTCATTGTCATTTTAGTGTCTTTACAAATTTTGTACTTTGGTATTTTTAATTTAAATACATTTGCACAGAAATTTAATTTTCACAAATTATAATGGTTTTATGAGCGTCACACAACCTATTGGCTGTTGTTGGACATTTATGTTTTTCCTCACTTAAAGAAAACCTGATCATAGATATACCTACAATTAGAAGATTAACACAGTTTTCTTTTTAACACTGACACATGTAGGTAGAGTATATGACACTCAATACCTGTTTATGTTAATGTGTAGTGATATTGGGGTTTAGCCATAAGCTTTCATTTCCAAATAACCAAATCTTCACCACTAGTTATTTTGAAGTATACAATGAACTGTTGCTAATCATAGCTCATTTTTATATTGTCAAATATTAGAAATTATTCTTTATATCTAAGCACACCACTGGTTTTCCTTCCTTTTTTTTCTGTTTTGAATGATAGTCTTATAATAATTCCCAGAAGTGATCTCTGCATTAATGTGTATAAGTATCTTATGGGTCATGTCTATGTTTATGATGCCTTCTGATGGAGTATGCCAGGAGACATGGGTGTTTCACAGTTCTGGTAGCATGGAGAAAGGTTTTGGCAATTTAGCCATAGGGTCTGGTGTTTTAAACAATCTCTTGGGAGAGGTAGTGATCCAGGAAAGAGGAATGACATCAGCCTTACCTTTCTCCATACTGGCTGCTCCTTCCTCACCAACACAACATAAAACAGACAAGGTGGCTGTGGAGCTCAGCTGTGTGGACTCACTCCAACTCCCTCCTCACTGCCCACTATAATTCTTTCTTACTAGCTCACTCCTTGCTTTTAATTTTCTTTTTGCAACTCACGGTGTATTTATAAAACGAAAACCTCTATCAGAATGCAACTTTCACTGGAAAGAAAATGAAAACAAACAAACAAACAAACAAATATTGTGAATCTAGTCCAAGTACACACTGATTTTGGTAAAATTCACTGCCAGACAGTCTATAGTAATCATGTCTACCCTTATTAGCCCCAGAGACACTCAGTTGCAAGGTAAGAGTTTAAACAATAATTTTAGCTGAGATTTTGTGTTGCTATCTGGGTCATTCCACATTTTAAGTCAGTTCTCTGACTTAAATACTTTCAGTTCTCTGATGGGTGGAAGCTTGGTTAAAAGCATCTGGGACTGAGGTGCTGGGAGAATCAGCTAACACTAGAAGCAGCTGCTGAGGCTGTCCACACACAACTGTATTAGTCTACACACTCCTCATGGTCCCTTGGCCAACAACTCTCCACCAAGCTGTTGTTCTTCCAGGAAGAACTTCTGAATAGCTTCAACATCCCTAAGGTCAGGTGATTTGGACAGATCCTGTCTTTCCTCAGCAAGCTTCTAGTTCTTTCTTCATTCTCGAAGCTTATTCTTGAAGCCGAAGTACGTGCAATACAAGAAGAAGCAGTATCCAGTATCGAATGAAAAGGGTGACACACACACACACACATACACACACACACACACACACACACACACACACACACACACAAACCTGTTGCAGTAGTCTATTCCTGCCAATCATCAGCCTGGCTGAGCAGTGGCTAGCCCCAAGTTCTTGGAAGAGTGTGAGTTGCTCACAGCCACTGATTAGGACCGGAAAAACTAGCTCACTTCCTCCTCATGTCTTCCCAGGCTGTCCTTGGAGGCCTGCCTTTGGGTTCCCCATCTGGTTTCCTGACCTTCCTCCACCCCTCTGATTGCCTCTCTGGCTGTATCCTCATTCACTTGCCATCAGGAGGCTCCTAAAACGCTGTGTATGGATGTGAGGAACCATACTCTCTGCCCTGAGGAATCCCCATCAGGCTTTTGGGAGACGCATAAATTCTTGATTAACGATACATCTGCCCAGCAGGTAATAAAAACAGTCTCTTGGGTGCAAAGAGCAAACACAAGGAAGGGGCTGAGATCCGAGCACTGCACAGTTAATGTCTTAGGTACCACAGGGTCAGGGTCAGGCCTCTATGCTGAGCTGCTGTTTCTCTAGAATAGCAGAAGCACATTCTTAAAAACACACACGGAGGAAGAGAGCCATTCATAAGTATTTGTTAAAGTAGGGCATAGCCACATATTATGTCCATATAATTCCACTTATAGGTATAGACTCCACAGAAAACAGTGCCTATGATTTGCCCAGAAGCATTTGCGAGCATGCTTATAGCAATGTTATTCATAAACCATAAACTAGAAACAGAACGTGCATCTTGGGAATACAGGCAAAATAAAGTGTTAAGTATGCATACAAAGGGGCATTATTCAGAAACAAGAGTGAGCTCCTTAAGCTACTTGCTTCCGTATGGGTCCACCATGAGTCTACAGCTCTAATGATGAGGAAAGGCTGCCAATCACAGGGGAGTCATTGAATCTGTTCATCGTCAGCCTGGTGCAGAGCTGACTGCTGGAGTTTGGGTAAGGCTCTAGTGCCTGATCTACCCACCGGATGTGAAAAGCTGAGCTCTGAATTATGACGCAAATATCTCTGCAAATACAACAGACAGAGGGGATTGAAGAACTCAGCCTAAGGGGTGTCCTCATAATCTACTCTTTGAAAGTACTTTTGTTGTTGTTAGGCTGCTTCTGGCATCACTACTCACCAGTTAACGTGGAAGATGATAACTAGCCATGGCATCAGTGTACACATCTGCTCTTCTCACCGTCTCTAGTAGGATACAGAATCATGCCCTGTATACCCTGTTGCATCTACCGCTTGCTTTGGTGCCTGCTACGCTGATGATGATCAATATATTTAGAGACACTATTTGCTAAGGAGGGAGTAAAGCATTTCTGGGATTTATGTAACTAATAATTCAGCCAAACAGTTATAGAAAAAAAATTGCAACATAGTTAGAAATCAGGGGAGTACTGAGTGGCCCCAGGAGAGTTAGCTTTCTGGGAGCAGACAGGGCTGTTTTCTCCAGTATTTCTTCTAAAACATGTTAAAAGAAAAGGCCAAGGCTTAGTTAGGAAGCATTTTCTTATCTGCAGAAACTGTGCTACGTACTTGTGAAATAATCTCACTTAACATCCGCCCTCCTAATGAGGTGTATGGTGTTTAATAAAATTAATAGTGATATGTTATTGAAGCCATTTTACAGATTAGTAGTTTGAAGTGAACCAAGGTATAGGTCCTCCAAGGTCACATAGCTTTTCCTGAGTCAGAAGTGTTGCTCCTTCGCCATCTGGCTTCAAAGCTTAGATTCAAAAGCAGAATGATAGCTTCTAGTAGAAGGAAAGAGGCCCGTGAGGCCTGGGAATGGAAGACAGAGGCCGGGTTTGGCAAAGACTAGAGTACTTAGGTAGATGATCAGGGCAGTACAGAGACAGGACATGCAGCATGCATCAATACTAGTGGTTTTAACTTTTTTTCCTGCAGCAGGTCCAGTGCTGAGCTCTTGAGGTACCAAGGTGATGGATACGTGGTCCCTAGGACTTGGGTCTTAGGTAACAATGCCGACCCCAGCTATTGGAGTCTGGATCAAGAGCTAAGTGAGTCTTGAGGTAAGAATAAATAAGTGCTGCCCATTGGGTAGATCAGAGTAGGGGTTTGATTTTTACTACTTGTATTGTCCTTGGTTAGTGTAATAGTTTGAGCAGAACCCCCTGGTTCCCGATCCACTCGTCACGATGTTCTTCTTGTAGGTTTCTAGGACCCTCTGGGTCTTTCTATTTCCCCATCTTCTATATTTCTCTTGCCTAGAGTCCCAGTAAGATGTCCTCACATCTATTCTAATCCCCTGGTAAGTGAAGACTTTCGTGGGACTTGCCTTTTGGGCTAGTGCCCCATAACTCTGTTGCCCCATATTTGACCACCTTCCCTTGGTGGGAAGGCCTGGTGGCACTCAAAGAAAGAATAAGCAGGCTACCAAATGAGACTTGATAGCCTATGACCATATAGGAGGTCCCCCTTGGTCATAGGCCTAGGGGAGGGGAATAAGGTGAATGCAGGAGGGAGGGAGGAACGGGAGGGTACAAGTGATGGGAATAACAGTTGAGTTGTCATCTAAATAAATTAATTAAATAAAAAAATAATAAATAAGTGATGATTTTCTGAGCTAGCCACTTCTTTCTCTCAAATCGCAGGGTAAGATTAGCTGTGAGTGAAAGGTCAAGTGACTTTACCATGGAGAAATATGCCTTGGGATATGGAAAGAATGAGTTTCCATGAACTTCCTACTTGGAGATATTTCTTCTGTTCCTTTTTAGCCAATCTTGGTGAGTCTTTCAGGCAAGATTCCCCATCCTTATTCAGTAAAGGGATCATTGTGTGGTACAAAATAAACCAATTGTAACACTAAGTGGCATGGCATGGACAGAAAGGGCCAGGGAACAGCAATACCTGGTAGACGCCTGGTAGCTGTTTATATGTCTTCTACTACTTCAAAACCTATGAGGGACCTGGCTTCTCTCGTCTTGTTTTGTGCCTTGACAGCTGCTCCTCATCCTTTAAAGATTTCTGTATGTGTAAGCTATATAGAAAAAGTTTCTGTTGCTTACAGGCAGTGAGTGCAAAGGCTGTACATTTAGGACAGTGAGGGGAACAGGTTATAGTTTGTGCAATAAGGGACCCTTTGCTCTTTAATGTTGTATCTCAGTGTCTACTTTGATGTCTTACTGATGCTAAGTCCTCAGTGAATGTTATCTGAATTTTAAAAAAAAGTGTGAGCAAATGAACAGACATGTCATCTCCCATCGTTTGGCCACTGTGGTCATGTAGACATGGTTTAGCACTGGTGACAAATCCGATAAGGCAGTGTCTCTAAGCCATCATGCCAATCACTCTAATCCAGCCAAGAATACTTCCTGTTTTGTGAGTAAAACAAAGCACATCTTCGTTTTTATAGCAGCCACCATTTCTCCTGAGAGAAACAGGGTTATTGTAATTCCAGCTTAGCTGAAATATGTAAGGCTTACTCATCCTGTGCATAAAATTGATAACTTGTGCATCTGGGACTGTCTATCTCTTTCCTATTAATCCATTTTAGACTTTATAAGTCAACTGAGCATTCAGCTTTTGAAAAATGATTCTGGAAAATCGTTTTGCATAAGTACTAGTAAATACTGGCCTGTGTTCCTGGCAGGGGATGGAAATAGTCCATTTGGTCTCTGGTGGCCCCAGGAGCAGAAACAGTGGCTGGAGACTTGGCGGAGTTTGGATGGCAACAAGCGTGCACTGGTCAGTTTTACTTTCCGTTTAATGAGGATGATTCATTTTAGAATTGCACAAGGGAGGACCACAAGGCAGCTGAGAGAGATGCACAAATGCATATCAATAGAATGACTGGGAGCAGGAAAATGGTTAGCTTTCTTCTTCGGGCTCACGAATGTGGCCAGTTGGAAGGTTCTAATGAGGTTATTAGGTTTATGCCTGTAGACTGTAAGCATGGCCAAGCTGTTAATCTTTTTTATAAATTGTGAGCTACGGGATATTTTGCAGCTATAAGATGACAAGGATATTGGCAACTTCAGCCTGTTTAATTCCACCACCGGCCATCTCTCTGTGCTGAAGGAATGGAAATTGAGGCTCCTTAAAAAAAAATACCCAATCGTTTATAGACCCGAGAGACCTCAAAGTCCATATAAGCTGACCAAGCACCATAGTTTAGAAAGAGAGAACCATGATACTGTTTTGGTTCTGGGTATGTTAGGGTGTGGAGCTGAGTTCAAATGAGGTCTGTGGAAACACATGAAAGGAAGATGAAGATAATTAACTAAAGTAAAAAGCAAAAATTTCCATCAAATATTTTGTGGCAAAGACTTATGATACAAAACTAGGAAAACAAAATGCTGCAATTTTCTATTTGCATGTTTTGTTAGTGGAGCCAGTTTGTTTAATTTTTGAAGAAATTAATTCTTTATAACTGATCCTCCACTAGTGCAAATTATTTTATTAATGATGATGCTTAAAGTTAAAATTTTTTTCTTACCTCTTTAAGTAAGTATTTAAAGCTGTACGCCAGCTGCATGAGGTTAAATGGTCTATGGATTAATCCTGTAATATCACACACACCACCCTGGTTGTGATGTGCATAAAAACAAAACAAATAAGGACAATTTGGTGTTGGAAAGTAATGCTCTTGTTGGACTGCATTAGGCCTAGCAAGTGATGGAGGCCAATTTTGGATGCGATAAACTGGAGTCTAAGAAAGGCTCTAGGGATGTTGGTCCAGATGGTGGGACTAAAGGCAGTGGCATGGTAGAAGGGAGCCTTAAGGATGGAGACGTGGTCCAAGTTATTTTCTGAAACTGCAAGTCTCACCCTCAATTTCTCATTAGTCCAAGCAACACTAAAGAATCAGGAAGGTCTCCAGCTTAGGGTTAGTATGTTTGATTCATCTGACGAGAGTAACAAAAACACACAAAAAAGGTCTGAGTAACTGAATTTGAGTCGTGGCAAAGGACACCAAAATCAGGAAGCCAGAATCCAGGTAAGAGTTCCTTACCTCTCCCTTTTTCTCAGACATGAGAAGGTGTACACACACACTTGTATGTGCCAACACAGACAGACACATTCACGGACACATGCATGCATGCGTATACCCATACAGGTTGAATTCTGTGATACTGCCCGTGTTCTGATTCTGATGTCCTGGGAGGGTTCTGGAATAAGGACCATTTCTTAGTTGGCATCTGGCATCCAGACTCCTCCTACACGCTTTTGCTGTAGCCATGCTGATCACAATCAGAGAGGGTTCTATGCTGACTCAGGAGAAGTTGCCACATGCCAGCTCCCTAAAGATCTTTAGGTGGGGGCATGTGCACCACTGGGTGACACCATTTGCTTTGCCTGAAGTTTCCAAGAATAGGATACAGGGTGGTCAGGGAACACCTCAGCTGTCCTCCCAATTATTTCCTTCATCTCCATTTTTAGGGAATTTCTTTTCCTTTTCATATATATATATATATGAAATAGATATAGGTTAGGTAATTCTTTAACAATGTTTGTGGCAACTCTCACCCTCTCTCCTTGACAGTGGTGCTTATTAATGTTCCCAGACTTTTTTATTTTTTAAATTATGGAAAGACCAAATGATATACTCTTGATAATTTGATACAATGCTTATTGACTCATTAGAGCTATTACTATGAAGTGTATAAGCTGAGTGTTGAAAAAAAAAATCCCTTTCACAGTAGCAGGGCTGCAGTTCACCACATGAGAGAATCTTACTTCCTCTGAAGAAAATGAAAAGAATATGGGGTAACATTCCAGAAAAATGTAGAGCGAGGAAAGGGCAAAAACATCATTTCACTTACATGAGGTATCAAACTGATCACAGTCATACAGATAGAATCTAAAATTGTGATGATCGGGGCCGAGGGGAGAGGTGTGGGCTGTTTAGTGCTGAATGGGGACAGAGCTTCAGTGGGGAAGATGAGAGGTCTGGAGACTAATGGTGGGTGATCACAGGTCAGCACTCGATGCTGCCGAAGTGTGCGTTCAGAGACGGGGAAAACAGAAAGTTGTGTTTTATATATTTTATATCCCTTAATGTGGCTAACACAATTGAAGGTAAAACAAAGGCAGAAGGGCAGAGGTCCACGGGGACCTTTAGCAAAGCCACATTTCTCGTGGTCACCTTCCTTTCTCTCCTAGGTTGTTTCTATGACAAGATTCTTGCTGAACATGGCCTGGTGGAAGCCATACTCTGAGGGCTTCTTAGCAGGTCTCTCTAGCTGTGACTCCATGAGTGACATCCACAGTTTCTCACCTTAAACGGGAACAAGGTGAGACAATAGGGCTTACCAAAGAGTGCAAAAGGATCACCCTTGGTTTCTGGCTTCTCACCGCTAGACCCGACTTCCCCAGTGATCCTTTATTTACTATACAAATACAATAAAGCAGTATTTTTTGAATACCTTTTGAAATGCCCTCTTGAAACCAGCATTTTCCTAAAGAGATTTATTAAGTTCTAAGACACTGCCAGCAACCACTTTTCATATAATAAAATTTGCCTCAATGAAGGTTATTTTAAACACTTTGGCTTTCAAGAATTATCTGTAAAAAATATGAATATAGTTTCTCCTATTACCACTGAGGCCCATGTCACCTGAGAGTACTTTCTGAGAATATTAACATTATAATATCACCCTGAAATTTTTCATTAAGAAAAAAGTCATTCTTCATATACCTAAAGCAATTAATTATTAAGTACTACAATAAGCTATTCCAATCTTATTCAAATATGCTCCGAAAATACCAACCTAATAGGACCTTGTTCTGGAAGGAGTTCTTCGGCTTTCAGCAGAAGGGAAATGCTTTTGGAATGTCAGTTTGAAGAGGGCTTCAGGCTTAGAATGGGTTTATAACCTCCAATGTCTTATTAACTTATATGGCACTGACTGGGCCCTAAATTGTCTTAACTCTCCATTTTCCAATCTTCAAAATGAGACTGATGCTAATTCATATCCAGTAGAATTGCTGGGAGAATTAGCAATAGTGAGGGGACTCTAAAGGAGATACGGAGCTGCGCTCTACCACTGTCTTCTTGTTCGTTTTTAATTTCAATCTCTCTCTCTCTCTCTCTCTCTCTCTCTCTCTCTCTCTCTCTCTCTCTCTGTCTCTGTGTGTGTGTGTGTGTGTGTGCAATATGTGGGAACAGAATTAGTAGGTGAAAGACAGCATTATTATGTCTATTATGTCTAACACTAAGACCAAGTGGAAGAAATTGTGCATCATGTCAGTCAGAAGTAGGAGGAACGGATAACAGGGAGAGCCCAGAAATGAGTGGGGAGCTGTCATGGGGCTGCGTTAATTGAGGCAACATAGTTATAAGCGCATGTCCTCTAAATATGGTGTCTGCTGCTTTGGTCTTGGGTGGAGAGGTTGCTAGCTCAGTAATTGACTAGACCTGTCCATGTGGAAGGGCTGGGGCTTGGCCAAGTTGAACTCTGAGTCATCCCTAAACAAAGCGGATGGGTGGGTGAGAGCTTTCAGAGTACTCTGAGGCATTCAGATAGTATTAATTTAATGCACATTATTTGATCCAGGTAGTGTTGGGTATTACAGGGGACACATTATGGGGTGCTATAAGGAAGTAGTAGAATCCCATAATTTCAGAGACTTAATAAGCCCAGTGGTCAAACTAGTGCTTGGCATTCCTTTCTAGAAGGATTCTAGGCTGAGTTTCACCACTTAATGTAAGCCATAGTGACTCAGAAATGAGTCCCTTCCCTGTGAAGGATGAATAATACTGGTTTTATAATGCCTGTGGAAACATCTTTTACATAATCCTATCATAAGATTTGTAAATGCTAAGACTGTCATGTTGGACAGAAGAATAAAAGATTCAATGAAACTAATGGGTTGTGGATGCTTTGGCTTACATGCTGCCTTCAGGGTAGGGTCTGTCCCAACAGCAGGACCTTGGTGAGGACCAGTCCACGTTATTTGAAAGTTGAATGAAATCAGAGTCCCAAGTCCTCATTTCCCCTGGATGGGGAGGCCTGGTGGCACTCAGAAGAAGGATAGCAGGCTACCAAGAAGAGACTTGATACCCTATGAGCATATACAGGGGGAGGAAGTCCCCCTCAGTCACAGTCATAGGGGAAGGAAGTAAGGGGAAAATGGAAGGGAGGGAGGAATGGGAGGATACAAGGGATGGGATAACAATTTAGATGTAATATGAATAAATTAATAAAATATATTAAAAAAAAAGATGTACAAGGTTGTACAAACACAAGCTACTGATGCAAACCAGACCATCAGTGGCTCATTCGAATGTCCTTCTCGAATTCGGGTTCGAAGTCCTTTAAGTCTGTGACAACCTGTATTCTGCTGGGGTTATGCATTTTACCTACTGCTTGGTTTCAGATTACAGCCTGTAATGCATCTTTTGCATTTCCTAGGCTTGGAAACTTAAGCTCAGCCCTCTTTGTGAGCATGGATTAAAGAGACAGGGATAGTTCAATTAGGTCCTAGCCAGGTATGTAAGGTCTCAGAAGAATGGCTTAGCCACCAAGGTGGGACCGCCAGCAAGCCTGCTTTTACCACATTGTTGAGAGGCCTGGTTTAAGAAGCTAATTTTAGATCTCTTTAACTAGCCATTCTTTTCCCATTAAGTGGATTCAAAAGATGCCCTAACACAGCCTCAATTCAGACTTTTACAAGGTGACGGTACAATTTTTTTCCAGTCACACAATTGGAGGAATAAATTTGGCTTGCCTGTTAATACTAATATTAGATGCTTGGTGTTTTAATTTGTGTAAACTCCCCCATCTACCTGGCAAGCACTTGGACACACTCCCTTTTCTCCATGGATCAAGAGGGAAAAATAAAAACTAAAATATTTACCAGTTACTGCTTCATTATAGAAAATATACGTACGATTCTCTAGAGGCAAAAGAAATGAACTACTAAAATGTTAAAACCATGAAGCTAAACTTTCCTTAATTTGCCCCAAGATATGCACGGGACACCTTCACACACTCTGGGACTCGTGTCACACACTATGGCAGAGGCTTGCTTATGAAGGTGCTCACATTCTCAGAATACATGCAGAGGGCATCCTCTGCTGAATGGTGTTGGAAGGGTTAGGTAACAATTTTAAACTCCCTGTGGTTGCTTTGATGATCGTGCACGCTCACACACACACACACACACACACACACACACACACACACACACACACACACACACTGCTCTCTCTTTTACACCATGGGCATAATTATTATGGATGTTGGCTATAGTGTGTAGCATCAAGACACTACCAGACTGTAAAAAAAAAAAAAATGGAGACAGGGACATGGTCATCTCTTTGTTTTGGTTTTTGAGTATAAAACATTCTAAGAAGTAGAGTGGGATAGCTCCCATCCGGGGAAAGTCTGAACTAAAACTTAAGGTTCTTTTGGCTATGGGTCTTGCTTTGTTGATTATATTGTATCTGTTGAGGAGAGACGAGAGTGTATTGACTTAAAGAAAAACACAGAAAAAAAGTCATTATTTACTTTATAAAAATATTCATAACTGATTTCTTTAAACCATGGGATCTTTGGGGTCCTTAAAATACCTTGCCCCATCTCTCTTTCCCAACTCCTTCTCTTTCTTCAGCCTCTCTTTTTCTTTCTTTCTTTCTTTCTTTCTTTCTTTCTTTCTTTCTTTCTTTCTCATGTAGCTCAAGCAAGCTTTGGCGTCATCTCCAGCAAGGCTGGCCTTGAATCCTCATCTTCTTGCCTCTATTTCCCAATATTACTGATATTACAGGTATGTCTTACCATGATACAGTATAATATAACTTATAAGCCACTAATAGTATCATTTAGAAATACAACTCTACCAGCAATATTTGTTTATATAAGAGGATTGAAGGAAAGGAGGCTTTTTTCCCCCTTAATGGTAGAAAAGGGGGCAGGCCCTGAGATAACCTTAAGGTGGTGCCGTTTAGCCAATCCCCTTCTTGTAAGGGCGTGGTCTGTGTTTAAGAGAAACAAATATGTTATTATTCAGATGCCGAGAACTTGAATATACCCAGGACTTGTCTATCTTGTTTTAGAAATGACGGGGAAGAAAAATCAGTAGGGACTTGAGTTCTCTTTATGACTGTTGCTAATGCTGCCTTTTGAATGCTGATGAAAGAGACCATTTGGTTGCTTAAGTTGGATAGGAACAGAGGAGGCATTTAAAGCATCAGGCAAGATCAGTCTACTAACAGGATTAGTGCAGAAGGCGGTGACCAAAGAGAACAGAGGAAAATGAAGAGAAAGACCAAAGAGCTTGCAACAAAGTAAGCCCATCCTATTAAGAGCTCAAGCCTGTGGTCTTGCTGACACCATTGCATCACTGAGACGAGCTGCTTGCAGGGTGTGATCAAAGGTATGCCCAGAGAACACTGAAACGCTCGCTTGAAAAGTGGAGGGTGCAATTTATAAACTGTTTTCCCCCTAAATGATGTTGAGAAACAAGTTTTGTGAAAAAAAAAATTCCTGTCATTGACTTGACAGAACTAACCTGTTTGGTTTGCTTCCACAAAGCTGGGGACAGCGAAGAGTTCTGAAAGCTGTTTTTCTTTGCTTTTCAATGGCCAGCTGTAAATTTTGTTTTCTACTTAGCCTCTGTCTGGACACGACAATCTCAGAACTTCAGAATCCCCATTCAGAGACTTTCATGGATCTCGGGGTGGCTTAATTGAACACACCCAGGTGTCTGGAGTGAGTCTCTTCGTTCAATGATCATCACCGTTTCTTCAGTTCTCAACATTTTTCCTTAAACTGATCCCATCTGGACATTCACGGATCAATGTGGGTGGGAAATCCAATTACATCAATATTTTATTTCCAGAGAAATAGCAGGCAAGAGGGTCCACGGAGACCCATTACATTGTCAGAGCTCAGTAGAACCGAGTGCTGTTAAATAAACCATTGGCACATAATCAGCAACCATTTATTTTAATGCAGAATGATCTGCTAACAGTAGATAGAAACCATTCAATACCATCGACAAACAGATAGCTCAGAGCCTTAAATTAGTTAGCCTATTTTTGTAATGAATAGAGACTTAATTTGTGTTTCCTCATCCTGGGAACACGAAACAGAATTATATCATACAGTGAATAACGGTTTGAAAGATTTTAATTTAGTTTGGCACTGTGAGTTCTTCTAATTATTGCTGACTCTTCACGTGGCAGAGACAGTGACCCTGAGCCCAGGGGCAAAACAGATGCTTCTCACCTGCAGACTCATTATCGAACTAATTATTCTTCAAATGATTTTATAATATTCACAGGGAACCCGGTCCTGGGACTATAAATAAAGGTTTAAGTCATTTATAGTATGCTTGTCGGCTCAGTGCCCCAAATTCATGTTGGAAATCTTGTGTGCCCTCATCTACCCTGAGGTTAGTTCTTCACATTTTCAGCCCTGAGTATGAATTCCTTCTCTGGACCATTGCTTCCAAACCCCAGAGTGGCCCAGTTCTGCTTGTGGCCTGAAGACTGTTAAATCTATTGATTTCACTGGTGTGGTGGCGCATGCCTTTAATCACAGCACTCGAGAGGCAGAGGCAGAGGCAGAGGCAGGTGGATCGCTGTGAGTTTGAGGCCAGCCTGGTCTACAAAGCAAGTCCAGGACAGACAAGGCTAGCACTGAAACCCTGTCTGGAAAAAAAAAATCTATTGATTTCAGTTGCCAACACTTGGAAACTGACATTTTTGCATAAGAATCTTGGTTTCTGCATTTGACAGCGACTGTCTGGCCATGCTGGAGTCCTGTGCTCAGGACCTGACAGTGACCTAGTAGTGAATGATGAGTGTCCTTTTCTCAGGAGCAGGCACAGGACTTTTTCACAAGCAGAACAGGGGCTGGTGTCAGTTGCTGGCCATGGTTTCACGACTTTCCCCAGTCATTTTATTTGTCCCCTGGTTCTCAGGTTTTAAAGCATCCTATGGGCTTAAGGAATTCTTACTTTAAGAAGTCCCATTTCTCATCCTATCCAACATATTTCACCCATGTTCCATATTAAGTATGGAATTTGAGGGACTATAAAAAATTTAAAGTAAATTCTTATAATTTTACTTTAATTTTTTCCATTTTTAGTATTTTAGGCTATTTGGATATAAGGTAGTGCTATGTGTGTGCGTGCACATGTGTGAGTGTGATTGCTTGTTCTCTATAACCATGGGTTTTGCCATGCTCTCAGTCAAATTACCAAAAGGGGGGATTTTCAGGTGTCTTACTATAGCTTCAACCCAGGGCAGGGTTCATTGTTCCTTTTAAGTTGATGGTGAAACAAAAATGGACATCAGAGTCACAAACCCTAAGCCCCTTCATTTTCTCTCATTGCTGTTCTAGATATAGAGATTTTTTTTCAATTATTCATGTAGCCAACACACTGTAGCTGTAAGGACAACAGTGTGACATCACTAGCAAGAAATTCTCAGCATGTTTCCTACTCCATCATGGCATTTGTAGATGCCTTAAAATGTCTTTTCTATTCCTCATTGCCTTAAGATTGTGTTAGTTATGAGACCAACAACTAGGATCTACAAACACACAGTAGTAAAGAAGCTCAAATATTAAGTGAACATATTTCACTAGTGATTTGATAATTGCATTCTAGTATTGGTTTTCTCTGTGGTTTTGTGCAATTTTTTTTTGTTCTGGTTTGCTAAAACCATTATTGTGAGAAGGTGTCCACAGGCTTTGTGAGACTCCTGGTTGGGGGTGGTTACCACTGCATCATTAGGAAACCTATGCAGGAGATGAGATCTGGTTAAATGACACCCCCCACCCTTCAGGGGCTGGGAGGAAGAAGGCACAGTGCTGAGGAAAGAGCTGGAACCAAAGGTCCTGTTAGCAATGGACCTGAGGATCTTAAGAAGAGAGAGAAACTGGTGAGGTTAGTCAAAGGTACGGAAAGCAGAAGTAGGGCCAGTGGGTGGAAGAGTGGATTCTAACTAGTGCAACTAGACGTGTAGATGGAGCTCATCTGGGACGTGGTAGGCCTATAGCTGTGGACTAGAAAGAGGATTTGAAGGAAGGTATTTCTAATGCAACTCTCCTTCAAAGTTCTACATGGAAATGGAATTATGAAAGATAATGACATTAGGGTATAATTGCTAAAATAGCTTCCCCAACTTGTTAGCTAAAATATATGTGCTTTATTTACATATTAAACAACAAGACTAGGTGATGTACGTCCCTGTCTCTGTGTATCTGTTTATTAATGCTCACACAATATTGTATATCTGGAGTAGAACAAATTTGGAAGACTGCCTTCAAATCACTACAAAGCTACAGCCTCCAAGGCAATCTGGCACTGGGAGAAGGAGCGCTCTAGGAATTTGTGAGTAGAACTTAGATACCATGTCAGTCTCTACATCCATCACTGCAGACTTGCCACAAAGGTGTCCGAACTGTTGACGAGGAAAAAGAAGCAAGAAGAGTCATTTCAACAAATGATGCTGGTATAACTGGAGTTCAACTCTACCAAACTCAAAATTGATCACCTCGTGGAAGACTTAGGACAGTAAAAATTGTCAGAAAAAAAGATTATAATTGTATATTCACTACGTCTAGTTTGGGAGCAGTTTCTTAAACGTGACACTAACAGCAAAAAGAATAACAATTGTTCCTCTACTAAACGTAGACTTTATTAAGATTAAAGCTTTTATGTTACAGCTGCTAATATGACTCAGCAGGTAAAGCTTGCTGTCAAGGCTAAGGGCCCAAGTTTGAGCCCTAGAGCTCACATGGAGGACAGAGAGAAGTAATTCCTGCAAATTGGCCTCCATTTGCTTGCTGTGATATGCATGAACCATCCCATATACTCAGTGAGTAAACAAATGTAAAACAACATTATTTGCTAATGATGCCTTTAAGAATATGAACTGGCAACTGTACAGTGGAGGAAGGCATTTGCAAGCCATGCGTGTGCTGAAAGATGAACATTCAGGACATAGGAAGGCTTCTTGAGAGAAAAAAGTCTGAACAGATATTTCTGCAATGAATATATGAAAATGACCAACAGATGAATAGGTACCCTGCATCATTAGAATTCAGAAAATGCAAGTCAGAAATCACAATTGGCACTTCACGCCCGCAGCACAGCTATATGAAAACGGCAGACGTTGGCAGGTGTCAGAAAGGATGTGCAGACACTGGAACCATAATGCGTGCCTGAATGGGAGTGTGAAACGGTGCAGCCACTCTGCGAAGACCACGTGACAAGGTCTCAAAAGGTAAAACCCAGCACTGGCATGTGACTTAGCTATTTTTTCTAAGTATCACCTGCCCAAGAAAAGTGGAGAACATTCCCACACTGAAACTCATGTTCAGATGTTCACGGCAATGTTATGCATACTAGTCAAAAATGGAAAACGGTCCAAATGTCCATCATCTTGGTGTTGATTGGCACACCAGGACAGGAGGATGTCACTGGACAATGGAAAGAAACAGTGGGGAGATGTGCTGTAACTAAGGTGACCCTCAAGAGCATTATACTGCTTACAGTCAGCAAAAGTAGCTAGGACAAGATTCCATGTACAGGCAAAGGCTCCCTTGGATTTGGATTTGAAGAAGCCGTAGAGAGGGATAGGTGGAAGAACTCAGGTCTTCTGTGTCCGGGTCTCGGAGGCGTAAGACCTGCAGAGAGAGAGAGTGGATGAAGACACGGGAAGTAGAAGGTCTTAGAGGCTGAACTGATCTGTCTCTTGCACGTTCTGTCCAGGTTCAGGCATCTACCACCACCCTACAGGAAGATGGTCTTAGGAAGCTTCTGTACGGGCTATGTGGGCTCTACCTGGCGGATTCTCTCATGAAGAACTTAGGAGATCAAATTGAAGTTTTAAGCTTGATACTCGATGTCATGTGCCTTTGCCAGAAAACAAAGAGAAGTGTCCAGGATTCAGGAAGCACGGTGTTTCTGAATTTTCTCTTCAATTCTAGAAACGTTCGCTATTTTAAGGGCTCTTGGAGAGTAGTAGCTACTTTAATCCCCCCATGATCCTATATAGGTCAAAAATCATCTCTCTTCCTCATAAGCATTTCCTCTGAGCGTCAGGTGTCTGCTTTCAAGTTTAAAGCAGCCTTTTTAGCAGCATAGTCTCTTTTAAATCTGGATCAGAAGGTGAATGTTCTGGAGAGGATAAAATCACCTGGGTTACCATTGCAAGACACATTCATGCATTTAAAGATCCCGGTGTTTCCAGTATAGGAAGCCCACGGTGTAAAATCCAGCCCAAGCTGAGAACACTTAGTTTTCCCCACTCTGGTTTCCTTGATGAGAACTAAAAACAGATATTTGGAGAGGATGAAGTTTCATTTCCAAAGAGGTCTTCTTTTCCATCAGAATCAACCGCGAACCTGGTTCCTGGGAGACTTGTGAGATGTGTGGCCACCTTCAAAGACAATGCTGGCTCTGCTGAAGGTTAGCCTGTAGCATCCTTGTTTTATTTCAGAAAGTGTATAGGCACTGTGCGTAGCCAAGGGAGCAGGAGAGAGAGAGAGAGAGAGAGAGAGAGAGAGAGAGAGAGAGAGAGAGAGAGAGAGAGAGGAGAGAGCAAACTGCAGGTTCAGACAAGAAATGGTAAAGCTGCCTGGGCAACTGAAAGCTCTTTACTCCCATGGTGAAAGCTACTGAGAAAGCAAGAGAGCAAAATTCCTTTGAGGGTGGGCGGGTACCTGGTCAGAATGCAATACTGAATCTGTACCCTTAACCTCTTCAGATTCAACCTGAGGGAGGACCAGAAACCAGGAAGATAAGCGCAGCCTTCGTACCGGACTACACCAACCATGCAAGCAACTAGAGGCAGTATACAGCCCAAACGCACATGAGCATCAGCTTTAAGAACAAAAACAAATGCTTTTTATTGATTCTCTGTGAGTTTCATAGCATGTATCCTGATTCCATTCATCTCCTCATCCCTTTATATCAGCCCTCTGCCACTGCGACCCCTCCAAAGAAAATAAAAACAAAAAGAAAAGTAAATGAAACAAAACAAAACATAAAAAAAAAAACCCACTTCATCGTGGAAGCTGTAGGGTATCACAGTGTGTCCCACAGTATATCCGTTTGTCCACATTTCTTTCCTTGTAAATGTTCATTGCGATGAGTCATTGGCCCAATTTGAGGTTTCTGCTGGTTTCTGCTACACCATCAATGCTGGATCCTCACTGGGACTCCTCTGGGATATTGTGCTGTCGCCCTGTGTCCTGGAGAGCCTGTCACCCTGGATCTTTAGGACTGAGTGTCCCAGCAGTTCTTAGAGGAGGCAGATGTTGGGGTGGACCAACTCAAAGCCCTGGATCTGGGCCTGGGTAGGGGTCGAGTTGGTTAACCTGCCAGCTCTCCCACACCCATGCCATCAGAGCCAGCTCTACTGTGCTGCCCAGTTGAGCTGCTCTCTGTAGTGGGCAAGGGGTGAGGCCAGCTCTGCTGATGCTTTCATGACCTGGGGCCAGCTCTTCTGCCTGCCTCCAGTGGTGAGGTCTTGGAAGGGGCATCTGTCTCTCCTTCACACAACTCTTCCAAGCCCATGCCTTCGGGCCAGCTCTACTGGACTGCCCAGGCGAGGGAACACAACATTATAGGCCAGACCAAGTTCAGATAACAAATTCTTTGCTTGTGTTCTATGTGTCATAAGGCAGTTTGTATATTACCATGCATTATTAGTATTTAATAATTATTATTGATTAGTATTTGTTGGAAGAGAGAGTAGTACTGGCAGAGCTGGGACTAAGCCTGGATTCTGTATTTTATAGTAAATATAATAGCCTAGGGTTGCTTTGTGAATGAAATGAGCTGGTGTGTGCATTGTTTGTAACTCATAAACATGGTATACTATGTGTCCAATAAATATTAACTACTATTATTTATTGAGTTCCAGTTACATTCAGAGAATGTACCAGGTCTTAGAGAGATAGTAGTAAATAAGATAGAAAAGGTTGTGCTGGGCATAATGACATATGTCTTTAATCCTAGCACTCAGGCGGCAAAGGCAGGCAGATCTCTGTGAGTTAGAGATCAGCCTGGTCTACATATGAAGTTCCAGGCCAGCCTGGATAACACAGTGAAATCCTGGAGAGAGAGGGGGAGAGAGAGGGAGAGAGAGAGAGAGAGAGAGAGAGAGAGAGAGAGAGAGAGAGAGAGAGAGAGAGAGAGAGAGAGAAAGTTGTTGAACTTACAGTTGATTGGACTCTTATCGTGCCATGGCATGTGTGGTCCAGAGGCAGGTGACATCATTCCGACGCAATCTCAGTGTCTACTTCCTCTGCAATGATAGTAAGTTGATTGATTTATAATGAAGATGTAAAGTCTGAGTGCATAGCCATAAAAGTAAAAGAAGAATCCTCAAATGTGGGCAGAATCATGGCTGCCTAAATGAATCCCTCTTGCTATGAGCAGTTGATAGTGGGGAAACAAGCCTGGCTGGCAGTGGCTCTCACCTGGGAGATGCTGAGTATGACTAGTTCTTTGGCTTGTGGGTAGCTGTCTTAGCAAACAGAAGGAGGCAGTGGGGTAGGGGGTCTTCCAAGGGGAATTGCAGCTGTGACCCAGTGGAATTTTCAACCTTTATTGGGAACGAGGATGCGGCTTCACCATACATTGCTAGTGTTTTTCTGGGAGATAGGGTAGTACCACAGAAGTCAAGGGTAGTCTGGAAAGCTGGGAAGGCCTTTGGCTGGTCGTCTGATGAGTGATGTTGTTGGAGTTTGAAGGAAGCAGTTTCCTCAACTTGACCAGTTCTCATGCGTTGAGAGGGACTTCACTTGGGATTATAAGGACATTCGATTGAAAACAACTTGTAATTTTTTTTTTTTTAGGTTTCCAGAACATTCTTTTTGAAGTCATTATTTCTTGTCACTGTGTGTGGTGTTGGTATGAGAGTGCCGTGCTGTGTGTGTGGAGGTCAGGAGACAGCTTTTGGAAGCGCATGTTTTCCTTCCATCCTGGGTTTTGGAGATCAAATTTAGGCTCTCAGGCTTGCATGGCAAGTGCTACTGCCTGCTGGCCTGACTTCCTGCACATTCTTCTTCTGGCCTGATTACTTTCCTTGGGACACTGTCCTCTAGCCATAAGCCCCTGCATTGAGGGGCGTGTGAAGGACACATCATAATTAACACACTCATTGAGATTCTGGTCTCGGCAACCTGGGGCCTTCACAGAGTTAATCCTGAGAAGTTGAACCAATTATCTGTGATCATTTGTCCACTCTTTAAGGAACTAGGATCTGTCTTAAGAGAAGTATAACATAAACCAAATAAAAACATATGAATTAACCTACAATCAGGCATGCATAGAAATGCATAAATTCTAAAATGGCCTAATGTATATATGACTTTCCTCATTGTTTCTTTAGCTACTAGGTATTTAACTTTCAAGGACTTTAATTTATCCTATTACATATGAGATGCAGACAATCATATTAAGTTCAGCAATGGATGGGCTTGCATCTTTACATATAACCGTGGACATAGCCTAATATCTTTTGAAACTGTTTTGTATCTTGAAAATATGGGGATACCAATGTCCATTTACTGGATTTTAATGAGACTTATACAGAACATGCTGATACACCCACAAAATGGTTATGGTGTACCCCTCAAAATTTCACATGTCCCTTCCCACTAGGAGAGTGGATGGCTGGACACCAAGAGCTCAATGGTGGTAGGCTGGATTGAGTTATTAATATGATCTGTTACAAGTCGTTTTTTCGTCCCTTTCTCCTGTCCTGTCTCGTGTAGAGTTACCATTTACTATGGTCTGGCTCAAGAGATCTATCTAAATTACAAATTGAGAGTGTGGCCATGTTATTCCACCAATTTAAAAGCCATTAATTACTCCCAGTTGCACACTGAAGAGGCTTAACCCCTTACTGGCTTATGTGTCTGACCTGCTTTGTCATCCTGGGCCTTACACACTGTGGCCCCGAGATGGTGCCTTGCTTCTCTACTTTCTACCCCATCACTTAACCACCTTGACAACAACCCTAGAACACCAGGCGTCCGGGCTGATGCTTCCATGCCGCCATCCATGCTGCCTGCTCTATCTGACGGCTCTTCCAGCATCCCTGTATGAGGTTCATTCAGCCCCATGCCTGTCTCCTCCAGGAAACCCTCCTTGATTTCCAGGTCCAGGTGAAGGGCCGGGCACTGCAGTACATAGCTCCCTGGTCTCATCTTTGTCAGTCTCTTCCTGCCGATCTTCCAATGATCTGCTCACTAGAGTCAAGGGTTTGAAAGCGGATACAATGCCTTGACATACCTGTCTCCCAGGAGCAGAATAAGGTTCTTGGTGCTTAGTGGCCTTTTGAAAAAAAAAAGGAAGAAGAAGAAGAAGAAGAAGAAGAAGAAGAAGAAGAAGAAGAAGAAGAAGAAGAAAAGAAGCTACCCAGTAATGAAAACAGAAGATTTGATGATGTGACTTTGTTGAAAGCTGGGTTGGAGAGCTGAAAACCCAAACATGGAACAACGAAGGAGCCAGGAACAGGAAGAGTGGGATGTTGGTTGCTAGAACCCCAGGAAGGTTGTGGATGCGTCAAAATCATGGTGCTGGAGCACCCAGAAAGAAGCTGGACACAAGCAGGGTCAAAGAGCGAAGGACTGGGACTTCTGCTGCCAAAGATGACGCCTAAGGCAAAAGAACAAGAAAAATGATACCATTTCCCCTGGTTCCCTGCCCTTCATCCATCTTCCTGCTGGGAGCTTCCCATGGCTGGAAGTATTATGGACATTGGCTTCCCAGTGATAAAAGTGTTCTTAGAGCTCTAAGCCCGTTGTGAACACAAAAGAGAGATGAGAAAGAAAACTGCCTGATGTTCTACATGTAGTCATTAATTTTTTCAACCAGAATTTACTCAGATGAATTGAGGCATCTGGAGAGAAGCTGGACCCAAGCAGGGTCAACACGCAGAGGGCTGGAACTTCTGTTGCTAAAGATGATGCCTGGAGCAGAAAAACAAGGATGAAAATGCCATGGTTTCCAACCCGGCCCCTTTCCCTGTATCCCTCGTGCCGAAGGCTTCTGTGAGTGCAGTTTCTCGTGACAGTTCACATGACTGTGGCAAGTACAGCAGATGACGGTGACTTGTAGATAACATCCTCATGGATGTCCCATTGTGTCCACTACCAGGGAATTTGGACCTCCTCTCATTCTTCTTTCTAGAAGGACTCACAAGAGCCAGAATGGCATTGTGGGAGTATAGAAAGAGATGGTCCCTGCAGCTGCATCACCCAAGCTTCCATATTGAAGATAACTATGGCACTTTAGTAGCTTGCAGGGGCTGAAAAGAGAAGGGCGTTGTGGGAAGATTTGCTGTGAGAAAATGGGTAACGGCAATGTCTACAACTGCTGAAAGAATTGGAGGGAGATTCCAGACACCTCAGGTGAAAAAGACTTCTATTTCAAGCATTTAGGTATTTTAGCTTAAAGGATTCTTTCATGGTATCAAACTACTTGAATAATGCCGTAACTGTGAATTTAAATGTCTTTCAATAGATATCATTACTTCTGTCATACTACAAGGATAAAGATGTCACGGGAACAAAATATTAAGCAGAATTACAATCCTTGAAGAGTTTAATCTATGCATGGGCTTTGTGCTACTTCTGTGTTTCTTAAGTGTATCTGCATTGTTTTTAAGCTGCATCTAGAGTATTCCTACATGTTTCTAAACACAGAGAATACACATAAACGACACATTTTGTGTTTGTTTTTAGCACCAAGCAAAGTGCCTTTTTGTGTTAATTTGTGCTTCACAAGTTATGCAATAATTATTTTAAAGAGTTACCTTTTTAAAAATATGACTCAATTGTAGATAATAACCATCTACATTCAGAATTAAAATCAGAAGAGTCAGGTGTGCTGACACATGGCTCTAATTTCAGCATTAGGAGGCAGAAGGAGGAGGGTTATGACTTTGAGGCTATCCTGGGCTACCTGGTAAGAGTTTATCTTCAACCACCACCACCACAACAATGACAAAGAGCTGTGTCTAAAAGTATAGAAGTTAACAAGTCTTGCTTATACTGGTGATTATTTTATCATGTGGGTGTTGAATGCAGATTTCATCCTATTGTTAACCTCTACATTTGGCATGTGAAAATACGTAGATTTGAGAGCACTCGATTTGCCTTCAGCACACCACTTACCGGCACATAAAAGGCATTTCCTGGTCTCTTCACACATCTTCTGCTTTCGCCCAGTGCCCACAATAGCACCCGACACAGAGAAAGCTCTTACTAAGTACCTGTTGGCTCACTCACTGAGTTCCTCTCTGCACAACTCTGGAATGGGTCGTGGGAGCAGATGAAGTGAGCAATCTCACTGGCAAACCCTTTCCATGAAGAACCTGTCCGGTCCCTTTCCATTCCACCCAGGTTGGCCAACCTTTGAGGAGCCACTAATGCAACAGCTCTCAACCTGTGGGTCGCGACCCCTTTGGTGGTCGAACACAGGGGTCACGGATCAGATATCCTGCATATCAGATATTTACATTACGAATCATGAAAGTGGCAACATTATAGTTATGAAGTAGTAATGAAATAATTTTATGGTTGGGAGGTCACTACAATACGAGAAACTGTGTCAAAGGGTCTTGGCATTAGGAAGGTCGAGACCCACTGCACTAATGTATGCGGGTACTCAGGGAAGAGGGAGCCTGTTCATTGCTACCTGTTTTTCAGCGTTGCCGACAAGTAACCACTATCAATTATGGCATGTAGATGAGGAGACAGAAGTCCTGTCTATATGGCCATATATTCCAAGACGTCTAATCTGTTTGCTATAGAAAGGCCAGGCTCTGTTATTGATGAATCAGTCATTCGGATATCTTCTATACTAGAGGATATCACCTAGGTCTCTTCTCTCTCTGCATAATGGTGTTGCACACAGAGATGGGTGCTGGGCTGTATATTGCTAAACTCTATAAGCATGTTGAATATTAATTGCTACTGCGGTGCACGGAAACATTACTTTCCCTCTTTGTGATAGACTGTTAAGTAATTTATAAAGGATGGCTCAAGCCCTGTCTCTGCAGCTGGCAAAACTCTGCTAAATCAATCCATATGGTTGGCCTCTGCATGAGAAAATCAATTGTATGTCCTCCATGGGTGAATGGTATGGGGCATCTGAGCCTTACCGAGTTCTTTCTTGCTGTAAATGGACTAGCCCTGGAGGGTCCGTCTCCACATACCTCAGGAGGATGAGAGTAGAAAGAATTAGAGGGTCAATTTAAACACAAAATAAATGCTTATCTCAATTAATTCAAGCGAATTGAACTTTTCCTAGATTTTTCCTTTCTCTGTGTGTTCTCCTCCAGGATCTGAATAATGGCCTTAATGCTCCATTATGCTTTTGTGGCACAAATAGCATAGGTCAGAGAGAACAGAGCTTCTAATAAAGGCGGGAGGTGAAGCCTGGGGCCAGGCCAGGGACACGGGCTGGAACTTTTAATGCCCTGGAGAGGAAGCGTATAGGAGCTGTGATGCCTTCTAGTCCTTTCCTGGTACAGCTTCAGACCTCACTTTAACCCAGCTTATCTCCGTTATAGTTTCAACAAATTAATTACTTCAAAGATTGCCATCAAGGGCGACTTTTGAAGACTGTGGGTTTAACAAGCAGCTGACTTCCCGTTCTTTGTGTCCCCAGCTTTGCATATGGGGGGAATGGTAACATAACATCATCTTGATTTTTTAAGTTTTTTAATGTCTTTTGTTTGTTTTTATTTTGTTTTGAGACAGGGTTTGCTTTTCTGCGTAGCCTTGGCTGTCCTGGAACTCACTCTGTAGGCCAGCCTGGCCTTGAACTTAGAGATCCTTCTGCCTCTATCTCCTAAGTGCTGGGATTAAAGGTGTGCACCACCACTGTCCGGCCAGCACCTTAATTTTAAAGGGTCACATCTATTTTCCAAACAAAAAGGTGAATCTTAACGGCAGCCTCAGAGGTTAGCTTTCTTTTTGCTTCCACAAGTGATATTTATGTAGAGTTGTAATTTGAGATAGAATTTGATTCACGTAGATTTATAAAAATTTGGCAACTCTTAGGTTTTGACAGAGGCTTAATCGGACAAGGCCTTGAATTTTTTTAATGAGCAGTAGGAAAAATGGATGTTATTAGCACACTGTGCTTAAGTCACACACATTCGTTTTCCAGTTCTTCATTTTCCATAAGCGAGTATGAACTGGGAAACCATGGTGACCAAAGTTCATACTCATGTCTTGAAGAGAGCCCTTGGTTCTGGAATAACTCCTCTACCCAAGCCTTATTCTGACATCAATGCTCTCTCCTTTATCAGAAGAGGGTCAGAAAGGTACATGCCTCCTACCGTTTTAGTGATATAGCCAACTACAGAATGCATAGTGTATAAGAGGGGGTCACATGACGAAGGTACCATTTATTGGATCCCTTTAGTCAGGACAGTTGGCCAAGGATGGTCTAGAATCCAAGTCCGGTGAATGAAACTTTTCTCGTGCCATTTTAAAACGTATCCTCCTTCCTTTGGGAGGCTGGGATGTTCCAAGCCTGCATTACCTAACGATGCTTTTCTTAGGCCCTTCTAGCCCACTTTCTCTCACAGAGTTCATGCTGTCTAAAGGCCACAGAGGGAAGCAGTAGGCTCTATGGGGAGAGGAAGTGAGAGGAAGCTGAACAGACTACCCGAGTCCCAGGATTCCTTTGCTCCCGGAGTCAGCTCTTCCCAGTCACCCCTACTGCCTGCACCTAGTACATGATGGCTGGTTTGAGTAGATTTTTCGTCACTCATAACTAATTCAGTCTAATAAACACACACGACACTAAGCATGAAGCGCTGCCTCATTTGACTATGGAGTATCCCAAACTCTCAGCTTCTTGAGAGATTCAGAGTTTCTGAAAAGATAGAGCAGCTGTGGGATTTCCCCCGCCTGAAGGAGAGGGTGAGGAGGGACCTTTATCCAGAAGCCTCGGAGCCACTTTCCCTCTTAACTGACACCGCAATGTTTTCCAGGGTTTTAAGATACGACTCCCCCGCCCCGCCCCCCCCCCCCTCGGTTCCTCTTTTCTTTCTCAGGGAGCTTTTAACAGTTGCTTCTTTAATTTCTTGTTCACATCTTTCCCCCCTTTGTATCACGTCTTTTTAGATACACATGCATGAATGGCATTTCTTACTAAGCCACGCTGACTACCTTTCATCTTGGTGACTGGACAAGCAGCAGTTCTAGAGGGATACCCAGCCGCTATCATTTGATGATTGGGTGACAGAATCTTTGATCTGCTCCTTTGTTCCCTGACTTCTACAGACTTAGGACTGTGTTTTGGGAAGATTACTCTTCTTTGAAGAAGGCTTAAAGTCTGATGCTAGCTTTATATATATATATATAATTTCCATATATGAGTACTGTATTCACATCATTTCTCCCCACTGCTCATGTCTCCAACTCTTTCCATCTTCCCCCTACTCCTCAAATTCATGGCCTTTTGTTCTTTAATTATCGTTTTATACACACACACACATAATATTTATGTATGTAAATTATATATGTATATATATATTTTATTTAAAATACTGCCTGCTGAGTTCATTTAGTGTTGCTTGTATGTATTAGGCTTGACAGTTTGGGATATCACCTACTAAGGGAAATGGAGCAGATGGATTCTCACCCTCTCAGCAGTCATAATTGCTGGTAGCTCTTCATCTGGGTGTTGTGAGATTTCCAGGATCCACATTGTGGTGTTAGTATTTGTTGCAAATTTTCAAGTCTTGTTTAGACAACCATACTGTTGAAATTTCATGGGTGCAGCTCCTCTGTCAAATACAGAAGACACCGTCTTGCAGCAGATGCCCATGTTGTCCGGTTCTTACAATCTTTCCACACCCTCTTATGCAATGTTTCCCAAGACTTATATACAGAGGTTGTATTGTAGATGTATCAAACGGCGTTAGGCGCCCTAAGGCCAGCTGTTCTCTGGATGTTGACCAATTGTGGTTTCCTGTAATGGTCTCCATCTGCTACAGAAAGAAGTGTTTTGATGAGACTTGAGCGCTACACTTATCTGTGACTATAAGGACACATACTGGCTTAGGAAAGGGACAGTGTAGCTTCTTCTCTTGGGTTGTGGCCTTACTGGGCAGATATTAGGCTAGGTTTATCGTGTCAGACATGAATTCTTTCCTACTGAGCAGAGAGTTGTTGGCTACCCTTAGGATTTGAATGCCACTATCGCATCTTTCAGAATAATCTTGTGCTTCTGGTCTTTGTTGTGGTCTGTAAGCTTTATGGCTGCGTAGGGCTATTGATGTCTTTTCTCCATTGTATGGCACCTTCTGGTACTACGAGAGCTAGTTCTCAAGGAGGAGACTCCAAGGTCAGTTCCAGCTCAATTTCTCCAAGACTTCTGTCTAAAGCACATAGTGTCTTGAGCTAAACAGTCTTACCTTCAGTTCCCAGTAAACAAACCGAAAGCCATGGCAATAGCCTCTATTTTTAGGGGTGTCTCTTGGAGTCCCCTGAACAATGTTAAAAGAACTTGCACATGCCTGACATCAGGGTTTTTGTTATATAGTTAGACACATAATACACAATACAAACACACATATATGTACACACACATGCCACATATGTGCCCACACATACAAGTGAGCATAAATGCACAGGCACACATACGTGTGTGTATAATTGTGTATAGTTCTAAGTTAACATAAAATAATATGATTTCCTATGGCTTTTTCAACCATCCTTAGGGTAATTTATTCCTCCTCCCTTTCTCTTCCTCTGTGTTGCCTTCCCTCCCACCTCCCCCACGTAAGTCTTCCCACCCGGTTTTCCCCATTAGCCCTTCATTGCACCTGTGCCATTAAGTTTGCATTATGGCCTTGGAAATGTGAGTTACAGCTAGGGGGTACTTAGATGTCAAGGAGAGGGTGCCTTCTGTTTGCCTGGTTATCCCCTACCACCATCCTTCAGGTGGCTTAGATTTCTGTTTAGTAATGTGTTGGCCCCTTTAGGGGGCATGTAACAATTTTGCTAGCTACCAAGAAGCAACATAGAGGGAAAAGCCTTTTGACGTGACTGGAAGTCTATAGGTTATCACCCATATAGTTTCATGATAACATTTATAGGGGCTGAACACGGTTGAGTGGACTAAGTGGCTAGGAAGTTCAGCTTTGCTGTTTGGAGACCTTGGGCTCTGAACACGATACTTAATGTTTTCCAACCCTCAGGCCAAAGTTTATGAAGTGAAGGGCATGGTCGTGCTTGCTGCATAGGCTCGCTGTGTGAATCACAACACAGATGAGACAATAAATACGAAAATACTCTGTTGATGGAAAGGAGTGGCTCGGATACAAGGCATGACTGTCAAGATGCCATGCTTGGGAAATAGTACCCTCTGAGCATGTAATGCGAAAGAGAAATCAACTCTGCAGGGTGGGGAGTGATTTGAGACTCCTCGCCGCCCCACCCCCACCCCTGCTTTCGAAAAGAATTTAGGAACCAGCAGTCGGAGGAGGTAGAAGATGCTGTTCATAATTTTGGTATTTTTTTAAAAAATGAAACATTTATGTCTATACTACTGGGATGCATAACATCTGTGGCTGAGCCAGGCTGTGCATTCATTGTGAATAATTGTAAGCGGAGAAGGTAATTGTTATTCTCCATAAAAATTGTTAATAAGCACTTACTAGTGTGACTCATTCAGAATGTTGGTTGAGGTTGTATGGTTTCAAGAAACTGTGTGGGCGTAGAAACCGTTCTGCTGGTCATTGCAACTGTGCCTGATGCTCTCCCTGGCTGTTAACAGGGTAAAAGCTTTCCTCTCTGAGGTAGGTAGACAGTAATACCTAACACACATACACACACACACATACACACACACATACACACATACACACACATAGACACACACACACACACACACACACACACACACACACACACACCCCTTCCCACACAGATTGCCAGGTCATTGGAGTACTGTGGCTTCTTTGGTATTAATTAGGGCCATTAGGAATCATTTCAGAATTTGCATACTCTGTGGGTTGGCATTGCCTGCACCATGAAGACTGTCACTCCCCTTGGCCAAGAGGTTAATCATACTGGTTTCTTAGCTATGCAGATTTATCCATCTCTAGCCACACTGGGACAGTAGGGTTAAGAAAAAGTTCAGACTCAAAACTTCATAGAGAAATGTGAACTGCTAGTCCAACTGACAAAGCCGAGAGCTGCTTGGATGTTCTGGGCATGTGATGAAATAGCCATGGTGATCCATGAGGATTCTGGGGCTTTTGTCATGGATAATTGTGTTACCGGAACAGCTAAGTAAAAACTGGAAGAGTTCTGAAAGCAAAAATAGCATCTTTCTTACACAGTTTGCTTTCCAGATAAGCCTTGAAGGCAGGTTATAAAGAGAAGTCTGAATTTACTTCAGAAACATGTTCCTGGTTTATTTGCATATGCAAAGGATGCATCTAGCTACAAGGGGGCATCCTGGACCTTTATTACAGGGAAAGAATGCAGAAGGGTTTTATACAAGCCAATTACAGAGAAATCATAGAAGTATTTGGCAAAAATAAATAGATAACTGGCAGGATGGGCAACAGCGAGTAAATGTGCAGCGCAGAGCAGGACTTCCTTAAGCACCTCTGTAAGAAAGAAAAACAGTGAAACTAATGCCTAATCCTCTAGCTGAGTCTGGTTAAGAAGGAATAAACAAGTGAATCCCATGGATGGCAAATTATTCTTTTGCAAATTATTTTGTTTTCTAAGTATCTAATCCTCATTAATGCCACACCGGCTTAGCACACAGCCTTACCATCTCCTCAGGGGAGAGAAAAGAAGGGGAAAGAGGTAATTGAGAGAGGATCTAGACAGAATGGCACTGGAAGGGGAGTGGGGCAAGGGGAGAGAAAGCCTGGAAGGAGGTGGAGGAGAGACGCTACCTGGGGAGGATGGTCCCACCGAGGACAAGAGTCCAGAGGGAGCCTCTGTTTGAGCCCAAGGTTAATTATGAATTCTGCTGTTTGGTGGTTGGGTTTGGTTGTGAATTAATGTCTAAATGAGTTTAGCATGCTTCCTTGCTTTCAAGTTACCTCCGGGCAAAAATATTTCAATTTCCCTTAAGGTCTATCTGTCCTATATTCTCACAGTGTGCTTTGTCAGGGATAACCTCCAATCTGATGAGGGAGAGTCATGACTACTCTGTCATGGAGGGCCTTTTGAGTCACATCCATCTTTGAGGAGTCTCTTATAACATTTTCTTTCTTTCTTTCTTTTCCTGAGACAGGGTTTCTCTGTGTAGCGTTGGCTGTCTGAATTCACTTTGTATACCAGGCTGGCCTTGAACTCACAAAGATCCACCTGCCTCTGCCTCCCAGAGCATTACAATGTTTACTATGTTCAAGAAATGAAAGAGCAGATCAGAGGCCACAAGTCTAGAGACAAAGTCTTTTCCATTATGAATATCTTACCATATACGAACACTAGACACAGAACGTGAAGGTTGCAGTCAGTTTCCTAATAGATCTATTATGGAGTAAAAGAGACCAAGGGAGAGATATATACTCAAGGTGCTTTAAGGGGTAGATGACTCAGAAAGGCATGCTGCTCTTAAAACAGCTTTGAATGAAAGATGTTTCTGTTTCTACCTGCCTTCCCCAGTCAAGGCTGCCTAGGCCTCTGACTCAGCTAAGTGTTCCCCACAGGGCACAGTTGGGCTAGTCCACAGTGCTGTGCAGGGGTGTGTGACTCTGTACTCTGCAGGTTAATTCCCTGTACCAACCTCTGAGCTACCCTGTGGTGTAGGACGGGAGACAAGTGAGTTAGCCCTTATGAGGTACTCAGCATATACCCTCTTGGATGATAGACTATAAAAAACAGGTTTCTAAAGGACTTATGGAAATGAGTTGAACAAAATTCTACATGAGCCTAGGGCATGAAGGCCCAGATAAAGGCTGGGTTTTAGGCAGGTGTGGTTAATACCATCACTTGGGAGGTAGAGGTAGGAGTATCAGGAATTCAAAGACAGACTTGGCTATCTTGCCAGTCGAAGGCTAGCCTAGGCTATATGAAAGTTTGTTTCAATAAACCCCAAATGTATTAAATAGATAGATAGATAGATGAAAAATAGATATATACGATAGATAAATAGATGATAGATAGATAGATAGATAGATATTAGATATCTAAAATAAAAATCAGGGTTTGAGCTTCTTTTCAGTGACTCAAGAGAGTGCCAAGCAGTGAGTGAGCTGGGTGGTGCTTTCTGCCTCCCTGAGATGGGAAGTTCCTAAAAGTTGTACAACCAGGTCTCTGGAGGGAAAGTCCTTAAGCAGATGGAAGAAAGCCTAACCAAGGGCTAGAAATGAAGCCTGGATTAGAGCAGTGGCAGTATTCTCAAGAACCCATGCTGTCCAGACTGCTTCAGGCTGAAAGGCAGGCTCTATGGAAACCCAGCTTCTCTTTGACCTTTCTTCTCTGTGGATTCCCCAGGGGCTTCCCTCCAGCGATAGAGTTTCTAGAGTGGTTCAAGAGGCACACGATAGCTGACTAGACAAACAACTGATGCTCTTTTAGGTGGTTGAGAAAGAGCACAACCCACCACTCACATTCAGGCCATCATGAGAAATCAGATAATGAAGCTATTTTATGGACACCATCATGAGATTTCCTTGGCAGATTTCATATTGAGGTCAGATTCCTCACACAAACACAGTCTTTTGGGCATTACTGCAGATTACTCAGTGTCACTGGTGAAAGGGGTCTTAGTCTCTTGAAAACAGCTATAGATTACATTTCTGTTCCTGTCTCTCTCTCGATAGGTACTATGGAAGACATAATCATTGCCACCTTGGTCTTGATCTATGAAATTCAATCTAGCCACCAAAAATCATCAGTTTTCTTTCTTTGGACCACAGATCTAGACCAGTGTAGCTCTGACCATAGATTGGCTTTTTACCGTTATTCTGCATGGTGCACATGTTGGGTCTGTGTTTCTTTCTCCCCAGTATGCATTGGTTCCTATGGATGAAAATGCTCATCACATATGCACTAACACTTTTGTCCTTCTCTTATATGTTCAGCTTCTTTTTGGAAGAAACATTAAAGTCATCCATTGACATCCAAAGCAAACCCTCAGGCTCTCTTGGGGTTTTCTTTTGTCTATGTGATTTTATATACAGCTGAAGGTCCAGAGCATGAGAAAAGCACATACTAGCAATCCTAGGGGCTTCCTACAGTAGCTGGAGAGCTGGGTAAGGCAGAGTAGAACACATACCCTTATGTGGTTTCAACCTGACCACAGGTTTCTTTACTCCTAATGGTACTTTGCTTGGACTTCTGCCTTGGGGGGTTGTATTGGCCCTACTTCTTGATAAAACTTCTCTATTTAGTCCTTTTCAGAGTTGGCTGCAGAGGTGGTCCAGACACATTCCAAGGGCTCCTTCCTTTTCAAATTCCTTGTTCTCCGTAGACTGTGGTGTTTGAGGTCAAGAAGAGCCATGATGGCTGAAGATGGTTCAATCAGCAAAGGGACATTTTATAGACGGAATAAAGTGCTTATGAAAAAATCCCTTGAGCATAAACTACTGGGCTTGAGTCTTAGGAATTCCTAGGGAACCACTACCCCTGTAGCTACCATTCACCCAACCCGTGATTTAGGATTCAGGAAGCCACCATCACTGCCATGACCCTGTGCTTTCCATGCAGGCAGAGGAGGGACTTGAAATCTGGTTGTAGGAAAGTCCCATGTTTCCTGAATCGTGTTGCCAGGAGTAGAGTGGCAAGAGCAGCAGGTGGGTGGGCATCACCCCGGTCTTGTATTTGACCTCCTAGGGGATGCAGCTGTGCTTCAGCTACACCCTTTCTGCAGGAGACGCTGAAAATAGAGCTTTTGTGTTTCAATCTAACAGGGAAAAGGAGTTTCAGAGGCGATTGGCAGCATCTACCTCCACCATGGATGGATGGTCTTTGCTGTATTTATTATATACATGCTCAATGCAATGAGCTCATTGCAGACACATATATTACAGAAAGTGGCTCTGAAGATGATCTATGTAATATATTATATAAAAATATTAATTATATAAAATATAAAAAAATATTTTAACAGGTGGGCCAAGTGAGGTCCAGAGAAGTGACCTGACTCTTTCCTGGACACAGCTCATTCTTAGTGAAGATAGGACAACACTGGTCTTGTGGCTGTAAGTAATTTCTAAATTGGTGTTTTGTGCCAGTTTGGGAGTCTATGGACCCTTGTGTCGAGCAATCACAGAAAAATGTGACTCACTCACTACTAACTTTACTTGGAGATTTAATTAGAGAGGAAGGGGTATTTCATACAGAAAACCAAAGCCGCGATTGCGTAACCGCACTACGAGATGTCCTGTGAGGGTAAGATGGGGCATGGCAACCAAGTTCAGAATTTTCTTCTAGTGCCTGTTCACTTCTTATTTCTTTAGAGATCATTTTCAAAGAGAGATGCAACCCTCTCCTGCTCCCAGTGCTTTTCTTTTTCAGATATTGTCCTAATAATGTATTTTGGTTGAATGACATATAAAAATTACTGTAATTGCCACTCAAATGCTGCTCCTTCTGGGAAATCTTTTCTTTCACTGTGTTGTAATTAATCGCTGCTTTCTCTGTATTTCCAGTGCACCGTATTTACTGCTGGATTAGGGAGCAAATCATTATGCTTTATGGTAAACTCTGGATATGCCTGTCTCCTCTGTATCATAGGGACCCTTCCTTGGCAGACACTGACTCTAAATTATCCTTGAGTGCCTAGAAAAATGCTTTTCCTAGGGAATGAAGAGATGGTCGGAGGAGAGAATGCTCTCACAGGCTCTTGTCTCCTCTCTGGGCTCAACATAACATGGGGCGTCCCTGGCCACCGCATGTAGCAGAACCATATGACAATGCACAGATAATGAAAAAAGCAACAGTAGCTCATGACTGAAGCAGTTTAAAGGTCATGTGTGCGGCTCCACCCTTCCCTTATTTACTTTGATGACTTGGGGGTGGGTGGGTGGCTCCCACATTGAAATGACAGAGCCATAAAATAAACCAGAATAGCTTGGAACATTGATCCAAACTGTAGAACACAGGCAGTAAACCTTTGGTGGACTTTAGTGTTTATTACTCCATGGCAACCTGGGTTTACTAATACTGGAGATCGAGAATTCACAAAATTGCACATGCAGCTCCTAGGATAACATGATTTGTTTGGACCTTCTATTTTCTTCCTTGTTATAAGCTTACGTAGACATTGAGAACACTAAAGGAGAATGTATAACAAGTTATTTAAATCCTCAGCAGCCATGAAAACAGGTGGGCATAAAACATCACAAAATTCAGTTGTTCCCTTACATGGCTCCAAAAGGACAAAGGCCATTTGGAGAACAATGGCTCTCCCTGCAGAATAGAAGACATACTTTAACCGGAAGTCACTGTGCCTTTGATACCTTAAGGGAATTTGCGACCTGACCAGTTCACCTTCTTCACCTTGGCACATGGTAATTTTCCCTTAATTGGGCTCCAGGGAGTTCAGAGAGATACCAGTTGACTCCATGAGATTTCACACCTTGTGTACAAATTTTACTTTACTTAGGTATGTTGGGATCTTGATACATTATTACAGAGGTGCATTTATTTTTTTATATACACATTGTCACACACACACACACACACACACACACACACACACACACACACACACACCATTTGTAGCTTATTTCTAGGAACTGAAAACTCTAGCTGACCTTTAGGCAAAATATTTCTTCTCTATACATACCCATTTACCTTTCTGGAAGGTGGCGGTAATACTTTTCTTCTCAGCTATGCAGAGATCAGAAAGAATACCTGTAAATGATCTGGCTCTACACTAGGAAGTCTGTAAGTATCTAATAAAAAATAGTTTGTAGTAAATGTCTATCATACATTTATTTAAAAATACTTTGTTTAAAAATACCTTATGTAATTTTAGATTTTAGTTGGCCCTCACAGGGATTCTTCTGGGTAGGTTGTATTTTTCTTCCCATTTCTGTTTTTAAGCAGAAGAAAAATGAAACTTAGAGAAGACCCACAATGGTCTGTCCAAAGTCACAGAGTAGGAAGTGGTAAAGTTGAGGCCAATGACTGTCACTTTGATGTCACAGCTAGGAGGTACCTTGAAGTGGTTCTTAAAGAGCAGAGCTGGGAAGAAAAGGAGTTAGGGTCAAGAGTATAAAGCCAGGAAAAAGTAGGAGGTGAGCAAATGGCTGCCATTGCTGTGTTATAGCCACAAGTTGACTGGTCGTGACACCCAGCTTATCTATTTTCAGTAGATGTCTGGCCACCACCAGTAAGCCTCATTCACTCAGCATCCACAAAGAAAGAGGAATTTTCTGGAACCATGCCGGGTATGCTTAATGGAGAATCAGAGGACTTGAAAATAAAAGAAATACACATTTCTGAAAATATATATGTTATATATATATGTGGTGGTCTGGTTATAGTCACTCACTGGACGGGGAAAACCATTCATTCTATATTAAAATGGTAGAATGAAATATGGCCCTTCTCCAGGGTACAATAAAACAACCAGAGGTTTGCACCTGAAAGCAAACATGTCTCACATCCCACAAACTTCTTCTTCTGGGATGCCAGAGAGCTACAGTGCTGGCTTAGTTCCGGAGAGAGAGAGTCGTTGTTCCTATCCGTATGCAGTGTACGCTCAAATTAGCTTCTCTTATAATCAAGCTGGAAAACACCCGCCTCGTTACCTGCCCTCCTGCTCGCTGCATTCTTCTGATATAGTTATTCATTTCAATTAATGGGAAAGCGGAGGAGGTGAGCTGCCCATCCATTTTGCCAAGGATTTGGGAATAGGATCAAAGTTGGTTTTACTTCAATAGAGTCCCTAGTGAGCTGTTAATTACTTGAGTTTCAAATCTGATGGCATTTGAAATAGAATATTGAATTACACCTGTGTTTGGGGGTCAGTTTATCTTCTGATATGAAGGTAGATTTGTGGCAGGAAGGAACGAGAGGAAATGAAGTTAGTTTTCTTCCTGTGTTTGATGGGGGGGAGAAAGGCTTTGTTGCTGAACTATTCCTTGGGGTTTCACATACTGAGTTAAACCAAGGGGGAAAATTATGTTTCAGGAACTTCAAGCAAGAGCAGACCTTCAATTATCCCTCAAGCAGATTCAAATATGTAATCTTAGATTTGTTAATATGAAAAATGACTTGCGTGCTCACAGTGGTGGGAGTTGAGTACGCGTGGTGATCAGAAAGCCAATCTGGTAGAGAACAAAGCAGAATCAGTGTTTCTGATTTAAAGTTCTTTATTTTTCCTTAACAACAAGATTTAGAATTTCATGAAAGTGAACATAATGTTTGTTTAGGAATTTACACTCATAGGAGGGAAATAACGTATTTGGAAATATTTCACTTGCTCACTTATTTTTGAAACATGCCCACCTTCCTCCTGCTCACTGAGCTGCCTAAGCCTTTCCTTGCCTCAGGGTTTTGGCTCTCTGCTCAGCTGTTAACTTCCTAGCTCTGACTGTCTTATCCTTCAGGGTCCAGCTCCCTTGTGCTGCCCCAGAGGCTGTCCCTTCTATTGCCTTTGTGGCTCCACTTTATTTCTCCCTACAAAATTTGCTCATCATATATGTATATGTATTTGTCTGCTACGTTGCTTGGTCTATTATGCCAATGAGAGCAGAGACCAGGGTGATCTACACTCCTGTGTTGTTAGCTCTTAGTACTGTATCTTCTGACCATCTCATATTAGGTGAGTGATTGATGAGAAAACCAGAGTAGACCATGCCCCCTTTCTTCTTTCCTTCCTTCCTTCCTTCCTTCCTTCCTTCCTTCCTTCCTTCCTTCCTTGATTCCTTTTGAGACAGGGTCTTACTATGTAGTTATGTAGACCAGTCTGGCCTCAGAGAGCTGTCTGCTTCCCAAATGCTGGGGTCGAGGGCATGTGCCACTGTACGCTATCACACCTTCTCTTTCCATACAGCACTGCTTAAGCCATTTGGCGGAAAGGATTTTCAAATTCATTCCCCACATTCCAGGAGTCTACTGACATTGACACCCTGTATGGATTCTGCCGTCTGGCTGGAGAACATTTTGACCACACCATGTTTTTGCCAGCAGAACTGTCAATACAATAAAGCTGTTGCAGCTTTGTTTTGTGGTTGGTGTGGTTATTTCAACATTTTTTTTTGTGGTCTTTTCTCTTGTCACCCTTCCTCTTTGCCTTTATATCTGCTTATTTTGCCTCTATATCTACCTCACAAAAACTGCTGACAATTTCTCTGATGGGTTAGCTAAGAAATGAACACAAGCTACCTTTCTTTTATCAAATTCACAATGGCCCTTACCGGTAGAACTGATAGCAACAAAATGAAACTGACAGTGACTAAAACGACTGGCGGTGGGATGTGTTATTGGGTATAAAACTGATGGCAAAATTAAATCTTCTTGACCAAATTCAGACGTGTAAAATTTGATCTGAGAAAAATGTGGACCTTGAGAAGATAAAGAAAACCTAAAGTGTTAGGAGATATAACTTCAAATCTGATATGGCTGGAACACTTAATTTTAAAACATTTTTAAAATAAAATTTCTGAGGAAAAGTACGGATGATGATGAAATGATGTCAGTGAGATAAAAATAATGACAAGATAGAGTGCTTCTATCATTTAATCAGGAGAAGGGAAAGTTGGGAGAATCTCAGCTGGTAAGTCTCTCAAAGTACAGAAAAGCCAATTCGTAACAATGAAGAAACAAGAGCTATCCTTTTCTTCCATAATGAAAGGAAAGGTCTGAGCTCAATGAGTACTTGTTGTCTGCAGGAGGCTGGGAAGTCCTTCAAGGCCTTACTGTGAACGGAGTTTGAAGATGGGACACTGGGGAAAACTTAGTAGTTTCTAGGGGAAAGTATGGATGACTCAGGAGTCATTGCCTTTATAAGGATTGCTTTTCATCCATGTCTCCACGGTTCTGTGATTTTTGAATTCTTGTTGTGGAATGAAGTCCTGCTATTTGGGTAATAGAACAAAAAGGTCTTGTCGAGAGGCCTTTTTTTTTTTTTTCATTTCAGTATTAAAACTTAGGTCTGTATTTAAATACTTTACAAATTGTTGAGTGCCTGGGGCTTGAGTTTGGACTCTACAGGAATTAAGCTTTCTAGCAATTATGTTTTTGTATATGGAGTGCGTTGAATAAAATGGTTGCTGTGGTCACTGTTGATAAAAATTGATTTAATTTTGGAGTAATGGAAGTTTTCACTTAAGGGGAAAGAGCTTAAAGCTTGAAGACATAGAAGTGAAACTCTAAGAACAAAATGGTAAGCATTAGTTTTATGAGAGAAAACATACAGGCTGATACAGGGAATCACACACACATATGGGGCGGGGGAGGGGAGAGAGGGGGGGCAGAAGGAAGAGGGGAGTTTACTTGGGCTATCAATCTTATTTTTTTTTAAAATGGTGCCAGGAAAGGCAGAGTGGGAGACTTTGTGGAAAGGAAGTTCCCCAGGAGGAAGGCAAGAAATGACTCCAAGTTAGATCAAGGTCAGCTGGAATGGAAACAAGATGGCGGGCACCGCACAGTCTCTTCCCTATGAATGGGGAAGCAGTTTTGCCTTTTCTGCCCGATGACATGGAGGCATCTGGAAAAAAGTAGTGAGTCTGATGAAGAGACGCAGAAGGAAAGGGGGAAGAGCACCTAATAAGAAAGAGACTGAATGAAAGAGAGCCAGAAAAAGAACTTTAGATGGTTTCTAAGCCATCGCCTTCTTTGAAATCCTGGGAAATGCTAGGAGACTTTACAGCTCAGTGAGTGTAACCCATGCTAACTTTCGAGAAACTAGCTAACAACCCACTCATGACTGTGGGTGAGGTTAATGGATTTTTCAGATGTAAGTATCAGGAATTCTAAGCTACTGTTGGCTATCTCTTAGGATAATGTTAAATGCAGATGGATAGTATAGCAATTTTTGTTAATCAAAGCTTGTGGTAAGAATATTTGTCTTATGTTTAAATTAGAGAACAGGAGGATAGAATATATGCCACCAGTCTATGTGCCATGACACAAACTCCCTGGAGGGGAATCATAAAGCTTTACCCATGTATGATCTCACACCAGGAAGGCAATGGATATTTCTCTCTCCAGTTGGCTTTGAACATTCCTATGAATTTCATTTAAATATTGTAAGTTGGTGGTGGTAGACAAGGGAAACCAATTAGGGCTAGGAAAATCTATTATTGCTATTTGTTTAGGATTATTCTAGGGATTACCAAAGGGGCCAAGTGAATATTTTTAGCCTTGGTGTTCTACTTCTGAGGAGTCAACCAGCCTCAAGTTGGAAGCATTAAAAAAAATCATCTGTATGGAATGCATGCAGACTTTTCTGTGGTCATTATTGTATAACTAACATGCAATGAAACTATTTACCCAGCATTTACTCTATAGTATGTATTTTAAGTAGCCTACAGATAACTTGGGGGTCATAGAAAGAAGGGCATGTTATATGCAAATACTATTATGATTTATGTGAAAGATTTGACTATCATAGGTTGGTCCTAGAACAAGTCTCGATAGATTCTAAGGGAGGCTATATAAATGCATACATGTTCATGCACACACATTCAGTGTTTTGTTTTTTGCCCCCCTCCCCAGCTGCCATGGTCCTACCAAATTTCCTATAGAACTGAGTAATAATTTAAGTGCTCACTTTAAAATTTTTAGAACTAACGTGTGTTTACTATTACTTTTTTTTGAAGCCAACGTTGAGTAGATTATATCTTTCTTTTAATACAACTATTCAGACTTCAAGGCTCTACCCACAATTCTCATTTATCTGGTAGAGGATAGCTTTATTTCAGACAGATGATCTAGGCAGCAGCATCTTGAGAACACAAAATTGTAAATTGATAGTTTATTGCTCTTTTTTTTTGCCTTGGAATTCATATTTTATTTGGAAGAAAAGAATTTAAAAATGACCCTAAATAAGATACTCCAGCACTATGTATTCTTACACTAATCACTTCTTTCAGAGAGGCCTGCTTTATTGAGGGAGTTTTGGGTACCATTTAGAAAGTGGGCTGCAGAAAAGTTAGCCTACTGATGAGCCTAAAGATGAGACTCTAAGCTGTTTATATTGATCTGATGACATTGTCTTATCTTCACTGCTGTACACAGGTTTTAAAAAAATCTCCATATATACATTGTTTAAGCCTTTTTTTAACATATGAAAAATAGTGTTGACAAGTAAATCTAATATTGGTAGGATTATAGCACATGAATATGCATGACAGCTATGCTCCCCCCTCTGGATTTCCTGGTGACTTCTGCAGCACTTCACTCTCAGGGAAATTTCAGCATGGAGGGAAGGAAAGTTTTACCGCCAATTTGAGCCTCAAACACAAGATGAACAGACGTCTGTTGCATTAAAAAAGGACATAGGCATGCATTAAATCCCTTATGTCTTACTTTTTAATGATGCAATTGTGAATTATGTTCTTGTTGCATTTGTAATTAGAGGCTGCGGCAGATGGTGAGGACTTATTTTAAAGCAACGTGTCTATTAAAATAAGCCACACTGCCAAATGATTGTTCACTGTAACGGCATCTTTACACCCCTGAAACACTCCGATGCTTTGTTGATGTGTGGTTGATTACCACAGCTGATTACATATGTGCACATATTTGCTCGGAAATGTATCAAGGATATTGGATATGTGCAATACTTTGTTTTAAAGTGTGTGTTATCACTATTATAGATAATGAAGCTCTCAATGAATTATTCAGTCACACCATCTACAAAGAGAATGCACCCAGTTCGCTTCTCAATAAAATTAGGCATGAATCTTTCTAAACTGTTGAGCCTCATTCTCCTCACACAGTGGGAGAAGCACCACCGGGGAGTTGCTGAGGATGGAAAAGTTTCTCTCGCCTACAATGATAAGAAGAGGAGAGTGTAAGGGTGAACTCAGCCAATGGATCAGGGTGGTATTTCTGGCTGAAGCTGAGACTGAAGAAAGGCCCTGAGAGCCTGTGGAAAACGAGAGACCTTAAAGTATGTAGTAGAATGCCTTCAGCGGAGGTCACAAGCGACACCCAAATCTCACTGACACATAGTCACATGGATTTCTGTGCTCTTATCAACATGCCTATTGTGGATCATAAAATGTGTATGTTCATCATAGTGTACAGGGGAGAAACTCATGAGATCAAAGTGGCATCACGATATGCTTCTACATCCACCTCACCCATGGGAATGAATATTTGGTGTAGCCTTCTATTTTCCTGTAGGAGTCACATGACATACTCATGCATCATTGGCTAAAGGAATGCATGTGATGAAGCTTGCCACTAGAAGGGCAGATGGGTGCAGTCCTGCTATGTGCTTAGAGAGGACATAGTCCTGAGGTGAGCTGCTATGAGGATGCACGCCTCTGTGATGGCTCTCAGATGTTCAACAGAACAACACATGCCTCTAAGGAAAGGTATGTGTCACTAGCGGGGACAGAGGAGTCCAGCTTAGTATTTTCTAATTGGTTTTTTCTTAAGATGACTGTGCAGGAATATGGATTCTATCATCAAGTCTGGGAGAGTTTGAGTCAGTAGTATTACATAAATTTGTTTACTTGGAGCCTTTAACTAATGTCAGCGTGGCTGCCGCTGAAGCCACAGCAGCATGGAGTATTTCTCAAGACCACAGAATCTGTTCTTCAGGAGGCCATATCCTCTGGATGCACATGGAGGAGTCTGCTTGGATCTCGTCATTGGTGCTTATCTTAGTTTTTCTTTTTCTTTTTTCCTGTTGTTATAATAGGATAGCAGAGAACTGGTTAGTGTGTGTGTGTGTGTATATATATATATATATATACATATATAAGAAAGTTACTTTTTAAAATTCTGGAGGTTTGGAAGGCCAACGTCAAGAGACTTACATCAGTTAAGGGTGTCTTGCTGGGGGGACTTAAGAGGAGTCCAGGGATGTAGAATATGGTGAGAGGGCGAGACAGAGCAAGCATGCCCGAGAGAGCTCACTTTCGCAACAAAGCCCCTCCCTCAATCACCCATTAATGCATCACTCCATTAATCTATTAATCCATTAATCCGCGGACAGCTCAATCTGTTCCTTAGGTGATTCATGACCTAATCATTTCGAAAGGCCCCACCTTCAAATGCCATTAACACATGACTTTGGGGATTGGATTTTCAGAAAATGAATTCCGAGGAACAAATGTGCAATGTGTGGCAAAGCCAACGATGGATTTAGTCATCACCTAACTTTGGGCATGTGCGCTCAGATGCTAGGAGGATGGTGTGCCTAGAGATAGCACAGTAGCCCCACCCTGTGCTCCAGCGCTGGAGCCTTTGTCTATACATTTCTTTCACTCAACCATTTCTAACTTGTATTTTTTTTTGTAACCAATGTAAGGGTTTCCCCCCTCATTTTTATTGGATCTTTGAGAATTTCATACAGTGCACTTCCTTCCCTTACTCCTCCTAGATCCATCCTCTTCCCTATCCACCCAACTTTGTGTCTTTTTTTTTTTAAACCCAGGAAGTAGTTTGTGTTTCCCATGTATTCTTGGGTGTGTGGCCTTCATCCTTACCCACCAGAGGATGGTCCTTTAAAGAGATTTGATTCTATCTCTCCCAGAATCTATCAACTGCCAATAGCTCTTTAGCTAGGGGTGGAACTTTGTGCACATCTTGCCTTTCCATGCTGGAATTTTATCTGGCATAAGCCTGAGCAGGTCTTGTAAATGTTATACAGCTATCAATGAATTTATATGTGCAACTAACTCTGCTGTATCGCAAAAAACACCTTTTCATTTTAGCCATCCATGCTTATAGTTCTTACATTCTTTCCTCCCCACCTTCTGCCATGGCTACTGAGCCTTAGAAAAGGAAGCTATGATATACATGCTCATTTAGGGCTGAATCTGTTATCACTTATTCATTGCATCAGTTGTGAGTGTCTATGTTAATCACCCTGTACTACAAGAGATAGGCGTCGTTCTTAGATGAGGGTTACACCAATGCACGTATTTGTATATATAAGGATAAATTATTAAGAGTCAGTTTAATATTATTTCCATTTAGCAGAGTAGTAGTAGTCATTCTGCCCTACGGTTTACGGCCTTCCTAGCCATAGGTTCTTGGCTGTGATAATGGTGCCATATAGGAGTTTCAACTTGGAGAGTAGACCTTAAATCCAATCAGAAAGTGATTGGTTACTCCCATAACATTTGTGCCACTCTTGGACCAGTGGGCATGTCTTGCCAGGACAATCATTACTGCTACTCATAGGGTTCACATAAGATTAAGATTGGTAATACCTTCTGTTAATTCTCTAACTGATGCTAACTCTAGATTAGGCATGGTGAAGTCTAGACTTGATGCCTGGATATCTAGTTTAGGTGTGAAACGCCAGAGAACTGGTGCTTCAGGGAAACCATGACTGGTAGATCTGGTGGTGGTGTCATCTGTAAGATCTGGACAACTACTATAGCCAGGCCCTCTCCTAGCCCTTACCCTCACATCTCCCTGGCCCAGAATGGTAAGAATATGTTTTTAGGTTGAGTTTAACGTTGTTTTTGCTTTTTATTCTTGAGACATGGTCTCATTATTTTGTCCAGGATGGCCTCAGGCTCCTGATACCAAGTGATCCCTTGTCTTCAGTGTCCTGAGTAATTGCAACTATTGGTGTAGATCACCCTGATTTTGATGGCTGTGGGGACCGGTTGGACATTTGTGATAGTCAAATGTATATGTCATTCACTTGAAGATGTGAGAAAAAGAACTGAGTCAAGAACCACAGTTTCATAGTGAGGGATAATCTGGACTGTGACTGAGAGCAGATATGTGTAATCATTTTCTATCAAATAATTTCATATATACAAAACACTTAGCCCAGGAATACGGTAGGTACCACATATGCGTATGCTGCTACTTTTGTTACCTTTTTGTTATGCTACCAAAACAGTAAGAGTAATGACATCCAAATAGCACAAAATATTTTCTAGGTATTAAATGCTGTGTTAGGTTTATAGGTGATCTCATTTGGTCCTTAAATCTCTGAAATGTGGCTACCATTGTGTTTCCCACTTTGTAGTTTAGGCTATTTAAGTCTGGCAAGTTTAGTGTGTATGTCTAATGTGAAAACTATGAAGACGCGTAGCCAAGACCAGAAGAGCCGATGCAGTAGGCACAGTGTGTCTTAGCACAATTCTTCCTCACAGCGGCTGGCACTGTCTGGTCTTTAAAGCACTGCCCTAGCCATACCTTTTACATCCCACAACAACAAGGTAGAAGACGCCTTCATTTTCAAGAATGAAATGGAGTCATTGATCTAGTTGAAGATTCCATTACACAAATGCATCTTAAGTCCTAGTCTATCCTCTTTCTATGATATCTCTCTTTTTTTTCCCTACCCTTTTATTTTTCTCTCTGAATTTTCTCCTCCGTACCTCTGCATCTCCAAATCTGGATTTGTAGTATATGAACAAGATAGTAAACAATTTCTTGGGATAAAACAACAATAACAAATTCAAAGAAGATGATACATCCTTTGTGGCTTACAAAGGATGTATCTTACTATATTAGCCCCAAATCAATTATTGCAAATGCTATTGAACCCTGCAGTTTATTAACTTTTATCTATTGCCTTCTATGTGTTAAATGTTTAAGACAATTAAAATATGCAAAGCACACGCACAACACACACACATACACACACACACACAGAGAGAGAGAGAGAGAGAGAGAGAGAGAGAGAGAGAGAGAGAGAGAGAGAGAGAGAGAGAGAGAGAGAAAGCAAAAGATCCAGACGTCACAAACTCCAATTAGATAAATATTATGGAGGTCTTGGATAGCCTCAGTCACTTAGCCCATCTTTCTTTTGTTTTCTTTCAAAACTTCCCCTTTATCACACATTTAAAATTAAGCCAGAGCTGGGAGAAGAGACTTAGAGACCACAGACAGGTATGTGAGGGATAAGTATGCAGAGAAAGGGGGTTGACCTGCTTGAGCATGCTTCACTGTATGGGATGTTAGCGTTCCTTTACCTGTGGAGGCCAAATGCTAGCACAAGCTGGAGGTTGTCATAACAAGCCACCAGGGATGACTTCACCACAGTCAGCAGGCACAAGAAGCTTGTCTTGAGTCAAGGTGAGCAGGTCTCTTGTTACCCAAGTGACAACATGAAAGGGAAAGGCCTTGGATTTTAGCACTTGCCACCAACATTTAAGGCAGGACAAAGTGGTAGCTGTTTTGCATCTAGGGTTAGGAAATGTGCGTGGGAGGCAGGGGATCACAAGTAAACAACTTGATGCTGGTGTTCAGCAAGCAGAGGAGCCTTAATGTCATGGGTCTTCCAAGTTCTTACTAGAATACTAACCTTATTATTTTATAATAGATTGCTTAAATGTTGGAAAATTTTAAAACGCTGTATACAAGACCACAGTGGTCAGTTGATTTTGAAGATATGCTTTGTTTGAACTGATCAGTGTTTGTTAAAAAAAAAAAAAAAGAGTATTCAGTGCTTACATCAGCATCAGAATTTGCACTCTTCAAGTAGTTTATTATTCAGAGGACACCCAGAGGTTGTACGTAGATGGTTCTCGAACGTTTGAGAGTTCTTTAGGGGCAGGAATGGGTCTGTAGGTGGGTTCTCCTATAATGTCAGTGTTTAAGATAATAATGTTCTGCCCGTGTTTTTGGCAGAAATGTCTAAGTTCAGATACTAAAACATACCTACACTTTCTTGATAGAAACACTCTAATTATTCATCTAGCTGGAACTATGTGAGTTGCTGGAGGATTGAGGTAGCCTTTGGCTTGCCTGTCATCTTCAAGTGAGCAGTACTGTGCCTTCGCTAGACAGTCTAAGGGGCATCTTAGGTAACAGGGAGAAAGTTAACAGGCTAGACCTGAGTGTCTACATCAAGTCTCAGATTTCCTTTTTAATTCTGGCTTTGCCAGTAACGTCACATCAGCCTGTGACTAATGCTGATTCTCTCTGATTTTGGTAACTCGTCTGGAAAATGTAGAATTTGGGGCGCTGATTCCCCGAGGCCCTATCTCGCTTTAAAATTCTATGAGGCTAGGAATATGGTTTTCCATCAATGAAGAGTCACCTAGTCGACCTTGGAAATCTCTTCATGCCAATTAATCTCTTTCTTCCTTTTGTGGAAAGTGAGCAGAAAAGGATTTCATATTCTAAGCCATGAATGTGTCACCTTGAAACTCTTGCCCCACTGCTTGATAAAAGCCAGTCTCAATCCATCTGTTTCTGAAGCAAGTAAGTGCTCACATACACAGATACATGCACACTCACCTACAGATGCATGCTCATGCATGTGTGTGCACACACATGGACATGAGTGCATGCACACACACACACACACACACACACACACACACACACACTCCCCAAGACCTTGCTGACAGTTACTTCTTAGGTCTGCAGTTGCTAGGTAAATCACCTGTCATCTGTCATTACAGAGAGGCTGGGGAGCATGGGGAGGGGAACGTGGGTTTGACCAGGGACTTCACACTTATGTGATGATTTTCAGAGCAGCCCTGCTGGGCAATCACTTTGATTAGCACAAAAAAACCTTTGCCTATTCTTGCATCGCAAAGCCCCTGTGGTATTCTAGCATCTGTGGGGAGGAAAGGGGCAAAGTCTGTCCGAGCTGTTCTTCCTGTCATTGCCTCCTTACAACTGCCACTCCCGGTGACCTTGCTTATTTCCCCATTCACGGGAGCCCAGAATGTCATGATATTTGCCCCTTTGGCTGGCTTTGGTCCACCCTGACAGCAGCAAATCTCTATGGGGTTTGGGTTGATTTTGATAGAGTGCCAGGGACTCATTCCAAAGATGCACATACGTTCGTGTCTTTTTTCTTCTGTGACAAAGAAGTCATCAGGTCAGGCATGCAGAGCAAACAATGCTGTGAGCTCCTCCCTCCTTCATCTCAAGATGCTGCTCCCACTGACCAGCCTTGTGTTCCAAAGGACCATGGCAAAGAATGACAGAAGGTAAATGGAATTTCTTTGCTCTGTCACGATTACATGCTTTTTGATTTTTACCAATTGAATGTTGCCAAATTCTCTAATTGTACTAGAAGAATTTCTAAAGGTTCATAGATGACTTAGTAGGGTAAAAACAAACAAGGGTTAATTTTAAAATTCTCTCTCTCTTTCTCTCTCTCTCTCTCTCTCTCTCTCTCTCTCTCTCTCTCTCTCTCACTCTTTATCTCTCTCTTTAATTGAGATAGGGTCTCATGCAGCCAGGTTGGACTGGAACTCTAAGTAGTAAGGATGACTTTAAATTTCTTATCCAGAAAAATTATATATACATATATATATACACACACACATATATAATTAAAACATATATATCACTTTTCTATTTCAATTTCCTCCCTTCAGGCCCTCCCAAGTTTCCTCCCTCCAACCCCTTCCATGTGCTCCCATCTCTCAAGTTGATAGCCCCTTTTTGTTTGATTATTATTGTCACACAAATGTATAAATACAACCTTCTGAATCCACTTTGGTTGTTCCTGTGTGTATATGATTTTGATTTTGGAGCTCATCATGTTGCTTTGGACTCTGTTAGGAGGCTCATGCTTGGGAGAGGCTAATTCTGCCTCTCTGTGCAGCCGTTAGTTGCCTGTGGTTCTCTGTATATGGTTAGGACTCTGAGGTTTCCTTCCTCTTGAGTTGTCTGTCCGTTGATATTGTCATTACTCCAGGCTTGCTTATAAAGCCATTTCTAGGAAAGATTGCTTGGCAGCAGGCTGGCTGGTGTTCCGGCTCTTACAATCGCTCTGCCCTTTTTATGTAATGCTTCCTGAAGTGTATGTTCAAGACCTGTGATGTATAGGTATCCATTGGGACTGGGCTCCTCATGATCCATTGATATTTGTGTTGTGTCCATTTGTGGTTTTTTTTTTGTGACAGTCTCCACTTGCTGTAAAAAGATGCTTCTTCAATGAGGGCTGGTAGCCCCATTTATCTGTGGCTATAAGGATAAGATTTAGAATGTAGTCAGGAATTATGCTGCCCTAGCAAAGTCGTGGTAGTAGAATCCCTTCTAAGATACATGACTATGCTGGGCCTGGGAAGCTGCCTAGATTTTCAGAACTAGGCATGATTTTTCTCCTGTTCAGTGGGCCTTACATCTGATTAGACTGCTGCTGGTTACCACCACCATGGGAGTGACACTGACTGCACCTTTATGGATATCTTGCCGTGTTGATGATCATTGATATGGTTCATAGGTGTTACCATTGGGTAGGACTGTTCAAACCCCTCACATCTGAAATAGTATTTTCTGTACCATTTCCTAAGTGTGTGGTGTCTTCAGCAATAGGGGCTCTTACCTTCAACCTCTGAGATCTAGCCAAGGGCAACAGCAATAGTAGATACTATTTTGGGAGTCACTTGGCTACCGTGAACAACCACTGGAAAGGAGGTTTCTGTGCCTGGTACTAGGGTTTCTATTAGTCTATGGTTCTTATGAGGAGCACAGTCAGCCCAAAACTTTCATTCTATATATTCACATATATATTGTGTATAAATGTGTGTATATGTTTATATGCATTGTGTATAATTTTATGTAAATATAAAATAATATGATTTCCTTTGTTTTGTTCTGTATGACTGACCTCAGCCCTCAACCCAGTTGGAGTCCTCGCCTCCTCATGTTTCTGTTTCCCTTTTCTACCACCTGTGTCCTGTTACTCCCCTCTCAAGCACTCCTCTACAACCTCTACCTATGGTCCCTTTATATTTCCCTGGTTTCTATGGTTACCCCACATTGTATACTTAGATCAAAAATTTGGAGCTGGATGAAAGAGAATATTAGTGTTTGTCTTTTTACATCTGGGTTAGTTTACTCACTATAACATTTTCTAGTTCCATCCACTTGTCTAAAACTTTCATGATTTCACCTTTCTTTACAGCCCACTTAGTATTCCATTGTGTGTAGGGGTCACATTTTCACTACCCAGTCATTTGCTGAAGGACATTTAGGTTGTTTCCATTTCTTGGTGATGGTGGTTTATTTGTGGAGTAGGTTGGCAAATCCTTTGGGTCAGGAGTGGTATAGCTGCGCCATATAGTAGCTTAATTTTTAGTGTTCTGACTTCAAGAATGGCTGCCTCGATTTACATGCCCAGTAACAGTGAATGGGGGTCATCTTTCCCTATATCACCACCAGCTTGTGCTAGTGACTAAAGGTCTGTTTTAATAGAAAGAAGAACCAAGAGGCAAATGAGTAGAAATTAAAGAAGTTTTGTGTTATATCAACGAGGCCTACATAGTTTCACCAGAACTGAACCAAGAACAAGAACAAAGCCCTAGTCATTTGTGCTCACTACTTACACGTGGATTACTGGCTGGAATTAGAGCAAGCTCCAGGTCGGTGCTAATTGGATTAGCTCCTTTCAGTCTGCCCTTGATCTGCGCACTACATGCAAGCCCATCATTTATAGGTGTAATCTTGATGTAAACAGAAGCAGGGCTTGGTGCTGCGGGTTTAGGAAGCTGAGGTCACAGAAAGGAGATGGGCCCTGCCTTGATGGGGTGTGGAGGTTGTGTCCTCCACCAGAGGAGAAACAAGAAAACATTACTCAAGATCCCACAAAAAAACACAACCCAGCTGAGAGAAAAGGCATGGGCTACCACTGAAGGGAGTTGTTCAGGCTCTTGTATGGTAGAAATTTCTGGAATGAGTTTTTCCCCCTTTTACTTGAGAGAGGCTTGAGGAGAAGAAAGACTGCATTTCAGAGCCACTCACATCTAGAGTGAGTGGACTCCAAGTAAGGGCAACTTTTTGGAAGAATGTCGTAGAGAGTGTAAACTTGCTTTCTGAGGGAGGGAGTTACTCAACAGCACTTTGAAAGGCAGAGAAAGATGAGGAAACCCTACACCATACACTTGAGGTACTGAAACTTAAGACCGAGCCAAGGACTGCTTAGACTTTCTTCTCATCTGAAACAATGGACAAAGGCTGGGGAAGATAAGCAAAGGCTTACTCCCTGAGGAAAGTCAACACACCCGATGAAATTAGTATTTTCCCTTTGCTTGCTTGTAGATGTCAGCTTTGGTTCCTGATACTATAAAATCTCAGTTTCTTTCTTTCTTACTTTCTCCTTAGCTGAATCTTGCTAAGGACAGAGGTCGGTTCTCACAGGGTGGAATTTGGTGGTAGCTCAGAAGTCTTGGTAGTTGTGGATTCTCGCCCTAAACCTTTGATCTCCCTGTGAGGACTGACACATACCAACAATCAGATTAGCCTGTGGTCCACTGCCAATTCCCAGGGGCACATCTGCCTGCATTGACTTGCTAGGGAAGACTTCCCTCCTAGCCGGCCAGCCAATTCCCAAACCTGAACCCTGTCATCTGATCCCCCTCCCCCCATGGGTGTTTCACTTGTCCTGACACAGGGAATGCCACTCTAGTCATTTTGAGTAAACAATTCTGCACAGTAGAGGCGGGGCCAGATTAAACAACAAAAGCCTGGGATTATGTTGTTTGTCTGGCACCTGCCTTCCCTGGGGTGAGCTCACTGCTTATGATGACACCCTTGCAGTCTGATCTCTGGAATACAGGGTGGTGCTAACCAGCCTGTGGGTTCTGTTGCAACTGGGAATTCACCTCTTTTGCATGCCAATCACAATCATGGAGTCCTTTTAAGATTAATTATTAATTAGCATTAATACACTCATTAATAGAATGTGTTGATAAGCCAGTCTTTAAACTGCATTTCTAAGGATGTATGATTTTCATTCTTCATTAGACTTGATTGCTGGAGAAGCAGGGATGACATCACTATATAGTCTTGTTGTTATTAGAGTGAGTGACAAGAGAGATCCGATTTTCAACTTTATAGTTAGTTTTAAAATGTGAACTATGAGTGAAAGTTACTTTTCTGTCCGATTCCTCCAATGTAGGTTATTGTTATGCTAATTCAGGTGTATGTCTTCCCAGACCTTGTAAGTATATGAATCTTGTGTTCTTTTGAGCAAATTGGATAGTTAATCCTTTAATCAGTTGTTGAGAGATTGCTAAAAGCTCAGGCAGACAGGACCTCTAAGCTCAGCAGTTTGAAGGTCATCATTGTTATTCATTTAGTGTTTCTCCTTTGTTTTCCTCCCTCCTATTAAATAGGGAAGTAAGCCTAATCCTTCAGCAGAAGAACACTTATGGGAAGTAGGAGGGCGGGAGCTTGAGATGAGAAAGGCCCTTGGGGTGCAGATGATGGATGGTGCTACTTAGGAGAGCAGCTCCTTGGCCCAACCTCCTCCTATCCGCGCTCTTCGTCCCCTCTGATAGGTAGGCACTGGATCTTTAGTGAGTTGACCGTGTTGTCAGCTCACTCTTTCTAATTTTCCAAGCATTTTTGTGGATTCTGCAGGTAAACTTTTGTCAGTAGGTCCCTGAAAATCTTTGATGAGACTCGGTCCGTTGCCCAGGAATAAATCTGGTAGAATTCAAACTCAATTCTGTCCATCCACATCTATTTCTGACTGCCACAGCAGGAAGAGGTTGAAGTTCGTGGGAAGGGCTAATGCTGCTGGTAGAAATCTAGCTTTCTCTGTGTGGGGAGACCCAGGCTTGGACACCACTCGATTTGAGTTGATGATGCGACTGTGGCCAGGCCTCACCTGGATACCTGTCTATAAGGTGTGTTCTGAATTGACTGATATGACCAAATGCCCACTGTTTTTTAGTTCCTTTTCCTCCAAGGCCTTATTACATATACCTTAGGGGGACCTTTAGAGGGTTGCTTGTCTATTAGGAGATTGAACAGTAGCAACCAGATGTGGCTTCTACTGTCCACCTGACCAAATGAAACAATGTGCAGAAATGCAGTCATGGGACTTGAGAGCCTCATGTGTAAAGAAGATTTTTTTAAAAAAAATCATCTTTTATGGAGTAAGATCCGGACCCCAGTCTGAATCTGAAATGACTATGGAAAGCATAGAAAAATGATGTTTAGCTCTTTCTGACCTAAGTTTATTTCTTTTCTTCTTTTAAAAAAAACTTGCTATCTAAAATCCATGTGAAGTCTCGAGCACCTCACCTGGCCTGGCCTCACAGAGGCCCACGTGGCTTAACAACTACTCTACTTTGGGCTTCATGTCAAGTAGATCGAGCTATTCATTGAGTTGTTTGTTAGGCTTCTTCAGAAAGGGAAATTTCTTGGGGGAAAAAAAGAATGTCTCTGGAATATGCAACTATAGTGCTGGGGATAGTCATGGGTTTAACTCCGGGTGGCGGGGTGGGGGTGCAGGACTCCCCCCGTTGTGCAGTGGGGTCACTTACATCTACAGAGTCCTGCAAGTTGAACCAAGTTGTCCTACTATAAGGATAAGCCAGAGTGGGAATCCCAGGCAGCTCTGCTGGCCAGAGGTTCTCTTTCAGAGATGGACAAGTAATAATATGAGTTAGGCCAACAGGAGAAGATTTTAGGGGTGATTGGAAAGGGAGACTTTCTTCTGTTCATTCTAATAGGTGGTTGCCAGCCTGAAGTCAGAGGAATAAACTCACGAAGAGCACTTGTCTAAGAGCAAAGCCAAAGCAGAGGAACGTAAAGGGAGTACAGACAGTTGCAGTTGCACCACTGAGGACATGACTCAGCCTCTGAGTACAGCCATTCCTGATACCAACTGTACCGACAACGTTTAGTTACACGAACAATGTATTATGGGGGAGTTGGTTATCACTTGGTGAAAAGTCTTCCATCTCAAAATTGAAAATGGCACCAGCCAAGGACAATACGTGCAGTAAACTTTGAATCCCTACCCAGATCTAGCCAATGGACAGGACATTCTCCACAGTTGAGTGGAGAGTGGGGATTGACTTTCATACAAACTCTGGTGCCCCATAATTGACCACTTCCCTTGGATGAGGAGGCCTGGTGGCACTCAGAGGAAGGATAGCAGGCTATCAAGAAGAAACTTGATACCTTATGAACATATACAGGGGGAGGAGGTCCCCCTCAGTCACAGTCATAGGGGAGGGGAGTAAGGGGAAAATGGGAGGGAGGGAAGAATGGGAGGATACAAGGGATGGGATAACAATTGAGATGTAATATGAATAAACTACGAATAGAGAAGGTCTACATTATTGTTCTGATTTTTGCCAGACTTTCTGGGAAATCCATATAAAGCAAAGGATTTCTTTAATCATTCTCTTATGCGTTGTTGGACCATCACAGTAGGTAGTAGTTATTTTTCTTCCCTCCTTGCTACCTCCTTTTTCTTCCAATATAAACCACACCTGTCCTTTATCATACAGGAGACTGAAGAGCAAGGACAAAAGTTTTGAGTGTTAATATGCAGGTGCATGTGTGTGTGTGCATGTGTATGTGTGCATCTGTGTGTGCATTTGTGTGTGTGTGTGTGTGTGTGTGTTTGTGTGCAGGTATAGGCTCAAATTAATTCCAGAAATATAAAGCAAGCTTCAAGACTTAAGCAAGAAATTCCTTTAATTCCTTTTCTTGTGCTGTGGATCAAATCCAGGGCTTTGTGCATGTTGGGTAAGTGATTTCCCACTGTGTTATGTCCCAAGGTCTTACTCGAGAAATCCTTTAGACAGCCTTATACATCAAGTAAGAGTTACCACTCTTCTGTCACAGGCCAGCGTCTTGCCTCTCAAAAGTTAGCACACTAACAAATCACCTGAGAGTCTTATTGAAAAGTAGATTCTATTTCAGAGGTATTGGGAGGGGTCAGACAGTCTTATTTCTTATTAGCCCCTTAACAATTTGAGTAGCAAATAAGAAAGGTGTGTGTGTGTGTGTGTGTGTGTGTGTGTGTGTGTGTGTGTGTGTGTGAGAGAGAGAGAGAGAGAGAGAGAGAGAGAGAGAGAGAGAGAGAGAGAGAGAGAGAGAGAGAGAGATTAGGTCTATCCAGGATGTCAGGTTAGAGCACGTAGATACATTCTGCTAAATCCCTGACGTGTTAGATGATGAAGATGTATTTTTCATGAGCAAATCTCAAACTGTATCTTTACCTCAACAAGAATGAGGCTCATAAGTACTCCTTGATTGATTGACCAAGAAAGGCATGGATAAATGTTATAACCCATGAAAGGAATGGGGGGGGGGCAGTGCAGTAGAACCAACTTGAAACTTGGAGCAGGATGAGAGCCAGTACTTTAGGAGAGCTACCAGGATGCTCCCCCATCCCCAACAGTTTTGAGCGGATACTGAGGAACATGTAAGAGAAGCCAGTTGTACCTTTGTGTGATGCTTACTTTCTTTTGTCTTATCCAGACTGATCCACCAATCAGGGAATAGAGCCGAGGCAGGAGATAACTCTAGAGCAGGTCAGCTGGGTCCCATCAGAGCCAAGTACTTGTTGCTGTATTTCTTTTCCTTTCCTTCCCTCCTACCGCCCCCTCTTTTGAGAAAGGATTTCTCTGTGCAGTAGTCCTGCCTGTCCTAGACCTAGCTCTGTAGACCAGGCTTGTCTCAAACTCGGAGAGCCACATGCCTCTGCCTCCCCAGTTCTGGGACCAAAGGGGTGCATCACCATCACGTGGCTTTGCTGGATTTCTCTAAGAGGATGTTACTATGCAGAAGTGGTGTTAAAGAACATAAAATTTATTGTCCTAAGGGAGACTACTGCTGTAATGAAACAGAACTGTGTTTCAAAAGCATAAACAGTGTGGCCAAAAGCAAGTTAGGAGGAGAGAATTTGTTTAGCTTACAGGTCCACATAATTGCTCATTATGGAAGGAAGTCAGGACAGGAAATCAGCTGGGGCAGAAACCTGGTGGGCAGGAGCTGATACAGAGGCCATGGAAGGGTGCTATTTACTGGCTTGCTCATCATTACTTGCTCAGTCTGTTTTCGTATAGAACTCAGGATCACCAACCCAGGGATGTCTCCATGAGTAATGGGCTGGGCCCTTTCCAATCAAACACTAATTAAGGAGATGCTCTACAGGCTTGACTATAGCCTGTGGAGGTGTTTTCTTTCTTTCTTTCTTTCTTTCTTTCTTTCTTTCTTTCTTCCTTCCTTCCTTCTTTTTAAGTCAAGAAAATTTATTATTACAATTTTTATTTCCATTTTTATTTGCATATTTTATGTCTCTCTATCTCTAATTTCAATACATTGTAACTGTCATATTTTATCTTTACTTTTTATCTCTTTGCCTTTTTTCTGTATGGTATTCTGAGACTGGTTAAGACCAATGTTGACCACATCACATATTTAAATTTCTAGTGTCAATTCTCTATCATGCTCCATGTGCAGATTTTAATTCTATCTTTTGGTCCTTGGCTTAGCCAGTGTTCTCTATCATCGATTACACTTTACTCTTCCATGTTCTTAGATGAGGTTATCATCTGTCAAGTGACTCTAGCCTAGTGGTTCTTAACCTGTGGGTTGCAACCCCTTTGGCAAGCCTCTATCTCCAAAAGTATTTACATGACAATTTATAATAGTGGTAGCAACAAAAATAACTTTATGGTTGGGTTCACCACAACATGAGGAACTTTATTAAAGGATTGCAGCATCAGGAAGGTTGAGAACCACTGCTCTAGCCTGTGTCAAGGTGACATAAAATTAGCCAGCATGTTTACTTATTTTAAAATTTCATATCTGAGCCACAGGACTGGGCTTTGCCTGTCTAGACTAATCATATTACTTTGTTAAGAGGGAGACCACAGCCGTAGTAGAGTTTGACTTGCTTCTAACACACTGAGTTTATTGTGAGGCTCAGTCTTTCCAGGAGGAGCTTTTTTTTTTTTTTTTTTTTTTTTTTTTTTACAGGAAACGGGGTGGGGTGAGGGTGGTGGGTGGTGGGGTGGGCAGGTAGTGAGATGAGTGGCTGAGACTTGATGCCTTCTTCTGCAGTGAGCCAGCATTTGACTCCTTCCATGTCACTCACTAGTGGTCTTGGAGATTTTTAAGTTTTCCTTATGTCTGTTTCCTCATTCATTCAAGGGGAATGGTGGTATTAACTACCACAAAGCCCTGTTGTGGTGGCAAAACCGAGTGTGCAGCAGGAAAATCTGTTAGACCAGTGTTCCACAGCAAGCACCCAGGAAAACAGGAGTGGCCTAGTCTGTTTGCACTACCCTGGCAAAATACCATAAAGCACACTCTCTATAAAGGACAGACATTTATTTCTCATAGTTCTGGAGGCAGAGATGGCCATTGATCAAGGTGCTGTCAGAATCCCTGTTTGGTGACAGCTCATTTCCAGCTTCACAGGTGATGTCATTCCCCCATGTCCTTTCATGGTTGAAGTGGCGGGAGTTGTTTTCTGGGTGTCTTTCTTAAAGGAGTTAATCCTATTCATGAGGGCTCCATGGTGCTACTTTTAAATCCCATCAATTTGAATTTACAAGCCCGCCCCCCCCCCCCACAGACCAAATATAGAACACAACAATGTCTATTATCCTTAGCATGGACCTGTCATGATGTGGTTTCGAGGCTGCTGATAAGGAACCCCCAGGGGTCTTCCAGCTGTAAGCCTGAACCTCCTTGTCCTACCTGCCGTCACTTCACACTCTAGCACATAAGTTAATCACGGCCATTCCCCTAAACACAAATTTCCCCAGCCCTTCAAAGCAAAACAGATTACATTTGACAGTGTGGCTTAAAACATCAATAAGCCTGAAAGAGTAATCATGGCAGTCCACTAGCATACCACAGCATAAATGTCAACATTATATTCTTCACCAAAATAGGAGAGGAAGAAAGGTCAGAAGGCTTTTGGGACTCTGGGTGGTAGGGGGAAGTTGCTTAAGCATTGCTTAAAGACATCTTGCTAGGTACTTTGGAAGTGAATTACTGATAATCCTAGAAGGTAGGAGTGATTATAAATTACCTGTTTACAGTCAAGAGAGCCAGGGTTTACAGAGCTTTGGAGACTGGACCCAGTGTCTCATAACTCGGTACTAGTAATGGTTTGAACTTGGAAATTGGACTCCCAAAGATTCAACTGTAAACACCTTACAGCTTAGCTCAACAGAAGTATTTTTTAGATAGCGTTTAACAGAATTAGCATGAGATGAAGAAGATTCCCAGTCTCCGAGTCCTGAATCTACAAGCCCTGACCGGCTCTGCTGCCTGAAAGCTCAGTCTCAGCCCTCCAGTCCTTTCTCAGTAGAGTCCCAGGGTCTCTCTGCACGCGCACTTCTCAGTTCTCCAGGGAGTCCTTGGCTGAGCCCTGAAGCACGTGGAGTGCCAGAGATTCAGGCGAGTGGGCTGTGCCACACAGCCAGGCTCTCCTGAGTGGGCTCTTGACAGGATCCGTCTCACAGCGCGGAAATGTATGTGGAACTGCTCTCTTGGAATGCTCCAGAGCTGAAAGTGAACACTGGCTCGTGAACTGGATCCCCCTGTGACAGTCACCTCATCCCAGCTGTACTTTTCCAAGGTCTCAACATGAGTAAAGGAATCTCTCTCTCTCTCTCTCTCATTCTCTTCTTTGAGACGGGATCTGACATAGATCAGGCTAACCCTGAACTCCCTTTGAAGCTTAGGTTGCAAGCTTTCAATCCTCCTGCCTCCACCTTGTGAGTGCTGGTATTATAGGCGTGCAGGGCTCTATCATGTTTCTGCAGTCCTGAGGATCAAACCGAGGGCTTTGTTCCTGCTAGGCAAGCATTTTACCATCTGAGACTCATCTGTAGCTTGAAAAGCAGTGCTTAAAAAAAAACCCGCCATCTGGAAAAATTGATCACAATAAACACTGAATATTTATTTAATCTTTCTCTTCCTCTACCACCATTCCAGAAGCAACTCAGTCAAGGGATCAGATTTTTGCACATGTCCAAAAGCACTAGAAGAACATAGTGCATATCAGGTATATCTTGGTGTGCAAACAGTTAAGCTCTGCTACTTAATTCTTATGGAAATTCTTTTTCCTTAGGACTGCGATAGCATCTCAGATTGGAAATAGTGATTTATGGCATTTAACCAATTTGTCCAAATCCATACAACTAATAAATGACTTTGGAATCAGATAGAACTTCATATACACTCTTAACCCTGACAGTAGCTGCAATGGTTTGCAGATGGTTTCAGGGTATCAGCCAAGGGTTCTTGATTGGGAATTTTGCTCCTTAATGGGGTGATACTGAGAAATGGTGAGAGCCTTAAGAAGTGGGGTCCAGAAGAAGATCCTTAGATCACAGAGGGAGTTGCCTACAGAGGAGAACAAGTTGGCTCTCCTGGGATTAATGAAGACTGTTGAGAGTGAGCTATGATAAGCTTAAGCTTGACCCCAAATTGCCTTCTGACTTTGTCTTTTGTGATGTGACTTCTTCCATACACGCTTCCATCACTTGGCCACTTGCCACCATGAGCTCCTCCCCAGAGCCAAGCTGATGCTGACATGAGATTTGCTAATTCCCTGAACTGAGAGTCAAAGAAACCTCTGTCCTTCCCTAAGTCAACCAGCCTCGGGTATTTCACTCAAGTGTTGGAAAACAGGCTGAGAATGAAAGAGTTATCTGTGCAACTTCTGTATGCTGCTTGATGTTGCTGAGTTTTGATTTGTCTATAAAATAACCTGGCTAAATAAAACAGTAATGGTCATGGTCTGAACATGGTGTCCATAATATTACATGTGCCCAACTTGTGGTACCTACACTGTGACCCCCCATTTCGTGCTTTACAGTTCTTAACTGTTCTCATGACCCATTGTCTGGCAGCAGCGAGCAGTAAGCTGGCTGCATTTTGTCAATGCTTAAGCCCAAGACTTGATTATTGGAATATTTAATCAGTAGAGATAGATATCTGATAAGACATCAATTGAGTGAGCGAATGATGATAATCTCATGAGACTGTGGAGTTCATTGGTCAATGAACTTCTAAATTTAAGTACTGGGGAGCCTTGGTGAATCATCTCAACAACGGCTGCTCAGACTGGACATGGAGGAACCTACCTTAACGAGCATGCTTAGACAGGAGTGCTAAAATGATTCTGGGTGTAGACGGATGGCCCTGCATTTGTTCTTTGTACATGTGTGTGTATGGGTTTGTGTATATGGGTTTGTGTGTGGACATTAAAGGACAGTGTTGTTCCTCAGGAGCTCTGCATACTGTCATTTGAGACAGGGCCTCTCAGTGGCCAGAATCTCTTTCATTAGGCAGAGCTGGTTGGCCAATGAGTCGGAGGAATCTACCTGTCTCCACCTCTTCAGTACTGGGTATCAAATGTATATCATCATACAAAAGGTCAACACTTACTCACTTATTTGTTTATTTATTTAGCCCTCATCCTTACTATTTTATTCATTTATTTTTTAAAAAATATTTTTTGGAGAACTGATGGATTTTACAGAGCTCAGGGCTTCATGCATGATATGCAAGGACTCTACCAGCTGATTTACACTCTAAGCCCTCATAGCCTTTCTTTTTTTTTCCATTTATTTATTTATTTATTTATTTATTTATTTAATCACTTTAAAGCTTGGTCCTAGCCCCCTTTCCTCCTCTCCTCCAAGTCCTATCCTCATGCCCCCTCCGCCTATTTTCCCTTTCCCCAGAGAATGGGAGGCCCCCAATGGTACCAACTCACCCTGGCACCTCAAGTTGCAGCAGAGCCAGGTGCATTTTCTCTCAGTTGTCTGAGGCCAGACAAGGCGTCCCAGCTAGGGCTTAACATGGACCCAGGGAATCAACTCAGGCCCTCCTGCTGGTATGGCAAGCAATTCATTGACCATCTTCTCACCCCTGTAGGTAGGGTGTGCATATGTGCATGTGTGTAGAGGCTAGAGGTCAACATTGGGTGTCTTCCCTAATTGCTTCCCACCATGCTTTTCAGACAAGACCCTTGATGAACCTGGAGATCACTGGTTCAGTTAGATAAGTTGGCCTGTGAGCTCCAAGAATCTGCTTGCCTTTGCCTTCCTGGTGCAGGGGTTCTAGGTGTGCCCTGCTGTGCCTGCCTTTTTATGTGGGTTACAGGAATCCAAACTCCGGACCTCATGCTTGGGCAGTGTGAGATTTACAGGTGGAGCCCAGCTTCATAGGTGACTTTTTGAAGATACTGATTTTCAGAGAATCAGGAAGTTTCTTGGACCTTCCCAAATTTTTTCTAAACTGCCTGAGTTTTAGGCCTTAGAAAATGATTCCTTTGGCTTAATTAGTGTTTAGGACAATAAGATTGCAATTTCAAAACAAACATAATACTAACAAAAAGAAAAAAAATATCTGCAAACTCCCAGATGTATGCCTTTTGATTGTTTCCAACACAGAGAGAACATATGATATAGGGTGCCTGTGGTCTGGATCAAGGGAGGTTTTCCAAATCACCTTGGGTTCTCTCCCTTCCCAGATGCATAAGGGGAAAGAAACATTCAGATGAGCTTAATGGAAACTTTTTCTGGCCTAGATTTTAATAGTAGAGTTCATCACTTCTGTCTGTATTCCTTTGCCCGAATTCAGTCACATCAGACCACAGGGATTCTGGGAAATGTAGTACCTAGCCAGGACACCGCTTTATTTATTTGCTATGGTGTCTTGAAGCTTGCTATGAGAGTAGTTTAGCTTCAGTCTCATAGCATTATTCCCGTCTCGGTCCCCACAGTGCTGAGACTTGCACCACCACATCTAAATGCGTAGGCTCCTATTTTTCTCATGACAACTGTGCAACAAATGAAGAGGAACTGAAATATATTGTGAACTATGAGCTGTCTTTACTGTTCTTTGAAAGGGGACAGGGCCTTGAAAGAAAAAGGAGGTTCAAAATAAACAGTGATGTTCTTGCCAGGGGAAAAAGATCCTTAATCAGAATGTGCGTTTGTGTGTTTCTTTCTTTCTTTTTAAAAATATATTTATTAATTTATTCATATTACATCTCAATTGTTATCCCATCCCTTGTATCCTCCCATTCCTCTCTCCCTCCCTTTTTCCCCTTACTCCTCTCCCCTATGACTGAGGGGGACTTCCTCCCCCTGTTTATGCTCATAGGGTATCAGGTCTCTTCTTGGTAGCCTGCTATCCTTCCTCTGAGTGCCACCAGGCCTCCCCATCCAGGGGACGTGCTCAAATATAGGGCACCAGAGTTCATGTGAAAGTCAGTCCCTACTCTCCACTCAACTGTGAAGAACGTCCTGTTCTTTGGCTAGATCTGGGTAGGGGTTCAAAGTTTACTGCACATATTGTCCTTGGCTGGTGCCATAGTTTGAGCAGGACCCCTGGGCCCACATCTGCCCATCATAGTGTTCTACTTGTAGGTTTCTAGGACCCTCCGGATCCTTCTATTTCTCCCTTGCTTCACTCACCTAGAGTCCCAATAGGATGTCCTACCCTCTGTCCCACTTTCCTGGTAAGTAAAGACTTTCATGGGACATACCCCTTGCGCTAGTGTCCAGATATAAGTGAGTATACACCATTTGAGTCTTTCTGCTTCTGAGTTAACTCACTCATTATGATCATTTCTAGTTCAATTCATTTGTCCACAAATTTCAGGAATTCCTTGTTTTTAATAGCTGAGTAGTATCCCATAGTGTGAATGTACCATAGTTTCTTGTTTCAATTGTGTGCACGTGTGTGTGTGTGTGTGGTGAGTCTACTCACATCTGTGAAGATCTGTGGACATCTTGCAGGAGTTACTGCTCTTATTCTGTCACGTGGGTTCTGAGGATGGAACTCCAGTCTTCAGGCTTGGTGACAAGCACCTTTTTCCACTGACCCATCTTGCTGGCAGCATCGTAGACTTTTCATCCATACTTGGCTCTTGTTGTTCTTCCTGCCTGCTTCTCCTTGTCTCTTTCCCATCTCCTGCAGCTCCCACTCAACTTTTGTATCTCATCTATTCTACCACACTCACTCAGTCTCTTTAGAGCTCCTTTTCTTTTCTCTTCCCAGTTATCTGACCTGTGCCCACATCCATCCATAATTGGAATTCTAAATCTAGGATCCACAGTACAAGAGAGAATATCAAGTTTCATCTCAGAAAATGTTGGAGTAGGTTAAGAGTTTCCATAGGTGAGTGGGATAGGGTGTCAGAAAGGTACCTGACAGACTTGTCTCTTATGGACTCTTGACTGTAAGAAGTAAGGCTTGGGAAAGAGGACAGCGGAAATGAAAAGCAGAGACAAAAAGTCACCCATGTCTCCCTTTGCCAAGCACAGTGGATGGCTGTCCTCCAGAGGAGCAAAATGACCCTGGTGGGCAGCTCTGCAACAGAGCACTGCCAAGCCATCTGGGGGCTGAGCTCAGGTGGCAAGAGCTACGGGGAGTCGAAGGACATGTTTTCTCCTTATTGCTCTTACTCCTCTCTGAAGAAGAAAGGAAGGCTCATTATGTCTCTAGGTGGATTTTATAGTTCTGGATTTGAGCCTAAAAGTTGCATGTGGTTTTCAAATAGTAATTTTATCACACCCCGTGATTACTTCCATTATGTGTGGCTAACATTGAGTCTTTTCAGATTTAGTAGGGATATAAAAGGTTTAAATCAGCCCAATATCAGATGTGTCTGGGATTCCATTTCTTGCCTGCACAGTGTAAATAAGCACTGATGAAAAATATTTCAGTTCCAAATCCTGCCACCCCAAATCCTACAAATATGCACATTAAAGCCTCATAATTCCCCCAAAGCCCTTTTACTTGTAAATAACACTATCTTGTTTTCCATCTCAGATTTCTTCTCCTGCAATTACACAATATTTGGTTTCCCCCTTTTAGGCAATTTAAATTAAAACTTATTTCATTTCATAATTACAAACATTCATTCTGAGTAAAGACTAATCTAACGGGAATTCGGTTCCAGTGATCTTGTGATAGCACAGCCATCCATCTCCTAGCTAATGCCTTCGCTCCAGCCCAGCTAAACATTCGCATTTGGAAAGTTTTATCCTTTTTCCTTAAAATAATAATGCTTTATTAAGAGCACTGAGTGATTTGATTTTTTTTTTTAAATAATGACTTAAATCAAAGACTTCAAGGTATAAAGAATTTAAAGGGTGAGCCATTCCGCCCTCTTAGTTTGGGGGTTGTTTTATAACTCCCGTGAGTTCTAGAGTGGAATGTTGCTTGGAAACTGTTCATTATTAAGTTAGTTTTCAACTGTTTCCTGGAAAAGCAGAAAGAAAATATTCTTTGTCTGGGTATCTTAATAGGTGATAATTTTGAAATATTAGATAAAGTGTGTGCTATTGCTACTCTCGAGTATGGGCAGAGTGAAAATGAGCATGTCTGACTGATGATTCAAAGATAGAAAGTTAACACCTAGGGACACACGGCATTTATTAACTAAAAAATACATTCACAAAATGCCAAAGGGAGCATTTGTAGGATAATCACTGTCTATCCATTATGGCAAAACAACAACAACAACAACAAAAAACAAAAACAACAAAACAAAACAAAACAAAAAAAACCTTCTCACAACCAAAATGTTTTAAAATAGTAGATTATTCTGACGGCTCCAAGTTCTGGGGCTAGTGATCTTGGCTGGGTGGCTTCTGTTTGCTGAGGTCCCTCCTGTGACAATAGTTACCTTGGCAGCTAACAGTGGAGACAGCGTAAGGATTTACTGTTCATACACCCCCACTGAAGACTAGCTACCTAAGGGCTGATGGCCGCTTTGTTCAGTGGTAAACTGGCTTTGTCTTCTGCCATGGCACAGGGGCCTCCTGGTGTGACAAAGCCCTGGCAGTGTCCACTCTGTTCTTATGTTGGCTTGTTTTCCCTCAGGGAGAGAGTGCCAAGTGACCCACTCAAACCTTGCAAGGGCTTCTATCCTGGCTTTGAAAGACTAGAAAGTTCACTTCTGCTTTGATTGTAAGAACACCAAGGGGTCAGGAAGCTGCCCACATCCCTGAACAGAGAATGTGCAGTTCATTAGAGGACCATCTACACGTCAAGCATCTACCTGGTTCCTCTTGATAAAACAGTCTTAGTTTTTATCACAGATAACATAATTAAGGGCCTTTGTTCACGGAGAACCACTCAAGTCTCATTGTGCTTTTACAGTGCCCAATGGATTAGCCTTAAGAATTTATTAATCAGTGCATATTTTCAAAAGTATAAGAGCTTAGCATTCTAATTCTTTATATGCTCCTTATATTACAAATAAATTTACAGGTTACAGATTTAACAAATTATATTTTCCCAAACATGTAAATAAGAGCTGCTGCAGAAAGCTAAGATCCCTAAATATTTAATTAATACTGCAAGCTTAACTTACCATATTCTTGTAAATGTTTAATGCACTCTACAAAGCAGAGAACGTTCATATGCCCGGACGTATAGCATACTGCTCAAGACTGACGCCAAAGCCTGGTACAAAGGCGATAACGCCTCTTTTATTTATTCATTACCCCCATCCTCATTCTGTAGGTTTTCTACCTGGGAGATTAACTAATGCATTTATCCATCTAGAGTGACCTTTCCTACTCACTGAAGTTGTGCGGTAGATGAGCATCCTTTATCCCTCCTGCCCCAGGTCAGAGCTCCTCATGTCGGTTGCCGTGGTCTCTGAAATGTGTCCTCCTACCATTTATGTGTTAGAATTGAGTGAACAATGGGGTAGCATTACTCCTCTCATGTCTACAACTATTACACATTAAGGATAAATAAATCAAAATAAATGGAGCTGAAGTCTTCACCGTGTGATTATGTCATGAAGTGGGAGTCCCCGTCGTCGATGAGGTTAGGCCCGATAAATGGGTTTGAAGACGCAGGCTTGTTGTGTTCACATCTAGGCGGTTCCTGTGAAAAGCGCTACCACTCCTCGGCTGACAACTTATCTTGGATTTCTCAGCCTTCAGAATGGTGAGGAATAAGTGCCTGCTGGCTCCAAGTTACCTACCACGTGTCATTTTGCTACAGAGGGACCAAGGCACCTCTCCCTGTTTCGCTTTTCCTCACAGTGCCCTCAGCAGATGGTACTCACATTTTACTGATTTTCCTTTGTGTTTCTTTATCTATGTGAGACTATAGCCCCTGTGCAGACAGACACGTTTTGCTCACTGACGTACTCTCTGTTTCTAGAGGAGCAAAGGATGCACAGGAGTTCTTCACCAAAAGTTGTAGAGTGAGTGAATGGTTGTTATGTCTGAACTGGGATATTCACTAGCGTGTTAGACTCAGGTGTCTTTTGGGGGGGGGGATGGGAGTAGGGTGGGGGTAGAAACGGTGAGTTAGCTACCCGGTCACACAGGCTGGGATCTAAGCCAGGTATTGTCCAGGAGCTACTGACTTGTTTGAATAATTGGTTTTGATCAAGGCAATAGTTTTTATTCTTCTTGACCAAGCATTCCTCCTGAATAGCCCTGATTTATATCCTGTCTTTATGGGACCTGGCACAAATCTATGTCAGAGCCGCTTGCTATGAACTGGGGCATCCAATTTGCCAGTCACAACCTAAGGCTTTGGGTCAGTTTGTTTCCCTGAAATAGCAGGTTTCTTCCTCGTTGGCTGCCAACATGTGCACAGTAATATAAGACTTACACCACAGGGCTGCACGGATTAGACAGTTAGAACACAGAAGGTGAGCGGGTCAGTAGCCCACACACATTGGGCTGAATATATTCTTACAAACGGTGCTGCTGGCCTCACTAGAGACATTTGTTTTCTATGCTAGAGTGCAGGAACAATTCTTCCTATGTCTAAGTGATAGGACATGTTACAGGCACTTTGAGATAGTTCCTCAACAGCTTGTCCATTGCATATTTTGCTCAGAGGACGGAGCACCTGCCTCTCTAGTAAGGTGGGAAACAGATACAGGACAACGGAAGCAGGAATGGCTGCCAGGGAAGAGCAGATTTATCAAAACTCGAGGTCCCCTTCTGCATATATCTTTGGTCTATAGATTATTTGAACTAAGTTCATGGGGAACTAGTATTCATTACAGGGTATTATGTCCTGACTTTTGCTTTTTTTATTCCCTCCAGCAAGTAACTCGAACTTGTATTTAGACGCTGTAGCTCAGAAAAGTGAAGAAATTACCTAAAAGGTACATTTAGGTTGCTGACATCACAACCAGAGACTCCTCTTTCTTTGGCTGTCTCCGAACCGATGGGCATTTTCCATACACTTGTTTCAAGTAGCAGGCTCCAAGTCTGTTAAAGACGACAATTATTAGTACATTCTTCAGATGTTCTTATGGCTTTATCAGGACACTTATCATTTCAGTCTCACTTAAATAAACGTATTCTTTATCTTCTGCTTGATTCTTATTGAGTAAAATTTCCAAATAAAAGAACTTATATTCAGTCTAGCCAGATACCAGGTGGCAGATATAATAGATGCAAACGGTATTTTTTTGTTTAATTAAATATAAAAAAAATTATATGTAAGTGGTTCATTTGCTCATATAATTATATTAATACCCCAAGAAGACATGGTAACCAAGGTAGAGACAGAAGTATACACTGGGTATTATAAAGTTGCTTTTACTGATGGTTACACTTTGTCCTTCGAAATCTTTTCAGCTTTTAAAGTCTTTGGTTTCCTAAAGCAATATTGTAGTCAAGAACTTCTTTGTATGTATTAATTTGTTAGTTTTATTTTTCATCTTTTTTTTTTTTTTGGTTATTTTAGCTTTACGGTGTATGTTCTGTGCACTCTTGGTCATGATTTTGACTAATTTTTATATTAATGTTTTCTAGCTTATTTGTAGGAATTTTTTTTAACACAATAGGAAAATTGCCCTTAACCATTAGACCTGTTAACTGTTTCTAACATATTATGTCACCACCTTTCAACCTGTATGACAAAATCTATTTTCTTAGAAAAATTACTTTGTGAATATCATATCAAAAGAGAATATAATCTGTTGTGAATATTAGCCCAAGTCTTCTGGAAAACAATACCTAATTTAGTAAATGAGAGGCCAGCCCTAGAAGGCATAGTTATGTAATTTTTCATTAAGCAAAAGTATGACTGTATTACAGACTACAAAGCAGTTTTAATAGAAATTCCACCCAAATTAGATTAAAATGAGAGGATTAGAGTAAAATGTCAGAATATACATGGATTTGAGATTTGGTACAGTAAGGAGAGAACTAGAAAAATATATATATATAAAGTATTCTTTTGTCTCAACAAAGTCACATTCCAGAAAAGGACCCTCTCTGCTAACAAAGCAATCTACAGAATGAACTTTTAAAAACAGTTATTTCTCACAATTACATACCTATAGATGATATTTTTTGATTAAAGCCCTCTCATTCTATTTTCTTATCTATTTTCCTCTTCTGCTGAATTCACTCTTTTTCTAAAATCTCCCTCCTATGTCCATATATTTTTGTATTATTTAGTGATCCATTCATTTGCCTTCAATGCAAATGTATGAGTATGGCTTTGGGGGCTACGGCTCCACTTCCTGTGCAACAATTAACTGCCTATAGCTCCTTGGGGAGAGGTGGTGCCTTATGAGCTCCGCCCCCATTCATGATGCAATATTGATGGGACCAGTCTTGTACAGGTAGTCACTGCTGCTGTGAATGCTAGAGGGTAGATAGGGGTGTAGTAGGACAATGTATTGCCTGGGAAAGGTAAGTACTAAGTAATGTGATTGGCTTTACCATTGGAGAACAGTTATAAGAGGGTTTCTTTTATTCCTATTTAGACTTGAGTAGTATATTTGACTCCTCAGCCTCAGTTTCCTCCCCTATAATATGGGAGTGAAATGCCCATACTGCCGCTGTCAAGATTTACACGAGCTAGGATGCATGAAAAGCTCACCCATTGCTATAAATCATAAGTTGTTTGCTCTGACAGTCCATTCATAATGTGGTTTTCAAATAATGAATCCATTAATCAACTCAGTTACCTTCTTCTGAGGAAATGAGGCATGGGGTGGGAAGAAGACACAGGCTCTGCTTTAACAGGCCTTAAAAATCTCATGATTATAATTAGCATTTGTGTAGCACTGTAGGGTTTGGGGACATTCTTACCTTCTGTGTTATCTGTCCATTCATTCATCCAACCATGGAACTATCTACCCCGGTGATAAATCAGACATAACCCTTGACTTCACAGTGACAGACAAGCAAGACACTGCCTGAGATATTCATAAGTTTTAGCTCTTATTGGGCAGAAAGGTAGCCTGCCATAGGATGGAGGAAGGTGTGGTGAGAGTGTAGATATTGGGAGACTGGTTGGAGAATGTCTCCCCGAGGCAGCTGAGATCCCAAAGGCCAGTAGGAGTTGGCCACAGGTCGAATAGGGAAGGGTTAACTCTTGAGGAGCAGTCTCTATGCCCAAAGGTCCTGCAGGAAGTAACTGCAGAAAGCTCTGTGCAGGCGCTTACAAAAGGCAGGAAGTACACCGGACTCGGGGTGGCTAGACGGTGGTGGGATGACGGCACCTTTACAGAGGGGCTGACAGTGCCACGCGGAGTGCCACGCGGAGTGCCACGTGGAGTACCACAGATTTCATTCCACGTACAATGCAAAGCCCATGGGGCTTTTAACCCAGAGATTGGTAAACGATGAGGAGAGATCACTTTATTACCGCTCAGAGAACGGATGGGAAGGACAAGTGTGGAAGGAGGAAACCACTCAGGCAGCTGTTGGGTTGGCCGGGAGTGAGGGATTTAATTACGACCAATGGCTTCCATTAAGCAGAAGAGCAGACACATCCACTGCTCGCCAGCTGAACTAACTCATTTGATCCCTGGGGGCCCTGGGCTGTGCAAGAGGAGGTGTGATTCCCAGTGGCTTTGAGGGTTGAGTAGAAATAACCCTGAGATGTAAGTAACCATACTGTAGACTGATTTCAGCGGTCACAGGTTTATCTAGAGGACTGGATTCAGTGTTGGTCGGCCAGGGCTACCATTATCCAGTATGGTAAGCCTGGGGCTCTTGGGCAATGCCGTATTTTCCCCACCATCCTGGAGGTGGAAGTCTGAGATCAAGGTGTTGGTATGGTTGTTTATTCTTGAGGGCATCCTCTTCTTCCCACCTCTTTACATAGCCTAATACCTCCCTCCCTCTCCCTCTCCCTCCCCTCCCCCTTCAAATGGCTTCCTCCTATTAGGACATCAACCCTATTGGACCAGGTCCCATCTTAATGCTGTTGTTTTCATTTCATTGCCCCCTTAAAGACTCTTCCTCAAACACAGCCACATTCTGGGGCACTGCCGGTTAGGACTTGAGGGTTGGGCACAATTCAGCCCCAGTCAATCCTAAAATAGAAATCTGGTTTGGGGGACTTGGGTATAATGAAAGTTAGGGCCTAGATAACTAATTTCTGGCATATGTTGGCATACTTACATTTTCCTTGAGATGACAAGGGAAAGGAGGTGATTATGCTTTATAATTAGTGTCAACTATAATGAGTTTAATACCTACACAAAGGATTCTTTAGTGAGTTCTCTAAGGCCTTGTGAGACCACCAGGCTACCCCTCAGCAGTCATGTGACTTCCCTGCCTTTCCTTAAGAGTAATAATAATTTACCTTCTTTTCACCTAAGCAAATTTGGGGGAAACGCAGTTAAAACTAAACACGAGCTATTGTTGATTTTCTGCACCTGCAATTATGCACGCCTTCCCACTTTCCCAGTTCTAGCTAAGGGAAGACATCACTTTTCAGGCATGGTCTGTAGCCATGATGGCTAACGGTGGTACCTCCTCTACTGGAGCAACAGTGGAGCAGCCATAACTGTTCAAGAGGGAATAGCAGCTGGACCCAGCTCATGAGCATAAAAAGAAGACAGGTGTCAGTGAGAGAAGGCACTCAGGTCACCACGGGACAAGGGAGCCTCCAAATCTCCCCATGATCTCTATCTGTATTCATATCTTAGGTCACAGGTCACAGGTCACAGGTCACAGGTCACAGGTCAATAGTTCTTTCTAGCTTTTTCTTCCATTACTGGGGAGAGAGGTCTTGTTTGTTTCTTTTTAGCCATTGTGCCATGTATCCTAGGCTGGTTTCTAACTATGATACGACTATAGATGCCCTTGAACTTCTTTTTTTCTTTCTTTCTTTCTTTTTTTTTTTTTTAAGATTTATTTATCATGTATACAGTGTTGTCTGCTTGTAGGCCAGAAGAGGGCATCAGGTTACATTATAGATGGTTGTGACCTGCCATGTGGTTGCTGGGGATTGAACTCAGGACCTTTGGAAGAGCAGGCGGTGTTCTTAACCACTGAGCCATCTCTCCAACCCCAACCTTGAACTTCTGATTATCCTGTCTCCACTGTCCAGGTGCTAAGATTACAGGTGCGCAGCATCATACCCTGTTTACTTGGTGCTGGGGAGCGAACCCAGGGCTTTGTGCATGCTAGACAAGCATTCTACCAACTGAGCTCCATTCCCAGCCCGAGAGAGACTTAACAATAAGTGTAACTCAGTTGACCTTTGACATTGGCATGTCTCTGGGAATTTTGGATGAACTGGCTGTAAGACTGATGCTAACAAAGCCCACATGTATCTCCCAGGCCAGCATAATAGGGAGTGTTGATTCTTTCAAAAAGTCTCATGCACCTCTAATGAGTTATCACAAATTGCAATGAGGGACCGCTCTTGGCATCAGCCTCAGGCACATTTTGCAGTGATGAAGTCTTTTTAGATGCTGGGCTCTGGCCACAGCCTGTGGTGTTAGGCAGGATTCAAAGATAAACAAGTACTTGCTGATCTTTCGGACATCATCCACTGACTATAGCTAAAGTTGCTCTGTATTTGGCTTTTCCTAAACAGGACAGACAGAAAGAGACAACAGATGTTGGCTGGACCACTGGTAGTTGTGTGACTTCTCTGAGCTGTGGTTTCTACTCCTGAAATGAAGGCCAATAGCTCTTTGGGTTTGGTAGCTCAGTGAGCACCTCAGAACTGAATGACTGTTTTCTTCTTTCTTTCATCTTCCTTCATCCCGCTTCTTCCAAGCTCTGTGTCTTGGAGTCTTCCTGAGTTAACAATTTAGGTTATGAAAATTTATAGTATCTTCACATAAATTTAGCACACTATTATCTGCTTTGTTCTGAAACCTTGTTTGTAACCATGGGAAGAAAGTTCTGGGTCTTTGTATAGAGTTTTTATGTATGAGATTTTACAAGTGTTAGGAGACTGAATAAAATGATCATGTTTTGAATTCTTAGCACAGGGCTGGTGAGGTAGCTCAGGGGAAAAAGGTTGTTACGCAAGTCTGGTTACCTGAGCTCAATTCAAGGAGCCAGTAGTGGAAGGATAGACAGAAACCTTTTAAGATAGTTGTCCTGTAATCTCCATGACACATGTGTATGTGTATACACCCACACCCAGGCATCAATAATAATGAATAAAGATAATTTTTAGCACAGTTTTAAGCATATATAAATACTCAACGACTGTTGCTATTTACAACATATCACATAATAATATGTTACTATTCCTGATATATACTAAGAATATATAGTATAATATATAATATATGAGATATGAGATTTAATATATTATGATACATAATATGTATGAGATATACCATGTAATATATAATAAAACCTTCCAAATAGTGCCTAACATAGAGAGAAATAACTCAGTAATTGTTATTAATATTTTTTCATGTTATCATAAGACCCCTTTACAACCCTGGCCATCCAACCAGCCCTTTGCTTTTACAGGAGCATACTGACCTAGCACCAGACTTTGAATAAACATGAGCCTTTACCCTATGACCTTGATTTCAGCTTATTTCTGCTGTCTCCTTTGCTCCTTTATAGTTTCTCTATCCTTCATAGTTCCTGGCTTCTCAGCTTTGCTTTTACATCCCCAGGTCTGTGCTCATCTCCACCGCACATGGCTCATGGCCACCCGGATCATCCTGTATCAGTGTGACAACTCTGCTCACCTCTTACTCTATCCCTGACCCCCACAGGCTTCTGTCTTTTTCCTTGCTTCATTGGGCTTCCCAAAGTGGCTTTGGATAAAATCTGGCCATGGTCTGGATTTGGTCATGATAGAGTCCTTGTTTTGACAAGTTGCTTTCTTACTCATTCTCTCAAAACTTTGATTTGCCACCAAATTCCTTCTTGGACACCGACTTTTACTCCTTCAGTGAAGGACCTTCTTTTCTGCTAGTTTTCTTGACTAATGGGAGGATTTTAAGATCAATTCACGTTGTCTCCACAATGAGAAGGCTGCTAGCCGCCACTTGCTCTTGTAGTGTTAACCATCATGTCCACCCTGACTCTGTAATTCTCTGGCATTTGCTTTTATGGAGATTGCTTTGCAGTGCCTGGTCTGGTGATTAGAGGGGCATTAGCCCAATGGGTAGAGATCAGCGAGACACCTTTGGCAAAAGCAACCTGGGTCTTTGCCAGAATGTCTAGAGAGGTGAGACTACAGCTCTTGCCAAGGCCCTGAGTCCCAGTGCTGGCCCAAGAACACTGCTGGTTAAGGAGTTTCGGCAGTCCTAATTTTAATAAACGTTTGATTGTATAGTTAGCTTGCTACTTACAGTGCTCCCCTCCGCTCCCTTCCCCTCCCCTCCGCTCCCCTCCCTTCCCCTCCCCTCCCCTCCCCTCCCCTCCTGCCATTTCCCCTCCCCTTCCTTCCCTACCTCCCTTCTTCTTTCTTTTATTGTCTTATTTTCTCTTCAGGAATCATTATCTCAGTATGTAGCTCAAGCTATCTTCAGATTCCTTCTCTTTTTAACCGCTGGGGTTATAGGTAAGCTTGGATTATGTTTAGTGATCCCTACACTATTTCTTTTTTCTTAAATTATTTATTCACTTTATTTTATGAATATTTGCATACTTGTATGTCTGTGCACCATATGTGCACCTGATGGCCACTGGTTTCAAGTCCACCATCTCTTATATTCTAATATTAAGGGTTACTTAGGTGTATATGCTTTCACTTCTTATCAAAGTAAGCTTAGTAAACAAGCAGGAGCCCTAGCTTTCCGTGATGGAATCCCCTCTTATGTAGGGGCTTTTCACTGACAATTAATACAACCGTGGTCATGTTGTGTGCATCTCTTGAGATCTGAATAGTTTTTTTTTTTAAATCCGTGCAGAGAGATGGACAGAAAGCATATAAAAGAAAACACGCATATACACTTCAGCAAAAACAAGCCTGCATTATCTGGCAAAAGGAAGCCTTTTAGCTACTCCAGTGCTTTCTGAAAGCTTTCAAGCTACAGAGAGAGTAATTTTGGTTTGTGCGGCTGAGATGCTGGATCGGAGGGCTGCTTTCATTGGTCAGGGAGGAGTGATAACTCACTGTGGTACTTCTCCAGTTATTGGGCACTTTATGTTAATAACTCCTGATGGCTCGAGTGTTTAGGTGTATGTTTCAAACTCTGTGTAAAAAACCATGCCATTAAGAATTTAAACACATTCTAATTTAATTATGGCACAGGGCTGGGTCCAAGTGATCCTGTGTTTTTGTTGGCTAGTTTTAATACTACAAATTTTGAATAGGGAGAGATTTATTTTCTTTACTCTTTGCTCTTTTTATTCAGGATCATTAAAAACCCTAATCATTTAAAAGGGTACACATTTGGAAAATGGAGTGCAATTGAAGTTGTGGAAAATTCTATTTCTCTTCAATGCGATTTTGTTCCGTACTTTGAGATGTGCCAATGTCCTCCTGTCCATGGTGAACTGATTACTCACTTTTTTGTCCTTAAACAACTTTTCCATCCTTAAATAGGGGCATTGAGATCATATATTTATATTTTACACTATTATCTAAAATGGGTGAAGCTATCAAATAGATTATTGTATAATTTCCAAGTTAAGTTGGAATATACCATATAAAGAGAACAACCTGGGTCCTAACTTTTATGTTCTTAATCAGGCAACTGTAAGGAACAGAAGAACAGAGGGTAATAAGTGGCATTTAAGCTAAAACCTATCTATCTATCTACCTATCTATTTATCATCTATCTATCTATCTATCTATCTATCTATCTATCTATCTATCAATCATCTATCTATCAATTTAGTATCTATCTATCATATCTATCATCTATCTATCATATCTATCATCTATATCTATCTATCTATCAATCAATCATCTTTCTGTCTATCTGTTATCTACCATCTATATCTATCTATTATCGTTCTATTACCTATCTATCTATTATCTATTATCATTCTATTATCTATCTATCTTGATCATCATCATCATTTATATGTCATCTATCTATTTTCATCATACCTATCTATCATCTGTCAGTCATCATTTATCTATCATCTCATCTATCTATCTATCTATCTATCTATCTATCTATCTATCTATCATCTATCTACCTACAGATATCACAAAGATGATTACAACCATGAGCTGCACTTCTAGAATTCTTCTTTGCAGTCCTCTGATAACCCCAATTTACAGCCCTTGATAAGCAGCTGTGGTTGTTTAATTGGAAGACATGTGCCCCTCCCACAGGCACATGTGCTTGAACACTTGGCCCATGGTTGATGATGCTGTTATGCGAGACCATGCAACTTTTAGGATGTGGAAGAGCCTCACACATCACTGGGGGTGTGCTTTGAGAGCTTATAGGTCAGCCCCATTTCAAGGTCACTCTCTCTGCTTCCTGTTTGCAGTTGGGTTGTGGTCTCTCAACTTTCTGTTCCTACTACTTGCTGCCATGATGGACTCTTCTTATACCTCCAGAATTGTTGTAAATGGCCTTTGGCCATGGTATATTATTACATCAACATAAAGGTAACAATGTAACAACATAACTAGATATAATTTATGGTAATACATTATAAAGCCACAATGAGGAAGAGAGGGACTGATCCTGAATGAAGGTTAGATTTGTAGACTCTGAGTTTTTACCTTCTGAAGGTGAGTTCAGTCCTTGGTAATCTGAAGAGCATGAATAAGAGATGAGGAGGTTAATTCCAATGTGTAGCTTAGATGCCTGATGACCATTTTAGAATCAGTTTTATTTTATTCATTCTTTTCTATGTACAACCATGAGCATCTTGCCTTCCCTAAATATAGTAGTCAGTGGGCTCCCTTAGTGCAGATCTTGGGTCTTTGACCCCTTTGTGACTTCTGATTGAGAGGAAATAATGAAATGGTAGATCAGTAGGCTATGACAGTTATCCCAATGGTTTTTGTATCATAACAATTTATTTAGAAAGCAAATCGATGTATCATCCTTATCTCCTCATACTGTGTGAACTGTATGATAGAGGGTGGGGCAGGTTGGTTGAGAGTATGATGATGATCAGATACAGATTTCAAGAGGGGATTTACCTTCTTGGACTCATAGTCACAAACATCTCTAGGGGAAGGCTCAAGTCTTTGAGGAATCTCTCTTGTGTTGATAATTTTGAGTGGCAAGGAAATGTATAGCAAAGAATACAGTCCCCTTTGGAAAAAGAGGAGTCCATTTCTCCAGTCTTTTTCAGAGGTCACCCTTTGCCCTGCCCCAACAGTGGAATCAGTGCTGCGTACTGATGGGCCTAAGGGCAGCAAAGGCTACGGAAAAGACCTGTGACATTTTTGTCTGATTATCTCTCAAAAGTCCAAATGCAAATCCAACAGAATGTATATTTAAGATCCATTTTCTATCACATCTTCTGACCTTTTGTTCCGTAAGAGTCCTTCAAAGGCAGAGCCTGTGAGCTGGTACCTGACACAGAACAATTCACAATCACTGGATAAAGGAAACTAATGAGGGATATAGTTTAAAGGAGTGCTATGTAGACTTCTGACACGGCCTGCATATGAAGTTACAATGCTGGGTTGAGAGGGGCTAGCACATGTTTATTGACCAAACAAGCTATGTCCTTAGAGGGTACCAGGCACCACTCATTTATACTTCAGCAATAACAATACTGCTAGGGTGGGGGATGGTATGTCCTCTGCTTTCATCTGAGCCAGCCACTTATTATAAATAATTTCTCATATGGCTTCAAAACCTTCATGTTTTCTACTTTTAATAAATAAATGCTGCTTCATTAAGTTGCTGTAGCATATGGAGGCTTGTTGGAAGATGTGTATCATTGGGGCTAAGCTTTGAGAACTTATAGCCAAGACTACTTCAACACCATCCTCTCTGTTTCCTGTTGGTGGGAGTAGACACTGTATTGACTCTTGCTGCCAATAGTTTATTGTGACCAAAAATATCCTAAATTTACATGGCAGACACCATGGAGGAGTGCACCAATTTTCAACTCAACTTTACTTATATATTCTTCTCAGAGGTCACTTTCAGAATATTACCTCCCACATCGCACATCCCCCTTGCCACAAACACCCGCAGTCATTTCCTGAGGCTTGCCACTGTAGTACACCAAAACAGTCAGGAGTAAAGCAGAATACTCCAAATGCTTCCCAGATGTCTGAATGTGTGGCATAACTGGGCACCAAAATGATTAGAGTTTTCATTCTTCAGCCAGCTGTTTTGGCAACTTGCAAACACAACTTTAATATAGTAAATAAATCTCTTTCTTCCACCCCAATAGACAAATTTATAAAGTATTTAATGAGCATGTATTATATGCCAGTTGCGGCAGTGAGCATTAGAGGATACAGAGCCGTAGGAATTATGAAGCCAGTGTGAAGACATGCCTGAAAAGTATGCTGATTGTTTGGGGGGCAAACACTGCAAGTATTTGCATTTTCACACATTTCATAAATCTATAAACATGGTATAATAATTACACCCTAGACTATGTGTCAATTATCTATTAGAATATTTTTTCACAAGAAGACAGAACATAGACTTAGGAAAATAAACAAGTCTCAGTCTATAAGAAGGGATGGTGTGCTGAGTCTCAGCCTATGAGACAAGGCGGTACCCTGAGTCTAAGTCTATGAGAAGGGAATGTACGCAGCTGTCTTCTTAGAATTTCATGCTTTACCTCCAGGCTGTGGGGATGAAGACTCAAGTTGAGGTAAAGAAATAAATACGATATCTCAACAAGTCTCCCAGGCGGGGTTGTCTTTCTGAGATTTATGGTTTCAGTCACACAATCTCAGTGGATGAGGCCTACCGAAACCCAGTCAATCACTCTTTATTCAGCGAGGCTCTGAACAAAGTGCTGTCCCAACGGCTGGAACGTACTCTCTCAACCTCAATGGCGATTTAAGTAGGTGTTTAATAGGAAGCATTTAGAAGGAATGGCCTAATTTATATGTAGGATCTATAAGTAATAAAGGCCTTTAAGATTGTGTGACTGTCCTATACTCCCTTTCAGAATGAAAAATTGATGACTCAAAGGAGAAAAGTGATTATCAATGTGGCAAAGCTCATAGAAATCAAAGTGACAAAGAATACAGTCCTTGCATCTTAATCCCCTGCTTCCTGTCTTCCTGTTCTTATTCGTGGTTCCTTAGTGAGAAAACAGATGTCTGGAGGGGAAGGAGTGGTGGCCTCTGGGTGCATATTCCTTTATTGAACACCCACTGTTCCCTGGATATCACTCCTTTGGTAGATTACAAATAGGGCCACTTAAAAAAAAACAACCCATCCTTTATCTATCCTATTTACTATGTGTCTTCATGGCTTTTCTGTTGAGAGAAGGGATATGGTCCTAGTCCTAGAATTTAATCCAGTTCTTGAATAATTTGAATCAGTCAAGTCTGTGACTGGCATTGATTAATAGAGGTTGGCTGGGGTCTCTGTAACAGTCCTACCTCTGAGCCTCAGGGGACTTATGTGCTACATCTGTGTCTTGGGATATGCCACCACCTTAAGAATACGGTATGGCATCCAAACAACAGCGTCATCCCATCCCTCTCATACCAGATGACAATAAAACAGATTTCAGACTTGTGACTGAAGTTGTCCTAGACCCCAGCCCTACTTCCTCCCTGAGTGTACTTTTAGAAGTAGGCACAGAAGAAGCCAGCCACATCTACTTTACCTTAACCAAATGGTCCAGCTGGTGAATGACAAGTGCTGGCTGCTTTTATGGGTCAATCTGGGGTGGTTTATGACTCCACAGTGACAGAATTAGTGTGCCTCTAGATCTGATGGTGTTTGCTCCTGACCCTGCCTTCGTTCTGGAATTCTAAATTCTCTATTTACCAAGTCTGTGTTTCTGCAAAAACAGGGAAGTATCTGATACTTACCTGTCTTTAGGTTAGCCAGCTAAGACTTATGCTAACCCTGAGGGAAATCTTTAGAGGTACCAAGCAGGCGGTGTCACCCTCATGGTTTTTTAGATGTACCAAGCAGGTAGTGTCACCTGCGTGGGTTTTGTTGTGGTATACTGGCATCTCTCAGAGAGAAGCACATAGGAAGACATGGCGAGTAGCTAATGAAGGGGCTGTGCAGTGTGGTTCAGAATCCAGTACTTAGATTTACTGGTCCTTTGCTTAGCAGTCTCCTTCCCCTACTCCCATACTGAATACCTAGACTATATAATGGTTATCCTGAGTATGCTCTTACTTGGAGATGGAGCCTTTGAGTAGTAATCAATATAACATCATAAAAGTGGCATCCTCATGACAAGTCTTGGAAAAAAAAAAAGAGGCATTGGAGAGCTTCCTCTCTCTCTTCTTGCCTTGTTAGGCCACAGGGAGAAGGTAGTCCTGAGCAAGTTAGGAGGGGAACCCTCACATTGGTACCCATATCCAAAACCCCCAGCCTCCATAATTTTGAGTATGTAAATTTCTGTAGTTTAAGCCACCCAGCCTGTAGTATTTTGTTATGGTAGCCGGAGCTGACTAATACACAGATGTTTCTAGTTATACAGATGTTTAGCATTGCTTCAGGGGAAAATAATTTGAATGATTAAATGTATTTTTCACCCCAGATGTTTTGGCAATATGGTGATGTAGCTAAAATGTACATGTGGGGAGACTCCTAGGCTGTCTCATAGAGTAGCTTCTGGGCAAAAGGGATGCCCTAGGAGGGGCCAGAAAAAGATGCTTCTCTTTTAGGCAAAGGAGGCATGTGGGGTTTTTCTGGTTTTCATTTTTTTTTAAAGGAAAGTAATAGGATTCTATATGCAGTGGGCTCAGTGATTTACAACATATACACAGCCTCTTGCTTTATGCTGCCAACAAATGGCATTCAACAAGTGCCTGTACTGGTTTGCTCTTTTCCTTCTTGGAGTTGCCAGTAACCACTATTGAAGCTGCAAAAAGCAAAGTCAGGGTAAGGTCAGTGAAGGAGGGGCAGGATAATAGAGTGTCCAATGATGACCTGAGATATTTCCTAGTGTCCACCATACAATGATAGAGGCTGCATTAAGGCATCCACACTAGGAATGGAAAACTGCTGTACCTGAAACATGTCTTTTCTAAAGCTCAAAGATCCTGTCAGATGGTATTCTTCTATCTGTGTGGTTTAGAGAGGGAAGTTCTCTGCATAGAGAGGAAGAGCATCTGCTACAGGGGTGGCAGATGCTTTGTATAGACACCAGAAATCACATGTTCATTGTTTCTTCCTTCTTTCCTTCCTTCCTTCCTTCCTTCCTTCCATCCTATCTTTTTTGCCAGCTATAATTTTTGCAATGACTCAACTCTACCATTGTTACGTAAAACAACCACGGAAACCCCCAGATGAATGGATCAGGCTATGTTTATAAATTTCACTATTTATCAAAGAGCCTGTAGGTCAGATTTTCCCTGTGAATTGCAGCTAGCCAAGGCTATTCTACTCTGTTCAATGAATTGATACATCCTTGGGGCTTTGAGCAGTGCCTGGAATATAGTAATCTATTTATCACATTGGCCATTGGTTTTCTTTGCCTGATGTGGAGCAGGGCCACAAGGTCTCTGCGGTAAGAGAACTGTAAATTGAAGACTCGATCCAGTGGAAAGGACGGCAAGCAGTGAGCAGGGAGAAGACATACGTATTTGACAGACAGTGGCTTTAAGTAGTGTGAATCGTAAGAGCTGGGGAGAGGGCTCAGCCAGTAAAATGCTTGCCACACAAGGAGGAGTTGAGTTCATTCACTAGAGCCTACAGGGGAAAAAAAAAAGGCCAGGTGTGGTGGTGTGTGCTTCTAATCCTAGTTCTACGGTAGTGAAGATAAGAGAATTGCTGGGATCACTGGCCAGCCAGTCTAGCCTAATTGGTAAGCTCCAGATCAGTGGGAGATACTGTCTCAAAGGAGGTAGAAGGCATTCCTGTCTTCTGGCTTCCACATTCACTCATGTATGTGCACATTCAACCCCTGCCCAGAATATGCTCACAGAGCATGCATTCACAGATTGAAAAAAAAGGAGTGTGCTTCTGTCTCGTAGCACCATGAAATTAACACAACAGCATCCCATCATGAGATAAGCCATCCTCCCTTTCTTTTGCATGTGACTTTAGCTTTACAGAACAGCATGCGTGCATTAGTGCATTGGAACCCCTATACCCAAAGCATCCATCAGGAGCATGCCGCCATCATTGTGTCAAGGCAAAGGCAACAGTACTAATGCCCGAGGCTAAATATAGTTTTTTTCACGATGCAGATCTAGAGCCCACACTTACGGTGCTCTTAAGTGATTTGCAAATCTTTTCACTCAATGCTGGTTGCACTGACTTCTCCATCGCTATATGAGCTTGGTGCAGGTGCGTGAAAACATTCTAACATGATGAATTGCTTCTCCAAGAGCTAAAGAGGTAAATGATGAAAGAATTGGACAGAAAACATGTTCACAAGATATTTTATATTAGCTCCAAGGAGTTAGATCAAGTACTGTGATGTGTTACATGTTCAGAAGTCAGGAAATTCTAAATTATGGTTCCCAGTATGAACGTAACTCAGCCCCTTGCACATGCAATATTTTATATGGCTCTGTATGGTGTTAACTTTAATGCTTTAACATCCATGCTTAATGTGGTGACTATAAATTTAAATTTCTTGACTTCAGAGGTTATAACATTTTACCAGCCAGCTGCTTTGACAAACTTAGGGCATTCAAATATATCTGGGCATAATGTTTTGCAAAATAAATCTATACAGATGGTCCTGGTCTTTTTAAAATCACGTCACATGCATGTGTACATGTGTGTGGTACACACACACACACACAACACACACACATACCACACAAACAAACACAGAATATAGTCTGACTTTATATCTGTGACTTTGCTTAGGTGTGTCATGATGACAGAGGCTGCACAATTGTCACTTTCAGTGGTTTTTATATCAAATTATACATTGAGAAAGAGGAATTTTCTAAATTATCTGATGTAAAAAGTATCAAATAAGTCCAGGACTTAATGCCAGATGTATTAGTCACAGTGTCATGAGTATAAACAAAATCTCCTTACAGTTTGGATCTAACATGGGGTCAGATATGAGATTGTGAATTAAAAATTCCACACGGTGAGAGTATAACCAATTATTCACTGTACAAGGATGATTTCAGGGGCATCTATTCCTTTTAGATATGTCTTTGCTATTGAACACACATTATTTTTTAAAATATATTTTATTAATTTATTCATATTACATCTAAATTGTTATCCCATCCCTTGTATCCTCCCATTCCTCCCTCCCATTTTCCCCTTACTCCCCTCCCCTATGACTGTGACTGAGGGGGACCTCTTCCTCCTGTATATGCTCATAGGGTATCAAGTCTTTTCTTGGTAGCCTGCTGTCCTTCCTCTGAGTACCACCAGGCCTCCTCATCCAGGGGATGAGGTCAAATATGGGGGTACTAGAGTTCGTGGACACACATTATTAGATGAACAAATTGGTCTAGTTTCAGAGAACTCCACCTCTGTGTCCTGATCCCAGTATTCTCAGGGCTACAGCTGTCTCTGGTTTTAACCTGTCCTGGCCACTGCTAATAGAAGGGGCCATAGGAGCCAGGAGGGAAGCTGTGCTCTTAACTAGTTTCTGTAGTAATTAGTCCCGTGTTCCCTGTTATTGGAAGGAGAACTCTACCCCCATCATATACCCATAGGCATAGGCACAGTGAATGTGGACCAAACTTAATAAGCTCAGGTGTGCAGGAAATGTTGTTTTATTTTATTTGAAATGACTTAATATTAGCTCCTGGGATCTAAACCATCCTCTCAGACTGTGCTGTGTGCTGATCACAAGAGCCATGTGTTAAATATCAGGATACTGAAGAGAAGGAATAACATCAGAAAGAAGATAGGGTGTACCACACAGGCACCAAGAAGGATCTGGAATGTCTACACCAATAGCAGACAAAATAGGTGAACAGATACATATATCTATCTGGGCTGGGCTTAGCCCATGGCTGTAATCTTAGCATTTGGAAGGCAGAGGCAGGTGAATTGTTGTGATATGAGTTCTAGGCCAATCAGGGCTACGTAATGAAATACGGTCTCAAAATTTTTAAAAAAATAAATAAATAATTTGAAATGTATTTGATTTTTAATCTTAAACATTAATTTTTAAATTAATTTAAAGTCATTTTTACAATAATAAATATAGTATTTCTGGAGCTAAATGCAGGCTTTTAATGCGGTTTGAGGTGGTAACTGCAAAAAATCATAATTCTAAACATATAGATCTCATGATGCAGCCTCTCAATATATAAAGCTATACCTACACTGAGATAAAGGAGACGGTGACACATTTGTCTTCAAAATTTGATTTGAGGAACAAGTAGCCAAAGTATTAGAATAAGCAATTATTTTAATATAATATTTCAAACACAATTATTAGAAACTCCAAATAAAATATATCTAAGGCTCTGAAGGAATCAGCTATTGTTATTTCCTTAATTGTCTTTCAAGTGTGTGTGGGACACTTCTTTACCAACATGGACCATGTTTTCTGGGATAAAACAAGTAGCAACAAACTTTAAAAGATTACCGTGGCATATCACGCATTTTCAGCCATGGTGAAATCAGGCTACAAGTAAGTACCAACAGATAACTAGAAAACCAGAGAAAATTTTTAAATAAATAATGTAACTCACTTATAAGTAACCCATTGGTTTTGAAGAAATCACAGTGAAAACAGAATACTTTCCCCCTGAATGATTAAAAATACAATATGAAAGTTCTGGAACAAAACTAGCTAAGGAATAAGAGGGAAACCTGCAGCCTTCAGTGAACACACTAAAGAGGAGGGAAAAAACTGGAGAGTCAGAAAAAAACAAACAAACAAATAAACAAACCAGAAACTGGAGAGTAAGGATGTTGTACTACGTCTCAGGAAGCTTTAAAAAAACAACTACAGGGAGAATTAAAGGCAAAGGAGTTTGAAGGAGGAGCATGGAGACCAATCAGGAGATGGGTTAAGCACAGAGGAATCATGCAGCGGAGAGGACCAGCAAATCCAAGTGTAGTCCCAGAAGTCACTTACGAAACTGAAAAACCCCTAAGAAACTAACAATGTCAGTAAGCACAGATCACCAACATCAAGAGTGAGGGGAGGAGACACCGGAGAGGTACTGTAGATGTCACAATTTAATTAAAAGCGGATGATGTCATAAAGAGCAACATCTGAAGATGTGTTCTTGTAGATGTCACCTGATCTATAATTCCGATGGCATGGAATCACAGTGGTGTCAGAAGGGCCATCCCAGCATCTCTTCAGTTGGCCGGCCTTCTTTGATGCTGTACACATGAATTCAGATAAAATGTTAATTTAGCTATGGAGAGTGGATGATGCTAGGAAAGAGTGTTTAAGAGTATCTTGTGAGCTTACGGTGGACAAAACTTTATGAAGAGAAGATGAAAGCTGTGAACCAGAAAATACAGGATTTCTAAGTTGACACATATTAAATTAAGAGTTTCTACTCATCAAAAACATTGTTAAGAAATTGAATCGTCGAGCCACTAAATACAAATGTTTGCAGAGCAAAGTCCAAGGAAGTTCCTTTTTCCAAATTAAACAAACATCAAAAATAAATCTAAGGAGCCTGGGAGATGGTGAGATTGCTCAGTGGTTAGAGGCACCTGCTGCTCTTGCGGAGGACCCAAGTTTGTCTCCCAGGACCTGTGGTGGAGGGCTCACGTGCAACCAAAACTCCAGCGCCAAGGGATCCAATGCCTTCTTTCCATCTTCTTTCCATCATGGGCACCTGCACTCAGATGCACACACCACTTAGGCTCATTCCCTATAGACATACACATATTGAAAATGAATACATCTTTAACGAAAACCCAAAATCTAAACAGTCCCTGTGTTAGTGTCCTTGGGTTGTCATAACAAAATGTGTCCAAATGAATGCCTCAAAATGTTATTCATAAGGACAGAAGTGCTGTACGTTCAAGGTTCTACTTTTATAATCCAATTTATCCTTATTCACTCCTTCAAGGCCTCCGAGGTTCTACCTCCAAATACAGTTCCACGTAGAGCGTCAGCAAAATAAATTGGGGGGGGGGGGAAAGGTTCAGTTTACAGCAACTTTAAAATCAATTTAGAAGAATTGTTGTCAAAAGACCAGAAAGTAGAAATAGGTCCAACAGAGTAGCAGGCTGTAGTTTGCATTTTAACTGTTTCCAAAATAGTTACGTGTTAGTGGCTTGGTTCCAAGTCCACAGTGCTCTGGGGGAGGGGCGGACCCTTTGCAAGGCGAAGCCTACTGGGGAGTCTCTGTTATTGGTAGTAGTTTTTGGATGAGGAGAGGGGAGCCCAGTTTTTTTCCTGCTCTGAGGGGCAGTGCCACACCCTTCTACTATAAAACAACCACTCAGTCACAGACCAAAGAAAAGGGCCAACTGGCCATGCACTAAAACCTCTAAAACTCTGAGCCACATAACCCCTTTTCTCTTGTTAAATTGATCACCCTAGGTATTTGTTATAATAACTAAAAGCCCCTAACAGAGAAACTAAGAGGATATCGTTGCACACCTGCCAGACTGACTAAAATCTAGAACAACAAACAACCCTCTACCCTCCCGCCTCCAGCCCCCCCCAATCCTGATAATATCAAGTGTTGGCAAAGTTCTGTTGCAATGAGGCTTTTCATACACCATGATAGGGAATATCAATTGATAAAAATGGATTGATATTATCAAAATATGACCCAACCATACATTCTCTAATAGAAAATGCCTACGGCAATCCAGTCATGCAGAAAAAAATGTTTATAATCGTATCTGAGGGTATTAGAGTTTTTCTAGTTGTGGCAAGTTAGAAATGACCCAAGAGCCTATTAATCTTAAGACAGATATATAAGTTATGATGCAGACACAAGTGATTATAGAGAAGTAAGGAACTTTTCACATGAAGCACAGATGCACATGAAAAATGTAATAGTGAGTAAAGGATGGCAGACCATGAGAACAGTCAGTAGGACATGACGGTGTAATATTCAGTTTTTAAAAAGTGATATATGGTAATAACAAGTCAAAGGAAGTCTTTGGAAAGCTGTAATGACACAAGTAAGACTTCCTTAATATTTTATCATGTTTGGTAGTTTTACAGGCATATTAACTGTAAGAAGTTCATTGGTCTACGCATTTAAGACTTAGGAACTTCATCCAGGCATGGTGGTGCACGCCTTTAATCCCAGCACTCAGGGAGGCAGAGATGGGTGGATCTCTGTGAGTTTGAGGCCAGCCTGGTCTATGAAGTGAGTCCAGGACAGTCAAGGCTACACAGAGAAACCCTATCTAGAACAACAACAACAACAACAACAACAACAACAGCAACAATGGCTTCTGAGACATGTCAGAGTTCATTCGAAACTGTTCAGGAGTGAACTGGCTGCCAGTGGGATGTGCTTGTTCCTAGAATTGGAGAAACTGAGGCAGGAAAATCATCAACTGAAGGTTCACCTGGGCCATGAGTGAGAGCCTATTTCAGCACATCAAAAGCAAGTTGTCAAGAATGTGTGAAAGCAAACCCTTCATCCTGTCCTCCCTGAGCATTTAGAGGGCAACAAAGAAGAAACCGGCCATCCTGTGTTGTCTTTGGTGCTGCGACAGAGGAGGATCCCCTGATAGTAACTCCACATGGTGCAGCTGCTCACCTCCCTCAGATCTGTCCTCTTGGTGAATTGCTTGTGGAAAAACACAGGAATGGGTCCCCAGCGCTGACATTTTACAACACACCCCTCCATCTAGGTCTCATTAACCTGCTCTTGAGAACTCAGAAGTAAAAAGAAGAACCCCCCCCCCCAACAGGAAGTGGCAAACTCCTAAGCTGAGTTCATGGTGCACCGAGGGAAAACCTTAGCTATTTGTTGTTTTTTTTTAGAGAGAAGAAAGTGGAATCCTGGATTTTCATTGGCTCATTTCCAATTCTGCTGAGTTTTGCATGATATTGCTTCTACTTATGAGAAGATCCATTTTCTGTAGCTTGCAACCCAAATAACAATAATTATAATTTTTTAAAACCTCAAAGAGTTGACAGTAACCATTTCAAACAAATCCCATAATATCAAAAATGACTGGATGATGACATCGGGGACTCTGTACAGTGATAGCCCTTGACAGGTGTGTTTTGGTATCAGCCCGCGCCTTCTCTGCAGGTACTGCTCTTCTATTTAAATTGAAGAACATCTGAGCACTATATTTAAACCTACCCGTTATGTAGAAGGCAACAGGAAATTGCTTTTGAATAATGGAAACTACCTCCGCGTTCTGATAACTTCGATTCTGAAGCTCTTTCCGTTTGTTTTTTACACATGTGTACAACCACCCCACAAAATGCTGAGCAGGGACATGGCTTGCTATCTGAGTTTAATTCTGTTCTGGTAGATGATTAGAAGGAGGAATTCTTTTTAATTATATCTCCAGCACAGTAAACAGATGGAGCTGATGTCTTTGAATGGCATCACAGTTGCGCACTGTATGGTACATCTTAATCTTAAGACCAGTGAATGAGGGCGTTACCAGTTTTGTGATAACGAAGCATAGCTGTTCAGAGTCTCAGCTTCTTTTTCTTTTCTTTTTTCCTTCTTCCACCATCAGGTATGCTATCTTACTTCCTCTCATGCCAAATTTGAAGTTAATATGCTTTCTGTAGCTTTCTTTTAAGAAATGTACTTGAAAAAAACATCATATATATCTATATATCTGTATATCTATATATATGCAGTAATTTTGAGATATTGTTGATGGGATTCAAGTTATTTTTAACTTGATTTGGATTTTTAAAAAATATGTATGCAGTAAAATTTTTGTTCATGTATATGTGTATGTAGTCTGTGTGTCTGTTATATGAAGGTGGTGCCTGCACGGACCACGTGTTTGTGATCTGCCCAATGTGGTTGTTAAGAGCCAAACTTAGGCCTTCTGCAAGATCACTACATGCTCTTAACAGCTGAGCCATCTCTCCAGCCCCTAATTTTTATTCCTGCTATTTATTTGGTGTATGTGCTCTTGCTTTTTTTTTTTAAGTATTGAAAGACCTATATTACAGTTTTTAATACTTGGTGAATCAAGTTATTCATATTCCATTTCTTCTTTTTCTTAGACTTGGAAAATCTTTACTAGAGCTTTTAATTCTTGTCTCCTTTAAATAACATCCATCTTGAGATCTTTAGACTGTTTTCTTATTGCTCTTAACTTTAAGTGTTTTTGAAATCAGTTTCTGGTGCTTCTTTCTGTTATAATATAAATGCCATTTTCTTCAGCATACAATTGTTAGCAATCAGAAAATATAAAATGGAATCAAACAATGCTCCGTTGTGTCTTTGTTTTCCACACAGCTTTTATTGGGACGGCACTAATATGCTGTCTTCAGTTAAACAGGTAAAGCCAATTCTTTTTTTTTTAATGGGAAATTTTGCTTTTCTAAACAGCTTTGAGATACAATTCACATCCTGTACAATTCAGTCATTTAGCATGTACAGTTCAGTGGTTATGCAGCATGTTTACAGAAATAATCAGCTACTGCCACACTTGGTTTTACAATGTTTTCTCATTTCAAGAAGAAATATTTAGTCACCTAGGCATTGTTCTGCTTTCCTCCCTTCCTCCTGGCCCCAAGCCATCGTCAGTCTACCTTGTGTCTCCAGGTTACCATGGTCAGACTTCCCTAAGGACTGTGACATAGAGTATCTCAGCTTTCTTCACTCTCTTCTTTCACTTAGCGCAATGTTTTCATGTTGCAGGAATATCGTAGCACCGGTCAGCACTTCATTATTTGTATGGCAACATCTCATTCACTTTTGAGATCTTTTTGTTTATCTATTCCTCTGTTACTGGACATTTAAGTTGTTTTCTGTTTGGCTGGTGTAAATATTGCCACAGTAAACACTGCAGGATAAGTGTCTGTGCAGACACGTGTTCAGTTTTCTTGTATATAAACGTGAGGGTGGAATTGCTGCATCTCTGGGGAATCATTTGAGCACCAGCTAAACGTTTCCCAGAATGTCTTGATTCACTAGGAGTGTTTAAGGGCTTTTGAAAAAAAAAAATCAAGTCTTTATTAAAGTACACATTTGTTGTTGGAGGAACAAGCCATTTTTATAACTATGCTTGATACTTTCATAGATTAAAACCAAAGGCCCCTTTGGTCAAGTGTTTTCCTGTACACTAATAATTGTGTTAGGATTTTTATACATTTGTGCTCCAACTTTAGCCCCGGTGCAAACCTGAACATGAAAATTTGAGTCCCATCATTTTATAAGGTCTTCAGAGGAACTGAGCTCAAAGAAGTTGTCAGCAAATAAATGACCTAGGACTTGAGAACAGTAGAAAAATGTAATATTCAAAGTGAAATGAAATGTTATGTCTGTGTCATTCCAACGCCTGAGCTGTTTTCATTTAGGTACATATTTGTAAAAAGAAAAAAAAAAGTCAATCTAAAGGATAATACATGAAGGCGCATCATGGAGGGACCAGTACTGTTGGAAATATTAGGTTCACTCCTTGTTTGATTTCTCAGTGGATGTCTGATGAATACACAATTATTCAGGAGATGCATTGTTTCTCAGGGTTGCTGTTGAGGCACAGCGGCTTCCTTCTTGGTGTACTTTGTGTGTTCCCATACTCAGTGCTGCAGATTGACTTTTGCTGAGCGAAGAAACCCATAGTCAGCACAGGTGACTGTGGCATCGCTCCAGAAGCCATGTGCACCCTCTTCCCATGTGCCTTCCTTAGGCTCTGACATCAGCATTGTTGAGGATGAGGGTGCTTGTGGTCTGTGGGCTCAGCAGTTGTGCTTGGGCTGAAGCAGCTGTCAGCTGAGGGCCCCGGAGGCATTCTCATCACAAAGAGATCAGATGAGCTCATCACCAGGAGGACGTTGGAACTTAGTCTACTTCCTGGGCAGAGAGGAGCTCTCTTCTGGGTAGGATGTAATCAGGCACCCTCTTCTGATCAATTTGCACGTGGTGGTTGCATCTAGTAGCTTTGCCTACGGTCTGTTGGCATCCATCAGCTAATTGACTGAGTGAAAATTTAAGGGAAAGGGCCTGTATTTTTTTATGGGAGAGAAGAGAACTGTCTTCAATGAATAGTATCAACTGCCTACACTTTTATTTCATGGACCAAATGATAAAATCATATGATAGTGATGAGGGCAAGAAGGAGGCTGGGGTGATCCTGCAATATGTCAGTGTCTGAACAAGCATTACCAAACAGGTAGAGATGCTTTTTGTATATGGGGGAACAGATAGAAGCAAGAGGTATACATTCTGGTCTTCTGCCCAAATCCCTAAGAGAATCAAAGCCTGGATTTTGCCATGTTGTCTTCTCTGCCTGGCTTTCATTTGTATTCAGAGTAGGGATATGTCCAGGATTCACACAAGGAGACCATCTCTGGATGAGGAGGAAAAAACTCACAACTTTGGCAGACTATGTAAACAGAATGTCTTAACTTTGCCTGTTAAGGCATACAGTAAAGAGAGATTTCATAAAATCAAACTATTCACGATGATGGGGCAGCCAGAGACACCCCATGCAGCGTGGGGTTTATGAAAACATATACTCAGAGGAATGCAGAAGATGTGATAGGGGTTGACAAATTTGTTAAAGTATGAGTGTGTACACACACACACACACACACACACACACACACACACACACACACACACACGAAGGTGAGGCTTGGTGAAGGTGCAGAGTGCTGGGATGTCATGGATGGACCCGACCTTCCCTGTGTACCATTTGCCTGGTTTCTTGAGCTTTCAATGTTCTAATTCATAGTGTAGGATTAACACAACCAACCAACTCGTATCAAAGTTCTGAGAATGGAATGAGACCACACATCCAAGGAGATAAGCGTGGTGCGGTGCTCACTGTCAGGGTTGCCTTTGGTAATGAAGGCTGGAGAGCCAGTGAGACGGATCCCCGTGGAGTTGAAATCAATGCGTTAATGCAAGAAGCAGGGCCTATTTCCGGCTCTGCAACCGGCAACTTGGGTAATTTGGATTAAATTGGTTCCCCTCTTTAGATCTCTAATGCCCTCTGTATAGACGAAGTGATTGAAGATGATGGTCTCTGAAATTGTAGCCTAAATTTTCAGTTTATGATGGTATCGTAAGTTCAAATCCCTGTGGGGACTAGGCAGGCAATGCTAATAAGCCAGGACAACTAAGTATAGGAAAACTTGACTCAGCATCTAGGGGAAGTGGAGAGGAGTCAGGATTCTGTAGATGAAGTGCCGATGCCAAATGCTACCATATGGATTATGTGCTCGGCAGTGTTATGCATTCTGGCTTTCTCTGAGAAGCCAGGAACCCATGCTTCCTTATAAATTTTATGACCTCTGGAAGCTGGCAACTAGTTCAGGTTTTGTTAGTTTGCTTTAAATGCAATTTGGGCCACTGTGTTTTGAGCCAGACAAAATACACCTGTGGCTCATTGATTTGTGGCTTCTGGTGTAGCACAGGGAAGTCATGACTGAAATCTGAATAACGGGGGTCTTCTGGGCTACTTTTAAGAAAAATGGAACCACTCTTGTCTCAGGCCTGTCTCTTTTTCTTTAACTGATTAAAAAAAAAAAAAAGCTCCTATGGAGCTTGGGAAGTCTAAAGGCATGATATTGGCATGTGGTGGGGGCATTCTTTCTGTGCCATGACATAACAGAAGGCATCACATGGAGGAGCCAGTATGTATCACAGAGAGCTCATGTGTGTAGAGAAGCCAGTCCTTGATAAATTATGAATCCACGAACTCATGAGTAGCTCTGTCTATTCCTAAGGGCAGAGCCCTTGTCACCCACTCCCCTCTGATAGGTCCCAACATGTGGCTTTTGGGAGTTAAGGTTTTTTTTTTTTTTAAGATTTATTTATTTATTTATTATGTATACAGTGCTCTGCCTGCATGTACACCTGCAGGCCAGAAGAAGGCATCAGACCTCATTATAGATTGTTGTGAGCCACCATGTGGCTGCTGGGAATTGAACTCAGGACCTCTGGGAGAGCAGTCAGTGCTCTTAACCTCTGAGCCATCTCTCCAGCCCGGGAGTTAAGGTTCTAATACATGGACTCCAGGGGACTTTCCCAAACTGTAGTACCAGTGACCTCTGCTTCTCTTATCATGGCTTCCAGGGGTAGGTGACTGAACCTGCCACCAGCAGGATTATCTTCAGGTAGAAAGAGGACTGACACTGCGATACTGTTTCTGATATTTTCTGATTTTTTGGGGGGGATATTTTAAGTTGTTTCAGAGTGTTGGAAGTAGCTTAGGACTTCTGAGAGTACTGAGATGAACGTGCTTATGTTCTTTCCAATTTTTCCCCCTCCTCACAGGGTTTCATGAATCTCAGGCCGGTCTCAAGCTTGTTATATAGACAAGGATGACCTTGAACTCCTGATCACTGTGCTTCCATCTTCTTAATGTTGGAATTAGCAACATGTATCACCACGCTTGGTTTTATATGGTGCTGCGCTTGAGCCTAGGACTTGACGCATGCTACCTGGGCACACTACCAATTGAGTGACACTGCAGCTACTTAAGTGACTTTTGAAATGATTACACTCCACAGGTGTCTCAATGTCAAGGTCAGAGAGGAAAGGGGAGTGTGGAGAGCCTTCATGTCCTAGTTTCGTTCTGTTGAGATTATAAAGTGCTACATCCAAAAGTAACTTCGGGGTGGGGGGGGGGAAGGTTGATTTTTTTAAACTCAGAATTCCAGGTTACACTTCATTGTGTGAGGGAAACCATGGCAGTGGGGGCTAAAACAACTGGTAACCTCCTAGCTGCAGTCAAAAGCAGAGAGAACTTAACATGCGTTTTCTTGTGCTCAGCTCAGTTTCTCTGATCTTATGGAGTTTAGAATGCCCTACCTAGGGGATAGTGTTGCCTATGGTGGGCCTTCCTATAGCCACCAACTTAAGACAGCCCTTCCCGTAGACATGCCCACAGGCAGAGCCGACATAGGAAACCCTCCATTGCGACGTTCATCCCAAGTGCATCTATGCTGTGTCAAGCTGGCAACTAAAGCTAGCCATCATATCTTTCATCTGCTGTTTTTGACACGCCATTTGCAAGAAGTAATTTGGAGACAGGCGATTTGTTCACTTTGTTTGGAATTACCGTGGTGGGGTTGGAGACCCTGGGAGAGACAAGAGACTTCAAGGAGCCCATCAATGTAGCATGGACCCATGAAGAATTGTTTAGGAGCCAGGCTCTTGGTGCCGGGAAAATCTGTCTGGAGGGGGAGCTGTCAGTGCCTACAGATGGAGATTCATTTTGAGTCCACTGACTAGCTTCAAGAAAACATTGGTCGGACTCAAACTGAGGGAGCCATGGCCTTCAGATCATCCTGCAGTTGGCTAGCTGACCAAATCAATCGATTTTTTTTTTTGTAACTGCTCATTTTCATTTGGCATCATAAAAACTCAACCTAAATAAAGCATTAGCCTCTAGAATGTGTTTAAATTGAATTTCGGGATACTTTGGCATTTGTCCAGTTTTAAATAAGTTCTGATCTAAGTGTATCTAATCTCTAATCAAAGAATCCTTTGGATATGGAACATTCCCGTTAATAATGATACCTTAGACATCCATTAAGTCTGGACATTAATTTTATGGAAATTCTCTAATACATCTCCATTAGGATTTTTTTCTGGGCAAAATTAGTAATAAAAGCTTTTAATAAATGTCATAAATATCTATATTCAATCAGACTATTACTCAAATTAAAGCCAGACCAAAATAGAAAATAGTTACCTCTGCTAACGGTCCTGACCTTCAGAAGGCATTTTGAAGAAAGAAATTATGTGTTCTGTTATTACTCAAAATGCGTTTATTACAAAGAATAATTAGCTAGAGGGAATAAATCAGGAGTTATTTGACTACAACATGAATGCTCTGGTTTTGAATCTGTTTCTAGTGGCTTTTGCAATAAACTCTGTGGACGTTCTGCCTATACTGTAAAGAAGGCTTGGCAGCCAAGCAGGTCACAATTTGAGGCTTGTGTTCTTCTGTGGCCTGTCATGAGATTCTGAGTGAGTTATTTACATTTTTGGATCATACCTTCACTATCTTTTAAATGAATTTCCAAGACCTAATGCCTAATGGGAGTCAGGTAAGGATATAGCAAGAATGAAAAAATTATTAACAATTAAACAGAGAGAAAGAGAGAGGGAGAGGGAGAGAGAGAGGGAGAGGGAGAGGGAGAGAGACAGAGACAGAGAGACACAGATAGGCATACACATGGTGTGGTGGTCAAAACACTCTTCTGGGAAAAACAAATTAACCAGGTTTTTAACAAGATTTTCTAAAGCGGGTCACGCGCTGCATCTAACCAGTAGGTGGTGCTCTCTAAGCGGAAGCCATTGTTGCCATCCAGGATGGAGGGGTGGGAAAGAAGGCTTTTATTCTCATTACCGTGTCGGGGAAAATTTCATATCTTTTCCTGTCTTTCTTTGGATATTCCTTTCCCATAGTCTGTGTAAAAAGTTAAGTTAGAGTGACAGCGGAAAGGAATGTGGATGCTCCCATCCCTTTGTTTCCATTGGAACCCTTAGGAAACAGCAGAGTCTAGCATTCATGGCACAAACAGCCGCAGGAAGCAAGCCGGCACCTACAGAAGTGAAGTGGGAGGCCCCCCTGTCCTCACTGATCCGTGGGTGCGTTCTTTGCTTGGCTTTCTGACATCATCTTCAGCCTTGAAAGTCCACATTTCTTGGGTCATCCTTGAAGTTCTTGCAATGCGTTAGAATTCATCTAACCAAGGAGTGCTTAATCTGTTAGCAGCCAGTGGAATCCTTTCATTAAACAAAGCCTTACAAGAAAAACAATAAAGGGGATAAAAATGCCATGGTCCTGGTTTTAAGAGTGGAGGGTGGAGGGTAGGCTATTTTCCTTTCATCTTCCTTCCCTAACCTTACCCACTCTGGTTCCTAAGAATAATAGTTAACAACACCACAGATAAATACAACACTTCAAGAGGATGATTGGTCAACTCAAGGTTACCTGGATAATACATGGAGTGGCCAGTGAAGACACGGATGTACTTACCTAGGAAGATCTCATTATCCTCAGCTCCTGTGCTAGACTGTATCTTCACTTCCTGTCTTCAGCCTTCCAACCTCCAGATGGAATCTCAGGTTAGCAATATGAGTTCAGCAGAATCCACAGTCCACACATGTAGATTCAGGCGTGGAGAATGGACATTAACGCCATCAATGGTCTGGTATAGAATATGTAACTGAGACTTTCTTTCAGAATTCTTTCTATTTTTACCTAACCGCTCAAGTTCTATCTGCCCCAGTTCTGGATCTAAACATTTCAAAGGTTTTGTTGGTTTGTTTTATAATTATCCACGGTGCCCTCAGCATTGTTCTGAACCCTGCTCACTTTTACCACAGCTCACATGTAGCTAGCACATGGGATCCTGGGCACTGGTGGAGCTCTCTTTGCTGTCTGACTCAGATCTGAGAACCCTCTGGCTCACCTGTTGGTGGACCCCTTCCAGATAGGTCCAAACTCGACCTCTTCCTTTGGTGTAAAACCAACAAACTTTACAGAGGAACAAGATTGAATTTAGTTTGTGACAAAGAGGAACATTGGAAAGGTTGGAACATAAAGCTAAACACAATATATCTATATGTATATCTATCTATATGAATTAGCCACAATGTACTGTAACTCAATACATTTTCACATTTGATACGTCCCCTCTTCTTGTTCTCCTTTTAAATGTAGGCTGTATTTGGCTACCAAGGTGAGACTGTGACCATATAATGGGGGAAGAGGTCCCCTTCAGTCACAGACATAGGGGAGGGGAATAGGGAGAAATCCAGAGGGAGAAGAGAAGGAGAGAGGGAGAGAGGGAGGAATGGGAGAATACAAGGGATGGGATACCAATTGAGATGTAATTTGAATAAATTAATAAAAAATAAATGCAGGCTGTATTTAATAAGTAATTTCCCTGATGCAGAACAATTTAATTTCCATATCTTTTACTCTTTATAAAGAATATTGTTATAAGCAATGCTATTGTCAAGTTTTTCTTGTGTTATTAGTTGGACCTACTCCTGAATGTTGCAAGGTAGTACACTAGAAAAGCAAAATTTCAAGGCCTGCAGAGAAAAGAGAAACGTTGGGTGGGGGCACCTCTGTGACAAGCTGGAGACCTGAGTCAGAATAGACATCTGGGAGGAAAAGAGGGGAACTGTAGCTGGGATTCCTAGTGGCAGGGGCCATGGAGACAGAGGATACCCCCTAACTAGACAGGACTCCTAGTGGAGGGAGAACACCAACCTACCCACAAAAGCCTTGATCCAAAACTTACCCTGTCTACAAGGCATGCAGGCTTAAAGATAGAGCAGATAGAGATTCAGGGAATGTCTAACCAATGGCTGATCCAACTCAAGACCCTCCCCTCTGCCTCTCCATGGAAGAGAGCTAACCTCTGACACTATGCTTGCTATGCTTGCAGATAGGAGCCTATCACTGTCGTCCTCTGAGAGGCTCCACCTAGCAGCAGTTCAAAATAGATGCTGAGACCCACAGCCAAACATTGGGCAAAGCATAGAGAGTCTAGTAGGAAAGTGGGAGGAAGGATAAAAGGACTTAGAGGTGACAAGAGCTCCACAAGAAGACCAACAGAGCCAATTAATCAGGGCCCCGAGAGTCCTGTGGAGTCTGAAGCACCAACCAAGGACTATGCATGGACTGGGCCTGTGCCCTCTACGTAGATGTAACCAATGGGCAGCTCAGGCTTCATGTGGGTCCACTAGTAGGGGGAGCAGGGGCTGTCTCTGACATGGACTCTGTTGCCCAGTTTTCTATCACTTCCCTTTGACAGGACTGCCTTGCCAGGCCACAGGGCAAGAGGGCAAACTCAGTCCTGACGTGACTTGATGAGCTGTGGTGGGTGGGTAGGGGGGCTCCCTTTTTCTCAGGAATAGAGGGGTGGGGGAGGGGAAGGGAAGGTGGGGCTGGGAGGGGAGGAGGGAGGGGGCTACGGCTGGGATGTAAAGTGAGGAAATTAAATAATAGAAAAAATGTTCAATTTTAAGGATTTTCAGTGTTTTTTTTGACTATTCTCTGGTCTTTATGTTTTGAACTATATAAGCTTTCTCAGTCTTTACAGAGTAGGGTTTCTTTCTAGCGTATTAAAATCTCTCAGACACCTTCCTTTTTTGTGATTAAAAACTCCCATTATGACCATAGCTGAATAAACCCAAGAGCCATATTGTTCATTCTGACCCCAAAGATAGTTACCAGGAGTGGGCAGGGGACAAATTAAGACAATTTGAGAAGAGCTAAGAAGCTCTCCAGTTACTAGCTTTATTCTGTCATAGTTATATGTTCAGTGTTGACGTGGGTTGTAATTGTTGAGTTTTTGTTCTGTGAGTCCTTCAAGTAAGGTGCATTTCTTATGTGACAGATAAGGAGCCTAAGGTCCAGCAAAAAGGCATGCTGCCCCATGGCTCGTAACTACTAATACGGCTTACAGTGGCCTTCAGTGAGGACTACGTCCTACTTTCTTGAATCTGTGACTATGCAACAAATGCATTTGGTCCATGTGACCTGAGTACCTGAGCTGCGTAATATGACTTTGGATGACTTTACAGAGTCACCGTGGGAGCCTATAGGATCAGTGAAGTAGGCTTTATGATGATAGACATGTGCTGAAGGGATTGCTGAGAGCAGCCGGGAGCCAACTGATGCAGGTGATTGCCCGAATTGGAAAAGGCACGGAACCGATTCCGTTCCGAAATATCCAGAGGGAGAAGTTACCCCTGGGGCCACACAGTCCGTGAAGCTGCCACCCAGGGGATCCTTGAAGCCCTTATGGCAAATTGCTTTCTCCCACTATTTCTGGAGAGCCAAAAAACGGCTTTAGTCAAGGCAACTCGGTCAGACAGAGTTCTCAACTCGTTGGATAAAGCTGGTTTGGAAATGAAAGCTTTGCTACCTACACGCGTGCAAGCTGATCTATTCCTGAGACTCGTATTTGACTGTCAACGGGAGTGGGTGTGCAACTGTCAAGGCAGCTTGCTGAAATGACAAGCGGATAAGATTGGCACCCTGTGTCTTCCTGACTGATGTTAATTATTCCTCTGGTTGGAGTGAATACAACTTTTGTTCTAAAGTAGCTAATGATAGCCTTCTTATTGCCCCCTTTTAGTTCCATGAGGGACATATCTGCATTAAAAAAAAAATTCCATTACATATACATCTGCGGTTACTCTCTTATTTTTCTAAATGTAATTATCCAGCTAGGCTAAATTATGGAAAAGAAATTATAAAAATTCTTTTTTTCTGCCAACTGAATCTGGCCAGCACATTTTTGTTGGTTTGGATGTTGGGACTAGTTTCTTTTTATTCTTTCTTCTCCCCTGCTCCTAAGACTTACCGCCACCCCAATGCTTTTTAAACCCAACACACTTTTTAGTACGATTGAATTTTCTTAAGGTGTTTTCTTGGGCAGGGCACCATTGCCAAGTACTTATCTGTACATTTTCTGTAGGAATGTGGGTATTATAATTCTCAGATTAATTTTGAGTTATTGTTGCATAGAAAACAAGAATACACATGGTAGCTTTTATGCAATATGAGTTATTCACAGAATGAAATCATATTTAAAATTATAACTGGGATTTGGGAATGTGGTATTAACTAGGCTAAGTAATACATAATCTATTTTTAGTGAGAGTAAAAATAATTGCAACAATTCTGAAGAAAATTGGCTTATGCTAAAAAGGGCTTAGGTAGAGAGCTGGCAGTTAAAGAATAAAAGACTCTAAATTGTTTTTGCTTGTTCACTTGGTCACAGAACCTATACAACATGGTTCTCAAGCGTTAGTGACAAGAGTGAACAGTGTTCAACTGCTCCTGAATAGTGACTGACAATGCGCAGGACATGGAAACTGAAATTCACAAGCGCCTTCCACCCTGTGTTTGAAACATAGGTGGATGATGCCCCAGGATGCTTTGCAAAATCCTCAAGAAATGAGTTCAAATGGAGAGGCCCCCCTGCTTTCTGTTTGTGCCTGTAAGTGTCAGATGCAACCTGTGTGTCTATCACGGGAGGAATGGCTTTGGAAATTCTGTTTTATACTTAAGCCACGTGCTGTATTTCCCTGTGCGTCCTGTAGTTTTAATGCCTACCCACTCAAGTTCATGCGTTAGAAATATGATGCCCATGTTTATAGGTTGATGGTATTTGGGGACAGGGCTCCATATTAGGGCTATCTGAGGTCACTTTGTAAGGAGGTAAGTAGAGACCAAAGACCTCTCACTCTCTAAATGTGATGTTGTTTGCCTTATTATCACATGGCAAGAAGACCCAGACCAGATGCCTGTGTCTGGTCCCTGTACTTCTCAGCATCTTGTAGAAAATATGCATTATGTAGAAATCACCAAGGCAGGATACTCTGCTATAACAACGTAAAATGGACCAGGGCAGAGTCTGAGGAATAACTTTGGATGGATAAGTTAGCATCACACTAGGAAGTATGTGGTCTAAAGGAAAAGCAAGGAAAAACCCAGACTAGTCCCGGCTCTTCCCAAAGAGGCTGCTGCTGAGGCTCCTGGCTGGACCTAGAATCCCAGTTCTGCTTACTCTGTGGTGTTGCTTTAACCCAGTGATTTTGGTTAAGTGGTTTCATTTCATGTATTCTAGTGGCCTAGTGTTTATAATGGACCTAACAGTCGTATTGCCATCAAAGGGCACAATGAGGCTGAATGAGCTAATATATGCAAAGTGTTTAGACCAATGGCCACATAGTATATACCTTGTTAATAAGAACTGTATTCTTTTTTCACCTGTCCCATAAAAAGTTTGTCAAGTGGAGACATAGGATGCTCTGAGGGATGTGCAATGCTTCTGTGGTGCCAACAGAAAGAGGGACACAGGAAGAGCTGAAAACTGGATTTGGGCCAGTAACTTGAGTCAACCAAAGTAAAAGATACACCTTGATAATGTTATAAAATGGCAACGCACTATGGCAAATTTGGGAGTGACTCTCTTCTGATTATGTGCCCCAACTTAACATTGGGCAACATATAGTTGGTTGCACTGTCTGGCAAAGCATTTTTGTGGGTTTCCGAGAAGAACACAGATAGCCATTTCTGCTATCTAAGTACAACCATACGCCTGGCTCTTTAAAGTCAAAGTCTGTCACTGTGACTTTGCTCCCTCAGTGCCTGGTACCCAGAAAAGCTTGTAAACAGTGAGTGAGCAAGGTAGAGGGAATGAGCAATTGTGAAAGTCCTGGAGGGAGGGGAAACTACAAAAAAAAAAAAAAAAAAAAAAGAGTGCACTAACAATGGACAGTGCTCATACCCCAGGGGAGCTTTGATGACCCCAATCCATTGTGGCTTGGGTAGAAACACTTTTTCTCCAAGGGTCCCACAAGCCATAGAGGATTATTCCCTTTATCTACCTCAGTGTGCTCTGTTTTCTACACTTGTCCTAAAGGTTCAGTCAGCCTGGCTCCACACTGGCAGCCCAGTCTGCTCAAACAAGTTGCAGCAGTCAGTGTGCCTCTGTTCAAACTGCAGGGGTCCTTTCGTCTCCTCTCTAGCTCTTGGGGGGGGGGGATGGCTGGCTTTAAAACATCACAGGGGAGTTAGCCTGGTTCCATTCCAATCAAGTCACTGTATTGCGGTGCTTACTAGTCTTGGGTTGTTTTCTCTCATTCTTTCCCCCAAAGTGTTGCTTCTCAGACTCGGTGGCACAGGGTAATTAGCTGGGGGGGCCTTAAAACTGCTGAGGCCTGTGTCTAGCAACAGAGACTCTGTTGTAAATGGTCTGGAATTGGGCTTTAGAAGGTAACTCTGCATGTGTATGCGTGTGTGTGTGTGTGTGTGTGTGTGTGTGTGTGTGTGTGTGTTACATGCATGTAAAGACTGAAGATCAATGCCAGGTATTTTCTTCAACTGCTCTCCACTTTGTGCTTTGAGAGGAGCTCTTTTGCAGAGCCCGGAGCTCACTGATTTAATTAGACTGGCTGGACAGCAAGCCCCAGGGATCTGTCTGTCTGTGTCTCCCCAGCATTGAGGTTGCATGCACATGCTTCTGTACCTGACATTTTTTTTTTTAAATATATGTTTTAAAGACTAAATTCAGGTTTTAAAAACTGTTTTTTGCTTGTGTGACAAGTACTGTACCGACTAAGCCATCTCCCTAGCTCTTCTGTTGAATATAATATTTAGCCAAATATGAGAATCAAGGAATCAAAACATGTCTCATGTGGTCTTCTTGGGGACATGTATGTCCTTGGAAACAGGACCTTAAGGGTAGGAATGAAGTGTGTGAGGAGGCATTATGCTAGAGTTTTGTATTAACCCAGGGTCAGAGCTATTATCACGGAGGACTGAAGAAACACAGGATGGTTTCAATACAAGTGACAGTGCTGAGAAGGACTTGTAAGGAGTACAAACATTGTGTTCAGAAAAGCTTTGCAGTAGATTTCTCTGAGAGAGGCACACATGCTCCAGTTGCTGTCAAATAAGGATTACAGTGGATATACACTAAAAAAGAGCTACACATAAATACATATGTATGTAATATGAATATCTGCATACATGCATGCTGCTGTACACACCCACACCCACACACACGTTAGTACTTTCTAAAGCAGAAACCAGAAAACAAGGCTTGAATGGTAAGGGTCATGAAGTGTCTCTTTGTTGGACTGTGGGATTATTTTAATTAATTAATTAAAATAATTATATATTTTATCCCCCTTCCTCACCTCCCTCAACCCTCCTCCCATTCCACCCCCCCATCACTGCCTTTCAGAATTATGGCCTTTAATTCTTTATTTTTTTTGATACATATATATGTGAATAAATACATAAAGGCAGCCTGCTGAGTCCATTGTCTGTGTAATTTTTAGGGCCGACCACTTAGGGCTCGGTAACCGTTTAGGGTTCTCGTCTCTGAGAGAGTCTCATTCTCGCTCTCTCAGCAGTTTTTTTTTTTTAATGACTTGTAGCTGTCCATCGTGGGGGAGGGGCCCTGTGTGACTTCCCCATCCACGTTGGCATGTCAGCTAGAAGAGGGCCTTGGAAGAGGGCGTCTGGGGATCTGTGGGAGCCATGGATGTGGTGATGACCCTCTGTGAGCCATTCCAGGCAGTTCAGTTCCTGCAGACTTCACCCAGAAAATTCCATTGCTTTTATTGTCTTCATTTCCCTGATTGGGTAATACTTAAATGCTGCTCCATCTGCCAAAGGTCACAGATTCACCCAGGTACCAGCTCGACTTCCCCTTGAGGAAAGGCATCAGATGCCCTCTGCAGGGGCCTCCCTGTCCCTTATGATGCAGAGTTAATTGCTGGAACAAACATCATCTCCTTTCTGTCATTTTATAAGCCATGAACGTTTCTGCAGCTTCCAAACACTGTTGAGTGGCTTCCTGGGATACCGATGGCTGTGCAGTGTCTAATGTCACAATGCCGCAGGAGATCCGGAGATTGGGGGAGGGGATGGCGGGGAGGGGGGGGAGGGTAGTGAAGGGAATGGGGGGATGGGACACAACATCACAGACAGGGACTTGCTCCCCAGAATGTGCTTTTAAACACTTTTAAGTTACCCAAACTCCTGCCTTACAGATGCTTACCAGACCAGAAAACCAACTCACTATTAGAGACTGCAAATTTTATTGTCACTAAGTAGGTTTGGACTTAGTAAGATATTTCAAAAACTATCAGAGGGTTTCTACTGATGGGAGCAGGTATACCAACTGAGAGTGGGCGTAGACATTGAAACCCGGAAGGCATCCTGTAGTCCGAAATGCACGTTCATTTCACGCAGTGACTTTTCCTCTGAAGTATTGTTTCTACACTTTGATAGCCTTCCATTTTTTAAAACCAAATTATTAAAGTAGACTAAAGATGTACTCTATCTCTAATTATATGTGTACATGTGTGTGTGTGTGTGTGTGTGTATGAGTGCATATGGATGTGAGCAAATGAGTTCAGCGCCCATACAAGCCAGAAAAAATGTGCCAGATATCTTGGGGCTGGAGTTACACTACAGGTGGGTTGCACTAGAAAAACTACATGAGATACTACAATGCAGGAAGAAACTCCGTCGCTTTAAAACTCGCTCCAACAGTGAGACCCATAGGCTGGGTGGACACATGGGGTAGAGGCGCTGTATGCCACAGGTTAACGATATGACCGTGTGGAGTGTCTGTCTTTGTTTTGTTTTGTTTTGTTTTCCATGTTAATATCTTTGAGTTCTCTGGCTCATTTCCCTGGGGCTTCTGCTTTGTGGATTGACTACTCTTCAATAGTTTCCAGTCTGGGCTCTCCTTTCTCCTGGCTTCTGAGCTAATTACTTACTCCTGGAGTCAATTATTTTCTTCAGGGAAAGAAAGAAAAGTGCAGCCCCTGAGTGCTGTCAGCTTGGAGCTTGTCTGTCCGTATCAGCTAGAACACAGCGATCTGTTGGACATAAACAGTTTCTCAGAATATCAATACCAGACCATTCTTCTCTCTGATCATGGTTTGAGCAAGATAAAAACCACGGCCTCCCTGCCAACAAGTTTGAACACAGTTACAAACAAGAATGCTGTACAAACCAAGATGGCCAAATAAGCTGATTCCTGGGTTCATACGAGTGACTACAGCTTCTTCATCACTTATGTATCACTTTACTGATAATCTTACTTCTGCATTAGAAAAAAAAAAGATAGCCGAGACTAGACTTACTTTGCTCCCCGATAGTACCCCGTTCGCAACACACCTTGCTTCCCAGAACCTTCCTGAAAAGGACCTAATGATTCAGATGATAATATCAGATCACTCTAAAGCTTACAGGGACATCTCTCACCCCCATTTCTAAATAGCACAACCAGCTAGTGAGTTTGCTGTTATGAGATTTGAAATTGTTGCATTCCTGGTGGTCGAGGGGAGTCAGCCTTGGCAACCTAACCTTTGTGAGGTAGGTGTTCATGACAAAGCTAGACTTGGATGGTAATCACTAAACATCTAATTCCAGCCCTTCAAACATCCCAATCCGGAACAGATCCATTCTGTGAGCAGATCTGGCCACCCTAATAATCCCTTCCATTTTCAGAAGAAATGAAAACCGTAAACCAGCACAGTTGTGATTTTTTTCCCTTTTGGAGGGCACCAGGGAGCTGCTGGTAGCATTGTGTTAGGGCCCAGTGCTCTGGATCATGGCTCCTGCTCTCTCCTGCTGTACCATGTTGCCCAAAGAAGCCGCGCTCCCAAGCATAATGCACCTTTGAGCACGAAATTCAATTTACTATTCATCTCGACTTAACTGAGTTGGGTTTCCATTTTCTCCTCAGAAAACACTTTAACCTTCAAACACTGGGCTCTGGCCAATGCATGGCTAACTGTAAGTTTTATTAACAATTTATTTTTATTTATTTATTTTTTTAGCTTTGATATATAAAAAAAAAGCTCCTATGGGCATTTTTGGAAGAGGTCTTCATTTCTTAGGTGTGAGGACCTTATTTGGTTGCTAGTTCTTGTTGAAGCTGCTGTTGGCTTCTCTGCTCAGACCTGGCATTTCTGTTGTCCCTCACTGAGGACAGTTTTCTCCTCCTCCTCCTCCTCTTCCTTCCTCCTCCTCCTTCTTCTTCTCCCTCTTCTCTCTCTCTCTCTCCCCCCCCACCCGATTTATTTATTTACTTTTATGTGTGCCTCTCTCTCCCCCCCCCCCCCCCGGATTTATTTATTTACTTTTATGTGTGCCTCTCTCTCTCTCTCTCTCTCTCCCCCCCCCCCGGATTTATTTATTTACTTTTATGTGTGCCTCTCTCTCTCTCTCTCTCTCTCTCTCTCTCTCTCTCTCTCTCTCCCCCCCCTCCCCGATTTATTGATTTACTTTTATGTGTGCTGCTGCTCTGACTGCATGTCTGTGAGAGGGTGCCATATCCTCCAGAATTGGAATTACAGACAGTTGTGAGCTGCTATGTGGGTGCTGGGAACACTGAGCCATCCATCCAGCACCAATTTTTCTTTTCGTTTTCTTTCTAAAAAAATCTTTCTTCTTGTTTTTTTTTTTTTTTTTAATCTCTCCACTTTCATAGTTAAAAGAGAAACCCTCAAAAAACAAACCTGAAACACAATGTTACAATTCTGAGGAAATGTCACTGGTGAGACAGGTGTGTCCCCAACCATTGTTCTTCAGGCACATCTGAGGGAGAATTCCCAAGAAACAGTGTGACACTGCCAGGGATTTCTGTCAGTCCCAGTGCTTCATGAAAGGACTTCTTTAGGATTTCTCATTTGAAAAGGTAACATCGATTTAAAAAAATAGAAATATTAAACGTTCCTTTGAACAGGCCAATGATTTAGATAACTGATATTTATAGTTTTCATGTTGCATGCCAAGCTTTTCACCTCTTTTGACAGAGGGTAGGTACGTCTTCCTAGTTCATTTTTTTCATTTAACATTTTAAAATAAACACAGGCCCGTGTTTTCATGTGGTTTTCATTACCAGGAATTTAAAGGCAGCGGAATGCTATGCTAATGCATCATAACATGATTTTGGGATATTTACTTGTTTCCAGCTTGACTTTATTGTTTGGTTTGGCAGTGTGGAAAATATTTCAGTAAATATTATTGTACACAAGGCCATTTCCCTTTTCTGAAGATATTTTTGGGCTAATTCTCAGAATTGGGGTAATAGTGCTCTATCCTGAAACTGGGGACATCTCCCTAGCATTATTGCCACAATGCTCACCAAAGGTTATAGGGAACTAGCAACGAGCATAAGTATATCCCCCAGACCTTATGCAAGTTGCATTTTATCATAAAAATATGAAATAAAATAACACTTGTGATTTATAAAGTTTGTGTGTTTATATGCAAAAGAAAAGTTATTTATTGGAATTTTACTTATTTATTTTTCTTTGTTTCTTTTTTTTGATTTTTGATTTTTGGTTTTTTGAGAAAAGGTTTCTCTGTGTAGCCTGGGCCATCCTAGACTCACTTTGTAGAACAGGCTGGCCTCGAACTCACAGTGATCCTCCTGCCTCTACCTCCTGAGTGCTGGGATTAAAGGCGTGTTCCACCACTCCTGGCTGTTTATTTATTTTTCAATGGAAATTTCGGTTTCTGGAATTTAGTTGTTCAGTTGCTTGTCCCATCTCTCCTGTTGTGTGTCATTGCATAGAAGACTAAGACCATCTGGACAAAGGCTGGGATCTGCCAGATTTGGGGCCAAAATACGGGTGGTGAGCTTTTAGACCTGTGATGGAGTCAGGGTGCGGGGCTTTGACATGCTTCTCTGTGCTCAGAACACCACTGGCAGGAAAGCCTGCTCTCTCAGCTTTTGTAGTCATTGTCATTTTGGATTCTGTAATAACTTTCTTTCTTCCTAGTTTTTCTTGGCTGTAATATTTATATTGGGCACTGGGCTCCTCTGCAGAACTGGAAATAATGTATATGCAACAGAGGAGGCTTTCCTCTGATTTGAAAGGACTCCAGAGAGGAAACTGCTGTTCCCTAGAGCACGTGGGAGTAGTCCTTTGTTGAAAAGAGGCTTCCAGTGCTGTGAGAAGCTGATGGTGTGCGTCTCCTACATATTCAGCAATGTTTTCTTTCTAGTTGAAAGAACATGGTGGTTCTTTCCTTTAAAAAAAAAAACTATCTCTGAGATGATAACACTCTTTGGATAATACTGTTTTATATGTGAAAAGCAAACTATGGAACATGGTATAAATTATTTATAAACAATATTGTCTGTACCAGGAAGACCGAGTACACTGTGCCTAGAAGTATATGGGCTCTCCCCACACAAGCTTTCAGCGAGGACTGTGAAACTGGCTACCCTTACCTGCTAGTAGCCTCAGCTTGTCTTAACCCCTCAAATATTTGGTCACTAGAACAGAAAACTAGCCTATCCCAATGAAAGATGATGCTGTCTTTACCCTTTCCTCTCCTCTCCTCTCCTCTCTTCTCTTCTTCTTTCCTTTCCTCTCCTTTTCTGAGACAGGGCCCCAAGGAACCCAGGCTAGCCTTGGAATCCTTATGTAGCAGAGGATGGCCTTGAACCCCTGACCCTTCTGTCTCCATCACTGAATGGTATGATTATATGTGTGCACCACCACTGGTTTATGCAAGGCTGAGTGTGACCCATGGACTCTGTGCTTGTCAGGCACATATCCTGCCAACTGGGCTATATGCCCAGTCTGTGTGTTTCTAACAGTTTCTTTCAAATAGTGCTTCTGAATGGAATCTCAGTCAGGCCAATTTTTATCTTCATTTTAGGAGCAGTTTTATCTTCTCCTTTCCCCTAATGACACAGAGTATAAAAGGAAGGGTCTAGGGAGTGTGGGAGGAAGATGGTGTTGCCAGGTCCTTATTGGGTCCCCCAAGAGGTTCTTTTCTCCAGCTGGATACTGAGGCCCTGAGCTGGTACATGCTGAATATAGCTGGAGACATCTGCCATGGGTCATTGTGCTGGGCCCTATTGCCAAAGAGCACAGGCTACACGTTGACTTATATGCATTGTCTCAGTAACTCTAGGCCTGTAGGGGTCCTTAACCTTGTCCCCATAGCTCTCCCTTCTGACATTGTTGCCAACATCCTTGAGCTCAGGTTTACGCTCCCATTATGCATTTGGTTCTGTAGCTAAAATTTACCTTCTTGGAATTGTTATACCAAGTAGTGTTATTTCAGTAGTGTGTGCCTTGAAATATGAAGAGCAATCCCTGCGTGGCGGTCAATCGAGGCAGCATGGGCACTCTCATCACATCTTTCTATGTGCAAGGCTAACCCCTGGGTGGTAGGGAAGAGCAGAGACACTGGGTATGGACCCTTAGCGTCCCCTCTTCTTCCTTTTTTTCCCTTGGTTCTCCTCCTTCGTGCTAACAGAGCTTCAGCTTTTTCCTCTGTGCCTAACGGGAAGTGACCTGATGTCTTAACCTTTGCTTCGTCTGGGGTTCACACTCTCCTTTTCTTAAGCATTGCAATCAACTTAATTAAAGTCAGGGCCAGGGAGCTTGGGTTATTGAAAAGAAAGATATATGAGAAAATGTGGTCAAAATATCACTAGTGCTTTTGTTCATTCCTAGTCCATCAATTTTCTGCAAACGTTTTTCCTTTAGAGCGGAATAATATTCTATTTTTTATATGTCCTACATTTTCATTATCCATGTATCCATTGATGGATACTAGGTTGGTTCCATTTCCTTCCTGGAGTGAAGAGGGCAGCAATAAAAATGGGGTGCAAATATCTCTGTGGCAAGGTATACACGTCTCTGGGGATGTACCCAGTGAAATAAGTGGGCCATATGGTAGTTCCGTTTTCAACTATTTGAGGAACACCCCAGGCCAATTTCTACAATGGCTGTAGTAACTTAATCTCTCACCAGCAGTGAATAAGGGTTCCTCTGCCCCCCTCTCTCTCCACATTCTCCCTAAGTTGTGTTGTCAGAGTTCTTGATGATGACCACTCTGAGTTGAGTAAGGTGGGATCTCAAAGTAGTTTTCATTTACAGTTCTTCATCACAAAGGAAATTGAACACTTTTCAACATAGTTGTTGACTATGTATTTCTTTTTGGAATTGTCTTTCATTTGTTAGTTCATTTGTTGGTTGACACTTTTAGAATTTAATTCCTGAGCACTTTTTAGAATTAAGATGTTGCCACTTGTCTGAAGTGTAGCTTGTAAAGACTGTCCTATCCTATGGGCTGTCTGTGTCCCCTGCAGATAGTTTCCTTTGATGTGCAGAATCTTTGAATTTCCTATAGTCTCATCTGTTGATACTTGGGTCTGGCTCTTATGCCACTGTTATTCCATTTAGAAAGTTCTTGCCTACGCTAGTGTCTTGAAGAATATTCCTTATGTTTTTGTATACACATTTCAGCATTTCAGATTTTAAAGTAAAGCCATTGATCCCTTTAAAAATGACTTGTATAGAGGTAAGAGATTGCACCCAACTTCATCCTCGGCAGGAAGACATTCAGTTTTGCCAGCACCATTTGTTGAATAGACTATCTTTTTTTTAGTGTGTTTCTCACATTCTTTGTCAGGAATTAGATGGCATAGCTTTGTTGCTTTATTTCTGGGTCCTATATTTTACTCCCCTGGTCCACCTGTCTGTTTTATGCCAACCCAAAGCTGGCTTTATCACTGTAGCTATATATTACAAATTAAATTTGGATATTGTGGTATCCCTAGCTGTGTTCTTCCTCTGAGGATTGCTTTGGATATTTGTGGTATCTCAAGGTTTTATATGAATGCTTGCATATTTTTCAAGATATCTGAAACAGTACATTGGAATGTTGATAGATTTTGCATTAAATCTATAGATTGGTAGTTTAGCCACATTTGCAGGATTACTTCAACAATCCAGGAGCAGGAAAGGTATTTCTATCTTCCCATATTCTAGGGTCTTCTTTGATTTCCTTTCTCGATGCCTTGATAGTTTCACATTTTCACTGTAGAGTGTAGTACAACATTTAAAAAGGGAATAAGAAAAGGGAATGAAAAACTAAAATGCATTCTAATGAGTTCATATGTCTAATATACTTTGTCTAAGTCCTCTGAATGCTCTCTCAAGGCCTGTCACATTTTCAATGCACAATAAGTCCCTAACTGGGCAGTGTACATACATGATTACAGCAAGTCCTGGGTTTTAGATTGAGGTTTTTATTGTATGGCCCACTCCTTCAGGCTGTAGTTCTTTGAAAGCAGTGCTACACTTGGTGTATTTTATTATTTAAACATGAATTTTAGATATCTGAATAATAAAGTGTGAAGATTGTTAGTATATTTACAATAATCATAACCTTGAAATTTCTGAAAATTCATGGGAATACTAACCTGTCGCCGAGTCTCAGTGTAACACGCCAAGAATTTGGAAATACTGAGAAACTTGTTTTATTGCCACTATTTGTTGTAATTCTAAATTGCACCATTGCTGTTGAATTTACACACACACACACACACACACACACACACACACACACACACACATACACACACACACACACATTTATTGCATACAGAAGACCTGGCAAGAGAAATGAGTTGTTTGATATACCTTGGTCCATAGTGCTAAAAGATACTTGAACTTGGAAAAGTGGTGCATGCCTTTAATCTCAGGACTAGAGAGGTGGAGGCAGGTGGATCTCTATGAGCTCAAGGCCATTCTGGTCTACACTGGAGTCCCAGGTAGCCAGGGCTGCATAATGAGACTTTGTCTCAGAAAACACAAAAATAAATAAATAAATAAAATATATGAACAAATAAAATGTTAGTTGGAAGCTGCTTTGATAATTGTCCACAGGTCTCCTTTAAGCAGTCGATGCTTATATGTGCATAAATGTACACACATGAAACGTGTTGTTCCTAATAGCTAACTCTGTTTTTTTATAACTGGGAGATAGAACATGGGTCTGAGTTTAAGATATTTGGAAGTTTTCAGCCAGTTGTGCACCTTCTCTGCATCTCATCAAGAAATTGATTTTTTCCATTTTCTTCCTGCTTGCCAGTAATGGGAAGAGCAACTGCCCAGGATGTGTGCACTGACTACTGAATACTCGTAGTAGTTATAATGACAAAAGCTGTTGCTTACAACATGCCTCCCGAGTGGCAGGCAGTTAGAAACCATGAAGTTCAGTAACTTCCCCAAACCAACAAACAGACTATTCTGATGGCTGGGTGGTGGTTTACTAAGTAGTTGACTCCAAGCGTTGACTACAGTTCTGAGCACTTGACTAATAATCGTGTATTTCCTAAGAAGTGAAAGAAAGAGTCGTCACGCCCTAAGGCCAGAACTCTTTGCACTTAGCTTGTGCTCTGATTATTTTTACAGTCATTTACCATCGTTTCCGAAGCATCTGTGCATCTGTGTCTATGTCCCAATGACTCTCATATCCTAGAGGACAAAGACTTGACTTTATTCCTTTCCCCACATCTCGCACATAGCACAGAGCCAACCACAGAGCAGAAGCGCTCTGGATAGAGCTGGGGAAATGAAAATGTATCCGATTCTTTGGCTAGCTCCCAGAGAATGTATCCAGTGTAGGGGGAAAAATTACAGGGATCAAGGGCTGTGCTTCCTCTGAGCGCTAAATTGAGAAATGAGTTTTAAGTCTGCTGTTAACACTTCAAAGCAAATCAGTAAGAAAATGGACACCACCTCGGTTCTTCAATTCTGTGTTATTCTAGGCGGGGTTTCCACAGGCTGCCCTAGTTTAGTGTCTTTTCCTTCCCTCACCACCAGGGGCGCATGTCAACGTCTTTGCTTACTAGGGCTTCCCGTGCCATGCTGTGCTTAACTGCATGTCCAAGTGTTCAGCTTTGCAGATTGACTCAGAACTCTTCTAGGATTATTGATTTGGGGGTCTTTACACATCGCGTAGGCACCCGGGTTTGGGAGCCCGCACTGTCCCTTCCTTCTCATCTTCTTCTCCATCCTGGGGAGGGGCTCTGGGTCTTTTATAGTTGGTCGTGTTCCAGAAGCTCTCTTCTCCCTTCCGTTCAGTCCCTGGCTTTGGCCACGTTGCTTTCCATTTCTCCTGCCTCACAGAAGCGTTGGGACAGTAGCCTGAGCGCCTCTGGTTTTCACCCCTGCCATCACCGAGGCCCGAGATCCCTCACTTCGGTCATATAGCTGGTTGTGCTTTTTCTTTGCTGTCGCCTCTAATAGCCTTTTCCAGCTGCGTGAACACAGGCTCTGGCTTATCTTGGAGGAACTGTTTGTCAACTGGCGACACATGCTCTCCACAACTCATTCTTCCACTGGAAAAACATTATTCTTTTAACCGAAAGATTTTCATCATTATTCTCAAAAGTCTAAATGTTTATTAGTTCATTTCATTTAGTCTGGACCTTAGGAGACCACAAATTACCAGAAGTTTACACAAGCTACGCTGTGTTGCTGACTCTTTATTACACATGATTAAGAGTAAGAAATACACAGCCAGTTGGTTGAGCCTGATTCTTACCTTTGGCAAGCCATCTACCTCCCTGAACCTGGTTCTTTCCTGTAAATAAAAACAGAAATGGAGATTACAGGCCTAGCATGGAAGGCTCGACTGAATGAATAGTCACGGAAGAATCTTTTAAATGTTTAAATGTTGCATCTATACAAAGCAGTTTTATTATAATGCATGAATTGTTTTGCTTCAGCCTAAAAGGTACAAAAAAATGAATGCTGTGTCTTCTTACAACTAGCTAAAGCCAGAGAAGGATGAACTTGAGTGACTCTCACAGCAGCACTTACTAAGCTGGTTGGAATCACCTTCTTTATCTACACATGGTGTGTGAGCAGTCATGTCCTGATCTGTCTGTGCAGCCCATACCTTTCAGACAGGCAGTTCGACGTAAGTGCTGTCCTCCACCTTTGAAAGCTCCATTCTTAACGTCACAGCTAACTTGGCTCATCCGTCCATCGGTGTGTGTTCTCTTACCTAGCAATCAAGTAAGCAGATTTCAAAATGGACGTCTATTATGATGTAAATCCATAGACTTCACTTCTGGCATTCGCAGTGGTATCTGCTGCCCCAGCCTTGCCTCTTGGTCCTGGGTCACATGCATTTCTCTTGCTTTTTATGATTCACTTCCAGGACATTTCTACACGAATCTGAAGCCTGACTTCTTCCCTGAGTCCACTCCTGGGAATCCCCACTCTGTGCAACTCTTTTCTCAGGCATGTTGCGGAAGAGCATTGCTCCCTGTGGCAGCCTCCTGTCCTCCTTCTACCTGATGGCTCCTCGCTGCCTTTCTGAGAATTACTTGTTGGTGCTTGCACAGTGACGGGACAAAACCAGGAACTTCTTCCTGAGTAGGAGGCCGTGGAGTCCTTAGTGTTCTTCCTACCAAATCCCTCCTAACTTTACCCCAATATAGCCACAAGAGAAGACTGTCTCTACTGTGACCCTGACTTCTGAATTGAACAGAAGTCTGGACTACAGAAAAACTATGTCTTCGGTCATGGCAAGAGGCTGGGCTTGGTTCTCAAGAAACTCCTTTGGAGCTGGGCACTGTGGTTTATGCCTCTAATTCTAGCAGTTGGGGAAGCAGAGGCAGGTGGATCTCTGTGAGTTCGAGGCCAGCCTGGTCTACAGAGCAAGTCCAGGATAGCCAAGGCTACCGAGGGAAACCCTGTTTTGAAAACAAAATAGAAAAGCAAAACAAAACAAAAAGGAGCTCCTTGGACTGAGATGCTGAGGAGCACCCAGCACATTCGGCCGTTTTTCTTATGCTTTGGTTTCTCACCTACTTACATCAAGTTTCTTCTGTGCTTCGTTCACATACACTGTGGAGGGAATCTGAACAACACACCACTGGTTCCACGTAGTGATGCCTACTAGCTAGTTAGTGCTTCCTGGGGGCTTGTCTTTACCCACTATACCATTCTGACAGTCTAATAGTCAACTCGATCATCACTTCTCTGAGGTCACGAATCATGTCTCATTCTTCCTGGAGTATCTGTCCTTTACTGCCAAAGTCCTCTGGAACTCACCCGCTGTGCATATTTCTGGGCTGGCAGATGACAGGTGGCTTCATGGCGTTGGACTCGTCTTAGCCCTGTAACCTTTCAGAGCCCTGTGCTCCACAGTGCCGCAGCAAAGAAGCTGGATCCGTTGTTGCTTCACGTGCCTTTGGGCAAGTCATTAGATCCTGTTCTTTAATTTGCCTTTGCTTCCTGCAAAGGAAAAATGAGGTGAATAAATTGCCTCTATCAAGTGCACAGGGGTGATTTGATGCAAAATGCAATGTGCTAAATGTGTTCATGCCTCTAGCGCCATACATGTATGTACTGTATAAATACTACATGGGTGTAACCAGGAGCCTTTGAAAAATCTTATGGGGATTTATTTTGGGAGGAAAAAGTAAAATAATTCTCTTTATAAACATTTGTTAAGGCATGCACGTTGTAATCTCCCCCAGGGATGTGTTTCAGTGAGGGAAGCTTTATCTCAGCACAAGATAAAGATCTCTGCTTCTTTTCTCTTCTCTCTATTCTCTTTCCCACAACACATAATCCTCCACTACACAGACACACAGACGCACTATCTGATTAGGTCTATTTATCTCCTCGATATATCTTTCTTGAGATCCTAGCGTACATGAGGTCTGTGTCAGGCTCTAAGGACACGAATAATATAAATAGCGTCCTTGGTCACTAGGCAAGACCAAGATGCATGCATTCACTTACCCAACAGACACCTACTGAGCTCACTCTGAGCCGGGCACCCTTCTAGGTTCTGGGGAATAAGAATGGATAAATAATGCAAACAACAATTTGATTCTCTAGGACACTTGCTGTAGGGCAGCCATACACAAGGTTCATTGAGAATGATGTCCCAGGAGGACTGTAGTGGGACTCCGTCTTGAAGGGCACACATGACAGAAAGTAATAGAAGTGGATGAGGGACATAGATGAGCTTATGTGCGCTGTGGAGCCTGGAGCTCTGTATAATTATAGAAGTGCTGAGGCATGTGAAAACGACACAGAGCCGGGAGCAGGAGTCTGCAGCGGGATGGCAGATCACCTTATGAATAGAGAACAAGTCCCTGGCAACCTGGAAAGAAGAATGGGTCTGGTTGAAGCTTTCGACTCAAAGACTTGACCCACTGATGAGGGTGAGACAATCGTGTCTTCCCTGTTTGCAAGAGGCATTTGATATTGATTATTCTGTTTTTCGTTGAGAGTGGTTGTTGCAGGATTGGAAATTCTTTGCATCAGAAGTAGCAGCTGCATGGTGTGGTACCCTTGCACTTCTCTCATAGGCCGAGAGCGTTTTTATTATTTCAAGATGCAAGCCAAGTATTATCAGAAGGCATTGGAGCTTGGAAGTTACCAAAATTTTGGATGATTCACAACGCAGGCTGTTACACAGCATGACATCTTGATTTAACACTCCCCTGCCTAAGAAGCCAACACAGCAGTTTTAAAAACTGTACCCATGACTATGTGTGGGTCACTTCTGAGCCATTTGTGTGTAATTTAGGATTTATTGCATTTTTTGGAGCATTCATATGTAATTCCAGACTTAACCGTTGCTCTGCAAACTATCAAATATTTATATTGTTTTTTTCAGATGTATTTATTATTTACTGTACAGTCTATGAAATATTTACATTGATTTTTTTTAAAAGAAGAGATATACATTATTTACATTGCCTTGAACTTCCTCTTGACATAAGTGAAGTGATAACTGGAGGCTGAAAGACTCCCAAGGATGCTACTCAGGTTTGCCTGCAACCACACAGAGGCTCTGTCCCAGAAGAAAACACCTGGCAATAGAATTATGCAATTAAAGCTGATGTTTGGGACCACCCGGCTCTCCACGGAGCTCCAACTTCCTCTTAGCTCACCAGTCTCAATTGGCAGAAGGGAAATTTGAAACATTTCTTCCCAATGTCTCCCCTTACCCTCCCAGGGTTCCAGGTGCCTTTACAGGGCAGGCAGCACCTCCAGAGTCTCTCTGGGGCCTGGAACATCCCCAAAGTGCAGAGGGAAAAATGTAATAGCGGATCCTAGATTACGTCAGACTCTACTGGCAGCGTAACTGATCACATGTGTCTCAGCCTCTACCTTATCCTTGGGGATTCTGAAGGAACCAGAGGCACAGCCTGATCATCTGTGTTTTTAAACATGTGCCTGTTGGTTCTGGTTATTAGATAACTGTGAGAACTTTTGGAAGAGAACCCTAGATATGTCATTTCTGCTCCCACTCATATTTGAAAAATTCTTGGATGATCCTGAGTTCCGTCCTATCTGGCTGGACTACAGATACCTGAACTAGTCTTTCCCTTGCCAAAGATTCCTAGGTCCTGGAGTCTCACTCGGATCCATACAAGATTAACATTTGATAAGTGCGGGTATTCTAGGCCTACTACGACCCCTAATTTAACAAGACAAAGTCAATGGTTCCACAAGTATCCGAATTATGGTAGTGTCTCCATTACGGTCAGGCAGCGTTCTCTAGGAAATCCATGTTCTTTTTATATAAAACAAAAATCATTTTCTCAGTATGTAGGTGGCATCAGAAATATCATTGGAGGAAACAACAAAATAGTCATTTTTGGGAAAAATATCCTCATGACTCAGATTGCATAAAATGGTGTGTCTTTATATGTTTTCTCTTGTAACTATTTCTGTATATATTTTGATCAATAAATAAATAAGCCTAGTGCTGAGTGAAATTTATCCATTAGTAGCAGTGATGGAGGAAATGGTCTGTGACGGTGTAGGGTGGCTAGATCTTGTAGCAGAGGCTAGGATGGGCAGAATGACATTAACAATGTAGCTGGCCATGGAATACATGGTATACATGTGGGGACCTGGACCACAGAACCTGTCACTTCCTAATGATGTCATGACAGAACCATTTGTGATAGGTGGCTTTCCCCATCCTATGATGAGGAACTTGACATTTAGAGAAAACTAAATGCATGGTCTGGAGGCCTTCGCATGGTGGAATGAGAGAATGGTAAGTCAGAGGATCAGGAACATTTGATCAAGAGCAGGCAGGTGGGTGGGGGATAGTGTATTTGTGGCACAAAGGAAGAGCTGCTCTAACTGAAGTACGCCCTCTTCTAAAATTATAAAAATGTTAAGGCTAACTTTATGTCTGAGTATCCTTGTTAGACAAGCAAATCTCCAAGACTCTAACTGAAGTACGCCCTCTTCTAAAATTATAAAAATGTTAAGGCTAACTTTATGTCTGAGTATCCTTGTTAGACAAGCAAATCTCCAAGACTCTTCTGGAAATAAGCACATCTGTACGTTTAAAAGAAAGCTGGTGCTTTCAATAAATAACTTTTGACTTCTGGGAATCTGACCTTTAGCTCTGAATATGCTCTAAGGCATCACTGACCTACAAGATTATGCCAAATTCACTCCCATCACCAATTTAGAAACCTCCCCTTCCCCTGCCAATCCTTGATGGGAACGGGGGTGACTAAGACTGACGTATATAGAAATTTGGATTCATAGTTAGTTCCTTTTTTTTTCTTCAAGAATAACATTACAAAGCTTATTTGTGAATGGAAAAAACAGTTGAGTGATGGACACATATGGTAATTTGGAATGACAGAAGCAGCCATGTCCATCATTTTTTGAAATATTTACACAGGATGATGTCTGATTATATGATTCTAAATCAAATCTCTGCTGACTCAACGTGTGTCTTACACAGCTCTGGATTACTGGGCTCCTGAGTTACTGGGCACTTGACTTCCTGGGCACTTGAATTGCTGGGCACCTGACTTGTTGGGCACCTGAGTTCCTGGGCACCTGAATTGTTGCCTATTTTTCTCATATAGAAAAGAGGAAAACTGATGGAAGGCTCAGAATAATTTATATAAAAGAGAGATGGGACAACACACACATACACAGGGCGGGTGGGGGGGGAGGGAGAGGAGTCGGAGCACAGATTAAAAACCAAAGCCCCAAACAAAAAAATTCCTAGTAGAAGTAAGCAATAAAGAACACTGAAAATTTAACTCATGCAAAATTTGGAGATTAGAAGTGAAAATGTTGACTTCATTTAATTGTTTGAATAATGATCATGATTAACATTTATTAAATTTTTATTGTTCATTGAGAACATGGCTGAGCAGCTTTCTAGGAATTTTTAAAATTCAATAATGACAACAAACTTACGAGGAGGGTACTGTTATATCCACTGCACAGGTGAAAATATTAGAGCTTTGAATAAGAAGTCCCTTGCTTGAAGTAACAGAGGAAGGAAATAAGGAGGTTAATTTTGTATGCTTTAGTGCTAAACTTTAATTGCTATTTGAAGACCTGCTATAAAGATTTGAAGATGTTAAAGATAGTTCACGTATTCAATGTTCCTTCCTTCCCTTCCCTCTTCTTTCCGTCCTTCCCTATTTTCTCTCCCCCTCCATCCTTTCCTCATTCTTTCTCTCTCTATTCCTCCTTCTCTTTCTTCCTTTCCTTGAATTAATTAGCAACCAACCATAGCTTAATCAGGAAGCTTCAGGTCCCGGTAAGAGACCCTGTCTGAAAACACAACTCCTGAGTAATGACACCACAGGTTGATCTTCTGGCTTTTATATGCATGTGTGCGCGCGCGCACGCACACAAACACACACACACACACACACACACACACACACACACACACACACACGAGAGAGAGAGAGAGAGAGAGAGAGAGAGAGAGAGAGAGAGAGAGAGAGAGAAGGAGGGAGGGAGGGAGCAGTTGAATCCAGGCCAAACGTGCTCCATGTTCCATAAGTCCCTTTGTGTTTAACCTGTGCAGGAGGAAGCCATCTGGGGATCTTAAGTAGGTGTAAGGTCAGGGTTAGCCTCTCAGTACTAAAGGACAAAGGTCATGGAGTGAGACCAGATGATGGACAGTCTCTGAAATGGCCGACTGCTATCTTCAACAGTCTATCCTTACTCAGGTAATGGTATTGGCACTAACTCCTCTTCTTATGAAAAAAAAAAGTCATTTTCTTTCTTACTAAAATGGATCTTCCTTCTTTGTTTTCTTATAGCAGTGAGAATGCCTCTGTGGAAAGCACTGAAATTGATTATAAAATTATATTGGGTCTAGCATGGTGCGCTTGGCAGTTACAGCACAGGGCAAGGATGCTAGGTTGTAGTTACAGCCTCATAACCAGCAACCCTTGCCTTTCCTGACAGCAGAGCTTCATTGTTTCCGCTAACGGCAACATTTATCAAATGAGGAGCAATAGAATTGATGTCAAGGAGCCATTTCTAAAACCAAAATGCATTCATTCTACAAAGTGACATACATGCCGTGAAAGGAAGTAAACCTGCTGGTGCTTTGTGTCGCAATTTCAAGGCCATAATGTCCAGCACATCCGAGAAAAAGAGAAGCCACTGATAAGTTTAACAGCACGGTACAAAATAAAGCCTCGAGTTGTTTTTATGAGTGAGCATAGATCTTAGACCCTCCCTGTGTCTCTCCCCACTGTACACGTCTGGTGTAAGATCTAGTGAGCTCACAGAGCACAGTCATTGTCCTACACTTTCTCTCACAAGGTCATGCAAACTGTCTCTGAGAATCGGTCCAGAATGAGCTCAGGCTAATCAACTGCAAATGTGCTAGACTGTAAAGCCTCACCCAGTAAAAATCTATTACCACAGCAAAGCTATTCAGGAAAAATAAACCCAACAAACTGGAAAGAGATTTCATACAATAGTCATGAGAATTACAAGCACCTCAGATTTTAACCAGGAAGAGATCCCCATGTCAGCAATGGGGTGCTTCGGTAAGCCTTTGTTTCTGAAGTGCACACACTTACATCTGCAAAGCCATTGTTTACCCAAATGTGGAACACAGGGTTCTCTCCATGATCATAAAGTGAGCAGTCTCTGGTTTGATACATGGAAAGTGCATGGGGCAGAGAGTATGCACACACATATGTAAACATGCAGTTTTCTCCCTTCTCTTCACAAAAAAGTAAAAGGTTGTGCTGTGTGCTAGCTGTGGGCCACATGACTGCTCTATTGTCTTGTATGCTAAGCTGATCCAAACCCTCCTAAACATGGGGTTTATGGGAAGGGAAATGCAGACACTGTGTGCTCTAAGCAAGAGGCTGCCTGGCTGACCTGCCAGTTCATGTTTTAAGCCCATCAGTTTACTGCTCTGAACAAACAGTCACAGAATTGTTGATAACCAATCACTACCATGGCCGCATAATTCTTGAGGAGGCCTAAAATTGTGCTGCCATGGCACTGGCGCCATATGGTTCTTCCTGCTTTGCTGCCTTGAACTGTAGAGCGAGTTGAAGGGCAACTGTACCATTTAATCAAACTGCATTAGGGATGACTAACAGAGGCCAAATGAAATCAGCAAAAATGAAAGCACCATATATATTTAAGTATGAATATATTATAGAGGATCAGGATTTATATATATATATATTTTATATATATATAAAAGCCCCAACCATATTGTCAAAGCTGCTATCTGTGTCACACATAGAAGGAGATTATGTCTGTGGGCTGATTGTGTACCTATAGACACATCTCTCATCAGTGTTGCGCTTAGCACATAATGTCTCTTTGTTGCATGGACTTTGAGAGGGTTTAAATTATGCTTTAGCCTGTTGTTTAATGCATGAGATTTGATTACCTGCTAAATCTCTTGAATCCCCCTTGGGTTTTCCTATCAGTAAAGCAGAGAAAATAACAAAAGCAATCTCCCATCTTTATGAGAAAAGAATGAAAATAACCTTCTAAGGTATGGCAGGCAGAGGAGTGGACCAAGGCATGCACTTCCATTGTTGTCTGCATTGATATTGTTATAAAATGGACCCAAAGTGGTTATGAGTCAACAGATGGCTTGAAAATGCCTTAGATGATTATAAAAAAAGAGTGCTACTGTAAATCCTTTTATGAGGTCGATCAATTTTAAGGAACTAACCATAAGCTGGAATCTACCTGATAGAACGTTTTCTCCGTACCCAGAAGTTCCACAAGGGCTCTGAATGCATCTCTGAGCTCTCAGAGCTGAGCACGGCCAGCTACCTCTCTTCTCTTGCCATTTCCTTTTAGACAGTTTCTCTTTTAGCATCAGTTCTCAACCTGTGGCTTGAGACCATTAGGAAACATGCCTTTCCAATGGTCTTAGGAACCCTCAACCATAAATTTATTTTTGTTGCTACTTCATAACTGTAATTTTGCTTCTAAGTGTCTCAGCTTCCTAAGATCATGCAAAATATGTTTCGTCCTATGGTCATGACCCGCAAGTTGAGAACTGCTATCTTATAGACTTTATATTTATTAGGAATATTAATCCTTTTGACTATCATATTGCTGCAGATATTTTCTTAGTTCTTTTACTTTTCTGTAATGTTTAAAAAATCATTTCCTAAAGGAATGCCAACTAATTTGTCTTCTAGATTTAAAACATTTGTGTGTGGATGAGTGCGTGTGTGTGTGTGTGTGTGTGTGTGTGTGTGTGTGTGTGTGTGTGTCTGTGTGTGTGTGTCTGTGTCTGTGTGCACATGCATGCATGCTCATGCTTGTATGCTTGAATGTATAGGCCTGTGTGTGTGAATGCCTGTCTGTCATTTTCTGTCCAATGTTAGCTTTAAAAACCATCATATTTTCTGTTGTGCTTTGCTTGATGTTTACTCTTGAGATTCTTAATTTTTTTTCATTCTTTTTAATAAGGTTCCTGGAAGGGTTGACAACATTTTCTATAAGCACTATCTTGGATCTAGTAGCCTTTGGATTTTGGTATCTTTCTTTGAATACCATGTAAGTGTCCAGAAGAGGAAAAATTTGAAATACTTAGCTTTGCTCTTTCCTCTAGTCTACAAATATTTTCATTTTTGTATAGATACGATGTTCTCATTTTGTGTCACATTTCAGCAAAAGTGTGCAATATCTGCTTTAGGAAAAGTGGCCAAGTGATGACAGTGTCTGACTCTCCTCTTTGTCCCCAAGAGTGTGGAGACTTAGATATTACTGCAAGAAAGTAGAGTAATTGCCACAAAAAGAGCACCGCTGCCTGGTCTCCACCTAAGTTAGGAATTCTTAACCTGTGGGTCTTGACCCTTATAGGGTTCAAATATGGGGTTATCCTGCATATAAGATATTGACATTACAGTTCCTAATGGTAGCAAAATTATAGTTCTGAAGTAGCAATGAAATAATTTTGTGGTTGGGGTTACTACAATATGAGGAACTGGATTAAAGAGTCACAATATTAGGAAGGTTGAGAACCAGTGACCCAAATGATTATACATGGATTGAAAAGGACCAATGTAACAGTGGAGATTCTCATGCTTCTTCCATAGACAATGGAGGGGAGCCATTACCATTGCTCTTGCAAGAGTCTTATTAGAATATATAAAACCTAATCCTGTTGAAAGCAGCAATAGTCAGTATTTCCTATGCTTATACACATTGTCAATCAAAAGAAACTCCATGCATGTTTCTTAGAAATGATTGGTTGTTTCTTTTTTTCGGGCTTTTAGAAACTAATCTTCACAAGTATTTTTAAAGTTAATTGAAATGGCAGATTTTAGATGTACCTTTTCATTTAATGAATGTTAATTGAATTATTTACTCATGTTTTCTTTTTATGAGTGGCTAAATCTACCATAATTCATTGAATGGTCACTTTGTAGGAGATCTTATTATGCATATAACAGAAACAGTTACTTTATAAAGCATGATGTCTCTTATCTATTGAAACAAGGTATGATCTATTGATGTATACTCAGGTAACTAATTTTAGTCTTTCTCAAGTCTCTGAGGGGGTTGAAGACCAGATAGTTTAGTTTTACAATTAATATTAGTTGTTTAAGGGTTAAGATGTTTTTAGGTCTAGATGGATGTTTTAAGTTGATAATGAGGAGATATGATAGCTATTGATTTACATTCAGAATTTTAGATGCACCAAGATAGGAAAGATGTTCTCTTCCATGCTACCCAAATACAAATAGCCAAAACACTATGAATGTAACATTTCTATAATTCCTGTCTGTTTCTCAGTTTTTCTTGCTGTAGGTAGTTTATAGTACATATGTGTAATAATATAAATGTATATGTAAACAATAAAAATATTAAAAATAATAATAGAAAAAGGAAACTGGTCTTTTAGCATCTATTTTATTCTTGCTTTTTCTTTTATCAAATATTCTTTTTAATAGGAATATTTGCAATAAATTAATAAATACCTAAATTTTGTTTAAAATATAAAATGGGCTTAACCTACAGTTTTAAAGTTGTTTTATGCTATAAAAGAACTCATGGCATCCGCAAGTAACATTTATTTGTTTTATATCAAAGGATCTCCCTCATTGCTCTGGAAATTTCTCAACGTTGGCAGGTCTGTTCGATCACATATGTGGTGGATTCTACAGGAAAAGTATCTTCCCCCTCCCCTTGATACATTTTACCCATCATATCAGCAAACATTTACTTCATGTTTGCTGTGCATCATGTACAGCGGCAAGTGTTTTGTGCAGGTTCTTTCATTTGATCCTAGCAACTCTGTGGTATATAGATACTGCTACTATCATCCCATTTTAAAGATGAAGAAACCAAGACACAGTGTTAAGTAAGTACTTAAAGCCTCATACCTAGTGACACAAGTAAGACTGAAGCTGAGCCGGCACTCTCCAGGACCACATTACACGCCCATCACACATCCACCACATATTAACAACAGCCTGTACCATTTCCCAAGAGGAGGAGGGAACTGGGAGAAGAATGATGGAGTCTGACGGTCAGAAGGGAAAGAACCTCAGTTATCGTCTCACTCTGTCCTCTTCTGTTACATGGAAATCAAGAGGGATAGGGATGAGCATTTGTCTGTCCACGTTCCCCAGCCTTCATGGGTAGGAACACTAGGTCGGTCTCTGCAAGTCTGTCTCTGCTGTAAGAGTTATAAGGACTGGGGCTCATTAAAGATTCATGTTCCATAGATAAATTCCCCTGCAGTCCTTTATTTAATTTGGCTCAGGCATCTGGGGAATTGACTAATGTCACTGTAAACACAGAAGGTTCAGGACTCTAATTATAGGAAAGAAAGAAATCATTATTGATGAATTGAAAGAACTGAGCCTCAAATTGCATAGCAATACCCCCAATATTTCCAAGCAACATACTTCAACTTAATTTTTATGTTCTTTCAAAACAAAGGCATTCTTGATGAAGAGGCGGGCCTCCTGGCTTGCGGCACAGAAGCAGTGTATAAGTTAGATGCCAGACTAGCAATGTACCCGAGCACCCCCACGTCATCTCCCAACCTCTAGTATTGGCAAGATATGGGCTTCCTTTCTTTTCTTTTTTTTTTCCTTTCCTCCCTAAAGGCTCTTATGATGGGCATTTTTAATTAGGACACTTCTGAGGCACAAATGGGATCTACATCTGACAGCTTCCTTCTCAACACATGTTTTCTCTCTCATCCATCCATCTTACTTGTCAGCCTCCCCTTTCCTCCCTGACTGTGTTTGAAATGCTGCCCCACACATCCTTCCATTATAGAAGAGAAATTTGACACCTGGGGAGGCAATATTTCCTCTTGCTCTAACTGTGTGGAGGGCATGGTGGCTATTTTTCCAAATAGCAGAGTCAGCAGTATTGGGAGCATTAGTGCTTTGTAGAAGAAACCAGAGGTTTTTTTTTTTTCTTCCTGATGTGGTGCAAATTGTACATTCTATATCTCCCATCAATGAGAGCGTCATTTTGTCTTGAACAGTTATGTAAGCACCTTCATGTCAATTAAGGGGCTGTGACGACACTGCTTTGACATTCCTTGCCTTTAGTTATGTGTCAATTAGAAGCAGAAACAAAATGTGTGGGATGGAATTTAAACTATCCTGGGCTCCAAGTCAGATAAAGAATCTTAAGAACCTGGGTGCTTTGTGACATGGCGGCTTGGTGGCTGTTTGTCATAGAGGGTAGTTTCAGGTTACAGTGTGAGTTTGGTGATAGTCATGTCTTAGTGATTACTGCGGCACCAGGGTGCCTATTTTCTCCTTGTAGTCCTCAGTCACAGACTGTCGCATGACTTCTCATGGTTATAATGTGCTGGCCCTGTGTTAAGAACTTCCATACTGAGAAGGGCTTTGGGATTTGTTTAAGTTTGTTTATTTGTTTTTACCACAGGGCCATTTGTTCCTTAAGAATTTATGGAGCGCTTACTAAATGACAGACACTAGTGCTCAGAAATGGAAAAGGATCGACCATGCCCACATAGGTCAGTCATGTGTAGAATTGCTGTAGAGACTGGCACAGAGGTGGACCTCCTTACTGAAATGCCAAAGGTCATTTAAACATTACTAACGTAGAGATGTGTGAGAGTGCCCTTTCAGCCAGGTCGAATTCAAATTCAACAACTTCTGGACCATGTCTTGTCAGATTGAACAGTCACAGTGTCTATTAGACACATTGTTGTCTGTCTGTGGTGCATTGATTCAAAAATGTATCTTTATGCCTTTCCCAATTCCTCCCTCTCTCCTCCCTCCCCCCTCCCTCTCTCCCTCCCTCCCTCCCTCTCTGTCTCTGTCTCTTCCTTTCTCTCTTTTTATTTGGGGAGAGGGTGCACGAGGATGTCACCTAGAGCCTTGCACAAGCCAGGCAAACACTCTGTTGTAGAAGTATAGCTAGATCCCTTTTACATTTTGAGATAGCACCTTGTTAAACTGCTCATGCAGCTTCGAAGTTGTGACTGTCCAGCTTCGGTATTCCAAGTAGCTAGGATTACAGATAAATATTGATGACTTGACCATAGTTTTCAGCACGCTAAAGGGATAGTAGGCCATTTTATTGTAGTTAAAATGTAGTAGACCTTTTAAATAATGACAGAATTAGATAGTATAAGTTGAGAGATATAGAAGGTCCCATGACTCTAAAAACAAAAACAAGCAACAGCAGCAGCAGCAACAGCAGCAGCAACAGCAGCAACAACAACAACAACTCTTTCCTAGTATACTAGCAGTCTTAGAACTCTACCACCAAAGGTAAAATTTGCCACAGAGAGGGCAGGGAGCAAACGAAAAGCAGAGAATGTGAAGGAAAGTGTGATGGAAATGTGAAAGAGAAAGGGTTTCGTGTGTCGGGGATTGAAGCCAGCTACTGCTCAAAGGAATTCACTTTAGGAATGGAAAATCTCATAAAAAACGACACCTTGCACATAGATAGATACATTGAGTTTTAGTGGGAAGAAACTAAAGAAGAGCATTCTAAAGAAGAAATGCCACAAATGTTGGGTGAACTTATCTAAGAGCAGACTATCTTCTTCATAAAGGATTGAAGGGCTTGGTGTTCTCCACAGATGCTCCAGGGCACCCCCATATCAAGACGTCTCACAATAATACTAAGGTTTTATTTGCCTTTGCATATTCATTTCCCTCATTAACACGTGATAGAATTTTCTGGAAGCTTTAAGATATTCATTTTATTAGTGCTTGAACACAGAAATAGACACGAAATTCGGTTATCTTCTACTAAGATAAAGGCCTTACATATTTGTAAGAAAGGTGTAAAACATCACTATTTCTGTTATTTTTCTGTTTGGAAAATATTATTTTCATAGTCTATATTAATTTTCTTAGACACTAGTCATTTGTTTATAAATTAAATGATGAATGATGGCTTAGGATTTTTTATAATATATTTTTTAAATTTATTCATATTACATCTGGCTTAGGATTTTTCCACTTGAGTTTCATTATGCCATTTTTACACATGCATGTCATCATGCTCATCTCTAAATAATTCCCTTTCCTACTGCCACACCCCCATGTCCCCTGTTCCCCTCTGGCTGGCCCCTTTCCCTTTCTGCTTTCATGTCCCATTATACACCATTCCATTTAGTGTGTTAAAGATTCTTCAATTTAATTTCTAATGTGGCAAATATTGACAGACATGATCCACCCCACAACGAACTGTGTGCTGGCTGTTTCAGAGTAGTGCAGAGGAAGGTGTGCTTTGGGAAGGAAAGCAAGGATTGGCACTCCTTGGTAGTTTTCACTATGTAAAAGTTTCCCAAGGTGAAAATATTTGAGAATTACTGACCTTGTCTGGATACTGGGTAAGGCATACGACATGGAACAGATACATTTGGGAAGCAAGTTGGGGTGCTTCAGATTATTTTGGTATTTATTTAGTGTGTGTATGTGTGGGCATGTGCATACCACAACATGTGTATAGCCATCAGAAGACAATTTGTTAGAACCCGTTCTGTTCTTCCCTCAAGTGAGTTCCTGGAGTTGAACCCAGGCTGTCAGTCTTGGCAGCAAGTACCTTTACAAACTGAGCCATCCCACAGGCCCTAAGTTGGGGTCTTGAGTAATGAGGTGAGTGTTGATTTTATTTTGAAAACCCATAAGAACCCTGGAGGGTAGCACAGCTATGACAAGCGAAATCGGTGTTGCAATCTGGAAGCTAACTCTGGGAAGAATGTGAAGGGCAGACTTGAGGAAAGGAGAAATTAAAGACCAGGAAGGGCAAGACAGCGTGACCTGTGAGGTGGCAGTGGGAGTTGAGGACCGTAAGGGCCTTCTTCACCTGAACTGGACCACTGCTGAGATGTAGTGAAAGATGCTGCATTTCCTCATGAAATCAATGAAGTTGTCAAATGCAGTATGTGAGATCGTTCTAAATACAAAGTCCTGTGACAGGGGCTGCCATTAAACACCAGATGCTTGATTTTAGATTCTGCCCTCAGGGTTCTTATGCTTATTGAGTTACTTAACTCTTTGTGCCTATTATTTCTCTGTCTGTAGACTGATGGCAACATTTGGTACTTAATAGTGTAGTGTTAGTGTGATGAGAATTCTCCCTAATAAAGCAGGCGTCAAGGTATCTTGCTTAAGTCAACTTTTCGTATGTGTTTGTTAGATCTTGAATGTGGAAAGCCCCTTTGTACCGTGGCATTATTGAAAGACAATGAGACCCTTAAGAAGTAGAGCCCAAGGGTGGGCTTTTGGGTTAAAGGTTCTTTTGAAGGAAAACAGCAGTGGCCCTACCTTTTTTCTTTTTCTTTTTAAAATTTAATTAATTTATTCAGATTACAACTAAATTGTTATCCCATCACTTGTAGCCTCCCGTTCCTCCCTCCCTCCCTCCCACTTTTACCCTATTCCCCATCCCTAGGTCTATGACGGAGGGGGACTTCCTCCCCCACTATATGGTCATAGGCTATCAAGTCTCATCTTGGTATTCTGCTTATAATTTCTCTGAGTGCCACCAGCCCTCCCCACCAAGAGGAAGTGGTCAAATATGGGGCACCAGAGTTTATGTCAAAGTCAGTTCCTACTCTCCACATAACTGTGGAGAATGTTCTGTCCATTCACTAGATCTGAGTAGGGGTTCGATGTTTACTGCTTGTATTGTCCTTGGTTGGTGTAGTAGTTTGAGCAGACCCCCCCCTGGGCCCCGATCCACCCATCATGATGTTCTTCTTGTAGGTTTCTAGGACCTCTGGATCATTCTATTTCCTCATTCTCCTACATTTGTCTTACCTAGAGTCCCAATAGAATGTCCTCACATCTATCCCAATCTCCTGGTAAGTGAAGACTTTCATGGGACATGCCTTTTGGGCTAGTGTCCAATTACAAGTGAGTATATACCATGTAAGTCTTTCTGCTTCTTGGCTAACTTACTCAGTATGATCATTTCTAGTTCCATCCATTTGTCGACAAACTTCGGGATTTCCTTGCTTTTAATAGCTGAGTAGTATTCCATAGTGTAAATGTACCACAGTTTCTTTATCCATTCTTCAAATGAGGGACATTTAAGCTGTTTCCATGCTCTGGCTATTATGAATAAGGTTGCTATGAACATGGTTGAGCACATGTCCTTGTTGTGTGGTGGAGCATCTTCTGGGTATATTCCAAGGAGAGGAATAGCTGGGTCTTGAGGTAGCCCTATTCGCAGTTTTCTGAGAAAGCGCCAGATAGATTTCCAAAGGGGTTGTACCAGTTTGCATTCCCACCAGCAATGAAGGAATGTTCCTCTTTCTCCACATCCTTATCAGCATGTGGTGTCACTTGAATTTTTGATCTTAGTCATTCTGATGGGTGTAAGATGGAATCTCAGAGTCATTTTGATTTGCATTTCTCTGATGACTAAAGACCCACCCGCTTTCTTATTCTTTTTATTCCACATCCTGTTCATGAGGTTAGGTTCTGCTAACTATTCCCTCTATGATGTGTCACTACAGTCCTAAGGTAACAGGACCTGTTGATCATAGACCAATAGCTCCAAAACCATGAGCCAAGAGCTCTCTTCATGAGCTGAGCTTTCCCAGGGGATCGCCATGATGGCAGGGAGGTGCTGCTATATCGGCGAGCAGCAGGGAGCAGACACTGAGTGTGGTTAGACTTCTGCTCAGCTATGGAAGTGAGGAATGACCCACTGAGGTGAATCATTAGACACGCTCAGGTCCTCAGGATCCAGACTCTAGTTCCCACTTTCCCACCTATGACAGTGAGGAAGAACTCGGAGAGCTCAGCTGTTGGAAGCATTAGGTAATGTAGTGAGGTAAGTACGCTTTTGCTATTTGTTTGCTGTGATTCTTTTCCAGGCACAGCCCCTAACCCAGGATGTGGAAGGACACCAGGGCTAGCGATTACCTGTGCCTGTGGAGAGACAATGGGGACATAGCTAGTGGGGCATTGATTGAGGTCTTAACCAAAAAGGCCTCATACTTTACTTTCAAAGATGAAATTTGCGTTTCATTTCACATTCTTTAATAGATCTTAGTTTATTTTTTGGTATATAAAACATTTTAAATGACTTACCATTAAAGAACAACGGAGCTTTACCAAGGGGATCCTTGTTTATTGACCACCCCCCCAGGACTCTGCTACATAGTCCCAGCAGTGCTGGGATTTGAGTAGCACAGGCTTAACCCAATTATGCAGGCCCAGTAGGGAAAAAACCCAAACCATCTCTGTATATGCTTTGCTTCTTTGCAGAAGAGACGATGAATCATGAAGATTAATCGTGCCTTTTCTTGTGAGTTTAATAAATAATATCAGTTTACAGGAAGGATGAAAAGTTGATATATGTAATTAATGCTGAGTGAAAATGCCGGAGCCAGAGATTTGTACAAAATGCTGTCTTTTTAAATATATGGAAGGGTGGTTTTATTTTAAAATTCATGAAGGCTTGAGTTTAAACGCAGCAGCCTTTTCTGCAAAGGTAATTGAAGAACACCCCAAACTTCCATTCCCCACCCCTAAAAAAAGAAGGGATAAAGGACTTCTACAAATAAACTAAGGTTCTTGGGTTGCATTAAGTCCCTGGGACAGGAATTTAACTTGGATTTCAATTATAAATAGATTTTAAAAAAATATTTGGCTTGAATGGATTCCTTCTGGCTCAAGTAGAAAAGACACCAGCAAGACAGATCAGGTGGTCACTGTGTCGGTGGTGTCTTGACTCTGGTGTCCTAGAGGCAGGCCAGCTACACTTGGTGCTGTTCCATAGGATGTAGCATGAGGTGAGAAGCGTTATCTATTCATTGTTCTTGGGAGACATGTTCAATGTGAAATTTACCAAGCTGTTGTGTCTAAAACCAGTTTCCCTCAGTCTCGTCTCTCTCTTTCTCTCTGTACATCTTGCTGAGACTCACAGCCAAGCATTAGTTGGAGCTCAGGGAGTCCTGTGGAAGAGTAGAAGGTAAGAAGAGAAGGACCCTGAAGGGACAAGAATACTGCAAGAAGACCAATAGAGAGAACTGGACCTAGGGCGCCTACACATATGTAACCAATGGGCAGTTTGAACTTCATGTGAGTCCCCTCATAAGTTGAGCAGGTGCTCTCTATGACATGGACTTTGTTGCTTCTTTTCATCACTTCTGCCTAACCAGGCTGCCTTGCCTGGCCTCAGTGGACAGAGATCAGCACAGGACATCAAGAATGCTCTATAGCTTAACTGAATTACGTCTTCAGGATTTCAATGTAAAGCAATAACAGTAATAACAATGATGCTAACAATAATAACAATAGCAATAGTAATAATGATAATGTGTATTCCAGGATCTTAATAAAATATGGTTGAAAATGAAAGAGCCTTAACTATCAGTTGAGATATTTTGAATGTGGTCTAAGTACTGGATGAAAGTGGGGGATTACTATCACGTTTATTAGTGTAGATAATGGTATCAGAGTTAAATAGAATGCACATCCGTGTGTGTGTGTGTGTGTGTGTGTGTGTGTGTGTGTGTGTGTTTGTACATGCATATCAATGAAGTATGGTAGATAATTAGCTTTTTTATGGGCAGGTCCTCTGACTTACTCATCCATCTCTACACAACTCAAGGGCCACAGAACATGGGGGTTGTTCGCTGTTTGTTGAACACTTATGTACAAGCTCCTCCTCTCTTTTACATGCACTTCCTGTGTATATCCTCACTGGATGTGAACTGCTAATCGTCACATGGTCATACAGTTTGTATGTCTTTACATGATGGCTCGACTTGTGGATGTGACTAGTTTACTATCTGTTAACTCCAAGTAATGTGAATGGGCCCCATCTGATCTGTCGAAAATCTTAAGAGCAAAAGACTAAAATTTCCTTAAGAAAGAAGAAAGTATGCCTCAAGATGGCAACATGGAAATCATACCATGTTATTACCTTGGTACTCTGTAGAATTCAGATTTAAGGTTGAAACTGGAATTTCTAGACTCTTGGCTTACTTTGCAAAATTCTTACTTGTCAAATTCCACAATTATGTGATCTGGTGCTAAAACGCAACCCCTGCCCCCCTCCCCCCCAGATATAGACATGCATACCTTGGTTCTTCATTAGTGGGGAGCTTTGATGCAAATCCAGAGAAATGCAAACAGTGGCTATCCCTACTACGCAGGTGTTACAGACACAGAGTGGGTCTAAAACGGACTTGACGTGTGCCATTGGCCTTCTGAGACAAGAAGGAAGCAAGGCCTCTGAGCATCAAAAGTGAACTTAGAGTATCAAAACTGAAGGCAGCTGCGTGACAAACATTTACTCAGAGAGCTCAAATATCTGAGTGACAGTTTTACGGACATTTCCTCTCTGTGGCACCGTATCGGATCTGGACACTAAGCAGGTGACACTGAAGAACCTCTGAGATCCACACACATGTTCAACAAGCACTGTGCCGAAGGACTTGTTATGAAGGACATATAAACCTCTCTTTAACCAGTCAGTCTCCATGTTGGCAGTGTGGCTGGGGACACCACGACATCCGCAGAGAGATTGTTTCCTTCGAAGTCCGTAATGCAGGTCTGGAAAGGATTTCTCTTGAGAGCTTCTCTTTATGATGGATTTTCTTTGTTTACAATGAACCTGGGACTTACATTTCACAGCCGGTCCTTGCTCACTGACACGACTGAAACACAGCTTCTGGAACAATAATTCGGGTGTTATTTGAAACACAGTAGCCCAGTCCTTGACTCTGTTCACACTAGGTAGAAAATTAAACCAGAACCTATTACACTCTGGTAACTCCCTTTATGGTGGCTTCGGAAACTCCTGAGTGAGTGTGAGTGTGCCCCCTAAGCCTATAAGGTGGAGGTGGGGAGTGGGGGTTGGGGGTTGGGGGAGAGGAAGACAACACCCTGTAGGTGGTTTGGGAAAAGGCTTCAGTTTCTCTCTGATGCCTGACTAGGATCTGCCTCTTGTCAAGAGCTCAGAAACTCATAGCCATAACTGCATCATTCTCAGCCCAGCTGCCAGAGCACTATAGAATCCTGCTCCCTACCTCTTTTCCTCTTCTTTTCTCTCCTCCACCCCCTCTCCCCTCCTACCTCCTTTTCCTCCCCCCCCCCCCCCCGACCTTCTCTTCCTTTTGAGACAGTGTCTCTCTGTGTAGCCCAGGCTGGCATTGAACTTGAAGTCCTCCTGCCTCAGACTTCCAAGTGCTGAGTTTGCAGATGCCCATCAATATGCCTAGTTGCCATTCTCTGCAGAGGCTGCTACCTACAAAACAGTTGGGGTGCCACAGACAGAACAGTTTTGGAGCAGCACACCCCAACTTCCCAAAGCTCTTGTGGTCTCAAACAAATTCCTCTTCATTGCGTGCCTCGTGTAGCTCACTATGAGGTGAGAATAAATAACATTTGCCTCCCATGGTTGTTTTTGATGAGTACTTATTAAGAGAGAGAGAGAGAGAGAGAGAGAGAGAGAGAGAGAGAGAGAGAGAGAGAGAGAAGAGAGAGAGAGAGTGTTAGTTACAGGGAGCCAATGTGTTTGTGGGTGTTTGCTCCTGGAGTGGAAGACAGAGGAGGGTGTCAGGTATCCTGCTCTGTCATCAGTCTTAGGATTTTAAGTCATTACCCTTAATGTTTTAAGACAACATCTCTCAATGAACCAGGAGCTAGCTGGGGGATGGGGCAGGGCTATGTCAATCCCCAGTGATCCTTATACCTCCATCTTTCACAGTGTTGGCTTTACAAGTGTGTATGGCCCACACCTGGCTTCTTATGTGGGTGCTGGGGTCTGAGCTCACAGCCTTGTGTTAGCATAGGTGCTCTTACCCACTGAGCCTCTTTCCATTCCATTTTTGACAAGTTGAACCCATTGAATAGAGCATCAAGCCCCAGCAAGCACTTGGTCAATTGCTTGTAATTTTTTTTCTTCAGTGCTATAGATGGAACCCAGGAGCCTAGCCTAGCGCTCAAGCCAAACTCTGTTGTTCTGTTTGGTTGGTTTAATAGATGAGCTCTCACTTAGCCTATTTAGGCTGGCTTGAAACTCACTCTAGAGCTCAGCCGGCAATGCATGTTTCATCCTCCTGCCTCAGCCTCCTGAGTGTCTATCAGGCCTGGCCACATCTTTTATATAGCTTACCTTATCACATTTATAAATAAGTGTCAAGTCTCTTCTTGGTGACCTATTATCCTTCCTCTGAGTGCCACCAGGCCTCCCCATCCAAGGGACATGGTCCAATATGGGGCACCATAGTTTGTGTGAAAGTCAGATCTCCTCCTCCACTTAATGGTGGAGAATGTCCTATCCATCGGCTAGACTGGGTAGGGGTTCGAAGTCAGTCACAGACATAGGGGAAGGGAGTAGAGGAGGAAGCGAGAGGGAGGGAGGAATGGAAGGATACAAGGGATGGGCTAACAATTAAGATGTAATATGAATAAATTAATAAAAATTAAAAAAAATAAATAAGTATATATATATATGAATGTGACAAGAGTTTCACAGAGGCAAGGCAGCTGACTGGTGGTGTCTTTTCTGTGTTCTTAGTAGATTCTATTCCACTTCACCCCTGACCCCGGAGAAGGAGCCCATAGCTAGGACTGGTCTGCACAGGTCTCTGCTTTTGGTGTTGCTCACTGTCGTGTTTCTTACTTTTGTTTAGTCTTCTAGGTGGATTTGAACCAGGAATGTCAGGAGAAGCCTCACATCCCTGTCTCACTTGGTGTGCTATTGCAGAAACTGGGCTGAGAGCAGCACAGGCCCATGCAATCTGTGTGAGAAGTAGGAACAGGGCCCTTCCCATCCAAACAAACAAAAACCACTTCAACCTCCAGGTGCCGGTTTGTTCTGTGAGTCCAAGAAGTTAGAATCCGCTGCGGGTGAGGGAGCCAGCACGTGAACTTGCAGGAGCCTCCTGGCTTTTGTGTTAAAGCAATGGTTTTGGATGCGATGGGCAGTTTCCTCTGATGCCAGGCTGCCCTGTACACTGCCTGCTTCACCGTCACGCTCAGCCGCCAGAACTTGTTGGGTTCTCGTGAAAAGCTTTGATTCTAGCCATAAGGAAGTTTAAGGTCAGAAGAAGGACACCGTGCCGAGATTGGAAAAGCTCGCGGGATTTGCTGAGTGATGAGACCTTCTCTAGCACACAGAAAAATAAAAAGCTTTTTTCTCCCCTTGTCAAATTTAAAATTTATTGAGACAAGTGGAAGACAAACTTGGGAAAAATTATTCCCCCAATGTTATGCTTTCAAGCTCCCCATGCCGTTGGAAAAAAAACAAAACAAAAACCAACCAAAACATTTTCTTACAGCAAGCGGTGAAGGAGACAGGAAGGAGGGGACACCCAGCGAATCTGGGTGAGGATTGGCCCAGAATGTAAACAGAGATGCAAGGTATTGTTTTTGTTCTTGTTCAACCTGCTGCGCCATAGAAGTCGTGCTTAGAATTTTAGCTCAGGAGTATTACATACACAATGGCCAATGAGCCCTACATATTACAGATTCCCGGGTTCAGGGCGCTGCTGGCTGCTTCTCTGCAGTGTGGCTGAAGGGAAAGGATTCTACTATAGAATCTGGCATATTTTCTTAAGGCAGTTCTTGATTAAGAGCCAGTATTTATGCTCTGTGGTGACTGTGGTCTGAGATCTCATCTTGGCTGAGTTTGAGGTCCCAAGGAAGCAGCTGATCAGCATGAAGAGCGGTCTTCAGATCAGTAGATGAATGCTAGAGCCTTTCCCTCAGGATAGAGACATCTACCATATGGCACCAGGCTGGCCGTCCATTTCTAGACCAAGGGTCACTGATAGCAGGTGCTCTTGGTTGGACTTGCAAAGGGTCGATTTTCTCATCCGTACGCAATGAAAATGAAGGACCCCTTAAATGTTAGTCACTTAGATAGCCCAGTACTGACAGCTGATGAATCTGTAGTCTCTAGTCAGACAATAGGCAAGGGACACATGGCTCACCATGTTATCTGGGCTTTCTCTTCTTCAAGTGGCTTCACAGAATCTTCAGGCTCTCAGGAGAACATCCTATGCCAACCCTCCAAACTACACAGTGGAAAGTCAAACCTTTATTATTGTTGTGTTTGAATGTGTATGTCTGCTGACATTTCAGCAGGAGAATGACCCCCGGAAGGTGTTTCCTACAAAGAAGATAGCAAGGTCTGAGTGGATGTTTCTATTGCCTACTGACCAGGCTTTAGAAAAAAATAGTTCACCCTCTCTCTATGGTGTGGGAGACTGCCTTGGGTTTTGTTCAAATTAAACTAGATTGATAAAATGTTATTGTGTGGGTCACAGTTTTATATCTCTGCATCAAAAGAGTCACCGTGCTGGTCAGTTTCAAAGGGGGCAGGATGGGAAAGCCAAGGCTTATCCAATAGATACTTTACTGTGACTCAGAAAACAGAACGAGCTAGAGGAAAACAGCAGGAAAACAGGCTAGAAGAAGTTATATCAGAGATCTGGGACAACCAAGCTATTAGGTTGGGATTTAAAAAAAAAATCCATAAGATGCTAGGGAGCCGCTACATTCTAAGTACTGCTGCTTTTGTTTAAAGGTGGTGTTTAAGTTATGAACAGATCTTATGGAACGCTGAAGTGCTGAAAATTTAAGGGAGCAGGGTTAAAATGTTTTTCTCTCCAAGGTGATCTCTATTTCAAAAATTAATTAATTAGTTAGTTAATTAATTTTACATTTTAATTTTGATACTTGAGAGAGAATAGCAGAGCACAGGTGATACGAGGCAGGAAATGGAATTTGAGAAGGGGCCTCAGTGAGGAGAGGAGACGACACTGAAGAGAGGAAGGGATGAGGGACAGATAGCACTGTTTAATAAAGCTTCAAAGAATCACATTATTTTATATTTCCCTAAAATTATTCACAACATGTATGTGTGTGCGTGTACATGTGTATCTTAAATAAAACTGTGTCACTTGACAACATGCCCCACAATTACCCTAGAACAACAACCCTTCCCACACACCCCCAGTTGCATGCATAGCAAAGCTCCTTTGGAGTCGCTGGTTAGGGTAGTTCAAATGACTCTCAAGTCAATTTAGGCTTTTGTTTTTGAGACAGTAGTTTCCTCTTTTTCTTTGATGTTCATATGCAGGCTTAGGGATGCTGACAATAATTTCTCTCCCTGCTTGAAGGATGCTATTTACTACATAATGGGATTTTGGAATGACTGGCAAAGCCGTTCTAGGGAAGAATGCATTTTGCGTTTTACTACTTTGACATTGAATGAGAAACCTAAACAGTTACCCTTTCTTTATCATGATCATTTTATTAATACTGGTCATTATCCAAATGTAATTCAAGATCACTAAACAGTTCCCAATCGAACTGGAATTACTTATGTAGATTAAGGATCATATTTTTAAATAATCATTTTTCTTTGAAAAACAGAATGCAATTAATTAAAATACATGTCTAGGGAAAAAGGCTCACGTTTTAGCAATTATTTTTAACATAAAGAGGTGTTATATATGGAGTCACTATCAATTACTAGAAATAATTACATATTTTCTTGGGTAATTTCTTGGTAATTAAAGTATCACTGAAGCGTATGATGCTTTGTTAATGAAAAGATTAAAAAGCTCACACGAGTTTATCATAGTTTGTTGAAATGTAGTTCAATGTTTATTATCATAATCTCCGATTGTTATTGCATAACCTTGAATGGTGTTAGTGAACAAATCATGACTGTGAGCTAAATAATAGCTCACCGAGTAAAAAATACATCATTCAAGGTGCAGCAATAACAATCAGAAATTATGATAATAAACACTAAGCCACATTCTAATAAAGAACAAAACACTCTTAAAATATTTTCCTTCTGATTTTCAAAGCATTTGTGACACTAATTGCAGAATTACTGTAGGGATAAAAAAATCAAGCCAAATGCTGCATTTTTTTTTATTTCTAAGCATTTTATACTGAGTAGTATAAACAAACACAACTGTAAACAGAATTTTTATGAATAAAGGGATTTCCAAAATGGGGCTCTGACTTAATAGTCTTACATCTGGTTTGCCATAGGAAAGGCAATGCAGTTCTCTTTCCCTTTGGTTTTTTTTTTTTTTTTCTGTTTGGAACAAAACAGATCTGAAAATATTCAAAGAGCAGTGAGCTGTAGTGCCATGGTGAAAATACTGCCCAATGCATCCTTCTTCCTTTTCAGCTATTAGTATTAACTCCTCCTTATATGGGTGGGGGCTTTTAACTGAAAATCTAAAGAGAGGAAGGAGATTTAAAGTATTTCACTCATTCTTCCCCAGATGTGTACAGATGTGAAGAGATTAAATCAATTTTTCTTAGAAAGTCATAAGTGTCTTCCTGGGAGGAGAAGGAGGATGCCAGGCACACAGACAAGTTCTTCCTCCGAAGTGATATCTCCTTTAGTGAGTGGTGAGACTAGACCTAAGGAGGAGGGTCTCACATAGGTGTATTTCAGAGGTGAGGGGGTTGGACATCGGCAGAGTTGGCTATTGTCAGCTTCTCACAGCTGGGTTTTTGTTTTATCCCTCCAATTCTACTTTCCTCAATGAAATTAGTCTTAAGAAGTAGAAGTTAGTCATGGTGAAAGTATTTACACCACAGAAATCAAGAAATACTACCAATCAAGACCCCTTTCTCTCAGACAGCCAGTTTGTCATTTCTCCACTAGAGGCATGAGTAATGGGCAGTGTATTTAAAATCCATGTCAATCAAAACAGTTATCTACATAGAGGTTAATTAAGTCATGCCAAGTAGAAGCAAGGATTTCCAGTTAATTACCTTGTTAAAAAATGATCTCTGGTTTGATTTATAAACCTGAGTGTGTTGGAACAATCTGGACCAGTGCTTTTGATGTGACTCTCTCTACTCATTAGATGAAGTTTCCAGTCATATGGCTTTGCCCTTCCATACTCACATTAATTTTCCCCATAAATACAACAGAGATAGATGCTCTACAAAGGTGCTCTAGACTTAGCCCTACGCTCATTGAGGCATGATAATTCTTTAATTTTCCAAAGCATCACTACTATTTAGTGAAAGTTAAAATGGATAATAAGATACACAGTCAGGGGCCCAGGCTTTGTCCGTATCTTATTTCCAATCCTCCATCACCTCATACTGTTTTCTTGCCATACTCCTCCATTTCCTTTCTTACTCCATGATACATCCTGAAGTCTATGTGCACCTGAAGGCCTTGCCTTCATTATTCTCCATCCTTTTCCCCCCTCACTTTAATCTTTCAAGTCTCAATGATAGTCATATCTTGTCAGGAAACCCTTGCACAGTGTCTATAATTCTCATTGATCTCTCCCTCTCTCTCTCTCTCTCTGTCTCTCTCTCTCTCTCAAACGACCAAGCATAGAGACACTTCCTGGTAGTTATGCAGTGTGTAATTTGGATGCTAGAATGACAGTTCTGCATGCACATCACGTACTATAAGTCCAGGATCCCCACTGACCTTAGGGCAAGCCTGGGGGTTCACTGGTTCATAAGGTAGAAGAGGAGGGGAAGATGAAGAAGAGAAGCTGTGTCTTCAGGACCAGATCTTACTGGGATCAGTGTTTTTGTCCAGACAAGTTTATATTATAGTTTTCTTCTAAAGAGGGACCATTAAGAACATTTTATTTATAGCTACTAATTGAGTGTTGGGAAGCTGGGCTTTACTCACCTCTGATTTTTGAGGGATGGAGGTATTTGGACATGTGGGAGAAAGTGTTCAGAGCATTTTAATATATCTGTAGCCTACTTCTTTCCTTTAAGTCTTGTTTTTCATCTCCAAACAACCACATTCTAATATATTAGTAAACATTTATATTTTCAAAATGATGACACTTAAATATGCTTTCACTGGGATGTCAATTTCACAAAATTGGCTGTTTTCCTTAAAATTATCTTCTTTGGAAGTTGCCCATTTTTTGTGTTAATTCAACTTTCCAATGAAATGATTTAATTCTGGACAGAAGGGTTTTAGAAAGTCTCAGGGCTTCAAATTCTTCTGCCCACATTGGAACTTCCACTCGCTTCTTTCTTATCCCTTTGTGTTGTCGAACAGTTTTGATTTGTGTCCCTGGATAAAAAACCTTGTTTTCATTTTGCTTGAGACGCATTGTCTTAAACATCTCTCTCTCCTCACGTCGCTCAGATGTGTTTTTCTTGGCAGGAATCCTACCTCGCTTGGATCGCTTGGGTGTGGGTGTGACCTCAAGCTTTCCTACAGCCAGTATTCCACATGGCCATGGCAGCGTGGAGACCCAACTCCCCTCTCCTCCAACCAAGGAGCAGCAAACAGCAAAGACAAGTGCTCAGGGCACTTTCCTGAGATGATGATTTAAATTATCATGCTCTCCTGGGGTCCTTGAGAAATAGGCCACTCTCTGATCATTTTTGAGCACTTGCCAGCATGCCTGAAATATGAGGAGCAGGAAAAGATGTGTCTGCTTTTCTAATTAGTTTTTTCCCCCAGTAAGTCGTATCCCTTTCCTTTTAAGTGACGGAAAACATTAGGGTTCTTAGGGTATGTCTATTTTCCACAGGGGTTTACATCATCGCTTTATCTAATTATTTCTCAATTACAAATAATAATTAAACCAAATGGTGATGCAAACTGGAACGGTAACAATATATCTTTTTAGAAGAGCTCCCAGAGGAAAGAGAACACCAGGGTTGAAAATTCTTTGTTCGTTCTCAACACTCTGCACAGATGCGAAGGCACAGGCTTTGATTCGCAAACCATGTCTCCTGTCCCCTGACCCAGACCAAATGGCCAGACTGAAGACTTCAGTCGTGAGCTGTTGTCCATTTTGGTGCAGCTTTCATAGTTAAAACAAGTGTGACCATTGCTTCAAAAGTCAATCATTGTTGATGGTATCCCCTTATACACACACACACACACACACAGACACACACACACACACACACACACACCCTTTTCGAGAAAGAGTGTCATGTGCCCTATGCTGCTCTCATATTCCCTCCCTCTGTGTCTAGTTCCTGAGTTCTGGTGGCACCACGCTTTGTTTTACAATGAGCTGGGGATTTGAACCTACGGCTTTTTTCACGGGAGGCAAGTCCTCTGTTACTGAGCTACATCTCCGACTTGCAATGGAGTGACTTTTGATAGAACATATCTATGATGACACTTAACCAGGAGTCAGGGCAGCTGACTCTACAGCGATGATGTACCCAAGCGTGCTCCATCCCACCATGAAGATGTCCTACTTCAGACTCTTTCACAGCTTGCTAGACAGATGAACCAGGTGAAATTATGCATAATTACTCTTTGTAGTTTCTTTTGAGCTCGTAGATGGCGCAAGATTCTAAATAGAATTGCCCAGAGAAAATCGTCAGATCCAATAAGAAAATAATAAATGGGAGTATGTACTGTTGGTGGCACTAAATTCTGTAAAGGAATTTACAGAACTTAATTTAATTTTGTAAAGGAAATATAAGAAATACTGTCTTGACTACTTTGCTATAGATAACAAAACTTTAGATGAGACTTCATAAAAATTAAAAACACCAATACCTTCAAAGATACTATAAAGAAACTAAAACATTACAGGTGGAGAGAAAACACAGTATGTCATGATTCTTATTCAGAATGTATGAAGATTGCCTATAAATCAACAGCAAAAGAACAAACAACCTGATTTTATTTATTTATTTATTTATTTATTTATTTATTTATTTATGTTAAATGAGCAAAAGTCATACAGTCCAAACTAAAAGGTATTATAATGGATAATAATCACATTAAAAGGAGTTTAACATCAGGAAGGTACACATCAGAACCCCAACCACATATTTTGAGTCCATTAACGTTATGGAAAGCAAACAGCCCTGATGCCCCCAGATGCTAGGGAGCACAAGAGTAACTGAAACTCTTACTGTGCTGTTGGGAATATAACAAAGTATAAGGATGTGTGGGTGGTGATGGGCAGCTGCTTATGAAGTTAAACATCTACTAACCCCATAACCTGGGAAATATGCTCCCAAATACCAAGAATTTGTGGAGGAGGAACCAATTATGACATTGACATCATGGTATTATAGAGCACGATGTAGCAAAGAAACATGTTGGTTTCCATGATATCTGACAATGTGGGGGAGGGTGAGTCTCACATGGATTTCACAGAGACAGACAGAGCAAGAGTGAGAGTGGGAGTGAGAGAGAGCGAGAGAGCGAGAGAGCAAGAGAGAGAGAGAGAGAGAGAGAGAGAGAGAGAGAGAGAGAGAGAGAGAGAGAGCGCACTACAGCGAAAGCGAGCAAGCCAGCAAGCAAGAGGCAAGGAGGGAGGATGGGAGGAAAGGAGAGAGAGAGAGAGAGAGAGAGAGAGAGAGAGAGAGAGAGACTCAGATTTAAATAAAGGAATAAGTACATTACATGATTTTATTCATATAAAGCTCTGAAATTGGGAAAAGTCATATGGGCCCAGGAACTCAGATCAGTGATCAGCTGGCAGCAGGTGTGTGTGTGTGTGTGTGTGTGTGTGTGTGTGTGTGTGTGTGTATGTTTGTATGTGTGTTAGGAGGCTTTCTTGAATGGAGAGCATTATATATGAACTTTCTAAGTAAAGTAAGTGTTTATTTAGTATCCTTATCTGAATGATGGATGTGGAAAGACCATGTATTTATAGATGACATATATAAAAGACATTTGAGTGTACACTTCAGATGTGTGCATCTTTACATAAATTATAACAATACAATATGGTAAAAATAGGCTACACTGCTTCTCAGCTGAGCAAGGACATCCCTGTAAAGGAATGTTTCCAAATATTTTTAAATAGCACAGTTTTGACTTGGTGTTATTTTTCTGCATGGAGTTAAGAAAGAGCAGATTAGAGCTGCTGGAGTTGAAACACCTAGTGTCTGCCTCACCCTGTCCAACCCTCCACCTTGGTACCACACTGCCTTGCTTCACAACCCAGTGATGGCAGCGCTCAAGGTCTATGTGACATATGCTATACAGAGTAGAGCCTGAGAAGTTGTCCCTTGGTCTCATGGTTGATAAGTGACAAGGCCCTGGGAATCATGATTTGTGGTTCACATTTGCTATTTTATCTTCTCTGCATGTCCCGGGAGTCAAAGCTGTGTCGCAGACGCTCGGGGAGGAATAGTATAAGAATGTTCCTAGTTCCAGAGAGCGTCTGCGGCCCACTCAGTGATGTGAGATGGCTGTGCGCTCCCTGCATACCCAGAGAAGCTTAAGGGTGTCTAGCTCACCTTACAGGCCTCCCAGGACTTTGGCATTGTGTTTGCTGGAAAGGGGGTCCCTAAGGGAAGGAATCACTACTCATCAGAGAGTGATCCAGTGCGCTCATTTCAATAATGGTAACACTACGTTTTGATCCTCTGAGAGCTGCTCGTGTGTGTGTGTGTGTGTGTGTGTGTGTGTGTGTGTGTGTGTGTGTGTAGAGATTCTTAGCAGAAAATGAAAATGGGAGTGAGTTACGATTTTAGTTCTTTCTAAAAAGACTTTATTAGTGTATATCAATTATCCAGAATAACCGGCCTCATTCTGACACTTTCATACATACTCATGATGGGTCATATTCACCCCCAATTACTCTCTCATGCCCCTCCTCCTCCCACTGATCTCCTTCCCCTTTCTACTTTCATGTCATGTCATGTGTGTATGTATGTATGTATGTATGTATGTATGTATGTATGTATGTATGTATGTATTGGCTACCCAGTGAGTTCCACCAGGGATACTTACAGGAGAATGAATGATGGATAATACTACCCTTTCCTTAGAGGTGGGTGGCTACACCACTGAGAAAAAGGCCTCAGCCATCGCAGCTATTTTTACTTCATTTATCTTTTTTTCTTATTACCTAGTTTGGACCCAACCACTACACAAAGCTTCAAGCTTTCATCATGGTGTGACTGTCCCTCATTGCTTCTTCATCTGCATGTGTACCGAGACTGGATGTGCTCACACCGCTTGCTGCTGAGGTTTCCTTTCCCACGAGGCCCTGCTCTCACACCCCTGTATTTCCCAACCCCAAGCAGCTGCTGCGATTCATTTATTTATGTTACCCATTTAATTTGTGATGCAGTTAGAAGAGGCTGTCAGCAAGGGAGAATCAAATATAAAGTTTATTTTTTCTCCCAGCAGGGAAAAGCCAGAGGAGAAGGAAGGCCACTTCTTAGGTTTGTTTGCTTTATTATTATTTTTTTAAGCGTCTGAAGTTTTGATCCCTTTAAGTGCTGAGCCCAAGGAGAGAAAATTTAAAGTTTGATTTAATTAATTTTTTTTAAAGGTAGAATCTACTTTTTCTTTAGTGTAAATGGGAGAGAGGATGGAATTTCCTCCCCATGGGAACTGATTGTGTAGATTCTGATTTGCTTATTTATTTATTACTGAAAAGATACTGACTTTGACTGATAAACCACAGAATTAGGAGTTCATAAAACTTGTATAAAACTGAGTGCTGGGGAAAAGATGAAACTAAGATGGGCCCAAAGAATGAGATTGGCTCTTGAGGCCATGGAAAAATCTGTGTCTCAACTATTGCCTTTGCTGATTCCTTCTAAGAACTTAAGTCCTTACATTAGATGTATTTCTGGCTGGGAGGTGTGTAGAAGTACTTGCCGTTCAAGCCTGAGTGCCGGAGCCTGAGTCCCTGGAAACAAAGTACAAGTTGAACACAGTAGTATAAGCACATCATTTCTGTTCCTTACTAGAATTGGGAAGTAGAGACAGGAACATGTAGTTCCAGAAGCTCAAGGTCGGGCTAGCCTGGCTGACATGGTGCTGATGAGCTCCTGCCTCAGATGCTAGGGCAAGGACAGACAGCAGAAAGTTGTCTTCTGACTTCCACGTGTGTTTTGTGGCATGTGTGTGTACCCAGATATATGAGCACCCAGAAATATGTGCACTCATATATCACATATGTAAGTATACAAAAATGTGAAAAAAATTCCTGGCTTGTATATGAGCTATATAAAAACTAATAAGAAATGGAGAAAAAGGGAAAACAAAATCTTCAACAGCTAAAGGGCTTTGGGGGAAACTGGATTTGATGGTACACACTTATAAGCACAGCTCTTGAGAGGCGGAAGTGGGGCGGTGGTGGTGATAGTCAGAAGTTCAAAGCTAGTCTCAGATTTATAACTATTGTGAGGCCAACCTGGGCTAATGGGACCCTGCTTCAAAATCCAAACCAACTAACCAACCAACCAAGCAATCACCACCACACCAAAACAAACAAAAACAAACAAACAAAAAAGGGAAGACATTTTGGAAAATGAGAGCAAATAACATTAAAAATTTTGGTGCAAGATTACCCAGGATCTGCAATATTTCTAAGTATGTTCTTGATGTCTGAGGAAAACAATGGTATCATATAACCACATAAAGACTCCGGAGCCAAGCCCAAAGCAGGCTTTAATCCCTTCATCTGCACCAACATTTTAGGATGAAGATCCTCACTACACCTTTATTGAGGACATGTTGCATCCAAGTGCTGGAACATGTGTCAGAACATAAACCACCTAGGAGGGAGAGACTCTGAAATTCAAAGTCATCCTTGGCTACACAGCAAGTGCGAGGACAGGATGAGTTACAGAATACCCTGGTTTTTTTTTTTTTTTTTTAAAGCATATCAGGACATCAGGACAGGGAAATGATACAATTTAAAATGATAATCAGCCAGCCTAACTTCATATTCAAATTATAACAGTTTCCCAAGTGAACACTCAGTGCTTTATAAAAACTCAGCAGGAAGGTTCTTGGGCTGCAATGCAATATGACAGGGCCAGAGCACAACCATGATGGCAGCCAGGGTGCCTGGAACAGAGAGAGAGAGAGGTTTGGTAAAGAGAGACCCATTCTGAGTTTTGATCCAAGCAGCAAATATCAGTTAGAACCAAATGAGAGAAAAGGGATGTTACCAATATAATCAAACCCAGGAAGATTCATACAAATTTAGATTAGAAGCTTTCTGTGCTGAATTGAAAACATAATGATTGGCAGCATCCAGGGAGATGTTCAAAGTTTTCTCAACATGGAAATCTACCTTTGGCATGTGGAGGGCTGGTTTCTGGTGAGACTACTCATGGCACCAATCCTATTTCTTGCCATTCAGTGGCATTTCCCAGTCTCTTCTTCAACTGGAGGAGATTCTGGCCGGTGTGATGTTGGCAGATGTGTTCACCTATACCCTGGGTCCTGACATATATAAGGTTCTGCGTGACTCAACCTTTTCTTCGCCCTTCTCACCTGCCAGCTGTGTATCACCATGGGAACGAGATGACAAAGGCACGTGATCGGAGCATCCTGGTTTCCCAAATGGCTCTCTGGAGGACACTCAACAAGCTGACACTGTGGAGTCCGTATAGGCTAAACACATTTCTGTTGTGTTAGTCATTGTTTGTGTTGTCTTTGTTGCCAGCACACTTCAGGCTAATTACCTTGACTGACACATCGTCAGGGATTACAAGGGTGTTTAATTGAGGAAGGCGAATTCTTAAGGTGCTGGTAGTAATTTACTCTTCATAGTGGCTGCAACAGGACGCACCTTCTCTTATTGCTGCCCTGTTCCATGGAAATCATCTTAAAATCAGATTACGGAAGATAAATGCTGAAGTGTTTCATCTTTCTCATCTCTCCCCCCTCCCCTAGGTATCCCACTCGTTGAAAGTGACCACCCTGCCTTGGGTTGCGTTTTGGATCAGATAAAGCATATGGGGCTGTAAGAATTGGTTTTCTTAGTGATGAAGTGTAGAACCACCCTCCACGGAGGCAGCCTGAGCAGAACCAAGCCAGGAATCTGCTGACCTGCTGGCCTTCCATACATTTACACACCTTGGCCCACTGCCCAGCTCAGCACAGCTGCCTAGAACAATCCTCAATCCTTAGGAACTTCCCCCAAGAGAGTTCCATGAAAGCAGAAGCTGGTAGGAAAACAAAGATGAAGGGAATGTAAACCTTGCTTAGGAATTAAACGAATTCTGGAGAACAGGAATCTAGCCAGCCGTGATATTTATCAGACTTTTGACAGCCAAAATGAAGAGGTTAGGGATTATTGTATGCGTGTTTACATCTGGTGAAAGTCTTATATGGTAAGAAGATATGGATTTTTTGACGTGTGAATGGTTGCTTTTGGGGAGTAAAATACTGTTCTTGCTACCCAGGGAGACTCATAAATACATATGCTCCTCCCCACCCTTTTTTTTTTTAATAGCTGATGACACATTCCAATTGACGAGTCAGCAATTTTGAAGTGTTTGTTACCATAAACAAGGATAAATGTACACTTTTTGAACCTGGGAAGATAAATAATTTATGGCGTCTCCTTCATCAAAATGAATTTAAAATTAGGCATGAAAGCAAACATTTATTTAGGAACACAATCACAGCAAGTTATAAAATTAAAAGGATGTCTGGCATAAAATCAGATAATGAGGAAACCTGACAGTGTGGTTAGTAGGTGCACTAGCATACATACCTCTTGCTTACAACTTTCCTCTATGTTTTTTGGTTGTATTCTCTTTGGCCATATTACTACAGGACAGGAATTCTGTAACATTTTCTACGTAAGAAAGAAGAAGTTCATAAACCTTTTCTTTAGCGTGTGTTAAAGCGTCTTTGGCTTCAGATCTTGTTTATGGTAATTTAATGGAAATTATTGGGATTATTATTAACTTTGGGAATCATGTTCCTTTCACAAATAAGCTGTTAACACTAAGAACAGTTAGCACGGACTAGCTTCTGGCTCTACTTTTAAACCCTGCTTCTTGCCACTACTGATGACAAATATTCTTATGGTACAATGTCGTATCTTGACATGGCTTCCAGCTCTTTGTATTTTAATGCTGGGTAAATTGTTACAGTGGATGGTAAAAATTCCTGGAAGCCACTTCTGAGTGGGGATGACTGGTGATAAATTAATTATGCACAGAAGCAATATAAAACCGAATAAATACATTTTCCTAAGCCCTGAGTATGTTTCCAGAGCCAGGACCCCCCTTAGCTAGCTGCACATTAGAATTTTCTGTTGCTAGTATTGTCCTAAGACCCCAAGGAACACTCTAGAGACTGTGCCTCAGGGACAATGCTTTTGGAAGTGTTTTCCAAATTCGTCTGTTTCCTTTTGCATCTGTGCTTGTCAGGAAATGCCCATGTCATCTAGATGAGTACTCATCATGTTGAATCTCTGCCTGCTTTGGTCATCCTTTCAATCTTTGGGATGATTTTTGACTATGTATCTCATACCTGCAGTTGATAAGATGCCCCAAAGTTTTATGCAAGTCAAGATTAGAGTAGATAGGCATATGAATTTTACACACTAGCCAGTGTATTGCTACTTTTAAGATAATATATACTACTGGGCTTCTAGAAGAGTGCTAGCAGGTTTTTTTTTGTAGTGGCTTCTTTGGTGGTGGCTTGCTCACATCTGACACAAAATAAGTTAAGGGCTCTGAGCTACTGATGCCCGCAATTTATCCTTGAATTGGAGCCGGACGATGCAGTCTATGCATTGGTTCCTCCTGGTCTATTTTTGGATTGCAGTATCACTTCTGGTGTGCAGTACCAAAAGCAATTGGTGGATGCAGCAGGCATCTTCAACTTCACAGGACTGTTGTCATTTGGCATCCAGGGTTGTCATCATCCTGATTTTTCTAGAGGTTCTAAACCTTGTTGCAACTCATGTCCTCCAAAGGCTTTCAGCAAAATGTTATCTCTCATCTCCTGTGAGTGTAGTGTGGTGGCCAGAGTAGCCTCCTGCCCTCTGGGCTCAGTGGTTTTTACCATGCTGAGTGAGAGATGGACATTCCTTGTGTAAGTGAGATACACTCCTCTGCTTCTTTTCCCTTCATTCCCTTTCCTTTCCTCCCTAGTGTGTGGAAGAAGAGCCAAAATAATAAACGACCTCATTCTAGAGACAAAACAATTCTGCATTAAAGAAGTTACCAAGAAAAGTAGACCTCAAATGTGTTGTTTTTGCATTTAAACTGTAAAAATGGAAATGGTGAAGTTAACATAATCAGAGGGGGAAAAAAGTCATTGCTCTAATTTTCCTGGAGACTTTGGGTGATCCTTGCACTTGTCGTTGCCATCCACGCTGGCCAGTAATAACTTCTGAGAGACTCGTCAGAGATCAGTGTTCCCAGGTGGCACACTGAGCGAGGCAGCATTACACGCAGTCTTGTCCATGACATTGACTGTACTGCATTAGGGGATGGCCGCAGAAGTAAGATGCTCGGTTTTATTATAACACAAGCATGTTGTAAAGGCTCGCGACTCCGGCGTATAACAGAAGTATTGATATTTTTTTTTCTATTTTGTTTCTAATTTTGGAGGGATTACAATACATTATGTCATTTCACCCTTCGCTCCCTTCCCTCAAAACCCTCACACATACACTTCTTTTTTGGGAGTCTTATAGTGGATGTTTTGAACTGGGTCCCCTGCCTGGATGGATAGAGGTCATGTCTGAACACCATAAGCAATCTGTGTATACGTTGATAGTCAGCAAATACAGAAACAAATTCTTCTTGTCTGCCAGACGCTCTAAATACTCCTTGACAAGTTAGGCTACTTTAAACAGGCCTATAGAGTCTATATCATATGTCCAATAGAGTTAACTGTTTTAAAAGGAGCCTGAAAAATATTTCCCTCTGAGAAGCCATGTCTGTGGTTTCCCTACAGATAACTGACAGTGGGGGAAAAAAAAGACAAAGAAGAGGACATCTGATAGAAAGAGAATCTGGGTGCAAGACTGAGGTAAATTTTAGCTCACTCATTGCCTCTGCTAATAAGCAATAGTGTCCATGTCCCATGACTATTTGTGCTGCCATTTACTTTTTTCAAATAAAATAATTTCAAGAAGTTTGTATTTCTTAGTTATTTTCCACAGACATTTCTGTTGCAACCTCCTCAAAAATAACTCCCCCCTCTCATTCAATTGACCTTAATAGCAAGCACAGCAGAATTTGATTAATTCATCTTATATGTCCATAATTAACGTAAAAGGGCCAACAGTCTCTCAACTTTCTTCTCAGGGAAGATCTAATAATGAAGCTCAAGTGCAGTTTAATATGACCTAATTTTAAGAAATATAATGGCTGGAGAATTACTTTGAGAAGTTATAAGTGTTATGCAAATGTGAAATACCCTCATTACTAGTGCCATTATTGGCAGAGTGTCTATAAGCTAATGTTCATTTATCTGCTGCATTACAAAACTAAAAAGTAAAAGAATTCTGCAGTCTCTCTCTGGACTTCTCAGGGGATCTTTGTTGTTAACTGTGATGTCCCTGGTACCCAGCTCCATTCCCAGGACGCAGTAAGCATTCAGTTAGTATTCCTTGAAATAATGGATGAATGATCTCTGATTATATGTTGAGGATGCCTTTCTTCCTTCAATTTTACGCTGTGGTGAACAAGCCTTTCATATGTAAGCATTTTTTAAAGGATGAATTTCTAGAGGTTAAAATTTTGGGCCATAGGCTTTATACAAACCTTGGTGGTTTTTTTTCTTTTGTTGTTTGAGGATTCATACATCATACACACATATAATGTGTTTTGATCAAATCCACCATAAATCCCCCTGCTATTTCACTCCTATCCTCAACCACCACTTCTCTTTCCCCAGATCATATGCTCAAAAAAAGGGGAGGGGGGGAGCGCCACTGAGTCTACTTATTACTATGTGCATAGGTGGAGGACCATCTACTGAAGTATGGGTAGCCTCTCAGAGGCTATGGGTCATATACTTAAAGAAAGTTGACTTTTCCTCTTCCCAGAAACCATCAGTTGCCGATAGCCCCTCAGCTCCAAGTAGGGCTTCATAAAGCCCTTGCCATCTGTGCCTGGATTTTGGCTGATTTGATAACGTGCAGATCTAGTGCACATAGTCCTAGATGCTATGAGTTTATTGCTTCAGTAGCCTTGTCATGTCCAGCAAATATTGTTTTACTTTAGATGCTAACTTTTGAATCTCATTGCCAAATTGCCTTCCAGAAATGTCCACATTTTCAATGAGTGCTTATCAGAGGCTCATTTGAGTTCAGGCAGTGCTGTGTGCATCTCTAGAAAGATACTGATGAATAAGACATCAGTCTCCATGACCTTATATTTTAATCAGCAAGAAAGAAGATAAAAGACAATCAGATTAAAAAATGATGTAGTTCCAGCAGTGATGAGTGTTATAGAGAAATGTTAAAAGAGATGAGAGGGCTTGGCTGATTATATTATTAGATTTAAATATTCATTTTACTATTTGTAAGTGACTGTGGGAATGGAGAGAGGGGGCAGGAATACTAGAATAAAGTAAATATGCAATGAGTTACAGGACAACATCTAAAATAATGCAAATGCTCAGGGCTTTACAGCGGTTCTAATATCTGCTGGTCTGTTGAGGCTGGTACAAGTCAAATAATAAATGAAACCCACGTCTGTTTTACAACTGGACTCTGATGTGGTCATCTCCCCACTATGCAAAGATAATGTGGGTAGATTAGTTGCCTGTGGACAGAGGTCCATGATGTAAGAAGGGAACAAAAGGTAGTTAGCTCTCCCATCAAGGATGTAGCACACATATTACTCAGAGGGAGCTGGCTTCATAGAATGGTAAGCAACTAACTGAACATTGAATTAATTTTCCAGTGAGGAAATTCTACACCAAGGTTTCATCTTTGAAGCTAGAACTAGTTGGTCCTCATTATCAGTTACCAAGGGAGATTTGATAGCTTCTGCTTGATGGGAAAAGATAGGAATATGACAGGAACTTACAAAGTTCCATGGTGTACCTCATAGAATTCCCATTTCTTTTGGTAAAAGTTACAGGAAAACTTGAGACTGGAGAGATGGTCCAACAGTTAAGAGCACTGGCTGACTTTCCAGAGGACCCAAGTTTGATTTCCACCACCCACGTGGCCATTAACTACAGTCTGGAGGACCCAACACTATCTTCTGGCTTCCTTGGACACAAAGCATGCACTTGCACACAGACATACAAGCGGACATTAAAACCATGTGCGTACAATAAGGTAATTAATGTTTTCCAAGTTACAGGAAAGCTATTTAAAAACCAGTAAGAAGATAGGACCTTTGAGATTAAGACTCTTCAGAAGCAAAGGTTTGGGTTCGTTTACCAAGCCAACCCCACCAAACTGAAGTGTGGCTAAAGGCAAAAAAGCCATGGGTTTAATTAGTTAGAGAAGGAGACAGTACTGTCCAAATACCGCCTCATGACCAATTAGAGATGTGCGGCTTTAGGGATCCACTGCCTTGAAGATGCTTCGCCTTTTCAGTTTTCTTTCACTGGCATCACCCCTCCTCCTTGTTGCTTCTTGTTATGTTTAAAGTCAACATTTTCTCTTAGCTTCATAGCTCAGCAATGATATTTTTATTACCTCAGTATTGTATTTCCAGCATTTCCATTTTCAAGAATGAATTGAATGGCTCAATTACCTGTGTGGAAAATCTTAGGGGATGTGGATGTGATACATGCCAATTTAAATAATTTTCAAAATAAATCTTTTTATTTCAAGTAGGCACATGTCTATACACAACTGTGAAGGGTTCAATCCATTGCTTTTTATTCAGTTTTCCCCAGTAGAACATTTTTGAAAATATATTCTGTGTGTAATTTCACAAGTAGGTCACTGACATTGATTTGTTATGTTTTTGAGAAAGGGTCTCACTATGGAGGTCTGGCCAGGCTGGGGTTCACTGTGTAGATTAGACTGGCCTTGAACTCACAGAGACCTACCTGTCTGTGCCTCTTCAGTTCTGGGATTGATTAAAACCATGCACTACTGCACCTGACTGACATTGACATTACTACAATCCACCATTCTTCAAAGTTCTCTGATTTGATGATTATTGTATGACCTAGCTTGTAGTTTTGAAAATCTAGTTTAGTCATTATTCTAGCAAGAAGTAATTCGTATTTGTTTGAAGAAGTGAGGATCTGACTAATAAAGAGGGAGCTTATTCCAGATAGAGGAATAAACAACAGCTTCATGGACAGGATGATGGAACCTTTGGACAGTGACACTGTCAGGGAAATGATAGAGGAGCATCACGTAGACTCAGTGGCAGCAGGTGCGGAACCCATGATGGGATGAGCTTGGCTCATATGCCATAGAAACAATTAATCTGATGTGACAAGACATTCCTCTAACATTTTTATTTTTATCATTTTCCCCCTTTTGGACCAAAGTTTTGCTGTGACTTCCTAAGGCCCTAGGTATCCTCCAACCACAGCCTCTCAAGTATCAGGGACTATAGGCATATGCCACTCCACTAAGGTGACATGATACAGCAAGTGAGAAAGAGTGAAGTCAGAGATGTAGACAAGTGACATCAAAAAGGCCACGGTCAAAAGAACTGATGTCACTCTCAATTCAGTTGGAATAATTTTCAGAGCCACATGTTCAATAACAATCCTTAAAAGGCCCAATTTTTAAGGGTTTCTTCCTTGAAATATGCCCTTAAATAGATGGAAATGTTTTATTTTATTTCTTTCCTTTATCTGTCACACAGAATTATTGCCATCCTATGTGACCAGCCATCAATCACCCCTTGAAATATGCTGGTGATAACATTTCAAGTTATCACCACATCAGGCTACTAAAGTGTCTTAGTAAAACTGGGTTGCTGACTGTTGCTAGTAACAATATTATATAGGTTTGATAAGTTAGAAAGACACCATGGTTTATTTGGCTCACTGTTGTGGGTCAAGGGTTAAGAGACCACATACAGTCAGTGGCTTTATTGCTGGTATAGTCCTAAGGAGACAGAAGACATCAGGTAAGAGAGAGAATAAACACATATGTATATTAGGCTTCCCCTTTTTTTTCCTCCTCCTCTTCTTTCTCTCTCATCCCCTTGTTTGTTAGCCCAGACTGTCCTTAAACTCAAGGTTCCTCCCTCTCTACCTAATGATTGCTAAAATCAGATGTGCACTAAAACACCTGGCTCTCCCCTGTTCTTATCAGGTGACTAGTATCTAATGACAGATCCATCCTAAAGATGCTATCTTGATCAACCCCCAGAGTTCTACCCTTTAAACAGACCAGGACTAACATGAGTTTATAGAAAGGAAAAATAAAATTTAAACCATAGAAGGTTGTCTTATATAATGTTTTTTTTAAAAGACGTTTCAAAATATATATAGTGACCTAGTAGTACTTCCTAACCTGGAAACATGAGGATCTTAAAGTTACTTCATGAATTTATGGAGGAATATTTATTATTTGTATATGCTTGTCTCACTAACTACATTGTTTTAAAGATGTGTTCCTGGGGATGGGTTATTGGCACTTGAGCATATGACTGACTTAACATGATTTTCCTATGCCACAAATGAATGAGTTAGACTGAATGAAAATGGCCGCCGTATGCTCATGTGTTTGAATGCTTGGTTCCCAGTGGGTGGCACTCTTTGGAAAGGATTAGGAGGTGTGTGGCCTTTTTGGAGGAGTCATGTCAATAGGAGCATGCTTTGAGGTTTCAAAGGACTTGTGCCCTTCCCATAGTGCGCTCCCCCGTTCCACCTGTCTGCCTCACGGATAGGGATCAAGATGTGAACTCTCAGATGTTCCTGCTGCCATGCCTGTGCTCTACCACCATAGACTCTAACTATCTGACACTGCAAACCAAGTTAAACACTTTCATACATTGCCTTGGTCGTGGTGTTTTATTGCAGTGATAGAAGAGTAACTAAGACGAGAAGTCAGTACTTTTGAAGAAATGATAGGTATCCAAACCTTAACATAAATGAAAAAACATTTGATAATCTTGATAAAATTCAGATTTGCATAGTTCAGTGTGAGGGAGAACTCCAGATTCAGGCTTGAATCATTGCACTGGGGGGGGGAGAGGGGGAAGAGGGGGAGGGGGCCACAGGGGGGACCCAAGATCTTGAAATTCAGCAGATGTTGCTGCCCTGGGGACTACTCCCTTAAATAACATGTTCCTAAAACCCTGACTCAGTAGGGAAACAGTTTGCCAAGATTTTAGTATTATCAAGAACTCATTGTATTCTCAGTTTACATAGATTTCTCCAGCTTATTCCAGGGTGTTTTTTAAGGACTACGGATCCACACAGAACTCCTTAGAAACTGCTTTTCAGCCATCACCAAGTTCAACACACAGAAACTTCACAGAAAATGATGGACTCCCCAACTATGCTTGCTCAATTTCCTTTGTAACTGCATGAGTGTCTCCTTGGGACAGTAATGTGATTGATAGCAAGAGGCTGGTGGACACTGTTATAGTTACTAGATGTTTCCTTAATGGCAAAAGATATGGAAACTGAAGACATATAGAAAGCAGGAGACAATAAGGCACACTCCCAGACGAGGGCTTTCAGGTCCCCAGGTCTCTGCAGAAACATACAGCAGCTGTTGATACCACTGTGTGAAGTTAGCGTTCTTACCTTGATGAGAAAAGTACCTCTTTGCCAGAGCAGGATGCATCATTCCTGTATCCCTAGGTGATATTATAGGGTCTCACCCTGCCTGCCAACTTTCAGAGAAAGAACCACTTGGTAATATTTTAGAGGTTTTGTTTTCATTGTAAGAGCAGCCTAATAAAAGAGTTGGTGTTGCATGTCTGAGTATGTCTCTATACCTGATAAAGGCCCGTTCCTTCCTTCATCACCTATATTAACATGGGCAGGTCCCAGATCGTCATAGGAAATGTCTAGGGCAGTGGAAAAGAAGTCTGTTGCTTATGTTTTTCTGTTCTTATGCTCACTTTTAAATCACAAATTTGGCGAGTGTTGGAAGCATGAATACACTGTATTTGAAAAAAAAAACCTGGAACCTGAAGGGTTTTTTCCTTTGGAATAATTTTCCCCCAAGAAACGTTAATTTGCCAAATTTCCCAAGAAAACTGAATGCCATGATTGGAGACTATTTGTGAGAATTTTGATGAAACCATTACACCTGGTTATTTTGAGGACAAAATATATATTGATCTTTGCTACATTGATAAATGTTTCTGCACCAAACTACAGGAGTACACAACCTAAATCTTACCAAAGCAATCTGTCCTAAAGAAGTCCCCAAACCCAATCAGTTTGTGTCACTCTCCTGGTGGCTAATTTTGTCTAGGGTGTGTTACATGCTGAGAGTAGGTCCAATGAGATCGAAATGGACACTTACAGTCCAGTACATGTTGACAACATGTACTTTCCTTTCTCTTGTCCCTCGTGTAACAAGATAACTTGTGTTCATATGAGGAAATAGCCTTACCATGACATCAGCAATAACATGTTAGCAGAGAGGTGAAAACACTTGAGTCCTTTGGAGATAAAAACTATTGATCACTTCCTTTACCATCCTTGGAGACTTCCTGCCTCTCAACTTGCACTGTATTATTCCTTACCTGTTTAAAACACCTGGGGTAAAGTTTACAGATACCATGGTGCCTAGTGCGTGGAGCCTGGAGGCAAATTACCCAGGTTCAATCCCAAAGTGCTTGTAGTCATTGGCCAGTTCCCTCAGATCCCCATGCCTTGCTTTTCCCACTTGTAAAACAGAGACAACACTACTACCGACCTTCAGAGCTAGTCTGAGACTAAATGACTTTGCACAGGTAAAGTGCTGAGTTCACTAAAAAGGACTGCCTGCCATCACTCCTCATGGGGGCGGGGCCTGCTGATGATTGCTGGTGTTTTCACTCACTGATTCTTTTAGACTCTAAGTATAGGTCACGTGGCTACAGCAGACACAGTTGTTTCATTGAATGTGCGCTTTTGCCACTTAAACTTCTCTGTCCTGCCCCACAGCCTCCCTCCCTCTTTCACTCCTTTTTCCTTCCTTATTGCCTCTCCTTCCTCTTCTCCATTGGGTTTATGATGTGAAAAGAGTATTCTTTTGACAATCAAGATATTAAGATATAGGGATTTTATGATCAAATTCCTGCTTATTTATGTTCCAAAAGCATGGTTTTTCTGCACCAAATGGCCAGTTTTATCTAGCCTGGAAAAAATACAAACTCAGCTAACATCCATTCCCAAACTAGATTAAAATGCATTAAAAAGAAGAAGAGGAAGAAGAAGAAGAAGAAGAAGAAGAAGAATAAGAAGAAGAAGAAGAAGAAGAAGAAGAAGAAGAAGAAGAAGAAGAAGAAGAAGAAGAAGAAGAAGAAGAAGAACTAGTGCAGATACATTTTTCAGTAAAGCCCAGGAATTAAAAAAAATTTTTTTAGAAAGAGCCGTGTATCTGACTCAGACCTTAAAAGAAATAGTGTGGAGGCTTCTGGGTAACAAAATACCTGTGTACTGAGGTGTAATGTGTTACAAATGAAGGTGTGGTCATTTTCTTTTTCTTCCTGGTATGTTTACTGGTGGCTGTACTAACCCAACAGGTACCTCACAGTAGGAGGTTTTATAAACCCTGGCAGTTATGTTGACCTCTACTCATTTGCTCTTAGGTGACCTCATAACCTCCTACTTTGGAAGAGGCAGGTGAAATCATTTCTATAGCCACTAACAGGAAATACTTTCTGCCAAGGGAAGAAAGGTTTTAATACATGTGCTGGGTAACTTACCTTTGCTCTGTTTCATAGATATGCCAAATTTTGAAAGCCTCCCCGAACAGACCACCCAAGATGCCAGTCCAAATGTAATCTCAAGAAAGTCTTTATTGTAGGTTTGAACCCAGGCCACACCTCCTATGCACTAACACAGCAGATGCAGGTAAGTGGCCCTGAGTCTCAATTGATAGGTTTTTTTTTTTATAGGTTTTAGACAAAGAAATGGGTTTTATAGTATATGATTGGATCGCATTTGGGCAGAAAAGCTGCAAGCAGGGAGTTACAAGCCTTGGCATTTAATGGTTGGGTAATAGGTGTAGGAATAAGCTGACTTACAGAAAAGATTGGTTGAAGCAGTCATGGGGGGCGTTAGGAACTTTGACCTGTCTTTTCCCAATTGGCTGTTGCTATGAACCAGACCAGCTTGACCAGCAGAGAGTATATTTGGACTTTCCCAAGGTGAGCTGATTGTGTTGCTAGGGGAATATTTTTCTGTTGAGACTACTTTGTGGTTTTCCTGGAATCAGCGTTCAGTCCTTGGCCAGGTTTAACACAAAATGGAGTTTCTTTTTCAAAATGGAGTTTGCCTGGTCCTTACACTTGAAAGAGTAATGTTAATTTGTAGCATGTCTTGGAATCCCACAGGACATGGGAAAAGGAGGCTTGAACCACAACCTCTTGAGTCTAGGTCCGTTTCCTTTTCAGGGACATGGTGATGCTACCTAAGTCCACTGTACATGGTTTGCCCATCTTCTGCTGATGTGAAAAAGCTATTTAAACCATATTTCTTCCACCACAGCAGGAACAGCATGTCATTTTTGTGGTGGGAAGTATTGAATTAGATCTTGCAAAACATCTCCAGAGCTCTGCTCACAGGCATTGAGGGGACGTGGGGAAGCTGGGATGACAGCGCTTGACTTTCCCTTGGTCTCTTCTGCTAAAGCAACTGGGGACACCACCTAGAGAACGAGGTGAGATGCTGATCCCACAGTAGACAGCACTGTGCACCGGAGACTCTGTAATCCGAGCTGAGAAATCTTCACTTTGAAATTCCCACTTATGAAGAACTTTTTCTAGTTTTGAATATAAAATCCCAGATGTAATTTTTCACACATTATAATAGAGATGGCAGATTCCTATGAAACTCCTTTTTCTCTTTGTCCGTGGGGAAGACGGACTTCTATTTCCCACCTTCCCTAAAAATGATTGGTGTTAACTCCCAGGAAAACATTCAGCTTCACTCCGTTTTTTCATTCCTTCCTCCCAACTGCCCTTTAGGAAGCAAAGTGAATGTTTAATCCTAATTGCTATCAGTAGTGAGTGGCTTTGGGTTGTTTTTGTTTGTTTGCTTTTTGTTTATTTATTTTTTGTGTTTGGCTGTGAGTAACTTTTTGGAGAGGTAAAAAAAGGACCTGACAGAACCAAGGAACATGCTATGACAGAGTCAACAGTTCAATTGATAAGAGAGCAAGCTAATACCTTCTATTCACATCTGGGAGACAAAACACCAGAGGGCAACACTTGAAAGCAATTACCTAGCACTTACCACTTTCCCCTCATGTGCTCACTGCTGTTATTAATATGTTAGAGACGAGGAAACTGATGTTTTGCAATAACTACATGTCTTGCTAAAGTCTGTTATAATAAATACAGGAGTCAGTTTCCAAAGCCCAGGATATTTTTAGCCCATGTGCACATAGCCCCCCATACAGGGATGAAAATAGTACAGAAACCCATTTGGTCACTTCTCTATGCAGTGTAAAACATAGATGAAACAGACCCTCAGTATTTGACTTGAGGTTTGTTTCCTTTCAATGATTTGAAAAGAAAAGGGAATCTTTGCTATGCCCATATATGGAGGTGCTAAATTGATAATATGGCAATTTCTGGATCTAGCTGCTTTGGACATCTGTTCTGCCCAATGGGTTGTTTTGGATATAAGCTTAGTGTCTGTTAAAATTGCTTTAGATAGGTTTTCAATCACCCAGTCTGCACATTTGATCTGTAGACAGAGCTGATATATAAAGCACAGAGAAACACTTGGGATAAGGGAATGGAGAAGAACTGTGGCCTTGAATTTGCTATAGGAATCTTTAATAGTCAAGGAAATTTTGAGTGAAGGCACTACAGGGGGCAGTTGAACTCAGAAGATCTGTGTTCCAGTGGTGACACCACAGCTCCGTACATGTATGATCCTGGCCATATGCTTAGTGTCCCTGAGCCATTATAGTCATTACCCTGTTGGATTATTGTGGGCACTAGTGAGATGCTGTATAGAATTCTGGGTGATAAGAAAGGTAGGCTGTCCTTTGCATGTGAACTTTCCAGATGTCACTATCAGAGTACACCAGAATGGACGGGAAGTGACTTAAAATTTGTGCGGACAATCATGGCTACAGAGAATGCAAGATCTATATAAGATTGAGCTTATCAACATCTATCATGAATGAGGGATGAGCTCCTGAGGCTCCCGCCCTTCTCAGAGGAACTATTGGCAATTAATACTTATTGGCATAAGTAAGCAATAACTTACTTCAGCACACTTACTTCAGCAGTGTGGGCACACATGACCTCGACCTGTGCTTGGGCAGGTGATTATAATTAAACCCAGCAGGCCACACACAAAAAGAAGGCATAAAAGTAGGAGAGGGACCCAGGAGAAGAAGGGCTCCAGTAAAAAAGGGAGTGGTGAAAGATGGGAAAGGGTGATAAATAAGACTTAATTTTATTATATTATTTTCCAATAAGAGTGGGAAGCATTGTCTTCTAGAGGATTTAGTGGGAAACATATACTTCAGGAAGTTGGACTTGCTTCACTTCAGGATAAAAAAAAGTCACGTGCTCAATTGCCTACATTTCACTAGTTGATTAATGAGTTGAGTTGTGATCTTCTTCCAGCATTCTGGAATCTGCTCCTTATCAGCCCTCTTTCCTGAGCCTGTAGTAAAAGTGAAAAACGTAGAAGGTTTTATTGTCATCAACTTCTGTCCTCCTTAAGAGTTTCTATTGTCCTGATAAAATACCATGGCCAAAGCAACTTGGGCAGGAAAGGGTTTATTTGACTTACATCATAGTCCATCATCAAAGGAAGTGAGGACACAATTCAAATAGGGCAGAAACCTGGATGCAGAAGCTGATACAGAGGCTGTGGAGGGGTGCTGCTTACTGACTTGCTCCTCATAGCTTGCTTGGCCTGTTTTCTCATAGAACCCAGGACAACATGGCCATGGTGGTACCACCCACTGTGAAATAGGTCCTTCCACATCAATTTCCAATCAAGAAAAATGCCCCACGGATTTGCCCACAAACCAGTTTTGTGGGGGCATTTTCTCAACGGAGGTTCTCTCTTTCCAGGTGACCGGATCTTTTGTTGTTGACATAAAGACCAACTAGCTTTCTGCTTCTTGTTTTCCTCTTTCCTCCCCTTTATTGCTCCAACTGAATCATGAAACCTTTGTGTCATTACACAGCTGGTTTCTAAGATTATTTGTTACATGAATCTTTAGGCAAAAATGAAAAGCAAAATTAACAGCGGACAGCCTCTTCCACTTTATGAGCTTTCCCCCCCTCCCCCCCCAAGTCAGCCCACAAAATGCCCTGGGCCATTTCTGCTTTCCAGTGAGTTCTCACTAATTGGATCTCAATAAGGTTCTGTTTGGCTCAATCAACACCTTAGAGAGAAAATTATATGTATCAGTTTGTAGACTGTTTCTGCTGTTTGTTTTGATCTTTGTAAGTTATTTACAACTCTTGAAATTGTATCATTGACTAACGTGGACAAATTTTTAAAAGCTAAAATTATATACCATGACATAATATATTTATTTTTATTTCTCCTCTGGGAAGTTTTCTTAAACATGTTTCTTCCTTTTATATCTAGATTACTAGACCCTCCTATAATAATATAATATGACAAAAATACTACTTAGAAATAGTCAGCATTTGGGGCTGGAGATGCAGCTCAGCTGGTAGAGTGCTTGTCAAGCACATACATGGATCTGGAGTATATTCCCAGCACCCAAGAACAAGAACAGACTCAATGGAGAACATTTAAGCAGAGACCAGAGCGGTCAGAGTGATGTGGTCCCAAAGCAGAGAATAGCTGAGAAGGAGGGATTTGGATCCTTGTTACAACTGATGGGGTTACAAGGATGGTTTAGAGGCAAAAGCTGCAGTGCTTGCTAAGAAGCCAGAAGAGGGGAAGGAACATGCGAGGTGAATAGTGAGCCTCTGTGGACGCTGATGGTGACACAGTGTTGGAAGGAGCGAGTGGCCTTTTTTTTTTTTTTTTTGGCTTGAATCTGAAATGACGTGCAAGTGCGTGCTAAGGAGAGAAATACCTGCAGTTCAAGTTACATTTCCACAGGTTCAGTGAAGGCAAATAGGGTGTCGGAAGTGCAAATCATGACCTGAAACTAAGGAGACCCTTTATCACTACTTATATTAAAAAGCTGTAAAAATACTAACTAGCCTACATAGAGAACTAGCTAGATAACATGTAATCATGTAGATAATGGATTATCTAACATGTATGTACTTAAAGTTATACTTTAAGATACATGTTAACATGGGAGAGTTTAACTTCTAAGCAAGGAGGTTCACACAGTGGCTCTCGCTTGGAACAAGTGCAAACTCTTACTGAGCCCACTCAGCGTAGTAGAACCAAGTTTTAGGAGCTTTAAAAAAAAAAGAAAGAAAGAAAGAAAGAAAAGAAAAAAAAACTGTGGGAACCAGGCCTGACTGGGCTGTTTGCCTGTCTTGCTGTTGCATGTCCTGTTCTCAGCAGCTTTGGTGTCTGTGCTTATGTTGGTTAGCTAGTCATGGTTACTGCTCTGAGGACTCACCCCTCCCTTCCTTGGGACTTTCCCTCGAGTGCACAATCACCTTTTGAGGGATTTCACCTTCGAGTAACATTTCTGCTTTGCTGCCTATAAAAAGGCTCTTTGGACACTGAATAAAGGCTGCTGCTCTCTTAGCATAAAGGACCCGCTGTTTTATTGTGTGTTAAATCCACAGTCCCTTGCCCTTGACTCGGTACCACAGTGGCACAGACGCCACAGAAAACAAACAAACAAACAAACAAACAAAAAAACCCATGAGATATACAACCCTAGCCATTAGAATGGTGAGGAAACAGACTTAGCAATTGCCTGTCTGGCTCAAGATCACATGGTAAGAAGGAATGGTTTTGAACTATGCAAGTCTAATGCTGGATTCATATGACTCAGTGTTTTAAAGTGTTACTCTGAACTGAGTGAGAGAAGTTGATGCAGCTACTGTGGCGCCTGTGACTAAAGCAAAGGCCATTTCTGTCGGCAATAACCCGATTATCCAGGGCTGGCTAATCCCCCCCAGAATGTCTTATATGACCAAAAGTGTATCACAGAGGGAGGGTATAGAAGCTGAAATTTTTTTTATTAATTAAATATTTTTATTTTTTACATATACATTTATATTATTACACATATATACAATAAACTACCTATATCAAGAAGAACCACGACACAATCAGGAATTATATAAACATTATATTCTTAGTGTTTTGGCTATTTGTATTTGACAGCCTTGAAGAAAACATCTTTCCTTTCTAAAATTTTGAATGTAAATCAAATCTTAAGCCAGATGAACTAAACTGAAAACTGGCTATCTTGGAGCTAGTGAGTTTGGGGAAATTTTCTATTTCTGTCTTTTGCTTACTTGAGTCTTCTGCAGTTTGCGCTTCCTAGCCCCTCAGCGATTACGTATTGCTTTTTGGACTAGAACAGCAGTTATGAGAAATAAATTAATGTATAGGCAAGATTGTGCCAAAGATTTACATAACAGAGTTCACCTGTGCAATGAAAACTATTTAAAACTCTCATGTATAATATGTACATTAATTTAATTTAGTGCCCTCATATATCAGTTAGAATTTTAGGACTTTGATAAAGTGTCCTTCAATAAGGACGTATATGCCCAAGAGCAGACCTCTGGAAAATGCATTTCTCTTGCTCAAGTGACGGGTTATTTTACAATTTGATAATCTAAAAAGCATTCATGTATCCCAGCTTTTTTGGACAGATTCACTTAGAAGGAACATGATGGGGGGTGGGGGTGGGGGAGAGACGTCAATGCATGAATGATACGCTCTGTCAAAAAGAGGCCCTGGTGAACCAGAGGCCAAAGGGATTGTTGTACATTTAGAGATTTACAGAGGAAATTCCCTTATTCTCCACTTACATATTATTTAACTTTATCCTAAAATTCTCTCTCTCTCTCTCTGTATACTTATGCAGAAGTGTAGGCAGAGACTCAGCTACAGGTAAATGGAAAATACCTTGTCATCTCCAACAGATACTCTTAGGAAACCCCCTGACTTAATCTTCTCAGTTGAGGCTGACCTTTGAACCCTGCTTCTGCTGTATCATCTCCTAAAAATCCTCACGCTTCTCCTGAATCTGAGAAAGGAGTTCCCTGGATTTTGGTCCCCAGTAAAACACTTATCTGTTATTACAAATGATCCATCATAAAAACAAATAACAGTACTTTTATTCATATATCCCTGGGTCACCTGGGCTGGCTCCAAGTCGGTATTTAATGACAATTACGAAGTTAATAAGTGAACATACCTTATCTGGACATGAAAACCGTGGGTGGAGGTCTGATGTCTTCATCCTTTCAGCTCCAATTCTTTGAAACTTTGGACTGCTGCGTTTCTTCACGGCCGGAAAGTCTTCTTTGTGTTTCTTCAGTAGCTTTCCCAGCTTGCATCTCTTCAGAGACACTCTTCTTTATGTATCACTTATGGTCACTTGTCTTTTCTCCCGACAGCCTTCAAATGCAGGAAAACATTTAGTCTTGCAGTGCCAAATGCCCACCACCTTAGATTATACCACCTATAAAAATCAGAATGGTGTGTTAACTACTGCGTCACGCAGGTCAGTGGTGGAAACATGCAGTATAAATATTCTAAGTCAAAGTCAGGAAGAAATCCACTAGTCGTGCCTGCCCCGCGTCCCTCAACTTGACACCAGTGTATTGATTAGGCATCGGAGTACAGCCTGCAGTAGTAGCACAGAGGATCACCCCTGCCATGCATCAAGCCTTGTTGTCTCTGAAGGAGCCCCAGCTGATGCATTAAAAGTTTATTGGCATAGAACATCTTTAGTCTCAGGAGAACAAGACATTTTACACAATAAGTGGGTGGTAAATCACACTTTTGAAGATTGAATTATTTTAAAAAAATGCTCTTAGGTACTGTTTAGAGGAGACCTATAATAAAACCCATTGTCAGATGAAAAATCTGTAAGAAAAGCTAATAACTATCCCTGAATGTATTTCTGGGAGATTGGCTATTTTACAGCAGATTTTCTCAAAGGAGATTGCCTGCACTCACTGCTCACCGCCCGTCTCCCAAAGCTTTATAGAAGCCGTAAGGGCTCACAGCTTCACGAGCTGTATGTGACTTGCCTGAGGTGAATGTCTCAACCCCCAGTGCTTCTTTCCTGGTGTTCCAGGCTCCCCTCTTACACCCTAAGTGCCTTGAGGATAAATGAGTTATCTGCCTAGATCATCCATTACTTGCCTTTCTTTCTTGTGTTGAGGCTTTGTTTAAAGATAGCATGGCTCAAAGAAGTTGCTGGTGAGATTCATTCCAATTCTGTGCACTGCCTCTGGAAAATGCAGACTGACTGGATGGATGGATTCAATGAAGTAGGGAGGAGTTTGATGGATTTGTAACTTCCTCACTCAGTTCTCACTTAAGGCAGATGCCTTTGTATACCCGTAAGCCCGTAGATAGGCTATACAGGGCTGGGAAAAAAATATATGTTCATTTTGTGGGTGTGCTGACAACTTTCTTCGTTTGGGATTTCACACACACACACACACACACACACACACACACACACACACACACACATACACACACACGTATGTATAATGTATTTTTTTTATCCATTCTCAATACCCCCTCTCAAACTGCTCCCATACTCCCCAAATAGCTTGCTTGCTTGCTTTTTTTGTCGTTCACTGAATCCAGTTAATGTTACTTACATGTAAATGTGTACAGTGCCATTCAATGGACTTTGGGGCCTAACACTTGAAGAAAGTTGCCATCAACTGTCAGTAGCTCCTCAGGAGTGGCACCTCAGCAGTTCTTTCACCATCCATCCTGGAAGGTTGACTGGCTTCATCTTGGGTCGGCCTTACACAAGCAAGCCTATCTCCTGTGAGTTCATGAGTGGAACCACCCTGCAATGTCTAGAAGACTGTATTTTGCAGTATTTCTTCCTAATTTCTGGTTCTTCCTTACCCTTCTTCTTCCACTAGCATTCCCCTCCTTCTTTGTTAAGTATTGGGAAGAGGTTTGGGACATAGATCATCCATTTCAGGACGAGCACTCCATAGTCACTTATTCTCTATGCTTTGACCAATTGTGAGTAGCAGTATTAAGTATAGCACTGCAAAAATAAGCTTCTCTGATGAAGGCTGGTGGCTGGAGTAATCTGTGCAGAAGGCAGCTTGATGATATGTCTATTTAGCAGAAATGGTTGTAGTAGGGCATATGACCACCTCAGCTGCAGTTTCTTGGCCAGGTTTACAGTTCCAGCCATTGGAATGGCCTTAACTCTAAGCAGAAGCCTATTGATTACCCCTATCACATCCAGGCCACTATGGCACCAGCGGGCACATCTTGCCAGGCCAGCCATTATTCTAAGGGTTTACAGCTGGGTGAGACTGTTGCTGACACAATGCGCTGGCCTAGCAGCATCTTCTGGTACAAGGAAATCTGGCCAGCAGACGGTAAGCTTAGAGGTCAGTACCAAGTTGATTACTTCTTGTGCTATGATCAAAGTATGTGGTGTCTCCAGAAACACGGTCTTATCATCAAGTTCTGGTAGTACCAAGATAAAAGCAATAGCTTTCTGCATCATTGTCCAGCCAGGAGCTTGAAAGGAGGCTGCCATAGGGTTTCTATTTCTGTGAGGAGAGATGAGCACATCAACTCTTATAAAGGAAAATATTAAACAGCAGTTGACTTACAGTACAGAGGTCTAGTCCATTACCATCATGGCAGCATGCAGGCAGACATTGGCCTGGACGCTCTAAGGTGTAGCTAGAGTTCGACATCTGGATCTGTGGGTAGCAGGAAGAAACAGTGAGACATCGGCCTGGCTTGAACACCGGAAGCCTCAAGGCTCTCCCACAGTGACACACTTTCCCAACAAGACCACACCTATTTCAACAAACCCACACCTCCTAATAGAGCCACTTTCGGTGGGCCTATGGTGGCAATTTTTATTTAAACCGTCACAGAGGCATCTTATATCTGGTATTGGGCTTTTGTTTAATAAGTTAAAGCTTCTGGGAAGAGTATTGACTTCCTGGGTGGGGTAATTATAATTAACCTCCCACCCTCCCTCCCTCCCTCCTTCCCTCCCTCCCTCCTTCCCTCCCTCCTTCCTTCCCTTTCTTCCTCCTGCCCTCTATGTCTGTGTCTGTGTGTTGGGTGCGTTGTGTGTAAATTGTTGATTTTCACATGGCTTTTTCAGATATCCTAAGTATTAGTTATCCCTCCTTGAACCTCTTGTATTTTTTCCTTTTCCCTCTCCCCACTTAAACCATCCTTCCACTACTTAACCTTTCCCCCTTCACACTGCTTATGTTAGTCTGGTTTCTCTAGAGCAACAGAACTTAAAGAATGAATCTCTGTCTGTCTTTCTTTCACACACACACACACACACACACACACACACACAGACACACACTCACATACACACACACAGACATGTGTGTCTTTCTGCCTCTGCCTCAAGATATAAGTTAAAGGTGTGTGCCTTTCTGCCTCACAACCCAGATTAAGGTTGTTTGTCTTCCTTCCTCCAGCTCTAGATTAAAGTTGTCTGTCTTTCTACCTCAAAGTTCCAGACTAGAAGTGGTTTCATCCACTTCAAACTGAGTAAAATATGGCTCACAGGTGTATCCTCCATTTCTGGATTGTAGTTCATTCCAGATGGAGTCAAGTTGGCAGCCCATAATAGCCGTCTTACCCCCTTTGTTTGATTATCCGGCTGCCTTATGCTCCCTCCCTTCCTGGCTGCTTACAAGTCCTCCAAGTTAAGCACACAAAGCCAAATGTTTAAAGGTAGGATCTACACATGTGTGTGTGTGTGTTTGTGTGTGCGCGCGTGCGTGTGCGTGCATGAGAGAGAGAGAGAGAGAGAGAGAGAGAGAGAGAGAGAGAGAGAGAGAGAGAGAGAGAGAGAGAGAGAGAGAGAGCACTAAGCATTTGTCTTTCTTGGATTAGGTTACTTTACTCAGTATAATTGGTTTTTCTGCTCCACCCAGTTACCTGTCAATTTCATTTTGTTACTGCTAAATAAATTCCATCATGACTATGTGCTATATTTTTATTTTCCTTTCATTAATTGATGACCATTTAGGTTGTTCTAACTCCTGGATATCATAAATTGGGAAGGAGTGACTACAAATGAGCACATTATATCTGTAGTAAGATGTAGCGGTCTTTGGGTATATACCCTGGAATAGTATTCTACATCTATTCCTGGTGTGTGAAGAGCCTTCAGACTGATTTCTATGGTGGCTATGTCAGTTTGTTCTCCAAGAACAGTGAAAAAGGGGGTTCTACATCTGCCACATCCGTGCTAGCGTTTGCTGTCATTTGTTTTCCTACTTTTAGCCATTCTGTCTAGGGTAAGACTAAATCTCAAAGTTGTTTTCATTTGTGTCATCTAGATGTCTAATGATGTTGAATACCTTTTTGATATTTCTTAGACATCTTTCTTTCTTTCTTTCTTTCTTTCTTTCTTTCTTTCTTTCTTTCCACTCGATGTTCAGATGTAAAGGCCAGTTTTTTTTTGCGGGGGGGGGGGTGTTTGTTTTCTTGATGATTAAAATTCTTTTTTCTTGCCAGGCACAGCGGCACACGCCTGTAATTCCAGCACTCAGGGAGGCAGGGGCAGGCAGATCTCTGTGAGTTTGAGGCCAGCTTGGTCTACAAAGCAATTCTGGGACAGCCAAGTCTACACAGAGAAACCCTGTCTCCAAAAAAAACCTAAAAATATTTTTTTCATTTCTAGATATTAATCCTTTGTTAGCTATATAGCTGGGGAAGATTTTTCTTTCACTCTGGACTTTACTGTTGCTGGATTGACTATTTCTTTTATTGTATAGAAGCCTTTTGCTTTCATGAGGCTCCACTTGTCAACCATTGTTATCAATCGGTAGACTACTCTACCTGGGAGATATTTTAGCCTTGCATCTTCATTCCTAAGGTCTTTGTGTCTTTAAAAAAAGCAAATTATCTTTTAACAGTTTAAGTTTTATTAGTAATGTTAGAAACATAAATTTTTATGAGACGTTACATTTTAATGGTGACATTGTTGAACATTTCAGGAATAAACATGTCAATGTTGACAAAGGTGAAGGAAAACAGACGCTGTTTAATTTGCTAGTAGGAGCTGATACTTGGGTCAGCAATTTGCCAAAAGTCTGAAAATATGCACATGATTAGATCAGCAATTTTGTTTTGAGGAACTTGCCCTAAGGGAAAGGATTAGAATGAAGTGTGTGTGTGTGTGTGTGTGTGTGTGTGTGTGTGTGTGTGTATGCGTGATATGTGTATATACATATATAAAACACACACACATATATGATATATAATGTACATAATGTAGTGTAAAGTCTTGCTTATAATAGCTAGAACTGTAATAACAGGTACTAATTTAAGTTAGTTATGTACTTTTAACTGGATTTCTACAAAATAATATAATGTAATATATTACTATGGAAATACATTAAGTAATAATTCTAGTTACAAAATAGTTTGTCTAATATAGAATAGAAACTGTTATTGGACATGAATTTGTTAAACATCTGCAAAAATACAGGCTGAAATGCTGGGAAACAAAATAATATTCATATTTGTACTGAAATAACCAGATTTTGGGTAGCCTTCTTTTTTCTGTTTTTAAAATGTATTTGTCAACAGATATCTCTACATATTTATAAGCATGCATAAATTATAAATATGTGTACTCCATGATAAAAGCTGATAAAAATCTATATTATAAAGACTATGTTTTGGGAACAGATGTGAATTTCCTACATTTGCCTTTGAGCCCAACTTGAGGTAGAATTTTAATTTCCCACTATGGACATGAATCATCCATTTACTAAGCTTCTGATTTATAGAAAAAAAATTTCTTTATGAGAAGAACCTAAGTTCTTCTAAGTGGACACCTAAGTTCTAGGTATGAGTGTTGAAATGTCACCTGCTTAGTATTCTCTCCATCAAATGCTTTACGGAGGGTCAGAGATGATATGAGCTTCCTGCAGTTTATCACCAACATTGGGCTGATATCCGAATGTTCTTTGAGTCAGTGTTTGAGCTATGTGACTCATAGCAGTTAATATTTCGGGGTTGAGAAGTGGCTTAGTGGTTAAGAGTGGTTGCTGCTCTTCTAGAGGACCCACGTTCAGTTCCCAACACACAAAGGTCTGTTTTCAACCTCCTGTAACTCCAGCTCCACGGAGTCCAACATCCTCTTCTGGCTTCTATTTGTTCTTCACTTATGTGCACAAACCCAGATACATAATTAAAGATAAAATACAACCTTACAATTTGTTTGTAGACAGAACTGCCCCTTTACTTATTCTTGATGTCACTAAATATCTTTATGGTAGTTATGATGTTCCAGGTATTAATCTAATAACGTTGCAAATATCAACTCCTTAATCCCTTAAGTTGTCCCTGGTGAAGGGTCCATTCTTCCAGTGACAGAACAGAAGCTCTACTGATAGATCAACTACTTTTCCTGCACCTCAGCAGCCAATGAATGTTTGTGAACATTTATCTGTCGAGTTGTCAATGGCAGTGCTATAGATGACAAGGACACAGGAACTATCCTGGCTGCCTCACAACAGTGAGAAGTTGACTCAATGACAAACGTTCCCACTGGACCTTCAAATGCTTTTGATAAAGTTCAATTGGTATAAGAAAGTATTTCCACTAAAATACACACCCAAGAAATTGGCTGTATAGATGGTACTGTCCCTTTTGTGAAAGAAAAAAAAAAAGCTGAGTGACATGAAAAAACAATCATTAAATAAATATAACAAAATATTAGTGTCAACTACTTCAAGGAATAGATGATTTTGAATGGTTTTAGTTAATTTATTTTTAATCCTAATTTCCCCAAATGAGCAAACAGTATTACTTGAAAATAAAAGTCATTTTCCCCCTCTTATAGGCGAGCAAAAAAGTAGTACACCTCACAAGAACAGTATTACAGTTTAGAATCTGGAGCTATGGTGTCTATGTTTGTTACCCTGAGCAGAGATAGCTTAGGAACATCGACTGGTCATAAATTTATGGATGGTCAATGAATCCTTCTAAAACTCTAATATTTTGGGTCATTTATTTCTCCCAGTGCTGGAATGCTGTTAGACTTTTCACTTTGCAAAAGTGTTAAAATGGAGAGGTGCAAAGCAAGAGTGTAATAAATAAAAAAGGCTGTACTAAACTCTGGATGGTGACATAGATAGAGAGCCTCAAGGCTTGCTGGGACAACCCTCCATGAAGAAATGGAGTGTGCACTTTCACTATTAAATATTAATTTGTTTTATTGTTTTTTTCTTACCCATCTAAAGCTCTGATTCACACAGCAAAACCAAAAGAATGTTTGAAGGCAAAGGGTAACACAGTTGACATATTCCAAGTGAGATATTATATCTATTTTTCTCTTGCCAGAAGCACAGACAGCTGCAGATAGCAAAACTGAGAATGGGTCTCTTGTCTGAAAGAAAATGATTCATCTTGAAGTAGAAATGGATGCTGATGCGGGGACTGAGATGTGGGAGCTTGCTGCATTCCTTACTGGGATGAGAAAGTTGAGAGAGATACTTGAGGCATAGAGCACTGCCAAGGTAATAATAGGTATGAACACATGATCAACATGGTACAATTACCACCACCCCAATCCTAGTAGCCTTGGTAATTTGTTTTCAGGACCCCACACTTCTGTCATTGATACAAAAACCCAAGGATGCCCAAGTATCTCATTTAAAATGGTTTGGTGTCTGCACATAACCCAGGTGCATCCTCTTGTATACTTTAATTCATCTCTACATTGGATGTCCCCAGTACTTTCCGTCTGAGTTCAATGGAATCTGTGGGTGGGGAACAGACATATAAAAGCTAACTGTAATAGTAGAGACACTGAGCCCAAAGGAAAAAGCTCTCTTTGATGGTAGAGTGGAGCCCTATAAGGGAGGGTTTTTCCTTTTTGCCTCTGGATGAAGAGAAAGCCTCCACTGTGCTTTGATAGTGATCTTCAGATAGTAAGGACATCACATCTCTTTTCTGGAAACACTGGACCAGCAGCTGGCAGGTCTCTGAATTCCCTGTGCTAGCGGAGCTGATGGACCAGCCATAGATCCACCCACAACTCATTGGCTGGTGGAAACCTTTCTGTGAAGTTCAGTGGCAACACTCTAAGACATTGGCCTCCCCTGCTTGGTAATTGTCTTCTTCTTAACCCTGTGGGTGCCTCTGTGACTTGCCATCTCTCTCCACTCATTATCAGGCAAAATGGGTTAATCTTTATCCTTGGACTCCTTAATTGTGTCCCTTTGATGTTCAAAGATAATTGGACTTTCTCCATGGCTGGGTAGTGTTTTCATTTGTTTTGTTTTGTTTTTAAACTTTCTCTTTCCAATGCACTAAAGCCCTCTGATCCTTTGAGCTAAGCAGCCATCCCTCTAGGTCTTGACAGGGCAGAGGGAGGAAGACCCTGTAGAGGAAGAACCTCAGGCATTTCCAAAGTTACTTCCTTAGCTCTGACTGGCCAGGAACTCACAGAGATCTACCTGCCTACTTCAGAACTTCTTGTTAGAAACACATTACTTTCCCTGCATTTCCCTACATTCCCAAGTACTCATCAATTTGTCCCTAAAAAACCTTTGGAATCTGCCTAATAAAACAGCATCTTTATTTGTCTCAAATTGCTAGGAAACTTCCCGACTTCCAATCTCTACTTCTGCCTTCAGAGACCTACACATCTTACTTTCTGCCTAAGATCTTCAGTAGGTTTTTCATGCCCTACAGGCAAAAGGCCTTGCACAAATCAGACACTGCCTTCCTTGCCCATGCCGTCCCCTAGCGGTCCTCCTTGTCACTTGTTGTGCGCATCGTGTGGCCTCCTCTTGCCTCAGTTAACACAGAAACTGTGCTTGGTCCACTGCATCCCTCTACTTTCCACCTCAATTATCCTAAATACTCCTTCGGTTTTCTTTCCTTTTCTGCCCCACCCCTCCCATGGGAGAAGTTTTCTCAGCAGGTTGCTTTGTTCCCTGTCCTTAATACCACTGTAAAACTGTGTAGAATGGGTACAGATGACTGGACGGCCACTAGATTGTAATCTCACGAGGGCAGAAATCTCATTCATTGCCGTATTCTCATTGCTGAGCACATAGATGCTGCTCAATAAATATGACTAAATGAACTAAAAAAAAAATCTTAAAAAAAAAAACCACTTTCATATGCTTTTGCAGGGGTGCCAGCTGCCGCCATGAGGAAGCTGTGGGTTGTGCCTTTACTCCATTCTGCGATTCCTAGGTTTAATGTGTTGATATCCTGGGTGGGGAGACTCTGATCTTCCTTTACCATCTTCTTGTAGAACTTATCTGAGGGGAGGGGAGGGGAAATGCTAAAACTTTCCCTCCATCCGTTACCTTAGTCCCAAGAGTTAGTGCTCAGTCCCAAGACCCTGGTGGCATCTACTCATTTGATGTCCCACTGACCTCAAATGAGTACCTCTCATCATGTCATCTGCCTTTGCCACATGGTCTCCACGTTCGGTAGTTAATTCTACCAGATGCCCAGACATGAACATGCAGAGCTGTCCTGGTCTGCCCATCCCTTTCTTTTTCTGTATCCAGCTTTTCCTCAGTCTCTTTTGCTCTTCACCTGATTAACATCTTTGATGAACCACTGGAATAATTTTGTCTAAATCAATAGTCAAGGTACTTGTATGAATCCCTGCTTATATTTTCACTTTGAAATAGAATTTCAACACTATATTATACACTGCATAGAAATGGCATGTCTAATTACATAATAGTATATTGACATTAGATATAGGACAAGTTCCTTTAACTTACTCAACTCATCAGTTTTTTTTACATATATATTTTTATTTACTTTATTATTATTATTATTTAATTAATTTATTCAGATTACATCTCAATTGTTTTCTCCTCACTTGTATCCACCCGTTCTTCCCTCCCTCCTGCTTTCACCCTATTCCCTTCCCCTAGGTCTATGACTGAGGGGGACCTCTTCCTCCACTATATGGTCATAGGCTATCTATCAAGTCTCATCTTGGTAGCCTGCTTATCCTTTCTCGGAGTGCCACCAGGCCTCCCCATCATAGGGAAGTAGTCAAATATGGGGCACCAGAGTTTATTAACTCATCCGTTTAACTGATGTTTTCCTTTGGTTTTTTTTTTTTTTTTTTTTAGTATATACTCAAGGCTGCCTGGCTTGCTGAGTGCCCATTGTAAACGTGTGTGTTTTCCAAGATTTGGTCATTTTTCATCTCCAGCATACTTAAGCCCATTAAAACTTGTTATTGTAATTTTGTGGATCACTGAAAAACGAGCCCACTAGAAAAATGGATTTGTTTTTGATAAACTAAGTTGAATGATTTTGAAAGGCTTGAAAAATAATGAATTTTAAATTGTTGAGAAACTTAGATGTATAGGGTAAACTTTGGTAAGATTTTCACTTCTCGTGATTTCCTGGTTTAGCTCAATTTAAAGAATTAATTAAATGGCTACTGAACATAAATCCTTGGATCAGAGAGAGGGCCTTCGATGCGGGCCTTGCGAGAAGGTGTCACAGTCATTCTGAGCTCTGTGGTTAAACTCCGACAGCTGCTGGACTTTACTCATCTGCAAAACGTGGATAATAATAATTTTCCTCTTACCGAGATCAAATGAGTTAGCTCATGTAATGCATTTTTAATAATGCCAGGCATATAATAAGCATGGAATAAATGCCATTCCTACATATTTAGCAAATAGGAAGGGTGGGCGTTGTGCTATGTGAATCACACACTGCAGGCCTCTTCCTCATGGCTTTCTGAGATAGTTCCTGGTGTCCTCGTTCATGCCTATTAGTCATGTACATAATAGCAGCATTTCCATGGTGTAGTGGTGACTCAGGCGATTGGCACTTTCCCTGTTCTGTGAGAGTAAACGTGGGAACTAGAGTTGGACTTGGGTTTGCTACAATGTACTGAAATGATCTGTGACCCACAGAATCCTACCCTTTCTCTCCATCTGCTTGTATGTATGTGTGGTGCACATGAGTGTGTACACGCATATTCACAAGTATATGGGTGTACAGAGGTAGCACATATTGCACATAGAGGCACAAGGTTGACCATCTGGATCCTAATTCTTCTATTGCTCTCTTTTGTATTCTTTCAGGAAGGACCTCTCTATATCAAGCTGTGGCTTGCTGTTATCTCTACTCTAGCTGGCTAGCTTGCTCCGGCATCCCCGTCTTTGCCTTCGGCAGCTGCAGTGATAGGTGGATCAACCACACATGCTAGGCACTTATGTGGGGTCTAGGGATCTGAATTCTGGCTGTCTTGTTTGTACCTGAAGTACTTTGATCACTGAATAAAGTCCTCAGCCCCACAGTCCCAGTTTGAACCGAAGTGTCCTATTTGGCAGTTAGATGTAACAGTCCCCTTCCACGTACCTCCCAAGGTACAGGGGACTGAGGACACAGTGAACCAAGTTGGAGAAAAGGGATTGCAGAGAGGCTGAAAGCCGCTGTAAGAATTAAGCCACTATGTGACAGCTTAAGAAAGAGTGTTTTGTCTGGGAACTGTTAGGGTGGCTGAAATGTAAAGTATATCCATTCTTTTCCTAGGCCATATACCTGCGAATGACTTCAGCTCTGTGTTCTGTGATTCACATTTATTTTATGAAAGGGAATGGTTGTGGGCTCAAGCATGTGACAGGACATGGAGCAGAAAAACCACAGGAGCTGGTCAGCATGGGGTCTGGTCTCAGCCTGCTTCTCCATGGACCAGTGTGTGCAGGGAAGAGGTTCGGGGCTATATTTGGCCTGAAATTACTCGAGATTTAAAGGTGTTGAGAAGCTTGGCTTCTCATTGTTCAAATAAGGTATATGTCAGTGGTGTCAACACAACGTGTTAAGGAAATGTCACATCTGTCTGCAATTGGCTATCTCTCAATAGGAGAAACACCCCTAGCAGCCTGGAGGCCAGATGTTGCTTTCAATCAAATAGAGGTCAAACAGTTTTAGATGAAGAATGTTGCCAGCATCCCCCCCCCCCCGTACCCACCTCCCCAGACCTAGAGAAACGCAGAAGGTGGTTTCAGTGGAATAATCATTATTGTAGGTTAATTTCTCTACTTTTAGAGCAGAGCAACCCAAACGATGGGGCTTGGTCCAAAGATGATGAAGCAGCCATGATCAGTGAGATTTACAGCGCCTTGGCTGGGGCCCACTCTGGGCATTGTCACAGCAGCTGTGGAGGGAACCTGGAAGTGTCACTGGCTCACTGAGACAGGACTTGAGCTTTTAGAGTAATGAAAGCGTTATCCTAGATGGTTTGCGTTAGCCTTTCCGAGTCTAACATGCTGTAATTATGGCGATATGAGGAAAGCCTGGTCTTGGTTAAGCCTCAGGACAGCCACCTGGAAAATCAGTAAGTACAGTGAAGTTTCCAGGGCAAAAGGCTCTTCTGGTATTTCCTATTAATCCACCTGGGGAAAGCAGGTTAAAACAGCTGGTCAGAGACATGCTCTGAGCCAGAGTGAGAAACGATGATTGTGAACTTAATTTTAAAGGACTCTTTAATTAAGCCTCTTAAATTCAATAATAATAATAAAAAAAATTGCATCCCTTGATTAACCCTGTGTGCTGGGGTGGGGGGAGGAGAATTAATAGTCATTCCAGGTGGGCTTGCTGCTTGCTCATTTTGAAAGGTTTTTCTGTTTGAGTGACATTAAAACAGAACAGGAAAAACCATTCAGGCCTCTTCCCAATTGTGTTTCAGGCCAAGACGGCATACATATTGAACATCCATTAAATGGGAAGGTTTTTGCTTGGCGCTGATGTGGATGAATAGGCCATTGTGGTGGGAGAAGTCACCCAGCCCTCCGCATTTTCTCTCCTCTCTGAATACGTGTCCTAGATTCTCCCTCCCCTGTAACTTGTTCCTCACTGTTGACGCTAAGAGACTATTGATCAGGGAATTTGAAAAGAACAACTGGCTGGGTTCCTACCTTCTGAGGGATCCACTTCCCTACTGAGAGCATTTACTTTCGCTTGCACCGCTTGCACTGCCCCATGTGGGCCTTTTAAATTTTCTTTTATTTTTCATTTGGGCCTTTTGATGCTATATTTTTTGTTAAAGGGAGTACAGATGCCATTTTAGTTAAGAATCAGTATTTACTTACTTTCTTTTTTCGTTTTCTTTCTTTCTTCACCCCCCCCCCCCTTTGGCCTGTAGAACTAAGAAATTAGAACAAATGGATGAAAGATCGATGCCTTTTGGCATTAAACTCAGTAGAACGATGGGTCTTTGACTTTGATGAGTTGGGAAGGTTTGGCCAAACTTCAGATGGGGTCTTAATAGTAATATAGTTTGTATGTAACTAGTTGGATTTAGGTCAGAATATTTAAAGGGGTCATAGTGCCTTGGTGAATGACGTGTTGTGCACCAGCAGGAGGATGACACAGCTGAGGAGCTTCAGTTGACCCATTTAGGCGTCGAGGATGTGCCTCTCGTTCCCTTGTAAGGGTCTGGTTGATGTCCATAAAGCTGAGAAGACCATCTTATGTAAAGAGCATTTTTCAACAGCCTTGTTGGCAGTGGAAGGTAGAATGACGCTAAAGGACAAGCTAGGGCACTGAGCTATACAAAACGTTCACAAGTATTCATCTTCAAAGTATTGACATTGGCATAGACACTGTCAAGTCAGCTGATAGGAGTCTCATCCTGGACTTGGGGGCAAAAAGTGGCAGTGGGAGATCAACCCTGCATCATGTGAGTGACCTGCAGACTTGAGAGCAGAACATATTTAAGGAACCCCCAGACGAGTCTTGAAGAGAGCCTCTTTTTTGGGGGTGGGCATTATCCTGAAGAAACTGTAGAATTCAGTGGAAGCTAGTGTCTTGATGAGTACTGGGCGCTGAGGGCCTAGACTTCATTTGCCCCATGAGATCTCAAGCATGTACAGAGTAAAAGAAATACATTTAGGAGGTGATTTCAGGTAAAATAGAAGTAGGTAAGAAGTCAAAGTCTCTGGCAAAATCCATGGCTAAATAATCCATTAAAGCAGAAGTAGCCCCCGAGGCACAGACTGAATACCCATGGTCACCAAGCATAGACTATATGACAATATGGGGCTGGGCTCAGGTAACCCGAGTACTGGAGTTCAAGGGTAAACCAGGAGATGTGGGATACAGAGAACACAGCATGAAATGTGAAGCTCTCACTAGTGAGTATCTGCTTTCTGACTTAGACCCAGCCAAAGCCAAGACCTTTTACTTTGATTTTCTTCACTCAGACACCATGAGCCATTGGCGAAGTCCTGCCAATGCTCTACTCCCAGGGTTGGGGAAGCTCCGACAGGGACTGAAGGTTAGTATTCTCCAAGTTTGATGGGGAGAGTATTCTTCCAAGCCCTACTAACTCCTTTAAAACAACAGCTCCTCAGAGCTTAGCAGTGAATGACTACAATTTCAAAGGCTTTGGATGAAAACACTCAGGACCAAAGAAGGAAGACCAGGCTGTAGCTAGGAAAAGACACTAGCAGACTCCACTGGTGAAAAAAGGTGAGTAGACGTGAGGAGAACAGACATGGGAATTTAATTCTGTTAGACTTTACTAGGTAAAAGAACAAAATTTTAATGTTAATTCCTTTGAACTTCAATGTTTCTGGATCTGCTTTTATTAGAGATTTAATTTTTACATGTGAATTTCACGCTGGAATTTTCAAGTTCAGTATTTCATTTGATTTTGTTGCTGTTGTCTGAGAGACATTGGCTCACTATAGAGAGTTGTGTGGCTAGGAACTCTATGTAGACCAGGCTAGTCTCGAACTCACAGAACCCACCTGCCTCCGCCTCATGAATGTTGAGATTAAAGCTGTGTCCCATCGTAATTGGTATGTATTATATCTCTGGGTATCATCATCATAATAATTTTGATGCTAATGTTACATCTGGGATGAGTCCTTATATTTTATTCTCCAGTGTATTCCAATGTGGTCCTTTAATTTTTTTCCTCTGGGGGCACTGAGTGCTATGTTGGATTGGTGCCTAGATGTGGCCGCGTAGGAAACAGAGTAAAGAATATATTTTCTGTCTTTAGGAAGGTGTTGCCTTGGAGATGATTTAATTAATATATCCCTTTGTTGAAGCCTTGGGCCATCTCTACCTGGAACAAAATGTAAACAAAAATGTAAACAGCGATAGCAGAAGACAGCCACAGAACACATGCTTGATATCGGGAAGGTGGCTTCATGGGAGCAGAGGTGGGGTTGCAGCTGTAGACCGCTGATGTCTTTCTTTAATGCAGTGGTTCTAAACCTCTGGGTTGCAACCCCTTTAGGGGTCAAACGACCCTTTCACAGGGCTCAGATATCAGATATCCTGCATAGCAGAGATTTACATCGATTCATAACAGTAGAAAAATCACAGCTATGAAGTAGCAATGAAATAATGTTATGGTTGAGGTCACCACAACATGAGGAATTGTACTAAAGGGTCACAGCATTAGGAAGGTTGAGAACTGCTGCTCTAAGTGAACATGAGCACCCTGGCTAAGCACTAGCATTGTGTTTAATTCAACTAAAGAAAGACAACCAGAGGCAGATATGTTCAATGGAGACTTCTATCTCCCAGGCCCTTTCCATTGTGGGGAAATTTATTGGTATGCCTTTTGGCTTTTTCCTATGGCCTCTAGGCAATTAAAATGAATGACTCTATTGGCAATATATCATACTTGGGGCTAGAGAGATGGCTTGGAGGTTAGGAGCACTTGGTACTCTTAGAGAGGACCTGGGCTCAGTTCCCAGAACCCACAGAGGATGACTCACAACCACCTACAACTCTGGAGGGTTTGACAATGTTTTCTGGTCTCCCCCAGCTCCTGCTGGCATGCTGTGTGCATATATGCAGCCAGGTGTGTGCACGCGCGCACACACGCACACACACACACACACACACACAAACATACATATATATAATAAAATAAGTAAATCTTTAAAAAAATTATAACCATCCTCTTTACTTTCTACTTGTTCTTCTTGGGAAGGAACAACTGGTGGGGAGTAAGTACCTTGCCAAACTTTCACAGATGGGCTCTGGCTTGGTTGTGGGCTCCTTTCCCATTGTGATGATGACCAAGTGGTCTGCTGTGCTGTAACTCAGTGGTGACCAGGGAAGTCACTCAAAAGACCCTCACAATTGTAAACTACTGTTTATATAATTTATATCCAAAGTGCCAATGCTCTTTTGGCCTGTCTTATGAAATTCTTTGATTCACATTTATCAATGTGGCATTATTCGGCAGGTCATCCTTGGAAACCCCAACAGATAGCTCTGTCAAATGAACAGGGCTTTGTGTCTGGCCGCAGGGTGTGAGGGTTAAGGCATGGGGGTCCTGATCAGTTAAGAGAAGACGTTACCATGTAATATGCTTTAGGGATGAAGATAAAGATAAACATGTCAGGGATGTTGTAACTGAAACGATGAGAACGACCCAGAATGACCTAAGCTATGCACGGCTGGACAATCATGACACACTCCGTGGAGCAGTTGGTATTTGAGATGCATCTGACAAAATGACTGGCGTTTAGGCTTACCGTTCCAGAAGACAAGGCTCTGTGTAAAAGAGAGGTGGGGGTACATGGGGGTGGTGAGAGTACGGACTAGTAGCTTTGAGTAGCACCCCTGCTTCCTAGTTTCCTCTCCAACCTCTCTGGAGCCAATTAAATGATGTGTTTTGGTAAGTTGGCTTTTAAAACAATCCCATTACAGATAAGCAGCGGCCGTGAAAGTTAACATGGTGGAACTCTTTTCCATCGCGTTTTCCCTCTCACTTCCGTCCTGCTCTTTGGCCTTAGGATTTGGGGCGGCTTCTAGGCTTTGCTCCTGTTAAGACAGAGACAGGATTCCGTGGGACTGGGGTATCGGCTAGTTTGGGGTTGCTGTTGTGTGCCAGGTGATTATTTACTGATGGTCTAGTTAGGTCTTAGCGTGTAGCTGTGACTAACTGAGAAACCTTTTCAGAAGCTAAAACACTTGACCCAGTGTACGAATTTTATATCCTTAATGCTCTCGTTTCTTACATAGGAGAGGGAGGTGTAAATTAGCCATTGTTTTTAACATCTATAATATTTTTGTTCTCTTTAGAGTTATCTGGAAAATCTTCCTGTTACTATCCATTCCTAGGGCAGTACCTTGGACTTTTACTACGTTTGCCTCTAGTGGGATTTTTGACTACATTGATTTATATAAAGCCCCAGGGTGTGTTGTTTTGTTGTGTGACTTTTCACACATGCAACACAGCTTGTGCTTAAATGAGAAAAATCTTAGGTCCATGAATGAGGCAAGTTACCCTGCCAGCAGTAAAGAATAAAACTGAGGGTTTGTTCAGTTCAGTGGCCGAAGTTCTAAGAGGGAGGGGGAAGAGAGAGATACAAGCAAAAGAAAGCATATTTATGCAAAGGTTTGAATACATCAGTCAGCCTTGGCTAAATAATTGTCTCGGAATAAACAAGAAGTAACTAAGGAGAAAAGGCCACAGAAGAGCTTGCTTGATCTGGAAGAATCTTAGATAGCCAGGGTTTCCTTCCAATCAGAAGCCCTGTGTTTAAACTGAACCCCCCCCAATAGTGCTCTGTATCTTTGTTCATTTAACACCACTTGCCTTCAGTTTTCTAGTGCAGAGAATAAAGTTTAAATCAACTGTATATTCTTATGAATAGGAAAATTCAAACACATAACAGGGGTTCAAAGAGTAATTTTTAAACACATTGATTCTACATCTATTCCTTTCTCTCATTTTGTATTAGATACCCCAGAGTTAAGGGAGTTACTTTATTTGCTGTCTCTGGATTGTCGGAGGTGGAGAGCTGAGATTTAAATGGAGTTCTCTCCCCACCATCCTGATCCAGTTTGCCTTCTGTCTGATGTTGAAAGTAAAATCATCATTTCTGCAATAGCCAACAGCTTGCTAATTAGGTCAGGATCATGCCAGAGGCCTTGATGCTAAGGAGATGGACTGTGCTGTCTTTGTTAAGCCCCAGTGATCTTGGTGCCATGTGCTGCTAATCTACATGTTGCTGTGGGAAAGGAAGTTTCTAGAAGACAGCCAGCCTTTGTTTCGTTGTAGGCTTTGGGGGACTGGGGTATCCTATTCATAGCTGCACAATTACTACGTGTTGAATGAATGAATGTATAGATGGAATTAATTTAAGAAATGAAATAGATTAAATAGAATATGTGCATGAGTGAATGAATATTCACTGGTCCTTCGCTTCCTTTTTCTACTTGAAAAGTGGAGCATTGGCATTATATGTTTGATTTTAAATACATTTTTTGTCATTGTGTGTTTGGGAAACATTTGCTGCTATCAAATATTTTGAGACCATCACAGTCATTTATATGGCCCAGACAGAAAAAGTTGTATTCTCTTTTACCTTATCTCTATATAGGATCATATCTATCTGTAAAACCTAGGATGTATATTCTTATGATAAAAATTGACAGGTAGTTGACATGACCATGATTTGATCAACTAACAATTAGCTTGTATTACTTAATTATCCTAAGTAGCCTGCAGTATAGCACTTTTAAGGTATTGGAAGTGAGCTTTGTAATATAATTGAGTTATATGGGTCCAATACCTCATATTAGAGTAGAAATATATATAAGGTGTATGGAAAATAATCTCAAATTTGAATTCTATACATTATTTCAAAACTAAATTTATCAACATCAAACTTCATACCAATGAATTAAAAATAACCTTATTTGTTAGTAACAAATAGGCCTTAGGCTGAGGAGTAGATTCAGTAATCTACTTTTTATCCTATCATCCCTATTTATTTCTATACACCCCCCTTCTTTCTTTTCAACACTTTCTCCATATCTATGAAAGAGAGATAAAGGAAAAAACAGACATCCCTGAGTCCAAACTCATTTCCTCTCTGAACAAGACCAATAGTTATATAAGGTCTTCAAAGCCCCAGAGACTTACATAATATGGAATTTAAAGACACTTGATATTTTAAAGATTCTTTGACAGCAAGAGAGGTTAACTCTTTTTTTTTTTTTCTGAGGCAGGGTTTCTCTATGTAGCCTTGGCTGTCCTGGACTAGCTTTGTAGACCAGGCTGGCCTCGAACTCATAGCTATCCGCCTGCCTCTGCCTCCCGAGTGCTGGGATTAAAGGCATGCGCCACCACGCCCGGCACGAGAGGTTAACTCACCCAGCCTATCTAAAAAAGATGATGGGCATCAAAGAACCTCATTATGGAGATGGCTTCAAATGTGGCAAACAAGCCACTGGGCAAAAACATCCTCATTTCTGTCACAGACAGAATTCTGACTAAAAATGGACAAGTTTGAATACAGATAGAGTCAACAGCCAAACTCTACCAAGACAGGGTAAGCAAATTCTCAATAGTTCCTGCTTCACAAATATGTCTGCCAGATATATTGGGCCAGAAGGCTAGAGATGATGCTCCAACATTATAGATAGTTTTGGGTGACTGTTCAGGCAGCAAACTGTTATATATTTATTTTTCATTTTGGAAGCCCAAGCTCATTGGAAGCCAGGCTGTGGATACAGAATGGCTTGTCTTTGTCTAGAAGTGTCCCAATGACTTAGGCAATGGGGGTCCTTTAGAATAAGAACCAAACCATTGTTTGTCCTGTTATGTATTACTTTAGTCTCTAACGCAGTGGATCTCAACCTGTGAGTCATGACCTCTTTGGGGTCACATATCAGATATTCATATGATGATTCATAGCAGTAGCAAAGTTACAGTTATGAAGTAGCAATGAAATGTTTTTCTGGTTGGGGGTCACCACAACATGAGGAACTGTATTAAAGGGTCACTGTGTTAGGAAGGCTGAGGACTAGTGATCTAAGATTTCATAGGCTGAGAACCACAGATCTAAGATTTCATAGGCTTGGGCCTCAACATGCATTGCTTTCCTTCCACAGAATTTTGCCCCTAAGGTATTCTAAACACACCAAATATCTGCCATGCTCCTTCCTGCCTTTCCATATAGAGTGTCCTCAGGACGTCCTTTTCTGGCATTTAGAGGGGAAGTGACAGAGGCACTGTCCCGAGAAAGGACTGTGTTAGATTTCACAGTAGTTGATTGGTTGCCTTCAGAGTAGCTGCTATAAGGTGAAACTACTCACATGCTTTGCCTCTTTCACAGCATGTTGCCACCTGTTGTGTTCTGAGCTACTGTGAGGTTCTCTTAAGGAACAACTGCTTGAGTTTGTGCTTTCTGATGTCTAAATCTGTGAGCCCAAGTCAACCTCTTTATTTTGTAAGTGCCCTGCCTCAGGTGTTCTGTTATAGCATCACAAAATGGATTAAGACAGGCACACAAAAGAATTTCTTTCCGAAGAGAATATGAACTCAACATACGGAATTTAGAAACAAAAAGAAGTTAAAAAAAAAAAAAAAAAGGAGGACCTTTAGGGGTGAGGAAGAGGATCAAGAGAAAGAAGAAAGGAGAAGAGTGAGAGTAGAAAACCAGGTTAAAAGAAAAGAACATCGATACGGTGTAGACATGGATGTAAAGTGTCACAATAAGTAAGACCCATTAATTTTTTTCCAGATGATACATACGAATAAAACTGTCCTTAAAAGGTGATATAAGGAGTTTGAAACTCTTCTCTGCTAATGGAATTCCTGTGCTTAAAGCAGCTCCCTTGTCTATTTGACTAGATTGGCTGGCCAGCAAGCCTTATGGATTCTTTTGTCTCTACCTCTGAAGCACCAGGATTACAAGTGTGTGCTGCCATCTTTCATATGGCTGGTGAGGATTGAAATCAGATTCCCCATCTTGTGTAGAAAGCCTTTTCCTGGCTGAGCAACCTCTGAGGCCCTTTCAACACCGATTCTTAAAGATTTGAGCTAGTATCTTTAATTATTGAATGTTACAATGTGATCAATTTGTTTTTTGAAAGATAGGCATAAAAGTGGGAGAATTACCACAAACCTACTCAAAAGAGGTGCCTTCATACAGGGATGCTGACATTAACCCCTGGAGGCTCAATTTTCTTAACCAATATGTTCTATTATAACTTATTAACCGAGCATATGTCACTTATAACCCGACTAACCAAAACAATAGGAAAAGAGGATTAAGGAACACAATAATAAAACCGTAAGGATATCAGTTCCAAGGAACGATTCTCTTGGCATTATCATCAGGATTTCTTCTGCTGGAACCTGGAGTAACTAGAACCCGGAATCTCAGCAGGAGCCAGAGGCCCAAAACCTTCCCTCGAATGGTTCATTCTAGGAGTGTCTCAAAGAGGAGCGATGAACAGCCAAAACAATCCCAAGTCCCCAAAGGCCCCACCTCCAGTTTGGGGCTCATTTATATATCTCCTCCCAGAGTCTGTTCAACGAGATCTTTTCAGCTGGCAACAATTAAGCTCCCACAGGAGGTGGTTGGTCTTCTAGTGAATTAACATCACCTGTTCTCTCACTAGACCATTCCGATCCCACATTTGGGATCATAAAAAAACAAGTTTATCTCTCCTTCAAACCTCAGAGTGAAGGCAAGCCAGAGGCTAAATGTTCATTGGTAAGCATGCTATAGTGGACTCAACTGAAGTGTGGTTTCATAAAATTCCGGATTAGTTTCAGTGTTAAGTTATCTTCATACATAAGAACTCCTGTATGCTTCCCTCTTGTAGAAAGCCTAAAACCATTACCCTTTCAGGTGGAATTGAGCTGTTGCTTAACCCCCCATTTTTCAGAAGGAGGAACTGAGATGCCATGGTGTTAACCCTCTCTCAAAATTATTCAAGGGACCCTAGGCTTATATGTTAATATGCTGATCATAAATCCTGCCTACTCGTACTTGTTTTGGAAACATTAAATGTTGTTTTTAAAGTTATTTTTATAACTATCCTATAAAGGTTCTTTCAGAGGAGGCTAAAGCTGATTTGGTTGTTCTAAATAAATTTAATGAAATCAAATAAATTTAAGAAATAAACCAGCTCCTCCCCCTCTCTCTGTCAGTTCACCTTTGGAATGACTGACACAGGTACTTCAGTGTCCATCTGGAGGACGTCCGCTGTCCAGCAGTGCTATACATGTGGGGCAGAGGAGACTGAGCTTCATCACTCAGGTAAATACTGTCAAATCATTGTGGAGAGTTGAGCCTCATTGGATCTATCCCGGGAAGAATACTATTAGCTCTATTTATAGCTAACTACTATTTTCTACCTAAGATCTGGTGTGATAAATTCAGCAAGTAACACTGAAAACAGCTCTTATGCCCAAGAGATGTAATTGGATTGTGTTATAGCATTAAAATATTAAAACAGGGTGCAAACTTTGTTAATGGTTCATTTCCATTTTCAGCTTCTGGATTGGAGGAAGCAATAGACACAGTTTTCCAACTGGGCAGATGAGTTCATTAGGTGGGCCAGTGACGGGCCTTTCTTGTGCACTTCTTGTTTGTGCCCTTAAAGCCAGGCACAGTAGCACACACCTATAATCCTGGCACTCTGGGAGGCAGAGGCAGGCAGATCTCTGTGAGTTTGAGGCCAGCCTAGTCTACAGAGTGAGTCCAGGACCGCCAAGGCTACACAGAGAAACTCTGTCTTGGAAAAACAAAACGAAACAAACAAAAACAAACAAACATACAAACAAGAGTTGCAAAGCCTTGATGAGTTTGAGACAATTCCAAGTGAATTTGTGGAATCAGTCTTTAAAAGAAAACTCTTTCCACTTCTATTTATGCTGCAACAGGGCACCACATTTAATGTTGGAGGCCTCCTGATTGCACAAGCAATGGGCTCCTTGCTTTTGCAATTAACCACTCACACCCTTGTTTTTCCTTACAACCCGAGAGGTTGATTATGTGATAGTAGGTATAGTAATTAGCACACATGAAAGGAGAAACTCAGCAGAGGCCTCCTAAGAGTATCCTTTTATGGAAAACTACAGACATGGACTAATTAGGTTGGGCAGAACAGGAGATGGCCCCCAACATGACCTATATCAAAATACACTGCCTGCAGTGTCATTGCTCTTATTGGGAAATCAAAATTGTTTTCCCACCAGGTTTTTGTAGGGACGACTCTCTGTTCTGTAAATGGCTTGATGAACTTCTCAGTTCTCAGTTGCATCCTCTTCACTAGAGGCCAAGGCTGTGGGATGCTTAAAATACCTAAAGGAACAAATTTTTTTGAATATAGCAGAAAGGAATATACAAAGGATAGTGCAGAGGAGTATTACAAAACTATGCCCACCCACAGATCTGAGGGCAGACGTAGCATGATTGCTGTGAGTTTGAGGCTAGCCTGGGCTACACAGTGAAACTATGATAAGCAAACAATTTGCATTACTTATCTACTCTAGCAACATAGCAAATTCAGGAAACGAAGGCAGGAAAAGAGAACACTTGAGAACTTTTAGCACAAGTACTTAGAAAAATTAGGTAAAATACTAAGACTATTACGAATATATCGTTTCAGTGCCAGGAAGGGAAGGGCAAATATCTGTCCATTCCTATAATTGCGAACACTCATAAGAAACTATTTGGATAATAAGTGCATTGACCAAAAGTAACTAAAGTGATAGTTAGAGAGAGAGTTACCTGTCGAGCATTAAAATGTCAATTTAGAGAAAAGGGAAGAATGAATATTAATTATATAATCCTAAGGAAAAAAAAAAAAGGAAGAATCTGAATAAGCCAAGCATTAGGTTAGAAATTAATAAACTGAAAAACAAATATGGTACAAGCTTTTAGTATTATCCTATTAGAACTAAGAAAATAGTATTTATATACATTTTTCTAATGTATATTGACTGAATCGGCTAAGACACTACACATACAAACACGGAGCCATCGTGATAGCATGCACAAGCCCTCAGAAGCTCAACCTAGACAAAAAGAGAGAGGAGGTGGCGATGATGGCTTGATAAGAGAGGAGCTGGGGCCATGAATATAATCAAACCACCCCGTGTGGAGTTCTCCCGGAAAGATTTTATTATTCACATACAGTGTTTTGTTTGTGTGGGCAATCAGCAGTTTACAAACCAGTAGAAGAGTTTTAAAAAATTGTTAGGTATGAGATAAGAATATGGAAACGAATCGTATTCCGTGTGTGAACAAGCCAGTGGAAGGTAATCAAAGGGAGGGCCTTTAACAATGTGGAAATAGCAATGTCGGTGAGAATCTGAGCAGGGGATGAGGAGCATTATAAGTCTGAAAATTCCTGTTAGGCAACGTGAAGCATCTTCTTTAGCTGTAGCATTGGCCCTGCAAGGATGGGGCGTCTCTCTTCTTTAATTTAAAATAACAATAATACCCCAACCAAATATACAACAGATCCTTACGAACACCCCAGGGAAATGTTTTTCCACTGAAAAGCAGAGGGCCCAGCCAAACTCTGTCTCAAGAAAAGAAATGAAAAAGGAAAAGAAGAGAAAAGGAGAGAAAAGAAAAGAAACAAAAAACCCAAACAGCCATAAATACAGCATAAAGTCTGGACATATAGGCTAGAATACTGACGACAAAATTAGACCCATCAGGAACAGAGGAACAGGGCCTAATGACAGATTTAACTCGGGGAGACAGCATATGACATAGGTGGCATAAAAAAAAAATTGATGTGGTATGTGTGTGTCTGTGTTTCTCTCTGTCTCTGTCTCTGTCTGTCTGTCTGTCTCTCTCCCTCTCCCCCCCCCCTCTCTCTCTCTGTGTGTGTGTGTGTATGTGTGTGTGTGTGTGTGTGTGTGTATGTGTGTGTGTGTGTGTGTGTGTGTGTGTGTGTGTGTGTGAATGAGTGATGGCACTGAGGGTGGTGGCACTTGCTGACAAGGCTGCCAATCTGAGTTTAATTCCTGGTCCTACATGGTAGAAGGAGAAAACCAGCTCCTACACACTATCCACTGGCCTCACTATGTACATCATGGTATGTGTGCTCTCCCCATACATTAAATCAATATTAAATCAATAAACACATGTTTACAAAAATCAGTGGAGGAAGGCTTGGCCAATTGAAAATAATTTTATAACCCACATAGGAAAAAAAAATAAAGCGAGATTCCCTTTTAATATAAAGAAACAAATTGCAGATGGATTTAGCAACAAAAGTTGAGATGAGAAGCTGGCAAAAGTCCACAAGGAACTGGAGGAAAGAGTTTCATAATATTATGATTGGAAGGATTTTTGAAATAAGATGAAAGAAAAATTGTATTCAAGCTAATGCTTCCTTTTAATGTCATGAACAAGGTACAATCGCATTGGTTTGATCGTGATACCATGGGCCTAGGCGTCTGGTGTTCAGTTTTCTGTGTGTTTTGCAGATATCACAAAGACTCATCGTCAGGAATAATGAAGACTAAAATTACCTCTGTGGATGTAGAATAGAGAGCAGGGCAGAATTGCTTGAGCCAGCCTGTTGTTCAGCCCTCTGCGCCCAGCTGTGATATTATTTATACTATGGGTAAGCACTTGCTTCTAGCCTTTTCCCAGTTCAGTTCAGGACACGGTGTTTTAACTATGCGGAGAGTGTACGGGACTGACTGCAGACAGAGTTATGACTAAGAAGTCCATTTGCCTCAGTCCTCCAGAGGCGTTTTCTCTCCCCTCTGAGATACCATGATGTAGTTTATTGGGCCCGTGACAAAATATCTCTTAGGGGTGGATGTTTTCCCATTTCCGTAAGATGACTTCCAGTCAGTGTGCCAATTTGCTGATGTGTATTGAGAATGCCTCTTTGGTGGTGAGTCAGCTTGTGAGTCTGAACAGACAAGCCCCCAAATAGTTTGATTGGTACTTAATTGATGCCTGACCCTATTTCACAATTCACCAAAGCTGACAGCTCAAACATCCCTAAGCAGGACTCTTAGATGAAGACCTCATTTTACCTGTGCATTTGCATATCTGAGAAACCATCCCTGGTGCATTTGCATATCTGAGAGAGCATCCAGGTGCATTTGGCTTCATGTCAGGGTCTGTCCTCTACAAAGACATTTTTGGATTTTACTAGGCCATCCAGCTCCAGACCAAGGGAAGGCTGAATTTATGGTTAACATATGGACAGTACTGAAGTAAGCCAGATCCTAGCTGCCCATGGATGAAAGGGGATGATGAAACTAATATACCGTGTGCCACTGCGAGATAGTCTCAACGCATACTGCAGGACTATCACTGAGGTTATTTCAGGATATGGTTGGTCTAGTATTGGCTTCATGAGTGTGAATGAAATCCCTGGCAGTTGCAGAAGGCAGAATGGCTTTTGTCTAAGTTTCCTGGCCCACTGTGGTTTTGATTCACAGCAGGGCTTATTGAATGGCTAATTTCAGTCGATTTTCATAAGCTAGTGTGGAAGTCTTTGGAAAAGTGCAGATGGTAGAGGACCTTTCAAGTCAACATGCCTGCTATCTGAAATTCTGAACCCCCCTTTAGCTCAATAGCTTGATCTGCCTGTGTCACACATACACTGCGGGCACGGCTCCAACGTTCTCAGACTACTATCATGCCTGTGGGGTCCCTCTGACTTCAACAACGTACCATCAGTCCTAAAGACACAAAGCTGACCCTACAGGATATGCTTTGCTTCTGCAAAGCTATAGAGAAAGGACCTGTCTGATGGTTTGGGTCCTACTTGCCTGGTGACCTACAGACTATTATCTTTAGTGTGCAGCTTTGAAAACCCAATTCTCAACCTCCAGTAGGATAGGGACAATTCTGAGGAGTAGCTTACTCTCTGCAATTTCTCTATGGGTTCATCCTATTTGCCTCTCAGTCCTGCTCCCCAGCCCTATTTGTGTCTCCTGGGAGCCTCTGCCTTGGATGTTACTTGTACACATATCTGATTCTAAGCATCACTTTCTGGAGAACCAGCCTGATGCATAAATGGTTTATTGGAGTTGAAGATGAGAAGGGTCTGGGCATTTGAGGTAACTAAAACCAAATCCACCCAGGGAAGGGTGAGGGGATGGGAGGAATGAAAGTCCTAATTAGAAAATCTGAACATCCCAAGAAAGATCTAGCCATTTAATAGCTCTGCCTCTGGACCGGGACTCTGTCTAGTTATTGGGTAATTTTCTTTGTTCTTGAGATTTATTTAGCTTGTGAAGACAGCCATGGCACTCCTTTCTTGAAGCTATGAGGTCTGCCATGGCATTTCTTTCTTGAAGCTATGCCCTTCCATTGCTCCGCTAGGTTTAAATAATTCTAAGCTTGAGCTTTTCTCCCATGATAGACTTTATGATCTCTGGCTTGCTCCACTACTTGTGAACACTTCCCAGATATCATCTGGTTTGTAAAAACACTGATGTTTTACAATGTTATAAACTCTCTCTACCAGTTAAGACTCCAGCCATCCGAGGGGGCATGCTATGGTCTTAGACTCACTTGAAGAATTTTCTCTTTGTTTATATATAGAAAACGTTAAAAGCCTGACTTGAAATGATAAACATCATTTCAAGATGGTGGTTTCTCTTTGGGAAGCAGAGGTGGGGGAGGATAGAGTCTGGAAGAGTTTGTGGGGACTCTGTCATAATGAACTATTAGTATTTATAATTATTGAGTTACATAATAGTACATTACATGTATTTAAGCTTACATAAATGTTATAAAAAGGAATTTCCTTAAGACGTTTGCAAGTGAGCAAGTGATGGGCTGGGAGGAGCCTGGAGGAGGAGAGATGTCATTTGCTAAGATGTATGGTCAGTTGGTTGGGGCATGGATGTTCCTGCACATATTCTAAATGTACAGAGCCCAGAGTAGTATGATACTCTGCAAGCTTACTCACTGATGGGAACTGCTCACATGTATTTTGCCAGCTATGGTGGCTGTCAGTTCTAGGAGACTATTTAAATTATTTGCAGTGTGAAAATAAGTATTCATATATAATAAATAAATAAATAAGTAATCATTTAAAATAAATAAAAAGATGTTCCACCACACAACAAGGACATATGCTCAACCATGTTCATAGCAGCCTTACTTGTAATAGCCAGAATCTGGAAACAATGTAGATGTCCCTCAGTTGAAGAATGGATAAAAAACAAAAACAAACAAACAAAAAAAAACTGTAGTACATTTACACTATGGAATACTACTCAGCTATTAAAAACAAGGAAATCATGAAATTTGCAGGCAAATGGGTCATCTGCTGCTGCTCTAACAGAATGTCTGAGACTAAGTGATATAAAATGAATAGAAAGAGAGTGGTTGAGGAGTCCAAGGCCAAGCAGCCAGCGTCTAGTGAGGGCTTTGTGCTGTTTTATCTCATGGTGGAAGGCAGAAGGACGATGAAAGAGAGCCATTGTAAAGAGATCATAACCTGTGAGTGGAACCCTCATGATCTAATCACCCCTTAAAGGCCCCACTTTCCAATATTATCATGTCAACAGTTGCACCTCCACGTGGCTTTTAGAGAGGGAATGAACATTCAAATCACTGTAACTCTCATATACAAGTCATCACCCATTTAGCACCATGTGTTCCAGTGACCATCGCTGTGGTCCAGGAGGGCCATGTGACCGTCATCTGTGACCTGAATCACTGGAGAGTCTCAGAACTTGTCTGTTCCCATCTGTCACTCCTAAGCATGTGACATGGCTATCCCTTGCTTTGTCCTAATTTTGGTTGAGTTTAGATTTCTGAATTTTGAAAGTCCTATTGGGAAAAGTGACCTATTTTCTTTGGAGAGCCTTTTGACCACTTTTGTGACTTTATGACAAAGAAGGGGGCCAAATATCTTTGTTAGTCATTGTTATTCTTTCTGGGATGCCTTCAGAAAACCATGCCCTGAACTATAAAATTTTTAAATAATACTCAATGATAGTGCTAATCAGGCTAGATGGTATTCAGTCACCTCTGACCTGAGAAATTCTTGAGGAACAATTCCAATTTTAAAAAAGCTGGCAGTTTATTTCTGACTAATCTTTTATTTAAAGTATTTCTTTTTCTTCCAAAGATGGGGATTTGCAAGCTATCTGTCACCAAGAGATTCTGAACCTAATGGAATAAATGCAGGTTCAGCATTAAACTCTGTGTTAGTGAGTCTGGTAAAGAATTTATTGAGGACTGAATGTACTCATCTGGGATGGAGCTGATTCAGAGAACAAGCCATTGACCTTGTTTTCAGAAAGGCCCCTTCCCCATGGCAAAGTTAGAAATGGATACAACTTACTTCAGTATAGTGCATGAAGACATGATAAAAAGTGTTTAAGTCACATTAGAATGCTAAACAGCTATTAATATCTACAGGATGGAAAAATAATTATCAAAATGATTTTACATTGAGTTCACGCTTAGACTTCCATTTGCCAGTTTAACTAAAATGTTATGATTTGCTAACAGGTGTTGAAAGAGAAAACTGTTAGTGGTGCCTGCCATAAGATTTAGAGGTTATAAAAATTCCAACATAGTTTACATTTTTCTATGGCACTAAGACATTTTTGAAGGCAAGAAAATGCTTCCCCTTAAACCAAGTAACCATTTGCCTAGACAATGACTTACAGTCAAAGCCTTTACTCTAAGCTCAACTCCCACTGGTGAATCAGAGTGTGTCCATCCACCCTTTGGTCCGGATGTGTACCTGTCCTTCTGGCTGACATCCTCTTCCCATCCTCCATCCTTTGGGCTAGCATAAGCTGCTTGTCAATATGAGTTTCCACTTGTTTCTTGCTGAGGAATGCCTCTAAGCATAAGTTAATTTCTCCAGTTACCCTAGACTCCTTCCCATGTCTCATGACAGGCACGCTTTACGAAGTTGCCTCTCTTTATCTGATATCCCACAGCAGAAGTCGTAGAGACACCACTGAGTGGAGGCCTCCATTGATATCAGTGTATATATATATATATATGTCATTTGCCTCCGGGATTTGTTTGTTCCATGTTCACAGGCTCACTGATGAATGCTAGATTAAAACTTGCTTGCATCTCTTTGAAGGAGAATGAGTTTCAATTCATTTTTTTTCAAAGTTAGAATAGATAGATATCAATGGTTTGTTTTTAACACATGATGGAAATGTCTCATAAAACTTGCTATAGATGCTATTCAGGGGAACTGCTAATACTTTCACCAAGTTTATGGTTTTCTGTGTCTTAGTTATTTTTTTTTATTGCTGTGAAAATGCATCATGAGTAAGACAACTTATAAAAGAATTGATTGATTGAGTGCTTGCTCTCAGTTTCAGAGTGGGGGGTCCATGACTGTAATGGAAAGAGCATGGCAACAGCAGGTAGATGTGGTGCTGGAGCAGCAGCTGAGGGCTTGCATCTGTTCTACAAACCTGATGCAGAGAGAGAGAGGGCAGGGGGAGACTGGGTCTGGATGGGCTTTTGAAGCCACAATTCCAACTCTGATGGCATACCTCTTCCTTCAAGGTCACACTTCTTAATTTTTCCCAAAATAGTTCAGCCAACTAGGGATTATGTGTTCAAATATATAAGCCCGTGGGACCATCTCATTCAAACACTTTGACTCTGTGCAAAGAGGAGTATTAGATACACACTAAGAAACACTTTTTGGAAATAAAAAAAAAATCTACAAAATCCAACAGAATATATTAGAAAGGTAATTTCTTTTAAAATATTTTATTAATTTATTCATATTACATCTCAATTGTTAGTCAATCCTTTGTATCCTCCCATTCCTCCCTCCCTCCTGCTTCCCCCCATAAAGATAATTTCTGTTAGTGACATATAGCTTCACTCTGCAGCTCCTTATTAGTCATAATCAGTCCATAGAAAATTGACATTGGATTCATTAGATATATAATATTTGATAGTGGGTAAAGAGGTTACATTGACTCCCAACACAGTGCATTCTGCTGCAGGAGACTATTGATCTGGACTTCTGACGATTGAAATATATAGATGATAAGTGGAGGCCGCTCCAGCCCAGAAAGCAACCAGGCTAACTGTAGATCTTCACCTCTTCCTCCTTTCCTTTAATTCCTATCCCCCCTGTCTCTTCCCCAGCTCTGTAGCAGACCCCTGTGGCCTCCCCTTCCCATCTGTGCCAAACTTCGGTGGGATCACCCAGAACTTACCCTCCAAATTCCCTTCTTCCTATTCATCACTTTATTTCAGCCCCCACCTCCAGCAGGTGTTCCCTAGGAACCAGCCAGCCAAGCGTGCCAGAGAAGCCAGGAGGCAGCGAAACAGGCTGGCTAGCTTCACATCTTTATGCTCCCTCCTCTCCTCCATAGCCAATCCTTCAGCCTCCACCCCAGCTCTGTAGCTGTAATGAGATCCTGGTGGAACATCCTGCTTTCTTCCCTCCTGTGGACCCCCTCAGCACTTCTTTTCCTAGCCCACTCCCATTCCTAAGTGTCAGATCTCAATACCCAGAAACACATTCTTCCCCGAAAATCCAGTGGCCACACCTACCAGGAGCCTAGGATAATTCCTTACCAGGCAACACAAAACTACCACACTTTCCTAAGAACCAGGAAGGAAACAGAAGCTAGGGAACAAAATAGCTACCCAACAAAGACAAGATCTGATAGCAACACTGATGACTGTAATCATCCCAAACCCAGATGCCTAGATGCCAATGTAAAAACATAATCAATACCAGCCAAGACAAAATCTTCATCAGAGCCCAGCACCCCTTCCACCACTGTGTCCTGAGAACTGCAACATGGCTGAAGCACCAGATAAAGATATTAGTATAGCCTTTGTGGGTGTGACAGAGGTCCTCAAAGAGGAAATGAATACATTCTTTAAAGAAATCTATGAAAACACATACAAAAAGTGGAAGGAAATGAATGAAACAACTTAAGACCTGAAAATGGAAATAGAATCAATAAAGGAAATCAAACTGGAGCCGGCCACGGTGGTACACACCTCTAATCCCAGCACTCAGGAGGCAGAGGCAGGTGGATCTTTGAGTTTAAGGCCAGCCTAGTCTACAGAGTGAGTACAGGACATACAGGGCTGTTATACAGAGAAACTCTGTCTCTAAAAACCAAAAACCAACCAACCAACCAACAAACAAACAACAATAAAAAACCAAACAAAAACAAAAAAGAAAGAAAGAAAGAAAGAAAGAAAGAAAACAAATCTGAGGAAAATCTGAAAATGCAAAATTTAGGAGCTCAAACAGGAACCTCAGAGGCAATGCTTACCAATAGACTACATGAGATAGAAGAAAGAATTTCAGGCATTGAAAGAAATGATAAAAGAAATTGATAGCTCAGTCAAAGGAAATGTAAAAATCTAAAAAACTCCCAACATAAAATATTCAGGTAATATTGGACACCATGAAAAGATCAAATCTAAGAATAATAGGAAAGAGGAAGGAGAAGAAATACAGGTCAAAGATCCTGAAAATATTTTCAACAAAGTCAGAGAAAAAAAATGTCCTAATCTAAAGAAGGAGATGCCTATACAAATACAAGAATCATACAGAACACCAAAGAAATTGGACCAGAAAAGAAATTCCCCTAGGCACATGATAATTTAAATGCTAAACATGCAGAATAAAGAAAGAATATTAAAATAGACTAGGTAACATAGAAAGGCAGGACTATTAGAATAATGCCTTATCTCTCTACAGAGCTTCTAAAAGCCAGAAGGGCCTGGACAGATGTTCTATAGACCACAAGTGCCAGCCCAGGCTACTATACCCAGCAAAACTTTCAACCACAACAGATGGAATAATCAAGATTTTCCATGGTAAAACTAAATTTAAGCACTATCTGTCTACCAGTCCAATCCTACAGAAAGCACTGGAAGGAGAACTCCAACCTAAAGAACTCCAATCTAACCACACTCCCCAAAACACAAGGGATAAATAACCCCAGACCAGCAAATAAAAAGATGGGAAAAAATCCACAGCACAATAACAAGAGAACAGGAATCAACAAATGTGCTGATTGATATCTCTCAACATCAATGATCTCAATTCCTCAACAAAAAGACACAGACTAACAGAATGGATAAGAAAAGGAGGGGCTGGAGAGATGGCTCAGCGGTTAAGAGCACTGACTGCTCTTCCAGAGGTCATGAGTTCAATTCCCAGCAACCACATGGTGGCTCACAACCATCTATAATGAGATCTGATGCCCTCCTCTGGCCAGCAGGTGTACATGTAGGCAGAGCTCTGTATACATAATAATAAATAAATAAATCTTAAAAAAAAAAGAAAAGAAAAGGAGATCCATTCTTCTGCTGTATCCAAGAAATGTATCTTAACACCAAGAATAGACATTACTCCAAGGTAAAAGGGATGAAAAAATAGTATTCCCTAGCAAATGGAGAGAATCAAGTTTGTGTAGCGATTTTAATATCTGATAAAAGAGAGTTCAAACCAAACCTACTCAGAAGAGATGGAGAAGGACACATCATACTCATCCAAGGAAAATCCACCAAGAAGACAGTGCAGTTCTTAACATCTGTGCACTCAACACAAGGGCATCTAAGTTCAGAAAAGAAATACTATTACAGTTTAAAATCACATATTGACCCTCACACACTCATAGCGGGACAGTTTAATACCTCACTCCTGCCAATAATTAGCTCGTCTAGACAAAAATTAAACAGAGAAATGTTGGAGCTAACACATTATAAACCAAATGGACATAACTGATATCTGCAGAACATTTCACCCAAACACAAAAGAACATACCTTCTTCTCAGCACCTCATGGAAGTTCCTATAAAATTGACCACATATTCAGACACAAAGCAAGACTTAACAGACTGAAGAGAATTAAAACAACACCCTATGCCCTACCTGACTACCATGGATTGAAGTTGGAAAGTAACAACAACAAACACAACAGAAGGCTTACAAACTCATGGAAACTAAACAACTGAAAGAAAAATCAGACAGAACTTAAGAAAGAAATCAGAGACTTTCCAGAATTGAATGAAAATGAATACACAACATACCCAGACTTATGGGACACAATGAAGGCTGTTTGAAGAGGTGTGTTCATAGTAGTAAGTGCCTACATAGAGAGAGGAGAGAGAGAGAGAGAGAGAGAGAGAGAGAGAGAGAGAGAGAGAGAGAGAGAGAGAGAGAGAGAGAGAGAGAGAGAGAGAGAGAGAGAGAGAGAGAGAGAGAGAGAGAGAGAGAGAGAGAATAAAAAGACAGAGAAAAAAGGAAGGAAGGAATAAAGAAGAAAGGAAGAAAAAAAAATCCTACCACTACCACCAGGAGCAGCAACAACAAACTGGAAAGCTCTTATCCTAGTAACTTAATGGCATACTGGAAACCTCTAGAAAAAAAAAAGAAGAAATCACAGCCAAGCAGAATAGACAGCAAGAAATAAACAAACTGAAAGTGAAATAAATAAAATAGAAAAACAAAACCCCAAAACAACAATAACAAAAAGAAATTACAAAGAATTAATGAAACAAAGAGTTGGTTCTTTGCGAAAATCAACAAGATTGACACAATCCATTATCCAAGTTAACAAAAAAGTGAATAGAGAATATGGAAATTAACAGAATTAAAAGTGAAAAGGAAGCATTACAACGGATATCAAGTAAATTCAGAGAATCATATTGACATATTTTAAAAACCTGTACTCCATCAACTTAAAAAATGTAAAAGAAAAAAATAATTTTCCCAATACATACCACTTAGCAACGGTAAATCAAGATCAGATAAGCAATTTCAACACATCTAAAACCCCAGTGAAATAGAAGCATTTTTAAAAGTCTCCCAACCAATAAAAACCTAGGGCCTTATGGTTTTAGCACAGAATTCTACCAGACTTTCCAAGATAAGCTAATGCTCCCTATGAGCATATAAAGGGGGAGGAAGTCCCCCCTCAGGCACAGTCATAGGGGAGGGGAGTAAGGGGAAAATGGGAGGGAGGGAGGAATGGGAGGATACAAGGGATGGGATAACCATTGAGATGTAACAAGAATAAATTAATTTAAAAAAACATAAGCTAATGCCAATACACCACAAACTAGTCTATAAAATAGAAACAGAAGAAACATTATCCACCTACTTTTATAAAGCTATGCTTACCTTGATAACCAAACTACATAAGCACTCAACAAAAAAAGAGACTTACAGACCAAATTTCCTTATGAACATTGATAAAAAATACTCAATAAAATACTTACAAACTAATTGCAAGAACACATAAAAAAGATCATCCTCTATTATCAAGTAGGTGTCATCCAAGAGTTGCAGGGATGAATCAACACACATAAACTGATAAATGTAATCCACAATGTAAACAAACTGAAAAACAAAAATCACGCAATTATCTCACTAGATGCAGAAACGGCCTTTGACAAAATGCAACACCCCTTCATGACAAAATTCCTGGAGAGATTAGGGATAAAAAAAAAACACCCCTCAACATAAGAAAGGCAGTTTACAGCAATCCCACAGTCAACATCAACTCAAATAGAGAGAAGCACAAAGCAGTTTCGCTAAAATCAGCAGGAAAGTGGATAACTTTCTTCAAACCTATTCAATACAGTACTTGTCTTCTTAGCAACAGCAGTAAGACAACTGAAGGAGATTAAGGGATACAAATCAGAATGGAAAAAGTCAAAGCTTCTTTATCTGATATGATAGTATACATAAGTGACTCTACCAATTTCACTGGGAAACTGCTACCGATGATAAACACTTTCAATGAAGTGGATGGATACAAAATTAACTCACAAAAGTCAGTAGCTCACCTGGATGCAAACAACAAACATCCTGAGAAAAGGATCAGGGAAACAACATCCTTTACAATAGCTTCAAAAAATGTCAAACATCCCAGGATAACTCTAGATGAGGAAGTGAAAGACTTGTATAATAAAACTTTAAGACACTGAAGAAGGAAACTGAAGAAGGTATCAGAAGATAGAAGGATCTCCCATGTTCATGGATCAGAAAGGTTGATATAGGGAAAATGACCATCTTACCCAATACAATGTACAGATCAAGTGAAATCCCTATCAACATTCCAACACAGTTCTTTACAGCACTTGAAAGGACAATTTTCAGCTTGATATGAATACTCAGGAAACCCAGGAGAGCTAAGAACAATCCTGGATAACGATAGAAGTGCTGGAAGTATCACCATCACCAACCTTAAATTGTACTACAGAGCGATAGTAATTAAAAAAAAAACATGGTATTTACACCAAACAAACAAACAACAATAACAACAACAGCAACAACAACAAAAACCAAACCAAAAAACCAATGATCAATGGAATCAAGTAAATAACCCAGACTCAAATTCATACTCCCACAGACTCCTGATTTTTGATAAAGAAGCCAGAAATACACACAGGAAAAATGACAGCATCTCCAACAAAAGGTGCTTGTCAACCTGATGTAGGAGAATAATAATAGAGCCTTACTTATCACCCTGCAGAAAACTTCACTCCAAGTAGATCAGAGCCTCAACCTAAAACCAGATACACTGAACCCAGTAGAAAAGAAAGTGGGGAATAGTCTTGAACTCATTGGGACAGGAGACAATGTCTAAACAGAACACCAGCAGCTCAAGCTCTAAGATCATCAGTTAATAAATGGGTCCTCATGAAACTGAAAAGCTTCTACACCCTCAAAGGATACAATTCTTTGAACAAAGCAGCAGCCTACAGAAACTATTTTTACCAATTACTCATCAGATAGAAGGCAAGTATTTAAAGTATATAAAGAACTCAAAAGCCAGATATCAAGAAAACAAATAGCCTAAGTTTAACAATGGGGTACAGATAAACAGAATTCTCAAGCGTAAACATAAATGAACGAGAAACACTTAAAAAATGTTTAAAATCCTTAGTCATCAGGGATATGCAAATCAGAATTACTTTGAGATTTCATCTTACACCCGACAGAATGGCTAAGATCCATATAACAAATGGCAGATCATGTTGGCAAAGATGTGGAGCCAGGGGAACAGCTGGCCATTGCTGGTGAGACTGCAAACTTGTGCAGCCACCATGCCAGTCAGTGTGGTGGTTCCTCAGAGAGACGGGAATTGATCAACCTCAAGACATAGCTACTCTGCTCTTGGCCATATACCCAAAGACCATTTTATCGTACTTTGGAGACATTGCTTAATCATAATCATTGCTGCTCTATTAATAAAACCAAGAAACTGGAAATAACCTAGACGTCCCTCAACAGAAGAATGGGTAAAGAAAATGTGGTATATTTACACAATGAACTATCACTCAGCCATTAAAACATGAAATTTGCAAGTAAGTGGTTGAAAGTAGGAAAAAAATATCCTAAGTTTGGTAACCTAGACAGAAAAGAGAAATATGGTATACATTCACATATATGAATAAGCCCTGGAATGACATTATGAGACAAAGAACTTCCAGAGATACCAATGATTTCATTCATTTCCTGTCAGGCGTCTACTGCTGGGCATGCATCCTACCTGTAAGAATGATTTGTTTCCCCAATGAGACTCCCTTGGAAAAAACTAAATTTTTATTTGCAAGTGATTATCAATTAGAGAGTGCTTCTGATATAAGGTTGGGGTAGAAACTGATAACCAAGTCACAATCCATAGAGCAACAGAGGTTAGGTATGGAGTAACGGACTGGCAGATACATACAGACCTCATTAGGGAAGGAAAACAGAATAGATAGCTCTGCATAGATCATGGGTGGGGTGGGGAGGAGAACTGGAGTGGGAGGATCAAGTGGGAAGAGCGAGAGAAGAGGGTGATGAGAGGAAATATGAGGAAAGGCAGCTAAAATAAGGGCCATTTGAGGGGTAGTATGGAAACCTAATTCCATCTATAGCTTCCTAGACTATATGCACATATGAAGGCAATCTAAATGGCATCACTAAATAATGTGAAAGACAGAGCCCCAACTGGTTATGTAGTCATCAAATGAAGCTTCCAGCAATGGGATTGGGTAACTTCTAATTGGGTTGTTGGCCAAAGGAGCCCCATGGGAGGCCCTAAACAACCCCAGCTATTATCAAGACTATAGGTTGCTCTCTACAAACTGACAGCAAGACCCTCTTGCTGAAGATGACACCCACACAACTCACTGAACATGGAGAAGCTGAGCTGGTGTTTATATAGAGCTTTCACCTCTACATTCTAGTGTCTTTGGTATAGGAAAGTACTCTAGTGTCTTTGGTATAGGAAAGTACATATTCCCAAGGGCCCAAACCTTTTGACCTACAGTGGTGTCCTGACTGCGATATATACCAATGCAATGCAAGCACATAATTTATTTTTTAATTTTAATTTTGTTTATGTAAAATTTATCTTCTCCCTTTTTACCCTACAGGTCCTTTGCATGTTTACAGGTCCGGTCCAATTTAATGTTTTGACGCGTTTATGAGTATATGAATGAGTGGGTCTGCACATCTATATCTGCTTCTTGGGCCTTTTCTTGTTCTGTTTTGTGTTATTCTGATGTGTTATTGTCTTATCTGATTAATTACTTGCTTTCTAATGGGAGACAGAAAGGGGTTGGGCAGATCCAGATGGGAGGAGAAACCATAATCAAGATAGATTATATAATAAAAAAGCTATTTTCAATAAAAGAAATAAAAAAGAAGAGCTATGACAGGGGCACTAATGTTCAAATCCTCTATTGCTCCTCTACATTTCTTTGTCCCCTCTTATAGGCAGCCTATGGCCAGCTCTGGCCAATGCCCTGTGATTCAGCGTGATTCTAGTCAGTGCAGATTTAAGGGTGAGCTTGTATTGTCCATGTTGTCCACCCATGGTCTGGCACTCTTGAGTACCATATGCCCGTAGTCATGGTGATATTACCTAGCACCTTTAGGGAGGGTGCAGCAGCAGGTCTCCAGCACTATACTGTGCTGGGCATCCCATGAGAGACACATTAATCTTACTATGTTGAGGTCTTCGTTTTGTCAGCATTCTTTGTTCAGTTCAAGCACTTTATTCATAGAAATGTTTCTGAGCTTCTTTTAACATACCATAGGAATGTCAAATGTAGACATTATACAATGTATACATCCCTCTGCATGGAAAAGGGAGGAAGTATGTCATATCTGAGTTTACAAAAAAAAAAAATCTCATTGTTGAACAATCTGTCCTTATGTGCACATGTTAGACAGATAATGAAATTAATAAGAAAAACCCTCAAGAAGGCAAATTATGAATAGAAAATGCTGTCTGATTTGTCTTCTTTTCTAAATATATCGTGCAGATGTAAAGGCACCTGGTCATCTTAGGAATCAAAATTGTGGTGGTCTGATGTGGGGATTTAGCAGTGGGGGCCATTCCCCTGCAGCTGTTTCTGATGCACAGTTCATTGTCTGTCTCAATTAGAAACTTCTCGTTTGCGGTACCATTTCCTCCTCTGTGGTTGATTTGATCAAACGTCCTATTGTTTAAGCCCAAAACATAGCTTTACCAAATCAGCCGCAGTATTGTTCAAAGCTCCTTGATCGTCACATTATTCTTCACCAATGCTCACAATGCTAATATCTGCAAAGAGCCCCTGAATCTCTAATGAAGCTTTTCAAATCCACTCGACTACAAGTAGTCTGTGAACACAGCTTTCTTCCTTTTACTTTGTTTTTTTTTTCTAAAAAGAAAGGCAAAATGATTCAGTCCTGTATGGATCATGACAATACCAAACAGATGCAAATAAATATTAAAGTAATATATTTTTCGTGTTGGATCATAGCCCAAATTCTTTGCCCCAGAAAATTACCCAAATGCTCTGGTGCACATGTGGTTTATATTTAAGGTGTAATGAGCTGTTCAAATAGAGAAGGGCAGGCAATCATATTAAAAATAAACATCAAATTTTAACAAAGACACATCCACTTAGATTGCAAATAGCTCTAATGGTTTCAGTTTATTGCAGCTACTTCAGCATGTAGTGTCTTTGATTGGAAGGCAGTTTCCAGTTTCACTGTCTCCTAGTGAAGCTGAAAAGGTTGCTGGGTATCATTCTTTTATGATATAATTGTTCAACTGTGATCATATTGCCAGAGTGAGCTCAGTCTATAACGAGAGGGTAGAAACAAGAGTAGTCTAGAGAAGAAAATGGGATGTGAACATCTGAGATTGTCTGACTAAGGCTCATGACCCCATCCATCTACTGAAGTTCATCTTTTTGTGATATACACAGTGATAGGACTTCCTGACTAGCCTTGTGGTGTTCTACTCTGTACGCTGATGTCATTGTGTGATGCATCGCTGTTCAGAAAGTCTAAAGAAAAGCAACTGGTATAACCTGCTCTCCTTATCTAAGATTTATAGATACCTACAAATCATGTTCTGTCTCTGTAGAACACACGCGCGCGCACACACACCACACACACACACACACACACACACACACACACACACACACACACGAGAGAGAGACAGAGAGAGAGAGAGAGACAGACGGACAGGGAATTTATCTTCCTTTTTTTTTCCTCAGTGGCTGACTCTTATAGCCAGGAGAGTGTTCTCATTTCAAAGAATTGTGTGTGTGTGTGTGTATGTGTGTGTGTGTGTGTGTGTGTGTGTGTGTGTGTGTGTGTGTGTGAGAGAGAGAGAGAGAGAGAGATCATTGTATCTCTTAGGGTTCCACTGAGCTCCTATGTTCAGTTTATAAGCTATAAGATGTTATCTTCCTCTTGGGCCTTCTAAGTTTTAGCAGATAAAGTGCCAACCAATCTTGCAATGGAGTAACTAACCACTGACTTTTATATTGCCTAAGGTCTGGTCATTGGCAACACCACCTGCCTCTTTGCTGGCTAGAGAATGAGGCAGTAATGGTATGTTCCACCCAGGCTCAATCCATTTGACTGGCAGCTGTCCAACAGGCTACATCCACACAAAGACTCAAAGTCAAGTGGTATTCTCCAGGCTGTGTAACATCAGTCAGTGCATCAACCACATCTTCAAATTAGTCACTGGCCTTAATGTTTACTTTGTTTAGACTGAACATGAAGGTGAGCCTGGTTTTTTTTTTTTTCCTCATCTCAGAAATCATTTTGAAGCCTCCTTTAAATTTTCATATTTCTTGTGGGCTTTCATTTATGCAAATTAGGTACTTACCCCCTGCTTTAACTTATGCAAATTAGATACTTTCCCCACCTACTGTGATCTTTAATTTTAGTTGCCAACTAGGTTAGATCTAGAAACAGCGAAGAGACATGCACCTGGACTGATATGTGAGAGTAATTCATGGAAGTATTAGCAGAGGAGAAGAAGACACTTATTGAGGAAGAACATCAATTTCTAATCCTGGCTCCAATATAAACAGATCTGAGAGAAAAGGAACATTGCTGTGATTTGCCAGCCCTCACATCTTGCTGGTGAGTGCATCTACTGTGTTGCTACTGTCTCCATTGCTGTCGTCCTTCACTGACATCAGGAATGCTTCAGGCATTCGCCGAGAGACTGGGACTACTGTGGGATCCAGCCCTGAGGATGGAGCTACTACACAGTTGGTTCTCAGCCTCTACAACACATAAACTACTGTTGTTGGACTACCCAGCCTGTATCATGAAAGCCAATCTAATAAATCTCCTTCATTTGATCAGTTTTCTTCCTCCACAGAACCTTGGCTAGTACTAATTATGGGGCCAGGAACAGATATGGTTGTTTAGTGAACTTGATGTTATCTGGAGCTAGCTCCCAACTCAATGAAACCTATCATTATTAAGGACTTTTCTGGTAGGATGGAAAGTCCTGGTAATTCGTAGTGTGTAATGGATAAAGAACTGTGTAAGAAAAATTCATCTGAAGCTCCTAATTCACCTCCTGTGAGGAGCATGGAATGTAGTGACTCTATAAATAAAACTTTTAATCTTTTGTGGAGAAGCCAAGAATATGCTCATCTCTGGATACATTAAACAACAGCAACAGCAGAAACAACAACAACAACAAAAAGAATGAGCCAGAGATAAAGCTTCCCAGGTCCAGATACGTGTAAACAAGATAGTGATTTCTAAGTGAATCTTGGCAGGAAATCTCTCTAGCAACCAGAGGACTCAAGTTACCAAACTCAAACCCAGTGACTGACTTACTTACAGCACAAGCTTAAAGTCTTAGACTTGAAAGGTTCCAGAAGTTACAGTGAAGACACTGGTTATAAAAGAGTGAGATCTGGGAAGCTGAGATGAAGATGTGTGGGAGGAGCCTGATGAAGCTGAGGACTTTAAACTCTCAGAATCTTGTGAGCCAACCTTGGCAGTGGATGCATACCTACCCCTACCCCCTGGAGTACCACCATCTCTGCCTTTGCCTGGGAGAATTAATCCTACATTGTCTGTGGACCCGGAGGGAGATGTCTAGCAAGGCAATGCTGATTGTGTGTGTGTGTGTGTGTGTGTGTGTGTGTGTGTGTGTGTGTGTGTGTGTAGGGAGATCTGAAAGATGTTAGTCTGAAGCAGAGGTAGGGAAACAGAAATGATTCTGAGATTCTATCTTACACTCATCTAAATGGTTAAGATAAAAAAAAAACTCAAGTGACACTATATGGTGGTGAGGATGTAAAGAAAGCAGAACACTCATCCATTCAACCGCTCTGGAAATCAATTTGGCTGTTCCTTAGAAAAGTGAGAATAGTTCTGCCTCAAGACCCAGCTATTCCACTTCTGGGCATATACCCAAAAGATGCTCCACCATACAACAAGGACATTTGCTAGACTATATTCATAGCAGCCTTATTCGTAATAGTCAGAATCTGGAAAAAACCTAGATGTCCCTCAACTAAAGAATGGACAAGAAAACTGTGGTACGTTTACACAATGGAATACTACTCAGCCATTAAAAACAAAGACACCATGAAAATTTCAGGCAAACGGGTGGAACTAGAAAAGATCATCCTGAGTGAGGTAATCCACACCCAGAAAGACATATATGGTATGTACTCACTTGGAAGTGGATATTAGCCGTAAAGTACAAGATAACCATTCAATAATCCACAGACCCAAAGAAGCTAAGTAAGAAGGAGAGCCCAAGGGAGGATGCTTGAATCTCATTCAGAAGGAGAAATAAAGTAGCCAGTGGAGGTGGATGGAGGGAGGGAACTGGGTAGAAGAGGATATGATGAGAGGAGCAGAGGTGGGGATTAGGATAGGGAGAGCAGGGGAGAGATGGCCTGGTGAGAGAATGAAAAAAATCAAAGATGGGGGGCATTTCTGGGACTGGCCAGAGACCCGGGATAGAGAGGACCTGAGAAGCCTATGGGGGTCACCCTGGCTGAGACGCCTAGCAGCAGGGGATATGGAGCCTGAACTGGCCACATCTTGTGACCAGACAGGACTTCCAGTGGAGGAATAAGGACACAACACACCCACCAAACCTTTGACACAACATTTGTCCTGCCTACAAGATGTGCAGGGACAAAGATGACTGAGGGAACGGCCAACCGAAGACTGGTCCTACTTGAGACCCGTCCCCATGGGAGAGAACCAACCCCTGACACTACTAATGTTACTCTGCTATGCTTGTAGATAGGAGCCTAACTCCTCCGAGAGGCTTCACCCAGCAGCTGATGGAAACAGATGCAGAGACCCACAGCCAAACATTAGACAGAGCTCGGGGAGTCCTATGGAAGAGTTGGGGGAGTGACTGAAGAAGCTAGAGGGGTCTAGGATTCCACAAGGAGACCTACAGAGTCAACTAACCCATGGGAGCCCAGAGAGACTGAACCAACAACCAAAGAGCATACACGGAGTGGTCCTAGGCCCCCTGCAAATATGCAGCAGATGTGCAGCTTGGTCTTCATGGGGGCTCCCCAGCAACTGGCGTGGCGGCCTTCTTTGACTCTGAGGACTGCCTTAGAATCCCTTTCCCCCAACTGGGCTGCCTTGTCTGGCTTCAGTGGGAGAGGATACACCTAGTCCTGGAGGGACTTAATGAGCCAGGGTGGGTTGGTATCAACTGGGAACTTCCCCCTTCTTTGAGGAGAAGGAGAGGGGAAAATGGGAGGAAGGGTGTGTGAGCAGAGGGGACTTGAATGAGAGGAGGAGGGCTTTGACCAGGATGTAAAGTGAATAAATATATAAATTAAAAAACTTTAAAGGCAATTTTATAGCAATATTTTAAAGATTCTTTTATAATACCATGAGATGATGAATGCTACCTGCCCATTACCAGGAAGTGGAAAAAGAAAGTTTCCTTTACTTGTTACTTACTAAATATTATTGTCTATGCTGTGTTTTCCAGTTTTTCCTCGTGTGACAGTGTGTGTGTGTGTGTGTGTGTGTGTGTGTGTGTGTGTGTGTGTGTGTGTGTCTAAAGCAGTAGCTCATTAAAGGGAATCTGAAGCTTCCAGAAGCAGTTAGAGGCGACACTGTTCTTCCCTCTCCTACATTTTATGTTCAGTCTTTACCTCATTGTAATGACTACTGCAACAGAAGAGCCCTGTTACATAGGCACTGGAGGCAGCCATGGCATCCTGGGAACTTGTGAGAACAGGAACGTTCCATAAGGTCCCTCACCTCCCCAGTCAGAATCTGCATCTCTACAAACCCCTGGCGATTCATCTGCCTGTGAAGGTTAAAAAGTGATGTCCTATGTTGATGAAGTCTCACCTGCTGTGATCTATATAATAGAAGTGTGTGTGTGTGTGTGTGTGTGTGTGTGTGTGTGTGTGTGTGTGTTTGTACAAGCAACAAAAATGTCTATTAGCAGGGAACAAATAATAAATCATGTCACAGTCACAAGGTGGAACACAAGGCAGCGTGACTCCTGTTTTTCAGTATTGTTTATCATCCCAATGCTGCCCTAGGGCCTTCCTTTTTATTACAGAAGACCCACCGACATGCTGTATTAAATGGAAGGAGATCTGCCACAAGTAAGTTATCTAACAAAGCCTATGCTTGTGGCATAGAAATCGCTAAGGATAAATTTTTAAATTTTTTCAGTAAAATATATATTATATAATTATCCATGATAACTTCTGGGTTACATAAATCCTGGTGCCAAACAAACCAACTTTCAACCAGGTATGTATCTTTTGGGTCTTTCTCTTCTCCTTGCTTCCTGCCTGTGTAAATGAGTTGATCAAGCATCCCTTGGGGTGTGCGGTGGGCTGGGGTGGCGGTGTGCGGTGGGCTGGGGTGGAGGTGGGCTGGGGTGGGGTGGAGGTGGGCTGGGGTGGCGGTGGGCTGGGGTGGGGTGGAGGTGGGCTGGGGTGGGGTGTGCGGTGGGCTGGGGTGGAGGTGGGCTGGGGTGGGGTGGAGGTGGGCTGGGGTGGAGGTGGGCTGGGGTGGGGTGTGCGGTGGGCTGGGGTGGGGTGTGCGGTGGGCTGGGGTGGCGGTGGGCTGGGGTGGCGGTGGGCTGGGGTGGGGTGTGCGGTGGGCTGGGGTGGAGGTGGGCTGGGGTGGCGGTGGGCTGGGGTGGGGTGTGCGGTGGGCTGGGGTGGCGGTGGGCTGGGGTGGGGTGTGCGGTGGGCTGGGGTGGGGTGGAGGTGGGCTGGGGTGGGGTGGAGGTGGGCTGGGGTGGAGGTGGGCTGGGGTGTGCGGTGGGCTGGGGTGGGGTGTGCGGTGGGCTGGGGTGGCGGTGGGCTGGGGTGGGGTGTGCGGTGGGCTGGGGTGGAGGTGGGCTGGGGTGGGGTGTGCGGTGGGCTGGGGTGGGGTGGAGGTGGGCTGGGGTGGAGGTGGGCTGGGGTGTGCGGTGGGCTGGGGTGGGGTGTGCGGTGGGCTGGGGTGGCGGTGGGCTGGGGTGGGGTGTGCGGTGGGCTGGGGTGGCGGTGGGCTGGGGTGGCGGTGGGCTGGGGTGGGGTGTGCGGTGGGCTGGGGTGGCGGTGGGCTGGGGTGGCGGTGGGCTGGGGTGGGGTGTGCGGTGGGCTGGGGTGGAGGTGGGCTGGGGTGGCGGTGGGCTGGGGTGGGGTGGGCTGGGGTGGGGTGGGCTGGGGTGGCGGTGGGCTGGGGTGGCGGTGGGCTGGGGTGGGGTGGGCTGGGGTGGGGTGGGCTGGGGTGGGGTGGGCTGGGGTGGCGGTGGGCTGGGGTGGAGGTGGGCTGGGGTGGGGTGGGCTGGGGTGGGGTGGGCTGGGGTGGCGGTGGGCTGGGGTGGCGGTGGGCTGGGGTGGGGTGTGCGGTGGGCTGGGGTGGGGTGGCGGTGGGCTGGGGTGTGCGGTGGGCTGGGGTGGAGGTGGGCTGGGGTGGAGGTGGGCTTACTAGAGTCGGTTCCTGGAGATACCAGCTTGCTCCTAACTTCCAGCCTGAGAAATAAAGCAGTAAGGGAGCCCTGCTGTCTCCTCCTTCCTTAGCGTCAAGCCTGAGGACACACAGGCCTGTGGCACTTTATTTATAGGACAACGTTCTGTAAAGGAGAACAACGCAAAGACAGGAGGGCCTTTAACCCAGGGGAGCTTTGTAGAAGGATGTGGCCACATCCTGCCCCCTGAGATCAGGATCCAGTTGAACTACAATGGCAGATACCTCAAAATCATTTCTTTTTATCATCACAGTGACCGGAGCACAGTGCAGGAGAGAGCACAAGAACTTAGAAGCCCAGAGAGAGCACCCGGAGCTCTTGCCCAAAAGGCCCCTGGCGAGCTCACAACTCGTTTTTTTTTTTTTTTTTTTTGGCAGCAAGACCTAAAGTCGAGCACTGGAATGCTGCCGCCATCTGATAAGAGTCCTTGAGCACCGGCCTGTGTTGCTGGGGAACAAGAATGAATGACAGACAGCATGACTTAGGGACTGGAACGATCTGGGTTCTCCACTCAGAGCACCTCCCAAGCTCCACGAGTCCTTCCTTCGGGGAGAGACGCAGGAAGCTGGGGTATCGAATAAGTTTTCTTAAAATGTGAAGTTAATGGAGCGGGCCTCACTAAGAGAACGCATTCATTTTGATCTACAGCTTACCATTTGAGATGTTAGAGTGAATTTTAAAGTAGATACAGTAAACAGCAAAGAAACATACCGCGCTCGTTCTAGAAAAGACTTTTTTTTTTTTTTTTTTTTTTTTTTTGGTAACTTGAATAGTTTTTCAATTTGTTATAGGATTCAGATACCAGGAGAAGGAGCCGTTGTTGGATGGTAGGATGTATGAATAGGTAGATGGTTTGTGACAGGATCTGTGAGCCTGGATGTGGATTACTAAGCCATTTACAATTCATTACTGCATTGTAAAGATTCATATCCCTTCCATTTTTATCACATCTTGAGGCCAAGAAATTTTTTAAGGGTCATTTAGCTTTCAGAAAACTATGAATTATGTTGAAGGCATTGTTCTTTCTGTGACTTTAATGTGCTCATTTATAGAGAAGTTACAGGAAAATACTTTTGCCTAAGCCCTGAATCTGAACCCCCCGCACAATCCCGCACATAAAGTAACTTGTCATTAATGAGCGGTTGGCTTTTCTGTGCTCACGGCTGATTTTTTACAAATATTTTCTTAACCTGTGATAGCAGCCAGTGCTAAAGCAAAACGAAACAACAAAACCCAAACATTTGCCATTTTCAGAATAATGAGACTCAAGCTTTGTAAACTTAGGTACCAAAGTACTCAGAATGACTTCAGATTGTGTCAAGGGCTTGGTTCCATCATTAGAGGACAGAAGGAATGTCACTTGGCTGGTGTTAAGCAGAGTAAATGAAGTTACTTGGTTCTGATTCTAATGAAAATTAAATAAAATGTTCACCCATTGTACTGTTTGGTATCTTTTGAGAGCTATCCAAAGTGAAAATGGCTAATGTTCAGTGGGATTTAGTTGTCTTAAGAGACGAAAGTTGGCCAAAAAAAGAATTGCAAAGGATTTAAATATATTGCTTTTCCAATTAGCAGCTAAATTCTATTTTTCTCTTTCCTTTTTAAGTTTTTCCAGAGTCAAAGATGAGATGCACTAAGCTTTGACTTGGGTGGAGTTGAAGTGTGGATTGGTTTTATTTTATCTTATTTCAGTAACCTTGCGAAACCTGATTCTAAGCAACCATGGTAGAATTCTGTGGTTACTGCTTTATGTAGCTCTGTAACTCAATCATTTGGATATCATAATCTTGAAAACATTAAAGAGAATGTAAGTTAGAACAGATTGACAGAATAATATTTATTAGGAATTTAGCCCATACCTGGTCTACGGATTAGGCCTCAGACTTTTATATTTTGCAAAAATTATTTTCTAAGGCAATTTTATTTTATGATAAACATTTCAATTGGAACACATAGTATGTAAAACATTTTGTCCATCATAAGTTTATGGAGAAATCATCTAACTTTCACTAATTTGTAGTTACTGGGAAAGCAAGCCAGGTCTAGAAGCACACATATTGACCCTCAACCCTCTCACTGCCCATGGGCCATACTTCACAGGCAATGTTTCTGTGTGCAAGCATTCTCCCTTTTATGTGTTCCTCTGTGCGAGAGCTATGAGATTAACTCAAAGAAAGCACATACTCTCGCAGTTTTAAAGATTCAAGGTCAATCAAGTCAATAGACTAATACTTAAAAGGACACAAAATCTTTACCGGGTTTCTACTAATTAACATCAAAAAATGATTAATAAACTCTCAAATGTCAGATTAATGAAGATTTATAAGTTATCTTTTGGGGGAGAATTTTACCTTGAATAAGAACATGCAATTTCCTTGAAATCATCTGTTAGTAACATGAAAGCAAATGGAAAATCATCAAGGAGAGAAATCTGTCAATAATACTATCCACACAGAGTCTGAGAGGTTGACAGAAGTTAAATGTGCTCCTAGGTTAAAAAAAACTTCAACAAAAGAAAACAGAAATTATGACCCCCAAGCCTGTAGGCAAGCCCCTAAACCAGTTTTCCAAGAGCCAGCCATGATTAGCCTGCAGGGGGCAGAGAGTACACTTTCTAGGCCGCGAGTCTCAGTTTTAAACCCTGAGTTTCCCCTGTATCAGCCGTATGATGTCAGCTAAGCCAGCGCTCCGTCTTTGTTTCCACTCTCCAAAAATGGGGTTGAGCATTAAAGACCTGCTCACCCCTGTTATTTATGGATTTTATATTTTCATACTTGCAAAACTGACTAAAATTCACCTGTTTGGGCTTGGAGAGATGACTCAGTAGTTAAGAGTGTTTGGCTGCTTCTGCAGAGGTCCTAGGTTCGGTTCCCACACCCACATGGGAGCTCACAACTGTGGAGAACTCCAGTTGTGGGGTTTGGGCATTCTCTTCTTAGTGCACCTCGGCTTTGACACACAGGGCACTCACACATACATAGAGGACATCTTTAAATTTCATGTGTGCTTCCCAAACTAAAGCTCGCCTGTGTGGCAGTGGTCACTTGTGGGTAAGCTGATGCACAGAGCCAGGGGAATCTTCCATGATGCCATACTCCCAGGTGACACAGAGTTAAGGACGACAGCCTGCATGATCTCCTGACTTCTTTTCTTTCTCAGCTCTTGTGATGTAAACGTGTGCCTTTCCTGAAGTATACTTAATGATACACTTTCTCATTTTTGTGATTTTTAAAACTTTAAATAGCAAAGCATTGATGCATCATCTAAGAGTCCTTAAGTACAATAAGTTTCCAGTGGAGAAAATATGTATATTGACTAAACTGTGTTCAGTCATTAGTTTTTGTATCTCAGACCTTGGGTTCAAGGTTAATAAACCAACAATATAATGAATAAGGCATTGGTAATATATATATATATATATGAAATGAACCATGTATTGACTTATGGAAAGGTTGTCGCCAGACACTCAGGTGCCTAATACTATGTATAGATATACAGATCTAGCTTTTTGCTCCCTGAGTCAACTTTATAGAACATAACTGTGGACAAGGACCATCAACTGCGTAGAAAGAATGCGTGGTCTTTGGACTTAAGCCTGTGTTCTACATTGCAACTCCTTGCGTCTCCCTTGGTTCCTCTGGATATCATTGAAAGGACTTGGCTTCATTCCATTTTCTCAATCTCTGCCTGTCCCAACACTGTCCTTAAGATCGCCTCACAGGGTAGAAAGTATTATGCACTGATACAACAGAAGAAAATCTGCTCAGTACCTATGGGATGCCTTCGCTAGGGAGTGGGTGGTTTGAGCTTCTGCTAAGGTTTGTTAAGTGTATAGAGACATGGCATAGATATCAACTCACAATTGAGTGTGGCCTGTGCTGTGATGGCTTAGGGACAAAATGTAGTGTCGAGCCAGGGGATGGATCACGATGGCCATGAGGATAGTGGCAGGAAGGCTTAAATTATGGTGTGGCATTTCTCTTTGGCTTTAATGCGTGTGATGGCGTTTACTAAGGAACGAGGCAAAAATAAATTTCAGATATTGAAGGCTTTCAGATTTCAGATCTTTGGGTTATTTGTATGTGTTTACTTCCTTCATGAAAATATTTTAAAACCCAGCTAAACATTTCTATGGTGTTGTTCTGGTTACCCGATCTTCACAATATGGCCTCAACTTCTGTTAGCCTCATCTCTAGGCATCTCTCGCTCCTCTGGCTCTCCTTACTTTTCACTGCCTTACACTCTTCCCTCCAGCCATAATGGCCACCTCAAATTCATTCACACTTTCGTGTCTTTGCACATGAAATTCTTTCAGCTAGCTAGGCATGGCGCTGTGAGCCAGCCAGCCAGCAACAGCATTCTTCCATGGTTCCTGCCTGACTTTCTTAAATGACGGATCTGTAATCTGAAGTAAACGCTCCCATTCCCTCAAATTGCTTCTGGTCAGAATGTTTCATCATAGCAACAGACATCAAATAAGAATATTAAGATTTCTATGTTCTGCAAGTATCCCATGGAGCATAACAGATGGGATCACATACTTCAGCAAAAGGCAGATACAACATATATGATAAGAAATAACCTGACCTAACAGGGTGTTGGTGGTGGGGGGGTAAGGAGATGGTTCAGCATATAAAAGCACTTACTGTGTAATCATGATGACTGGCTGGAGTTTGGATCACAGAACGTATGTAAAAAGCCAGGCAGGCTTGGTAGCTACCTTTAACACCAGCACTTGGAAGGTAGAAATAGGGGTTTCCTGGAGTGAGGTAGTTAGCCAGACTAGCTGGAATTAGTGAGCTCTGGGTTCAGAGAGAGGCCATGCCTTAATAAATAAAATGGAGAGCAATTGAGGATGGTACTTAATGACAAGTTTGAGCCCTCCCTATTCATGTGTGCACTGAAACCTGAACGTAGATGCAACCACACACATGTGAATATACACATACACGCATGCATGACATACACAAAATATTATAAAAAATAAAATAGGACGGTAGAACCAGAGACTGGAGAGCAGGCATGTAACTGCTAAGAGTTTAGATCTCAGGATTTTAAGGGTTAATATTCAAGTACTATAAGAAATTGATGATAATTCCAAATTATCTAACACAGGTAATCAGAAATAGAAAGTGATAGGCCCAGAAAAAATAGCCAATGCCAGAATGTTGGGCTTGAGATGTTCAAAGCTCACATCAGTGGCTATCTCTAGACATAAAGAAGTTTCAGTTATTTCATAGGTTAGTGGTTGGGTTGACCTTCTTTTTAGGGCATGCAGATGTAAAGGGAGCAGCAGAAACCCCGATGAATGAATCCAGTCATAAGATACAATGGGGATGTTCCACCTTATCTTCAATAATAGATAATTGCTTTGTTGTTCAGTGGAAGTTAATTTCGCTTCCCTCCTTTTCTGTTTCTGCCACATAATAGGTGCAATTATTTCTCACACTCGGGGTGATATAATTAAATATCATCTTTTGTAATGGTGCATTTCCAGAGTCTTCCTAGGCAGCTGATTTAGGTACTTGTCAGGCTTATCTCACAACTGATAAATGTTTGCTTCTTGTAGCTTTAATATAACAGGCTATCTGCCTTCGAATGGGAGCATTTCCAGATAGTCCAGGCAAGCGGTCCGTTTATTGCATCTGACAGCTTTATTGCTTTATCAGTTATCTGCTCAGGGAGGATTTTATTATATGTAAAATACCGACATAAATTATGGCGAGGAGAATTGATTTTTGTTACATAACTTTGATTCATTTTTCATTGTTTGTATGTGCCAGGTTTGATATTGTATATTTTTGTTCTGGTGTATTTGTCTAAAGTTATTTCCCTGGTCCAACGAATGCTAGTATTAAGTTATCAATTGTTTTCTTCGTGTGACTGCTTCCACACTTATACCTTCATAGGTTTGTGTACTTAGTGAATAAAATATGGTTGCATATGCTTTTCTAAGTAAAGTGTAGGGCTAATATGATTGCATAAATAAACTCAAAATAGTTATCTGGAACTCTCCATTTACAACTAAGAGCCAACTTTGCTGCTGGCGACTGAGTGGAGAAGCAAGACTGGATGGGGAAAGCCAGGTTATCTGGTTATGTCGTTTCAGAATTTGGTCTAAAAAGCAGCGATTCTCATGGGACTGACAAATGGAGGATAGGGTCCAGAAGACACAACTAGGTCTAAGGCAAACAGGCCTAGGAAGAATGCTGATAGACAAGCTCACACCAGTAGACACTGACCTTGACGAGCTGGCAACAGATTTCACTAACTCAGCTCTAGGAAGTTACAGCAGCCTGCCAAGATGCCTTAGCATTTTTTCCTCTTTATGCTTATGAGTTTTTTCTGCACCAACTCTCAGAGACTTCTTAGAAGTTATACTTTTTCCTTCCTGCCTTTAGCCAGTGACAGACAGGGTCAGCAGTGCAATGGCTGAGCTCATTAATTGACGTCAGACAAGGTGCACTTTATGCTCCCACAGTTTGATTGCCATCAGGCTATAGCTAGACTTCACATGAAATCACATCCTTCTTCACTCTTCTCTTGTCTTTATCCTGTTACCTGCTCTCCTGGGAACAATTCCCTAGTGAACTGCTTGCATTCACATCCTGAGCTCTGAGGCTCCTGCCCTGTGACAGTCAAGCAAGCAAGCAAGCAAGCAAGCAAGCAACCAACCAACCAACCAACCAACCAACCAACCAACCAAAAAGGTAATTAACTTAAAACACCAACGACAAAAACCAATTTGGTTAAATAAATCAAGTCACCTTGACTGATTATTGCCATTTTTTCAGACACTGTTTTTTTCTTTTTCTTTTTGTTTTTTGTTTTTTGTTTTTTTAATAAAGGCAGATGTGGAGAAGGGTTTGGGTCCAAACCTTGTGCTTCAACCAGAATTGAAGAACCATTGTATGTGGTTGGGACATTTATAGTATTATGGCATCTACAATTGGAAAACTATCTTCCCTTTTGTCTCAGTGTGTGTGTGTGTGTGTGTGTGTGTGTGTGTGTGTGTGTGTGTGTGTGTTCACATGTGTGTGGGGGTGTATGAACACGTTTGTGTGCCTGCTAGAGATTAGAATTGGTTGTCTTCATCAATCACTCTGTACCTTGTGTTTTGAAACAGTCTCTTGGTGAGCAAAGAGGTCACTGGGTTAGGGAGATTATCTGGCCAGAAAATTTGAGGGATCTCCTGTCTCTGCCTCCCCAGGACTGGGATGGCAGATGCACATCACTGTACCTGGCTTTTGACATGAGCACTAGGAGAATGAACTCTTCTCTTGCTTACATGACAAGCACTTTATTAACTATGGTCATCCCCCTCAGGCCCCAAAGATTTCACATTATGCAAAAAAAAAATGTTAAAATATTTATATATCTGATAGAAGGAAAATGTATTGAATTTAAAAGCCTCAATGATTTAGTAGAGAATTTCAAGATGTTTTTGTATCCAGCAAAATCTTATTATGTCCAAGAATTCTGGGCTGAGTCATAGCAACTGGCTTCTAGTCTAACTTTACCATTTAAAAAAAAAACTTTTTTTTAAACCTTCAGAGAATTATTTCTGTCCTCTCCAAGATCTTGATTCCAATGTTTCTCATCTGTGAAACTAAATTAACTGGTGATGTTTTGTTTTTGTTTCTTTAAAAGATGCTTCTTTCCCTGCCTCCCCCTTCTTTCCTTGATGAGATCCTATATGCTGGGATAGCAGCAATAGGTCTGAGAAAGACCCGTCAGTAAGTTCTTATAAGGTCATTTACTATATTTTGTAACTTCAAGTCACTCATTAAAATGTAAGATAATAGTGTCACAATGCAGCAGGCGCTGCTCACATGAATGCATCACAGAGCATGACGTCATGAGTGAACACCCACACAGCCAGTCCAACATCCAGACCAAGCATCAGAGTTTAGTGGACTCCATGTCCTTCCCAGCCAATCACCTCCTCATCACCAGTAGCTGCTGTTCCTGCGTCCAGAGCCACAGTTTACGAACAGCTGTTTTTACACCCAGTATAAATGGAGGTAAACCATTTTTTTTTTTTTTTGGTGTCAGATGATCACTCATTGTTGTGTGTCATCCTCTTTGCTCCGTATAATTGCATCTTGTGGCTGGGATTCATTATCTACTTTGTTGTAGAGGGCCATAGGCTGGCTGTTTGGTTTGACATGTTATCATGAACACAGCTCTGAGCATCCTTATTTGGATGAATATATGTGAGCATTTCTGATGGGTACACACCTAACACAGAGAAGGCTGAGTCCTAACGTGTGCATGTATTCAACTTTTGTCAGCACTGCCAAGTAGCTTTCCAAAGTTCCTGTTTAGGAATATCTTCTTTTGGTCCATGAAAGAAACATAGAAAGGCTGGGGTCTACTAGAACATTTCTCGTTTGATGAGCTAGCAGGTATGGACCAACATCATTAGCACATATTAAGTTCCAGTGAGTACCAGATAACAGAAATGACCATACTGAGTTCGGTAATAAAAAAAAAAATATAGGGGCCCTGGGAAGGTAAGTGAATCTGCCCAGTGTGGGGCTGAAAGGAAGGGCTGTCTCTGCTGGTAACAACAAAATGAAGCTACGTATGACGAAGGCCACCACCTGACTTGATGGACACCTGGGATGTGGACGTTTGTGTGTACAACCTAAATCTGCCAAGGAGAGCTGGCTAATGAGTGTGTCAAAAGCAAGTCTGGGTTGGGGGTGTAGGGGGTAGCAGGAAGCAGGTGATTTAGATTCGGAACTACACATTGAGAACCAAGTGTTGGCCGTGATCCATTTGGTCTGAGGATCAGAGATGTGGTTTAAGAAATAATTTGTAATAAGGAACAGAGAGAGCCAGTGTGGTTGTAATTGCTCAAGAATGTTTCTTCTGAATTTCACTCTTGCCATAATTGCCTTTACTTAGCATTGTTAAACACACGGGTTGCTCTTTTTTTGTGTGGTTTCTGCAGTGTGGAACATACAGTGAGTAACGTGCAGGCAAAGCCAAGCCAATCACCGAGGAGACTCTGGTTCCCGAGGGTCTCTATGTGCTCCAGTTAATCCTGTGGACTAGGATTTGGAAGGCAGGAAACACAGAGTGGAAAGCAGCTTTCTGGCAAAATATTACCAACTGATTTAATCTAGATGGGAAAGAAGGGGGGACCCACAAATAGCACCCGGTGGGCTCTCTCTTTCCCAAACTTTCGTTCAATTCCCATTTGTCATTTCCACAGGTGTCTTAGCTACAGGTTGTATTGCTGCCATGAAAACACCCATAACCAAGAGGCAAGTTGGGGAGAAAAGGGTTAATTCGGCTAAAACTTTCACAGCACTGTTCTTCAAAATAAAGTTAGGATAGGAACTGAAACAGGACAGGAACCTGGAGGCATGAGGAGCTGATGCAGAAGCCATGGAGTGATGCAGCTTACTTGCTTGCTTCTCCTGGCTTGCTCAGGCTGCCTTCTTATAGAACCAGGACCACCAACCCAGGGATGACACCACCTACAATGGGTCGGGCCCTCCTGCATTGATCACTGATTGAGAAAATGCCTTGCCGCTGGATCTCATGGAGGCATTTGGTCAACTGAGGCTCCTTCCTCTCTGATGACTGTAGCTTTTGTCAAGTTAACACAAAACCAGCCAGCACGACAGGGCACAGTACATACTCTTTAGTTGGCAAATTTGATATTATCAACGAGTTCAGCTTATCAGCAATCAGATGTCATTCTGGTGGCTGCTATCTATTTGTCTATAAAAAAAGAAGATAGCTCAAAGAAATTTAGGGTGTTCAGTGGGTGTTATTATTGAAGAGAGGCAGATACAGCCGGCCAGCATATTCCTTAGTCCTGAGCCTGCCTCCAGCCAAAGCGAAGGTCTTCTAATTGGGTTTCAGCATTGAGTTCAGAGGTAAGGCAGAGGCAAACCACGTTCTCCTAGAGTGCACATCCCTCTGATCTTGACCTCTAGGCATGTAAGTCTATTGAGGCACCTGCTTTGGTAAATGAGAATAGTGAAGGCTGTGGTTCTCCAGCCTGGCTTCCAGCTTCTTCTCAATTTCTTAGCGTCAACATGATCCCTTCCTAAAGCGCATTTTTGTTTGTTTGTTTGCTTGTTTTCTGATATAGGGTTTCTCTGGGTAATAGTCCTGGTTGTCTTGGCCTTACTTTGTAGACCACGCTGGCCTCAAACTCACAGAGATTCACCTGTCTCCACCTCCTGAGTGCTGGGATTAAAGGCATGCCCTACCATGCCTGGCTCCTAATGCACTTTTGATTAATTCTTTCTCTTGGAGCATGTTTAGAGTCACAACACATGAAAACTCCCATATGCTAGGGCATACACACAGCATCCCCATTTGTCAATATTCCACACTGGAGTTGGGCATATGATCTGGACATATGATTATTACCCAAAGCCACAGGTTGCATTAGTGTTAGCTGTAGCATTGTGTATCTTTTGGACTTTGATTAGTTATATTGTGACATATTCCTATCACTATAATATCTTATATAATACTTTGATTTTATTTTTATGTTTCTACCTTTTCTCCATCTACCCCTTTGCTTTCTTCACTTTGACCTACTTGAGTTTTTTTCTTTTTACTGTTTTCATAGTGTCAAGGATAGCCAAGGTAAGACAGAGAAACCTTGTTTCAAAAAACTCCCCCTAAATTAATAATAATAATAATAATAATAATAATAATAATAATAATGTAATAAATCTCAAATGAATCATCGTGAAGTAGTCTAGAATAGCCACACCACTATCCTCATTGTTATTAAGAAAGCATATTATGACACAGCTAGCTGGCCTCGAAATGCCTCACTTTTTCATTTGTCACCCCCCACCCCAGTACTAGGATTACAAGTTATATTATAGAGACAGTCATGTGCTTCTTTCAGGGATCTTTGTATCTGTGTGTATGTACATGTGGGTTCATGTTCACATGGGTACATGTGCACATGCAGCTGTACTTGTATATAAACTTGCACATGTTACCCTTGAGTGCCATTCTCCAGGAGCCATCCATCCACCATGGTTGTTGTTTGTTGTTTTGCTTGTTTGTTTGAGACAAGGTTTTTCCATCTAGGCTGGCTGGTTAGTGAACTCAGAGAACAACACTTGCCTCCTCAGCGTGGGGAATCCCAAGCATGCTCCCATGCTCCCATGCTCAGTCTTTTAACAGAGGGTCTCGGGCACCAAACTCAGGTCTGCACCAAGCTCTTCACTCATGGAACCATCTCCTAGACCTTTTAGACTTTTTCAAAAGACAAATGAGTGGAGTACTGGTTACTGTGAGTGGATGTTTACCAATATGGTGAGCTCAAGGTATCATCTTTAGGTTCCATATTTGTCTATTGTTTTGTTTCGTGCTGTGCGCTTCTGATCACTATTACTTTGGTTTTATATTTTTCTCTTCCTTCCTCTCTCTTTTCTTTGTCACCTCCCTCCCTCCTCTTCTATCTCCAATAAAGTTTGATGCTATAAATTTCCCCCAAATATGCTACTTTAGCAAAGTCCCACATTTTTCGGCATGAGGCGATTGTATTCCTTCAGTTCCAATGCTTTTATGACACCCCTTGTCATTTCACCTCTGGCCTATGGGGTATTAGAACTGTGCTATTTTGTTTCTAAATACGTGGGAATTTCCCAGAGTTCTTTTTGTCATTTGTTTCTATTTGACCTTTACCAGATAGTTCAGCAAACATAACTCATTTTCCCGAAACCTTTGAAGTGTAGTGAGCTCCCTTTTAGGGGCTAGAATATGGCATATCTTTGTGAGCAACTTGTGTGCTTGAAAAGAAAGTATGACTGAAATCAAGTAAGGTGTTTAAGAAACATCTATTAAGTCACCCTGACTGACACTGTTGTCTATATCTTCTGTGTACTTGATGTGGAAAGAATGCTTTTGTAATTATCCTGTGGATCTTCCTGCTTTTTATATCTGAGCTCTCTGCTTTGCCTCATGTCTTCTGCAGCTATATTGTTACTCGTGTAAACCTTTGGAATTGTGTCTTGCTGATGAACTCCATTACTTCTGGTTGAGGGCTTTCTCTATTCTTGATCAAAGGCTTTGTCCTACAATGTCTTTGATATTACTATAGACACCCGAGCTTTCTATTGACTTACATCAATACAACACATGTTTCCACTCTTCACTTTTACCTAATGTACGTATTTATTGTTTGTTGTTTTGAAGTTATCTGTATGATCAATATTATTAGCTCAGTATGCCCCGATAGCAATCAATCAAGACCCTGACACTTGTTATATTTTAAAATAGCCTTAGTTAACCTGGGGCAGGGCAGATATCAATCCTCTAAACTACCTCCCATAGTGGGGCAGGCATCCCATACTTGCTTCAGTCCCATGCCTTCTGTTTCTAACAGTGGCTATCAAGCTGCCTCTTTACCATAATCTCAAATACTTGGTAATGTTCTTCATCTGGGCCAAATCTTACATCCATGCCAGCCACGTGCTTTTCTTCCATCTAACCCATGGCGACTTTCCTCTCCTCTCTTCTTGGGACCCTCGGGTCATTCCTCTTCTCTTTCTTCAGTCTCTTGTTCTTCCCAGGATTCCTTTCTGACTTTCTCTCTAAGCCTGGGAACCTTAGGGACACCTATCTCAGTTGCCCTGCCCAGATGGGATGGCTTTTTATTAATTAGCATCAAATTACATCAGGCCATCCCCCAACAATTCCTCTTTTCTGTCCAAGTAAAAGTCAGTTGGTAGAGCATGAGGCTTTTAATCTCAGGGTCATGCGTTTGTGTTCTACTTTGGGCACCACTTGTAGTTTTAAAATTATGTGTATTATTAGTATGCCTGACTAGCAATCAATGAAGACACCGACACTTGCTATATTTTAAAATAGCCTTAGATAACCTGGGGCAGGGCAGACATTAATCCTCGAAACTACCTCCCATAGTGGGGCAGGTATGTGGTACCTTCCATAATCCAATGCCATCTGCTTCTAATAACTTCTATCAAGCTACCTCCCATCCACAATCCCAAATACTTGCTCATGTTCTTGACCTGGGCCTAATCTTCCATCCATGCCGGCCACGTGCTTTTCTTCCACCTAACCCATGATGACCTTCCTTTCTCCTCATCCTCGGGCCTCTCCCTTTCTTCCTTCCAGGATTCCGCTGTCCTTCCAGGCTGGGAACCTTAGCCACACCTCTATTTTAGCTGCCCTGCCCAGTTGGGATGGCTTTTTATTAATTAGCGTCAAAATACACCAGACCAACCCCAACAATTGTTCATGTGTTTCTGACATTCAGTGTTTAGTAGAGTCTCACTTTTTAAACCATTGTGACAGTCTAGTCCTTTAAATTAGTAGATTATATAGTATATTCTTAATGTGAATACTATCATGGCAGGGCTATCCATCACCTTTGGGTTTTGTTCATCTGTGTCATCTTTTCTTTGTTTCTCTTTTGCTCTTTCTTGTCTTCTTTTTCATCATTGGGATCATGGTTTGATTTAATCTCTCCTGTTTATTTGTTGGCTATCATTCTTGTTTATTAATTTAATGGGTGTTTGAATATAGTCTACTAGCCTTTATTTTCTAGTGATAGAATACTATTCTAAACATAGTATATGACCGTTATAATAGTATACTGCTATTTTCATCTTCTTGGCCTTTATGCTTTTATTATCTTCGGTATTTTCATATCTCATGCTACATGTTTGTAGTTTAAGCATTAAATTGTCAATTATATTCTAAAGGTGAACAGCGAGGAAAATCTTTGTATATATGCATTCATATATATATGTGTGTGTGTGTGTGTGTGTGTGTGTGTGTGTGTGTGTGTGTGTTTTGTTCATTTTTGGTGGGGGTGTAGGGGTGTGTTCTATATTGAATAATTTTACTTTTTTCCTTGTAGGACTTTGTATAGCATTTCCCGTGTTGAGGGTGGGAAGCAGGTGACCTCTCCTATCTTCTCTATGTTTGATTATGTTTTAAAAAATGCTACTGCAACAGAAATCTACAGTGGTACTGTTTTCTTTTTTTCTTAATGGTGTTGCTCTTCTGTCTTATTTACTTTACAGGTGAAGAAATGTGTGTTATTCTTATCCTTGTTTCTGTAGGTACTTTCAGGGGTCTTGTAGTTTACCACCAGTTTTTGAGTAGATATTATGAATCTCTGATAATTTCCTCTCCCTTTCTCCTTCCCTTCCCCCACCCCTTCTTCCTCCAGACATGGAATCCCTTGAGTTTCATGGATTCCTAAAATTTAAAATTTGGAGGCTATTCTACACTCAAGTTCTGCTCCTGCCCATGTGTTTCTTTGTATTTCTTCAGTGAGTTCAGTCAAATATCTACATCCATATCTACATCTAATCTATATCTGTATCTTTATCTTGTGTGTGTGTGTGTTTGACAACAGGAACTTATCCTACATTTTACTTCTCTGATCATTTTAGTCTTATTGTTACTTTCATGAGGGATATTTTTCTTTGTGTGTTCTCAAACTCCCCTCCTCTTGGGTTCTGCAGTGTTTTATACTTTCCAATATTCCTGTCCAGGATAGTTTTTTTTTTTGTTTTTGTTTTTTTGTTTTTTGTTTTTTGTTTTTTGTTTTTTTACCTCAGAAGTGGTAGCTGGCACTACCACAATGCCAACTGGGGCATTTAGAAAGGCCTTCTTTTCTACTTAGTTTTTAGAGCATAAGACACAACACCAGCTCCTTGAACATTCTTATCTACAACTACTAATTCTCACATCCAAGTCAGCTTTTATTTTTCTTTTTAATGGTGTATTTTATTTTTCTCCTTCTTTGGGTGCCTGATCTTTATTGGATGACAGCTACTGTAAATGCACCTCATTAAGTGTTGGCTCTTCCTGAGCTTCTATAAATAGCTTTGAATTTGGTTATGGGAAATAGTTATGTTACTTGGAAACAGCTTGGTATTTTTAAACCTCCTACTTATATTTGTTAGGTGGGCCTAGGGTATTTTTTTAGCCTAGGGCTAAGTATTTTCTTACTATAACCGTGAGACAGTTCTATGTAATCTACCCAATACTGTGTGAATTATAAGATTTTCAGGCTGGCTGGTGGGACCAGACCCTGTATCCTACCCTTCACAAGAAACCATCCACAGCCAGTTTGCTCAAGTGTAACACAGAACAGCAATGTCCTGCATACTCAGAGGGAGCTCACTGCTAGACACCTTGGTCCCTCCAACTTCTCAGCTCTGTCTCTTAGTCTCAAAAGATTTAGCTGGGCTTCTCCTGTTTTCTCTACACTATAGCTATGTACTGTCAAGGCAGAAAACAGGGACAAACATCTTATTTATTTCCTCTTTCTCAGGGATCATGATCATTTATTACCTAATAGTCTGGTATTTGTCTGGTTTCTTATTTCTTTTAGGTGAGGTTATAAAAGGAGTCTGCTATGCTGTTTGTCCCAGGGCAGAAGTCTCCATAAACTTATGTCTGACTGGAACTGTTGTGAACCTTAGTGTTTTAACTCTTGGAGAAAGTTTGTTGTTGCTTGCTATTGACTTCAGAGGTTGACATTAGCGGATCTATCCTGCTTGTTGCCCTGACCTGGTCTTATTAGACTTCTGTGAACTTATTTGGTGTCTTATGTTAAAGTGAAACTCAGCAGAGTGTGTTTTGTAAGGATGGGAAGGAAAAAGCAAGGACTTCTGAGAAGATCTCATTGGCTTTTAATCATCTTTATGGGAAGAAGAAATGTTGGCTTCTTCCCATGAGGGGGGTGGGCATGGCAAAAGCCACGGGAAAATGGGCTTGCATAGATTATCCAGATATACTTGTGTGACAGATACACGAAATGATTTTTTTTTTATATTCTGAGCATGTTCTCAGAAGAGATTTGTGCAGCCAAATAATGAAAATATAGATGAACTAAAGATGCCGGGAGCATAGCACAGACTAATTATTATTTCTTCAGCATGTACCTCTTATCTCTGTAGTCAGTATTTGATGCGGAGTCATTCCCGTCTCCACATCAGTCAAGGAGGGGAAATGTGGATTCTTCTCTAAGTGGTTGATCAGCCCGGCTTCACACTGCAGCCCTAGGAGAAAGATGGATCCTGGGAGAATGTGCACTTTAAGCAGCCGTTCTGATTAGGAAGAGCCCTCCTCATGAACTCAGAAGGCTGGCTTGACAGAGAACCATTGTATCTTAGGAGTGTTGAGTGCTTTGTAAAAAAAAAAAAAAAGGAAAAGAAATTCTGCTAGCTACTTGAAAAGACTAAACAGGGGGTAAAGGCAAACTTACTATTTGTCATTTTAAAGAAATCCCAACTAAGGAGTCAGCAGTTGTGTTATAGAGTGAGGTTTTGATCATCCAATAGGTGACGAGATCATGGTATCCAATACACAGGGAGACTGAAATAAAAATGGACCATTATTGGTGGAAGGGGGAAAAAAAACAAATGAACCATAACAAATGTCTCTGAAGAAATAAAACTGGCTTGATGTTTCCACCAAAGCCAGATCTGTTTCTCAGATTGACTATTTGCTGGCTGGCATTAAGGGGACATGCCATGTCTCAGTTGCTAAGCTATGAGGTACCTGAAGGCTCGTCTGCTGTCTAGTGGCCAATCAAACTGGGCATATGCCACATAACCTTAAAACAGGCAAGTGCTTTCAAATGTGAGCACAGGGCATTCTGGGAGATTATAACTGGAGGTCTAACTCAGGAAGGAAGAACAGCATTTGTGTTAGGCAATGTCCTAACTGTCAGTTATACAACAGTCAGGAAACCAAGGCACTATTGTGAAATATCATGCAAGTGCAATTCATTAAACACACCAAAGGCAGAATTGGGCAGGGTGATTTGGAAAACAGACAAACAGAGACAGCCACGTTCATCTACACCTTTAAGAAAATACACTACTCATGGTGTAATGGTTAACAAAACTCCTTGAACCCAATTGGCATTGTAGACACAATTGCAGCATGGTTACTGTGTCCCACCCTAGCACTTGCAAACGAGAAAACAGAGGTGCTATCAAATTGTGTTAGTGTTTGCCTAAGACAAAAAAAAAAAAAAAAAAAAAAAAAAAAGCTTAGACTTCAAGGTGCCAGCATCTATATTCTCATGAGGTATATGTAGCATCTCCAAAGAGGATCCTTGTTTTCTTCTTTTTCTTTTTTCAAGACAGGGTTTCTCTGTGTAGCCTTGACTGTACTAGACTCCCTTTGTAAACCAGGCTGGCTTCGAACTCTCAGGGATTCGCCTGCCTCTGCCTCCCAAATGCTGGAATTAAAGGCATGTGCCACCACGCCCGAGCTGGTCCTTGCTTACTGAAGCATCGTTTCAAAGAGACGTTTGGACAAGTCAGTTTGAAGCCAGGCCTGCTGGAGTCCTCAGACTCTGGTAGGGTGAATGGGCATCTTGATCTTCAAAACTGTAGCCTTTTATGCATTAAAAAAAAAGTTGCTGAGAGCAACTGAAAAGCACCCTGCAATCACCCCTTCCCTTCCACAGCGGCGTGACTGATTGCAGCCCTGCGTATTGCAAGGACTTGGTGGTGACTCATTTGGCCTAGAAGACTCTCCTGGCTCCTTGTGGATGACTCGTCAGGAAATGAAAGTCCAATAGTTTGCAGGGCTGTGTGTAGGTTATTTGGAGCCTTGCTGGTCACTACGCTGCCTGGGTCAGAGAAAATCACTGTGCCTATATTGAAAGCTCAACTGTAGGGCAACCGTCCGAGGAATCTTAGAGCTAGCTTATTGTCCAGCATGCTGTAGTTTACACACATAGTCCAGTTGCTTCCATGTCTGTTTAGGATATACTGAAGTACACATCAGACTCTCCTCAAGTGGTGCTTTCATGGACAGCTGGTAAAAATGTGTTCTGCAGACAGGAAGCCAAAGGGAAGCAAAAAAAGAGAGAGTCCATGTTGGGGGATGCTCAGGGTCCTTCCGGTTTGCAGAATGATGGCCTGTGTGTTCTACTTTATTTTTAGGACCACAGGGAAGCCTCAGGAAACGGGGATTCGTGACACCCAAGAGGCTTCTTCAAGCTGAAAGGAGTCCCAGACCAGTAGGAATTTCTTTGAGAAAACACTAAATGAGTGACCAGGAGGAAAAGATGCAGTTTTCTGATGGCAACTGGCAGAATAGTGAAGGCCTGTGGGGGTGGAGCCAAGCTGCGCTGTAAATCTAAGGCATTCACAAGCATTGGGCTGTCCCATGTCACCCGAGTTTTGCTTTGTTTCCTATCAATGGTGTTAACAGCCGAGCTCCGCTAGTGTTCAGCCATTGTGGGGAGCAGACAATGCTTAGAGAGAAAAATCAGTACAGTATTGTTGTTTTTTTTTTTTTTTTAATTTTTAATCCACATCCAGACAGAAAGATCTCATTTATTCTTTGTAATACGTTTGTCATTCTAGTCTGAACAATTGGGAGGCTATGAGAGAATGCTGATACCAGTTGTCAGAGGAAAACTATTTACAATTGTCCCTCCCTTCTCTCTTTGGGCATTTTCATTATAATCTTTTCAGCTTCACAGAGAGATGAACAAAACTCGTGTCCCGAGCATAAAGCAGAGACTGAACTACCATGACCCCTACCTTCACTTTTAAGATCCATAGTGTGTGTGTGTGTGTGTGTGTGTGTGTGTCTGTGTGTGTGTGTGTGTGTGTGTGTAGGAGATACTGGTGGCTTCCGTGGTTAATATTTTCTGGCATAGGAAGTAGTACTAGTTTTCTTACGTTGTTCTGCTCACAGGACTGGAGCTTGCACGAAAACGTAAAGTTCATTCATTTATTTACCCTTTCTTCATTCAGTGTTTACAAATGCCGCAGCGCGTGGCTGAGATGCTGGATGGGTCCCCGGAGTTGAGGCAGTGTGGGTGACCTCTGAGGTCAGATGGTAGCTTAGCAAGGACGATGTTTCTTTGAGGAAAGAAGAAATGGTACTGTTAACATCCGGGCTTTCAGAGCAGAGGAAGAGGACTCTATCAAGCTCTCTCTCTTTGTTATGCCTTCCTGTACTGAATGGCCCTGAATTTAAAGTAAAGCTCTTACCCTGGACTTCCCACCTCCAGGTAAGAATGAACTGAGTGTCCTAAGTTTCTCCATAAGCTGTAATACAGGAAGCACAAAGAATTAAATACTCCTAACACTTTCATTAGATGTTGGAAAACATCTTACCTATGTTATTACATCCACCTAATAACTGTAAGTGACACCCTGTGAACAGAGCTTGAAACATCAGGCCCTTTCTCCATGACATCAGTACTGATTTGATTTTAAACTGTCTTTTTAAAAAGTGTGTGTGTGTGTGTGTGTGTGTGTGTGTGTGTGTGTGTGTGTGTGTGTTACAGTGCACATGTGGAGGTCAGAGGAGAACTTGGGGAATTGGTTCTCTCTTGGCCTGAGGCACCTTTACCCGCTGAGAGGGATCAGCATGTATTTTGCGTTGTTTTCTGGTATTCTCATCCCTGTGTAAGGGAATAAACACAGTCTTCTGTGTGCTTTTGACACACATTTTACAAGTATTTTGGTTTTACTCTAAGCCAGAATATTCCAGATTTCATTCACTTATGTAGAGTCTTAATCATTTTTTCCAAGTACTTAAATTTTGTATCTCCTTCAATGAGTTTATTAAAACTGAGAATTTTACTCAGTTTATTATTGCCCATATTGTACTTAAATTCACCGGATTTTTGGTTTTTTTTTTTTTTTTAGCTTAAATGAGTTCATAGAGAAACCTCACAGGATTCTCATAACCAGAACCCTGGTTTTGCTTAAAATAAATAAAAGGTAACGGCAAAGAAAATAAAATGTACACTGTCACTGCCAAGTTTTACCCAGATCCCACCAGGGTGTCGAAGCTCTGTTCATGAGCTGTGTGATAAAGGAGAGCTCCCAGGTCTAACTGGTAGGCTGGGCAGGGATGAAAAGAGGAAGCCTGGAAGTTTTCCTTGCTGTGGGATTCAAGGTATTGACTGCTGTGTCTAGTGTTTTCCAAGGTTCTCTTCTGGACCACTGGGCCATTGCAAAGGGTCACAGTATGTCTGCACTCTGGACTCTGATGAGGGTCTTTAGTATGATGCGGTTACATCCCCCAATGCCAAGGGGTTTCTGGGACAAACACAACAGTACTTTGAAACACTACCACTACCCGGAACAATTGTTTCAATCTTCTAAGATCTATAAGAAACACAACTCCACTCAACTGCCCAGACTTTGGGGGTAACTTCAGCGAACCCTTGCTTCTCCTCAGTAAGCTGTGTCACCTTTGTCCTGTGTCACCTGCCACTACCTTTTGATGTGTGATGTTTGTATTAACAATTTGACTCTTAAAAATGAACTTTACAGGAGGCACCTATGAGTGACAGTCTGGCTGGCAGGCCAGAAGGCAGAGCCACTAGATCATGGCTGTACCCCCTTCCAATATTACACAATCAAGCAGTCGTGACAGCAGGAAGTCATTTGTCAGTCCCAGGTTTCTCTCATTTCATCTAGAAATACAAATATCTCAGTTTTAATAGAGAGAAAGATGAACTGTGATGATGATGGAGCAAGTGGATGACACGGTGGGCCAGCCAAAGCTTTTAAACATGACATATTTCAATTCATGGCTGAAAAGAAGAGCAGAGGCGGGGGGAAGGAGGGAGGAGGCCGAACCGCACTTTGAAAAGCAGTGCCAAATGTAGTGACAGCACATCACGTACTTCCGTCACTTTAGCAGCCTTCCTGTGGTTGCTTCAGGTCTATCCGTCCACAGGGCATCGCCATATCACAGAGCAATGGACTTAGACTCAGAAGTGATCATTTTCTGACAGTGGGACGAAAGAGCCTATCAGTTACTACAAATCCATCATGTGGCATCTTTAAGGGAGAGATTGCTTGTTTGTTTGCTTGCTTGCTTGCTTGCTTCAGGAACATAGTAAGAGTAGAGAGAGAAATTGCTAAGGATGACGTAGGTCAGGAAACAGATTCTCCCAGTATGTGATAGTAAAATATGGGGATGGAATCTGAGCAGAGTATTCCAGGCTTCCATAGATGATGAAGTACAGGCGACTGACTCTCAATAAATGTGGGCATGAGGCTAATTAAGCTGAGGGTTTTGGTCAGAGTCTGAGAGCAATAGAATCACTTAATAAAATGCCTCATCCTAAAAAAAATAACATAAAACAGAATACTTAAAATACATGCAAATGATGAAAGAAAAAGCTTGGACCTGGGATGATATTTACAGCGCTCTCTTTTCCACACACAAATAAGTGTTCCTGGGCCCAGGACATGATCTTCCTGAATGTTTCAGCTGACTTTTGCCTGGCCAGAATTCCTGTACTTAAAACACAAACACAAACAAGCAAGAAAAAAAAACAATCAAAAGTGCCAGGGGCACTGGTGGGCATAATCAAAGAATCCTGAAGAACAGATCTCATCCATCATTCTCTGTTTTGTCTGTTATCTGAGTTTTCAAATAACAAAGTCACGGGAGGAGCTGATTTCTAACAGTTGCACAAGGCTGAGACTAACCCTGCTCCGGGATAAAGAATGGTGGCTAGCCCAGCTGTAAGAAGCCTTCGTTGGGAAGAAATGCATTGCTGCTAAGTTGTGTGCTCTTGGCTTATTTTATTTATTTATTTATTTATTTTAAAGATGGCATGTAAAGCCTTTGGTCAGAGAAATGGCCTCTAGCAAGTAACACTTTTTTTTTTTTTTACACAGAGGAAACTTTTCCCAGAAAGGATGGTTATGAATTTAATTAGAAACTCTCCTCTTTGCATAAATTTGGTTTAGTCTAAATAAGACTTGAAACATAGAACAATGTCCGTGGAGTGCAATTCACCAATTGTTACTTTTAATTATGGTCCCATGCATAATTCATAGATGCACCACACGGACAAGAGGAAAGAAAAAGATAAGAAGGAACAAAAGAGACGGATTTTCCATCAAACAATTACTATATAAATAGACAACATATTTAATACATTAGCTAGCAAAGTGACTCTTTGTTCTTGTCAGTCTGAGGCTTAAAATTTTTTTTTTGTATAATTCCACAAACACAGAATTGTTGCATTTTTGCTAATGTCTGTCTTAAATGAAATAAATAGGAATTATAATTTTTATAGGACCAAAAAATACCTAAATGAGGACGTTTTATGTGTGGTTGACATAGCATAATATTAAAATACATTTATAATATTGAAAAAGATTCAAGTGTAGATTTTTAATACGGTAACATTTGAAAGCAGCATTATTTGCTTATTATGGGAATACAATATTCATCTTTTTCCCTTTTTTTCCTATTTGAATACTAAATTTACATTTCACATGGCACAAAGCATTTGCGGTGCAAAAAGCAGCTATATGTATACAGAGTAGATATCATTCTAGGAAAGAAAAATAAGTGGTGAAAACAGATTCAGAAAGTATTAAGAGTCAAAACTGTTTTCCAACAGTGTGGTTTTTATAAAAGTGTTTGATGGAGTAGATGCAAAGAGTAAACAAAATATTGGCTAAGAAAATGAACCATTAAATACTGAATGTGAGCGTTGGCCTTAAACACTCTTATTGTCAATTCCTCTTGTATGTAAAAACAAAACAAAACACTTTTAGTTCACTGCAGAGTTTTTAGACAGCTAAATGAACATCTCTGCTCGCTAGCACCATAACCAATGGCAAATGTCTTGAACACTAGGGAGGGAGGCGGGCAGAGCACAACTCCAGCGTTGCTTGCATTTCTGCTGGGATTATTGAAATCTTGGCGCAGACCTTTGACAACAGTGTGCTCTTCGCCCTAACCTTCAGAGTTAGGGTTATGGACTTGGTCTCTAAGTAATGTTCAGACTCCATGCTTTTCACCAGCTCATCAGCGCAGTCTGTGCTACTCAACACAGGTCCTGAGAGAACTGAGCAAATGGTACACAGCTTGCAGAGACCGGGTAATAAAAAGAAGGGTCCAGCTGCACCTGCTCAGAAACTCCTCTCAAAAATTTTACTCAGAAATCTCACTTTTTCCTTGGTGAGAGTAGGAGGGGCCAGAGAGGGAGCAGGCAGAGAACTGGTGGTGAAGGATTTCTAGTTCAAGGACTTACAGGTTGCTAGAGTCTTTACCCATGTCTGCTTTCCTGTGGATAAAGAAAGCCTAAATGTAGAATAAGGGTTAAATGTGGGGAGGGGGAACAAGTATTCCCTATGTTTAAAAAAATATAAATGAATTTAAAACTCAAGGTTGTGTATGCACTATACCCATTAGAAGATGCATTGGTACAGGAAAAAGAAGTTGGCTTCTTATGATCAGCATTTGATGCCCAATTTCTTTGAAAACTTTATACTTTGTGTTTTGATTGTATTAATTCCCCCACCAACTCCTTCCAGACACACCCTACTCCCCTATCTACCCAACTTTGTGCCTTTTTCTTTTTAACCCATCAAGACCAATTCATGCTGCCCGTATATTCTTGGATGTGTGGCTTTCCATTGACTAAGGTTCAGATCTCTGGTACCAACTTAGCATCTAGGCATGAAAGTACATATAGGACTGTAATCTGGTACCTGAAAGATGAAGGCTGGAAGAGACTGGAACTTTTCTACAAGCTCCTCTAGCTAGAATGGTGAGCCCCAGGTTCTGTGTGAGACCTTTTCTCAAAATAAATAAGGTAGACAACGAAAAAGCAACATACCCAATATCCATCCTCTGGCCTCCACACATATGTCCATAGGTGGGTGTACATGAACACACAGGCACATGCCATCACACACACACACACACACACACACACACACACACACACACACACATTTGCACATGCACACACCAAAAAAAAAAAACCAATTAAGTTTCGTTGTCATTGATATCACCATCATTATTTTGTATCTCAGGTCCACTCCTGTGGATTCCGGCTCTGTCCAAGGACAGATATACAGGGAGCTGGAAGAAAGGCTTCCTTTTATGATTTGTCCAGGAAGTAATTGTGGAGAACCTGCAACACATCCAGTGTTGTTGTGAGCAAGCTGTGTGACCCACAAGAAGTAGAAGGCATGACACCTGTTCATTCAAAACTTGCAACCTACATAATTGTGTAAGCTGTGTAGCTGCCGTCCAACACTGTATAGGAATCAGAGCTTCCCATGAGCCAACCATGAGGGCATTGTAAGAAGTGAGGCTTTCTGTGACCTTGAAAATGAGACAGGCTGTGTCCTGGAGGCACAGCAAGGAAACAAGGGCGCAGGAAGGAACTGAGGATTTAGAGGCTACTGAAGGGACTAGCATGACTGGACAAAGTTGCCCTAATGCTGTAGAGAGAATCTCAAAGTCATGTTAGTTCAGGGTTGGGGGAGGGGCAGGGAATGCTTGTCTTATTTCTCTACTGAAGAGCTTTCAGCCCAGCCCGCCTCCAAGTCCGCATTCCAAACATGACCCTCCTCCCATTCATCCCTACACTCAACCTTCTTCCCTAAGTGCTCCTTCATCTTCTGTTCTCTGAAGGGTTCATCCTTTTGCTTTAGTCTATTTGAGCTGCCACAAAAGTATCATAAGTGGAGTGGTTTAATAAGAGAAACGTATTGGCCAAGGTCCTGGCAGATTCAGTGTCTGGTGACAGTCCTGTAATTAGTCCTGGTAGAAAAGGACAAATCTCCTATGAGGACTTAATCCCAGCAACCCCATTATCACCTCTCTAAGGCCTGCCTAATGCTACCACATTGTTGATTAGGTTTTCAACACGAGAGAGAGTTTAGGGTTGGGTGGCATAACATCTTGTCTGTAGTGTCATAGTTGTTTAAGAATGCCTGGTTTGTATGGTTATTCTCTGGCTGGCATGTATGTGTGCATGCATGTGAGCATGCATGTGTGTGCGCACGTGTGTGCTCATGTGTGCATGCGCTCATGTGTGCGTGCACTCGTGTATGCATATGCTAGAGATCATCCTTAGTGTTGCCTCTCAAGAGCCTGCCTACCTTGTTTCCTGACACAGTCTCCGACTAGCCTCAAGATGACTCAGTTAGGCTAGGCTGGCCAGGGAGTGGGTCTGTCTCTTTCTCCTTGTGTGCTGGGATTTCTTAGGTATTTCTTCCCCTCCTCCTTTTCCCCCTCCCCCCTCTCTCTTCGTGTGTGTGTGTGTGTGTGTGTGTGTGTGTGTGTGTGTGTAGTGGTATAGTGTATGTACATGTGTGTGCAGGTATATCCAGAAGCAGAGGAGATTGCTGGGTGTCCTGTTCTGTCATTCTTCCTCTTATTCCCAGAGGATAAGGTCTCTATCTACACAGGAAGCCCTGCTGGTGGATCCCGCCCCAGTGCTGAGGTTACTGGTCTTGTGCATCCACACCCAGGTTTTTACATGGATGATGGAAATTTGATCTCAGGACCTCTTGTTTAGGCAGCAAACGTTCTTACGTACTGAGCCACCTTCACAGCCTCACATCACACTTAGGAAACCAAGCAACCAACCAACCAAGCAAACAAACAAAATATGAGTTTTGGGACTCTAGCTCAAGTCTTTATGTTCTCAGGGAAGCAGGGTACTGAAAAAACTCTCTTCAACCTCTAATTTGCTTGCTTTTCTTTTTGTCCAAAAGAATATACATTCAGTAAAATTTCTTGCCTCTGTTTTACACTGTAACCCTCTGTTATTTTTGGTAGAAGAAATAGGAAATCCTCAGTCCTGAGCCAGTCTGACAGGCTTGCCTCAAACTCAGAGATCCTCCTGCCTCTGCCTCATCCTGGTAGCTGAGATTAAAGGCACAGGCCGACTCTGCCTGCCTGTTCCCACCTGTCTGCTAATTCTCTTCTTTGCCTCCCCCACTTCCCTTCCCACCACTGATTGCGATGGCCAGGGACCTAGCCAGTCCTGGCTGTGAGTGAGGATTCATTAGCTGTAACAAAGGGAATCATTAAGGAGAGGGCTGCCAGGAGGGTTTGACACTTGCTCTCCTGCAGCAGGAGAGAGGAAGCTCTGAGCAGCTTAACATGAGAGGAATGAGGCTCCCCTGGTCTAAATGAGACCTCAGAAGCTAGCTGCCTTCCTCTGCAGGCTGGTGTGTTTATTTCCAGGGTTCCCTCACAGGGATCTCGCCTTCCCCTTTGGGCACCAAACACTGTCAGAGTTTCAGCGGATTTTGTTTTTAGTGCCATATCCCTTTTTATGCCAATTAGAGACAATCTCCTTGGGCTCTTAAGTAATTTGTCAGTGTAATCTCAGGCATGCTGAAAAGAGGCACAAATCCTTCGCTGATTGGACACCAGAGTGGAAACTCCTCAGGCACAGTTAGAAATTAGTCAGAACTTTGAAGTCAACGTGATGTCTCTTTCCTCTCTTTATTTTTCGTCAAATAAAGCAAGCTTCCTAGGACGATTAATGCACAAGTGTACTGGAAACCCTGTCGATGGGGACGTTCTTTACGTTTACAAAGCTGCCATGTGAATGCCAGTGCGCACGCGCACACGTACAGCGTTGGATGTGTTTAACAAGCCTAAGAATTGGAGATTTTTCTCAAGGAAACAAAATGCTTAGGTTGGACTCTGAAGGCTCTTGCTTTCTCCTGGTTCCTTTTTGTCCTCTGTGTTTAGAAGGATTAACAGCCGCCAGTTTATTGGGAATGCGCCTTACTGCAATGGACAGCTAACATCAGGCGGAGCAGGCCTGAATGGTTTCACTAATTCCTGGTTTACAATTCACAAGTCTGTTTTCGCTTCTATGTTTATCTGTCATTTTGAAATCCCCTTGGAAGAGCTTGCTATCGATTAACTGGACATGTTCATATGGGAGAGTAAAATTTCCTGGTAAGGACAACTAAAGAATCCTTGGAAAAAAAATTCATGGCAATGAGGCTTGATGTAATGGAAGGGGGCTCTGGTTGAGCACCCCTCGTCATGTGCCCGGCACCTGCTGTGGCTGGGCCAGAGTGCTTTGCTCCCTTTTCAATTAAGTACCTGTCCCAGAACACACACATTTGGAAAATTTCATTTGATTCAAAGTATGGGTTTCCATTTCTTCTTCCTGGGGAGAGCCTTCCCTCCCCTCCAGTCCCTTACTCTATACTTAACCTTTGTGGTTATAAGCCTGCCTGTTAAAGAGTCAATGGCTGGCATCCACATACAAGTGAATGTGTGCCACTTGGCCTGACATTTTTGTATAAGTTGTTGAGATAGAACTCTGGTCCTTGTGATTGGGTAGCCAACACTTCACTGACTGAGCCATCTCTTGAACCCCTGTTATATCACTCTTTTATGTAAATATACAGGTGGTGTTTTGTGCACTCGGTATAGGTATTCTCATGCAATTTGTTTATTTCTTTAGCAGACAGTGTTTGGAAGCATAAGTACATAGGCATCTAATAATAAGTAGAAATGTATGCTCATAGCATTATTCAAATTTTCCCTTTCTACCAGCATACAGGGAAAGCTTTCCAATCACCCTTGGTATTATCTTCTTATTTATTCTGTTTTGTTGTTCTATTAATATCTTAAGCATATTTATTTTCTTTCCAACATACTGTCCCTGACTAACCTAGAAAACTGGAAGATCTTGGAGCTGGGAGGCAGTTAGTTGATGTACTCTTGCCGAGCAAGCCTGATGGAAAGTTTGGATCCCATGCCCCCCCCCCCCCACCAGAGAAAGCAGAGCGCAGTAGTGATAGGCTTCTATTCCCCGCCCCCATTGAGGGTCAGGGACAGGCTGGCCCAGGAGGTTCATTGGCCAGCCAGTCTAATGAAAATCACAGCATTTACGATCACTGAGAGACCCAGTCACAAAATATATGGTAGAGAGCCACAGAGTAAGACATCCAGCGTCAAATTCTGTCCTCAACAAGTCCCATATGTAAGTGTGCGCTGTCTTATGCACATGCGTACATTTGTACACCACACACAAAGAGAAAGTAAAAGGGAAAACAAGAAGGCAAATATCAGAGCAAAAGCTGCAAGCGTGCCTAAGGGAGTATGGGGAGCAGAATGGTACAATAACTTTTAAATATTAACAAGAATTCTATAGAATTCTCTGAAAGACTTAAGGTAAAGAGTAAGGTGATGTGTTTTGTTACAAAAAGACTAAATATGAAAGAATGTTTATTCCTTCCAAATCTGATTTTTGAATAGCTCAAATTCATATTAATTGCCTGGGTATTTTTAATTGGTATAGAAACTCGATGATGTGATATGTTTATATCCTATACGTTTGTTTTACAGAGTTAGTTTTATATACTCTGGCCATCTCACAGAACTCTCAGCCCTCAAATTTCCCAGATAGCATGTTTCCTATTATTTATTTTTAGCTACAAAAAAATGTTTTTAGAGTTTACTTCGTAGCCCAGGTGCTTTCCCAAAGCTGGCCATCCTTGAGAGTGCCTTGACATAATGCTGGGCAGATGTACCTCCATTGGTGTTATATGTGGAATACTGTTCAATTATGCTAATGATTCAGAGACTATGGATGCAGGCAAGAAAAATCCTTTTTAGAGCAACATATGAAGCAATGCAAATCAGCAAAGGCTAAAAGAAGTCAGTGCGGGCAAAGAGGAGACATACATCAAGGCAAGCGCCTCCAGGAGATATGAGGGGACATCAGCAGGAAGGTGGAGGTCATGGTCTTTACTCATGCTAATTTGCATAAGTTATTATCCTCTGCGTAGCCTTAGCAGAATAGGAACTAAATAGCAAAAGGGACAACAGGTCATGCCTCACGCTGGGGATAAGGCGAGAGGTGTAGGGCTAAGATGTGCAAGCAGGACAGAGCAGTGAAATATTGACTACCTCTGTGTTACCTTATGGTTTTTAATCAGGACACGACATCCGGGCAGAAATTCTTCAGATGATCAGACCTGCTACCACTTGGACTCCACACAGAGGGTGCCTTGATCATTCTCAATTTCCAATGTGAAGCAATCAATGAACTAATAACAAATAAATGAATACACAACGGACTGCATCCAGGTGATGAGAAATTCAGTGACAATTAATTGAAGGGAGACAAATGGCCTGCTGGGAGAGATGCTCCACTCAGGAAAGCATAGCCCTCACATTATGAAGAGAGAGAGAGAGAAAGAGTGAATCAATTTTGCTTTCCAAACAAACTCAGCGAAAGCAATTTCACTCATGAGCTGAGAGGCTAACTGCCAGCTCCCTGTGTGCAGGTAAGCTGTACCCTCAATGATGTTCGCTTCTGAGAACCGAGGCTCTAGATAGGAGCAGTCGTAGTACCAGCATGTGCCACGCAGCCACTCACTAATATTTCACGGATGAATTTGCAGGTCATCTGAAAGAAGGAATCGCGTTTACTTGCTTTCTTTTCTGGTTCCCAGAAGGCCGTTCGGCTTTCTGCAATGCAAGAAGAGGGCCATTTGGGGTGGGCCATCTCCACAGCTTAGAGGGTCTCCTCTTAGGGATTGTTAGCGCTGTTTTGGGTTTCGGCTCCCTGTTTCCCATTCGGCTTTGGTTTCCTGAGGTCTCGCCGTCACAGCAAACAGCCTCACAGAGCAGAGCTCTGTTTAAGCACTTTCTTTTTTATTAAATAGGGTGCATTGAGAAGGGCTGGCTTATATCACATAAAACTAGGTTGGCAAATTAATTACTAAGCATCAACTTGTCACAACCAACTTATAGGTGCACACATACCAATAACTTATGCACCCGCACACACACCCAGGTGCCATAAATCACCATTGTGATATTACACAAGATGCTATAAAATATGTATTTCTACAGTTATGGGAGTTTTAATTACTTTGTCATCATGGCTCTCATAGGTCCATCCGATAGCACTGCAGCTGTCTGGGCAGTCAAGGAGAGAAAGAAAAACTTAAGACAATCAAGCTGTTGTATTGCTCTACACACACACACCAACACACACACACACACACACACACACACACACACACACACTGAGTTTTGGGTTCTTTTCCCCCACTGTCCCAAATCTAGCAAGCCTTTTGCTGCCACATAGACACAGTGACTAAGAGACTCTATGTTCTCTTTGCATTAAGGTTGTTTGGTAAGAAAGTATCTTTTTTTATCCCTTTTCATAGTAATTTTCCTAGTTTCTAATCACCCCTCAAATGGGGTCATGAGTCCTTGTGCTTCCTTTATAATACTTTGTATTTCATGACTTCCAGGGACTCGAGATAATTATAGAAATTTGGTAAATTGCACACTAACGATAATTACTTTTTAATATGTTTATAATAGCAACTATAACTACTCATCACTAAGTAACACGGGTTAGCTAAAGTCACTTAACAGAGTTGAGCAAGACAATGTTATTACGTGTTTATGTGTTTATCTAGAGCTTCCAACAACCTTTGTGCTCATTTGTTTTTTCCGATGAGGAGGATGTTGCTCAGACCACATCTCATGGCTCATTACTGATAAGGGCAGAATTCAGGGTCACTAAGCTTGGTCCTGGGACCTTGATCTTAACTGCAAGGCAGGGTTTCGGCAGGTCTCTACTCTGATCCCAGCTCTCTACGCTCAGCAATCATTGCTTATCCAAGCTTTACCTTGAGTACAGGATGTTGGGAAGCAGGGTCACTTCTTCATCTCTCATCACTGCACGGCCAGTTCCTGGACTAGGCCGGGAAAAACATAGCCACTTAATACACGTCCAGTGAGCAGATGATGAGAGTGTGGCATCTCAAGTTCAAACTCTTTGGGGGCTGTTTCTTACTATGAGGTTGGATTTTAGCCCATTCAAGAGAAAAGAGGTGAGGGAAAGCAGAGGGACCTTGAGACCTGGCAGGCAGGTCTGGATGCTCAGAGCTGCCTCTGTGAGCCCACCTGATAACAATGTGAAGAGAGAGGAAGAGGCCACATTCAGTCTTGAGGACATGGAGGCCAGCTTCAGCATCACCAGGACTTGGGACCACAGTTCTCCCATAGGAGTCATTCTCTCAGGAAGCTCCCAAGCTATTGAATTAAATCCCAGGCAGGCTTGCTATATAAATGGTGTCAGATGCCATGGCACAAGGCATGACTTGTAAACTAAAGTAGAGAAATACATTTTTAATTTTTTTGTTTTTTTATTTAGTAGGGCTGGAAACTTCATTGGTTGATATTAGTTCAGCAATATGGAACTAGTCAGTGTAGAATAATAAAATGTTAGGTTCCAGCTTCCTGTAGGGTCCACATTTAATCTCTCTTTTAAAAACTTTCACAAAATGTTGGAGGGATAAAGGAGTCAGAAGGCTTGTTTTTTTCAGGTCAGAGCTGCAAATGCTAACTTATTTTAACACAGGCTGGTGTGGCTTGAGGATGTACAGATCACACTTGATCCTTTTCACAGACAAATGGCTTTGGGACAATAAGCCACTGAGCGGTTTATGAGATTTGTTTAGGAAATGTGTGGGAACCCCACTAAGAAACAGGTCTTCACATAAGCCCCGGAGTCTCAGGTCTTGAAAACATGTGCTTGTGTTACATTCTTGTGTGCGCCATTGGCAGAGGAAAGCAGACCCAGATCATGGGACTCATTGGTCACCCAAATGACTGGCCTCTGAGAAATGAGACTTCTATGGAGACAATTGTCATTCTGGGAAATACATCAAGCCACTTGCATTTAAAAAGTCCGTTTCTTTTAATTTCCCTTAATTAATGTGAGGGAGGGGAGAAGCCGTAGGAAGTGAAACAGAAGTGATGGGTCCTGAGTTGGAGGATGAATTCTAGAGCTTTCCAGGACTGTACTTTTCCTGACATCCACTTCAGAGCTTTTGAAAAAAGCCAAATGCCCCATTCTGAGTAGACCAAAGACTGTTTGGCTACAGTGTCTCTTAGCAAATGCTTGCTTCTTATTGGAGTCTGGTGGGCAGTCAAGACCCTTTGTAAGCTGGCAATTACATTTCTGGAAGGCAGTGCTGTTTCTGTTCAAATACACAGGGTCAGAGTCAGGGAACAGGATGAATGTTGTATAAGTATGTTTTAGGAAGAACGTGACATCGTCCCAATTCTAACCCTTAAGAAGAGGGTGGGGCTTCGGTCTCCGTAAGCCCCAGAGGGCTTTTAGAGACTGAAGCACTAATCCAGGACCATGCATAGACTAGATGTAGATCTTCTACACAGATGTAGCCCGTGGGCAGCTCAGGCTTCATGTGGGTCCCCTAGTAAGGGGAGTGGGGCTAATCTCTGACATGGACTCTGATGCCTGCTTTTTCATCACTTCGCCCTGGTGGAACTGCCTGGCCAGGCCTGAGGGGAAAAGGATGCACTCAGTCCTGATGACACTTGATGAGCTGGCAGTGTGTAAGTGTTGGGGGGGGGGCTCCCCTTTTCTGAGGAATCAGGGAGGTGGGGGGGGGGGGAGAGGGAGGAAGGGTGGGACTTGGAGAAGAGAAGGGAGGGGCCTATGATTGGAATGTAAAATGAATGAATGAATGAGTAAATAAATAAATAAAAAGAAATTGGTGAGGAAACCTTCTAGCTTCAGCCCTATGCGATGTGATCTGGACAACTCTCATCTGCCTGTCTAGTTTGTGGAGCCCTTCAGGAAGCTTCCAGAATTCGTGGCACACATACATACCCTTTCTTCTCAATTGTTACTGCCTCGCTTGTTGTCTGTTTATATTCTTTATTGATGACACTATAGAGGGCTCGCCATGCACCTTCACTTCCTCCCCCGCCCTCAGGTCTTTCCTAGATTGTGTATAAAGAGCTAGGACAGTATCTGGGGAGAAAGCATGTGGTGTGGGGGGTAGACTCACTCAGAAAGGGAGTTTGTGGGTACTCATGCTGCCTTCCCCCAGCTTTCTACTACTGGAGGCTCATCCTACTGGAAGGTGTCACCACATTCAGGGCAGACTTTCCCACCCATCACTTTTCCAAGTGTCAGTCCTCTGTGGAAGCACCCCCACCTCTTACAGGTGCATGGTTCTCAGACACTACGTAATCTCTTAGTTTAGTCAGATTGGCCATCAAAACTGGCTATAAGGTTGCATTTCATAGGTATGGTAACTGAGGCTCAAAGCAGTTCAATAGTTTTTTAGTGCTTAAGATGGTTTTCATTTTTGAAGGGTTTTATACACTGTGTTTTAATCATATTTATCCCAACTCCCCCATTTAACTCTTCGTAGACCAGACCCAACTTACCTTTTTTTATTTTTTAAATTTAGTAGCCTACTAACTCCATTTTATGCTACACATACACCCATATACTCCCAGGGGCGAGGTCATCCACTGGATCAGGGTTGACCCAACAGGGACAACACCCTTAAAGAGAAATGGATTCACTCTCCTTAAGAAGCTGAATGTCCAAAGCTCCCATTAGATGTAGGGGTGGATGAATCCTTTTCTTCTTCAGAATACACTGCCTTGATATCATGTAGCTCCTGTGTAGGCAGCAACCTCAGTGGTCCTGCCATGTCCAAAGGAATAATTCATTCTTAACACAGTCATCCATATTTCAGAGTGACATGGTCTGAATTTTAGTCCAATGTACCTTATCCCAAAACAACGGTGACACCTCCACACTCCACACAGCCTTGCCATGTGCATAGGACAATAGCCACACAACTTCATGACCTCGTGGTGTCACCCACTGGTGTAGTGTTAATTGTGGAAGCAGTTCGCTGACGTGTGAGGCATACTTCCATGTTCCTATGTGCTGTGTCTTCGGATTTAGCAATTGATGCATCTTCTCTTATATCAAAAGTTGTGTTCAATATTTTGCTTGCCCTGCCCATACACACTCTTTCAGAATAAACTGGCAGTCTCTATTTAATGATTCAAATTTTAAAAAGACTATCAGTTTAGAGAAACATCCTAGATCGGGTGTCCTTCTCAACTTCTCAAGTCTCAGCCCACTCACTGAATCCTCCTGCTAACCTTTTGAGACCGCTACCACTGCCTCTCATAGTGATAGCTCCTGCCTGCTTGACAGGAGGTCAAACCTCAGCATGCTCGTAAGGGAGTCTTTAGGTTGGGTTAATCGAGGTGTGAAAACTCACCCCAAATTTTGGCAGTATCATTCCGTCATCTGGGGTCCTGCAGTGAACAAGGAGAAAGCAAGCTGAGCACTATCATTTATCTCCCTCTGTGTCCTGAGGGCAGATTCAACATGTCCTGCTGCCTCGGGCTCCCGTCATCATAATGCCACCCTCTTGATGAAGCCCCGCCTCCAAACTCTGCGCCAAAACAAACCTTCTTTGTCCTTCAATCACTTTTGTCAGGCATTTTGTCACAGTGACAAGGAAAGTGACTAACGTGCCCATCCTAGCATCTGGCCTTGAGTTCTGTAATCAGAGCCCTGGTCTGAGACAGTGTTTCTCATTAAAAGGGAGAGAGTCTAGCATCACTGTGTCTTCAAAGATCTCTGTGCATTGGAAAGAACTTTTCTGTCCCACTCCTTTCACCTTTGCACTAAAAATAGTCAAATCTGCTATTGTGCTAAGCCCAGAAGAAGCGATGTGCCGGGATAAGGTATCTTGCCTCTGACTGGCAGTTTGTGTAGGGCAGCTTGGGTTGGCATGGATGTTGGTAATGGTTGCACAGGCAGTGGTGAGAGAAGGAGATAGGTTACATCGGGGGCTTTCTCAGGGGAGAGAAGGACACCTCTGCTGAGCTTCACTGCGAGGTCCTACAGAGATTTGGGGGATCCCTGTTCCCTTACCTTCTGCCCTGTGTTCTTTTCTGCTTCCTCTCCTCCCCTTCTCTTAGTCCAGGGTTTTTGCTGCCATTGCTTTATAGCTTGGGGATGTAATTTCCCTCTGCACAGTAAAGAAGGCCTGGATATTGAGACAGTCTGCATTTTTAGGTATCTAGAGGAGAGAAATTCTACAATGTGGCACCATAATGTGAGTAAGACAGTACTGTGGAATGCATGTTTTAGAAGGAAGCTCTTCATTGGCTTCCTTGGGAAGCTAGGTATATATTAGGTAGGCCGTTTAGAGTTTCAAGTAGCTTACTGATCATAGAGGATCTGTTTTTTGAACTGGGTACTACCTATGATAGAAAAATCAATATGCTTAAAATTATAATTTTATTTCATAAATGAGTATTCATTTTCTTTCCTGCATAACATTGTACCTGCAAGATTATATTTTCCTCAGTCGGAGCATTCTCCAACCAGGTCACAAGATTCACTTCCTTAAAACATGTATTTATCCCAATTGATCTTCCCTGGAAAGTCAATTATTTAGAACCCAGAGCTACCGGCCACAGTATGAGATCTACTAAACTGCACAGTGCTATTTCTAGACACTTCAATGAAGAAATCAGAAAGGAAGTCAGTCTTTGCATCAGACTGAAGATAAAGGTACATGTGAGCAAACACAGTCAAAATTAAGTACTCATTTGAAATATGCTTCTAATCATGGAACACATGTGTACATGTCTCTTGAAGCATCTTTTTTATTATGTAAAATATTTCAGCTGCAGTGGGCAGAATGTATGACTCATACATCAGCAGTGGAGATCTACTCTCAAGAGTCTTTTCTCTCATCCATCAATAGCCATCATTTGGTCTAAAAGCTGGACCACAGCTGCTACACTGTTCTGGTGACCAGGCTGTAAGCTTATTGTATATCTAGAGACTTCTTTCTAACTAAAAGTTTAGTATAGGCGTGTCCTAGGAGGGTGTGACAAATTCAGAATCTTCCAGTCCCTGTTCAATGGAAGGAGAATCTTCATTTAAGACGGTTTCCAACTATTTAATGTGTCGATCTTATTTTTGAAACCCAACATAGTTTTAGCCTAGGTCACAGTTATCAGTGTGAATGCTTTGAGAACGCTGCCTGATTTCTTTCGGGTTTTTCCAACTCCTCTTTCTTCTATCTGGTTTTAATGTGAAGAAGGAGGCCTCTTGGTGTCAGAGTTCCACACAGGCAAAACACAGGCAAATTCAGTGGAAGGTGGATGTCACATTGAATAGTTGACTGGCGAAACTTTTGTGGACTCACGTTTTGTGGCCCTCTGTGCACACGTGCTTTCTCCTTTCCTCTCTAAGTTGACAAGGGAACTTTTAAAAGTTGCCATGTTTAGCCCACAGTGAGAGCTGGTGGGAGTTAAAAATTGGGAGATAGTTGGACATCTAGTTCATCCTCAAATCTGCATCTGTCCCCTCAAAGCATCCCTGCCTATTTCTTAGTCTTCTATCAGTAGTGCTCATCTTGGTCTGTCTTTTATTATATTTGTTATATTCCTTCCTCTCCAACTGGCCACAAAAATCCATATTTATTTTTCTTCCTCATCACATCAATGGGGCCTTACATATATCACTACATAATGAATTCACATGTTGGAAAACCACTGTCTACAAATCTGCAGATTGCCAAGCTCTCGCTTTAAAATTAGATTTGTTGTCATGGAGACATCAATGATGATGACTATAGATTATAAATGGGAACTGAACAACAAGTCTTTCTTATCGACCAGGAGAATGCTCAGGTTCTATTGCTACAACCCGACTTAGAGCAGATGGACTATAACACTCTAAAATTTTATCTAGTAACATTCATTAAAATGTGTGAATCTACCAGATGGCAAAGAATGTGCTAGGGAAAGTGTGCTTAGGGGTGGTGGGGACAGCCGTTTTCTTTTCAAATGTTACGACCTTTCAAAGACTGTTTTTCAGGCCTTGCTTTACTAGTTTACATCATACACAAATGGTGACAAGGCAGGGCAGCCTCTGGGCTCAAATGCTGGCTCTGTCAATTAATAGCCCTCAAACCGCGCTTTGTAAAAATCCTCTAGAAGCGATGATTAAGACACAGAGCACTCCCTGACATGTAGGTGACACACTTGTGTTTGATATTATCGTCCCAGTCTTTTAATACAAAGAAGAATCCCAGTGTGAGAGCATGTGCCTGTAATTTTAGCACTCAACAGGCTGAAGCAGGAGGATCTCTAGTTTGAGGCCAGCCTAGGAGCTACCATGAGACAGCCTCTCTCTCCGTGTCTGCCTGTCTCTGTGTCTGTCTGTCTGTCTGTCTGTCTCTCTTTCTCTCTGTCTCTGTCTCTGTCTCTCTCTGTCTCTCTCTCTCTCTCTCTCTCTCTCTGTGTGTGTGTGTGTGTGTGTGTGTGTGTGTGTCTGTCTCCCTAACGCTAACCCTAACTCTAACTCTGTAGAAGATGCATGTAGCCTACACCCAGACTCTTGACCTGTAACGTAATACACGTGTGTTTGTAATTCTCTGAGTTTATTACACAGCCATAGAAAACTACCGAAGGAGAGTAACTGGTATGTGAAGAGGGCTTATGTGCGGCAGCGGCCCAGCAGTCTAAGAACTTTGCTAGTTCAATCTGAAATTTCAGCTTTCTTTGTGATTGCTGGGGAATTGTACACACAGCTTGAAGGAGCTAATTCAAACTATTTCTAAGCCCAGTTCCAGCTCTATTTTTACAATAAGGGATAAGTCTAGGGTTGTGTTGGAGCTAAGCTGGTTCTGTTTGTTTGTTTGTTTTCCAAAACAGATCACTCTTCAGTCCTCCTGCATTTTAATAAATGGAAATTTCTTTTTACAGTAGTTCCAGATCCAAACAGATACTGTGGAGAACAATTATAACTATCCTTTAAACACACACACACACACACACACACACACACACACACACACACACGTACACTCACAACTTTTTCATTATTAAAATGTAGGATTAATGTAGTACATTTGCTTTCATTAGTCTATATTGGTCTAACTTTATTTTACGTTTTCCTCTGTTTATCTATGTATTTTTTATGTGCATTGGTGTTTTGCCTTCATGTATGCCTGTATATGTGTAACAGATTCCCTGGAACTGGATTTACAGACAATTGTGAGCTTCCATGCGCCTTCTGGAAATTGAGCCTGGGAACTGGAAGAGCACAGCCAGTGCTCTTAACAATTGGACAACTCCTTCCACCCCAATACTGGTTATTATTATCCATGACTTATTAAGTATTCATCACTTCATATCATACATACATTTCACTGTACTAAAACTTCTCTGTTCTCTGCTTATTCATTTTTCCCTGTTCACACTCCTAAGAAACTACTGGTTTTTACTTTCTTCACAGTGTTACTTTCCCCCAAACACCATAGAGTTGGTGTGATACGTATTTGTTTCTGGGCTGGTATCGTCCACTTAGCCATCTTCCTTTAAGGTTTCTTCTTCTCCGCCCCCCTCGTCCTATGTCTTAATAAATAGATCATCTATTTCTATTGCTGAATAATATTCCACTTTATAGACTCACTACAGGTGACTGATTGCTTCATCTATTGAAAGACATCTGGGAAGACTTAAGCTTGGGCAATTATTTTAGAAAAGGTGCTGTCATCATTCCTGTGCAGGGTTTCTGTGTGAGTATGAAATTTCAATCTCATTGAGTAAACACCTAGGGCTTTAGTCTCTGGTTAAGACAGTCTAAGTATACTTTATAAGAGGCCCTGTACCATTTGCATCACCACAGACACTGAGTGAACACGCCTGCTGTTCTGCCTCCTTGCTAGGTGGCATTTGATGCCTGGAGATTCTAACGGGATGGTGTCTTGGTCAGGGTTCTGTTGCTGGGAAGAGACACCATGACCAAGGCAACTCTTATAGAATAAAGCATTTAACTGAGGCTTGCTTACCGTTTCAGAGGTTTAGTTTATTATCCACATGGTGAGGAACATGGCAGCACACAGGCAGCTGGGAATTCTGCCTGCATTTCCAAAAGGAGCAGGAAAAGAGAGAGCCACTGGGCCTGGATTGGGCTTCTGAACCCCCAGAGTACATTCCAAGCGAAACACGTCCTACAGCAAGGCCACACATCATAATCTCTCTCAAGTAGTGCCACTTCCTTGTGACTAAGCATTCAAATATTCGAGCCCACGGGGCCCTTTTCTATTCAGAACACCACATAGGTGGTACTTCACTGCCATCACTACTTCCTTTCCCCTGGTAACTGTGATATGGATCTTTACATGAGCCCAGCTTCTGTATGTATGTCTTCAAACCCTTTGCCAATTTTTATATTGAAATTTTTTCTTATTATTGAATGTTAAGAGTTCTCTTGATATACATATCAAAGCTATATAAATATATTAAATATATGTAATTATGATATATAGTAATATAGTATTAATATATTGAATACATTGTTATAGAATATTGTATAATACATATTATTAATATATAAATAGCTTAGTCTATGTGAATAAATGTTAAAGTAGGTGTATCTTTTACAAATTGTTTTTCTCTGGTTTGCAGGTTTGTAGTTTATCTTTACATTCTCTAAATGGTGTGTTTTGTAGAGCAGACAACTAAACTTTGGTTAAAAAGGCATTTGTATTCCATGATTCTAAGTGGACGGAGACAACCTTTTAATAGTGGATGCTCTTGGCCTTGATTATGGGAGAAGAGTGCCATTGTATGGTTTGGTTTTTTTTTTTCCTTACTTGTTCCCATTGGCTAGTTCTACAAAGCCACATTTTATTTTAATATACATGGAAGAGCAAAAGAAAGATGTTGTAGAAGCTGACACCTCTCTGCTTGACATTAAACCCCCAATTGGCAAAACCATAACTGACAGCTCACTTTCTGCTCCCTCTAGGGTTTCCCTCAGACATTCAGCTGTACTATGATCACACAAAATAAAACTATAGATCATTTCATTTGTGTTTCTAGGTCTAAAGCATGTGGCTCTCAAAGTCTATGATAGAGCTTTTTCTTTAAAAAAAAAACTGTAATTATAAAGAAATCGTAGCCCCAGGATGTAGCAATTGGTTGAGAGTTGGAATTTAGGGATTTTTTTTGTTTTTTGTTTTTGTTTTTGTTTTTTTAAATAAGATTTTCAGTTTGTTCCTGTTGGCCACTTACCCCTTCTGTAATTTCTTTCCACAGCAAAGCTGTTCTTCATGATTTGGTCATAACTTTCCTTCCCAGAATAACTGACTCCATTTCTGCTACCTTCTCACATCAATTTGATGATGCTCAGAGTTCTCAGGGATGCTTTGTGTCTCTATGTTCATTGTTTGAAATGCCCCTTCTGCACAACCTTTCCTTTTCTGGATATCCCTGATTATCCTTCGATGAGCACTTGAGACTAAAGTAGATGCTCATGCACAGAACTTAACCCTAAATCTGTTGCTGCTCCAGTGAGTTTCATGGCAGCTGTTGACCTGTGGCTCCTTTTACCTAGAGAGGAAGATGCTGAATAGGAGGCACTTTACCCCTTGTTTCACTTCTGCCTCTCTAGCATCTGGTGAGATGCTTGGTTCTCAGGAGCATCTCCGGAAATGCACTTGAGAGTGTCACGAGAGTGGGATTGTCTCATGGAATCCATACCTATTTCTGGGGAAACATCTGGTTATAGTGCTGGATCAGGAAACCTTCGCGAGTGCCAATCACAGCAGAAACAAAATCCTTTCCAATGATGTCTGCTTTTGTGTAATTGAAGAAAAGAGGATGAATTGTTTTTTCTCTCCCTGCCAGTTGTTCAGCAGATGCTAGTCAGGTTGCATATGGATGCCAAGTTACATGCAAAGCATACCAGTTGTTTAATGTTGGATAATCTTAAAAGCAAAAGAAGAAATTGCCAGTGATGACCTTTCTCTAGGGACCTTTACATTTCTTGGTGACATGTTGCTATGCAATAAAAAAATAAATAAATATATTCTCTTTGGGAAAAAAATAGCTAGGGGAGAAGATTATTTTTTTTTCTGGATTCTTTCATTTCTAATAAACATTCTTCTAAGCACAACTTCAACCATATGCTTGCTGTCCAGAAACTATGGTGATATGCATGACTCCAATCCCAGCTATCTCACAATATAGTGCCCAGCTCATATCGATCTTAACTGGCTCAATAGATAATTATTCAGTTGTCAAATCCATGCTTTTATTGATCCTATAGGTATGTGTTAATGTAGATCAATACATATACCTATGGACTTGGTTGCTATTTACTGAGCCAATAATGATGAAAATAGATGAACTATGACTTTAGGGAATTCTGTGTCCTTTCTAAATAACTGGAGTAGTACTACTATAATGATTAAAGTTGATACTAAACTTGATAGACTCTAGAGTCACTTGGGAGATGATGGGCTTCCAGATTGCCTTATGTTAATTGAGGTGTGAAGACCTCTCCACTGTGAGTGGCACCATTCCCTAGGCTGAGGATCCTGGAAGGAGAGAGCTAAGCACTGGCAAGTATGCAGTCATGACTTTTCTGAATTATGGATTTATGACTTAATATGATCAGTTGCTTCAAGCTACTACTACTGCTGTCACTCTCTCCTATAGGTTTTATTTGTTGTGTATTTTACCACAGGAAAAGAAACTATAGTAATCCATGCTTCGATCCTCTGTCCATCCAAGGTTTCTTGTGGTGCCCAGATGGTTAGATCAAGAATAAGTTGAATAGTTTTGATTATCCAGCCATGTAGGGTTGATTAGCTTTCATCTCTGATAAGGAGGGCTCGTTTACAAGGACCAGTGAATCCTTGTACTCATTCATGGACTCTGTATTGTTCATATCTTGTTGCTGTCTAGTCTTATGAATAGTTCAGAAGACTGACACATGGTCGTTAGCTCTAGCAATAGTAAAGATAGAACAAAGTATGAGAAAAGTAGAGAACCACCACAGAAGTGAGTTGGATAGAAAGAAGGAGAAAATGTGAGTGAGCTCTTCTGATTCTACCACGAGTCTGATCCAAGTTCATTGCTGACCCTTCTCTGTCTTGCTCTGTTTTCATCTAGTTACCTGTTCATTCATCTCACAAATGTGTGGGGACCATTACTATATAGTACCTACCTTGCTTGATACTTGGGAAATAACAAGGAGTTAAAAATAGGATTTTCATGGTACCAAATAAAAAGCTGTATTGACAAATGTAACAATCATGGTTGTGCTAAGAAAGGAAACAAAAAAGGGCCAAGATGACAACACATTTATCTTTCGTCTTCAGTGTCTTATATGCTGTTCAGTACCTAGTAGGTCCTTAAAAGACCACAGGATCTTATCAAAGAAAGCTTTGGCCACAGCACCAGAGTATTCCATTTGATCTTCCCTGTACCCATCCAAAAGTGTTATTTGAAGATTTTTCCAGTGGCCTAATTGTAAATTAATAACTCTTTAATTTTTCTTGAAGAATGTTTAATCCCAAGAACATAACATTCAGGCTAATCAAAGCCTTTTAGGTTTGGGCAGTACGCTGGGTGAAGGGTGCAACGTCTCCAGTTTGAAGTGGATGTTTGCTAAGTGCCAGGCTTTTAAGTCATCATAGCTACCATGTCACTGACCATTGTATGAGCCATTTGAGACATTGTAATAAAAATATAGATAGATGATATCACCTTAAGAGTGAGTTATTATGAACACATTTCATGAATGGGTAGAGGAGAAGTGACAAGGACCTTTTAACAACAATCTCAGCAAAACCACGTGGCTTGCTGCTCATTGTGTCATTCTAAGTTGCAAAGAAAATTGTTCGCATTATTTCTCATACCTTGTCTGCTTAACTATGTTTGACTTTGCTGGATGATTTATTTTAGCACAGTATTTACATTTCTGTCTCGAAACTCTTCAATTGATAGTTTTTTTTTCAAACTTCAGTTAATATAAAACTTCTCATTTTGGAAAAATCGTGGGGGAAAAAAAAGCCTTTCCTAACTTCTTCCACCAGGCACATGTATTCTACCATCTTCCCAGGAAAACTATTCTCTTCACTTTCTTTCTCTTTCCTCCTTTTCTGAATAGAGTGGGGTTTCTTTAGCTCACAGTTTGGGAGGCTGAGGAGTTAAGAGCAGGGTGCCAGCATCTGTTGATGGCTTCTTGCTGCATGAAGTTGTGCTTTTCTTAGATCAAACTGCAAATTTACATATTTATGACTAAGTAAGTGATGTTTGCAAGGGAATTTCATAGCAAATTATAGCTGTTTCTTTAAAGCATTTCTTGTAAAGAGTCATCTTGCTTTGATGTCTGTTAATCTTCTATGTATGGGTAAGGCATTTAACCTCCACGTCATTGCTGATTGACTCTGGTGTGGTATGCAGCCCCATTAGATGTTCGCTCAGTTTTTCTGTTTGCCTTTTTTGCTTTTAGATTTATCTTGTTTTATGTTTATGAGTATTTTGCAAGCATGTAATTATGGGTACGATGGTCATGCCTGATCCTGTGGAGGTCAGATTGAGGGTGCTGGACCCTAGGGAACTTGATACACAGGTGATTGTGAGCCACTGCGTGGATGCTGGGAACGGAACCTGGGTTCCTTGTGAGGGTAGCCACTTCTCTTAACCTCTGTGCGAACTCTCTGGTCCCTGAATTTCCCCCTTGGAAATTTTTGTATTCAAACATTCTGGCATGCTTCCATGTGCACAAGTGTGGTGGTTATCTGGAGCTACCATGTATTCAGCAGATGTTAATTGCTTGTTCCCACTCCAAGCAACCACCCCCCAACCCTGCCCCGACATTCTTCCTGTTTGGAAAGCAAATGCTCCCTTATACCAAGTGATGGTGTGTAACCTGGCCTCCAAATTATCCCTGATTGGCCAATTAATGCCTACACCTGGGCACGGCAGAAGAGCGGCATGCAGAGCTAAGGTTTGTGGGCTTGGAGGACAGGTAATCAAAGGAAGGAGATGAGAAGAAGCAAAGTGGTCATGAGTTCGAAGAGCCACGTGGCCAGGAGGAGCTTGCTCTGAGGATTGATGGTGGAAAGAAGCAGCCCAAATGAAAAGAATGTGCAAGTATTTATGGGAATCATGGATGGGAAGTAGCCCAGATAGAAATAAGTAAAGCAAGTGGGCTTGGGATATGGCAGTGGGAGATAAAAGTGTAGTGTGCTAGTTTCTGCCCAGTTCTAGTGTATAAGTATACCAAAAAATCTAACAGGTGCCTGTGTCATTTACTGATATGGTAGCAGGTTAAATAATAAGTGCTGCCTTAATTATTCTATGTATTAATAGTAAACATTAATAACCATTTTATACAACATGCAAAATACTCTTTAATCTGGATCCAGACTATCATACGAAGATACTGTATCTTTCTTGTGGCATTTTCCCCCTCTATCTTGGAACAGTCTAGCACAAATGTTTAAGTATCTCAAGGTGACAGAAGCTGTCTTTTGTAGCACAAAGTTCACTTCCTGTCTGGATGACTGTGGGCCACTCTGGAAGACAGTGTTTCTGGAGCAGCATCTGGGTGACTTTTATAGTGGTGTCACCACACTGACGTGGATTTCATGGTGCAGAAACGGGGGAGAATACAGAGAACGATGCACCTACTTTTCTTTGCTACATTCTTAAAGTAGATAATCCGCATTCCTGGCTAAATTAACTCCCACAACCATGCCTGTTTAAACGCATATGGAGCAGAGTGTGTGTGTGTGTGTGTGTGTGTGTGTGTGTGTGTGTGTGTGTGTGTGTGCGTGCGCGCATACCAAGAGAGGACAAGGGAGAAGACTAACTCGGTAAAATACTGTTACTACAAGCCCGAATTCATGCCTAATTCAGATGTGCTGTAGCAATCGGTTTTGTGGGGCCACCTTGAAGCACCTCAGCCACGGCTTGTGTTGCTCTGAAGGTCTATAGCATCTCAAGGACAGATATTTCTGGAAACAACTTGGTGCTCATGATGTGCTTCCCTGTAAGGGCAGGACAATTGTTCCTGTGGGAGACCTTTGTCTAATGTCGGATAGATTTATTCATTCCTAGACTCATGATTTATTTCTGTGAGTGGAGATCCTGCAGAACCTTCCCCTCTTCCCTGGATTTCCTTTGCTGTCCCTGTTGTTTCCTCGATAATGTCTCAGTTTTTTTCTTTTTCAAGGGTTTTTGCTTTAATTATTATTATTTAGTTAATATTATTTAGTTAATATTTTTATATGTATGAGTATCTTGTCTGTATGTCCATATGTGTACTATGTGCATAGCTTGTTTCTGTAGATAATCATGAGGCACTCTGAGGGTGCTAGGGACTGAACCTGGGTCCTCCAAGAGAGCAGCATGTTCTCTTAACCACTGAGCCATCTCTCCAGTCCCTGGATAACACACTTCTTTAAAGGATATCATGTGTATTTTGGACTACTCTGGGCTAAGAGACTTTGTCTTCTACCTCCTTTGCCTTTCACCTTGCTACACTGGAGAGAGGCTACGTCCCAAGACAGGACGTGGGCAGGGGAAGGTAATTCTTTTGTGGTGTTGCTGCACGAATCTATCATTATTTTACTCTGACAATTGATGTGAGTTTGGATTTTAAGAGAACTCAAGGTTAGTTGCTTTCTGCCCTGGATCCTTAAAGCATTGACTTTCTGTTCTCTAGCTGTCAAGAAGTAAAAAAGCTATTTATGACTTTCATTGGTAAGAAACCTTTTTGGGTCATCTCTTTACCTCCACATGAAACGCATGACTCGGTATTTCCGTTAAGTCTACCATCTGTTGCACTGGCATGCTATCTTGTTGAGTTTTTGGTTCTTTGAAAAGTCAGAAAAGATATTGATTTAAATCTTTTGGTATGGTATCAAGTACAGTCCAGGTGTAATGAGATGTCTTAAAAGGCTTTTTAAAAACATCTTTTAATTAGCATATGAAATAATGGGGTTCTTTTTAACATTTTTATATACATGCACATGTGTATTTCTGTTTATAACTTTTCTATTTGCTAAGTCTTAGGCTCTTGGCATGCATTTGTCCCTGAGCTCTGCTGATCGTGATACAAGTTCTCATCTACTCATGGTCTGCTGGGTTCTACAGAATGGGAGACAGCGACCATTTTGCTCAAAGCAATGGAGGGGTTTGTGACTTTTCCCACTTTACCAGACTTCCACAATCCTTCTTTCGAAAGAACTTGGTTTACTTATGTTTGAGGTTGGAGACATTCTTTGGTCAAGTTTTGCTGAGTTCTTAATTCGTACCACTGCTGCCTGAGGATCTGGCTTTTAAACGCTCTGCTGGTTTTACCATTGACTTTGCAGATGAGCTCTTCAGCCTCGGTACATTGGATGTCTCAATCTGGATGAATCTTGTTGTAGGGACTGTCCTGTGCATCACTGGGTGTTTATCAGTATCATGCCTCTGCCCACCCATGTGTCTCTTGTGCTCCCTGAATTAAGACAAACAGAGATGCCTACAGATATTAGCAGTACTTCCAGGTAAGGAAAAATTATCCTGTAGTAAAAACCCACTGTGTTAAGGTACATTGTAGGAACCAGAGGAAAAAGTGAACCATTTTTTTGTTAAGGGTCACATTATTCAAAATTACTCAAAATTGTGTAACATATTGTCTATACTGTGAATATTTAATTCTGTGATTTAACCATGTCACAAATAAATAGTGCTATATTCAAATAAAACCTTATTTATAAAAAAAAATAGTCAGTAGACAGAATTTTGTCCATACAGAGGTTATGGTTTGCCAGCCCCCGATATTCTACAGTGATCACAGATTTTGAAGAGAATTGAGCACAAGTCCCTTCCTAGCCATGGAAGCTTAATTAAACTTATATGAAAAGAACACTATCTACTCCAAGCTATTGGAATTGGATGGTACATTAACTATTAGACCCTAGCACCCTCTCTGGACTTTGCCAGAAGGTTCACAAGGTAATGTTACAGCCAATCAGAAGGGCTGCTTCAGGGGATGAGAAATGGGTAATGAGCATCATCTTATGGGTTTGGTTTGCTCAGTACTTAGCCCAGTGTCTTGTTTAGTGGAAAATTGGGAAGAAAAAACTTGGTACATTTTGTTATGCCCAGTGTAACTTTATCTCACATTGGTATCAGCATCAAACATGCTTTCAAGATATTTTAAGAAGAAAATTGTTTTGATAAGACATTTAAGAACAATCTTTGCTCCCAACATTAATAGAAGCTTTTTTTTTTTTGCCTGATAATATCTAGACCCAGTAGTGTCACATCTATATAAGAAATGTTTTGTACTTTTCCACAGTTTCCAAGAGGGCTGAAATTGCATATATGCTATTAGAAGCACCAAAAATAATGACATAATTTTGTAGTATTAGAATAGATTATCTTTTAGCATATTAAAACAAAATCATATCTGCTTATTGTTACCACGTAAATTACAAAACCTGACCTTTCTTTTAGGGTCTAGCAATCTGCTGCAAGTGTTTGTGGGAATTTTTCCTCAGTAAAATGAATTCTAGGATTTTAAATCTTCATAATAATTGAAAAAAAATGAGCCAGATTTAACACTTTACTTACTAGAGGCAAACTGAATGAGTAAAAAACAAAACAAAACAAAACTAACAGATTATGTCAAAGTCTAACAAATGTTGGGACTTCAAGACAATCAGTATATGTTAGATTTTTGAAATTTATTTTGTTATTTTTAAGTATACACATATGTGCATATCTACATGTGGGTAACTGGATGTAAGTGCAAATGCCTTCAGAAGCCAGAGGCATTGGATCCCCTGGAACTGGATTCATAGATGATGTGAGCCACCTGAAGTAGATGCTGGTAACTGAACTCAGGTCCCAAACAGCAAGTATTGTTTTTTTTTTTTATTCATTCATACTATGTCTCAATTATTATCCCATCCCTTCTATCCTCCCATTCCTCCCTCCCTTCCACTTTCACTCTATTCCCCTCCCCTATGACTGTGACTGAGGGGGACCTCCTCCCCCTGTATGTGATCATAGGTATCAAGTCATAATGTTCTCTTAAACTCTGAGCCATTTATTCATCCTTGCATGCTATTTTATGCTCAGTGGAGATGTGTGGTATAAAGAACAGAACACTGTCAAGTGTCCATAGTGAAGAATGGATTTACCTGGAGACACTTTCAAGAAGTATCTCTAAGGCATGTCAAGGAAGCTTGGGTTTGTTTGGGGACAAATTAAAAAAAAAAAAAGAAAAGATATGATTCTCCAGATAGTTCTAATATTTGTAAATTCCTCAAGGCACAAGAAACATCTGGTATAGGCTACTCTACTCATGGTTTTCTTGAGCTCTGTAGAAGAATGAAAGAATAAAGAACACTAGGTAGGGGAAACCAGAGCACCCGAAGGCAGACTCAGAGTAGAACAACCACCCACTCTCTAAAGAAGACCCAGATTCAGGTTAGCGTGGAGGGGGTAAACCAAGCAGCTGCCAAAACACCACCATCTAAACACACGTCTTACTCCATTTTCTGGTAATTTACTAAGAAAAAAACTCTTTTAGTTAAAACATGGTTACATCAGTTCCCCTCTCTTCCCTCAAACCCTTCTCATGCCCTGGTACACTCCCTCTCAAATTAATGACCTCCTATTCTTTAATTATGACTATTTAGTGTGTGTACATGTGTGCACACACACATACACGCATGCACGCATGACACACACACACATGATAGAGAGAGAGAAAGAGAGGGGGGGGAAAGGAGAGAGGGAGGGGGAGAGGAGAGAGAGAGAGCCTGTGGAATTCTTTTAGTGTTACATATTTATATTAATATTTATATATATTAGGGCTGTCCACTTGTTACTGGGTAGCCAGTTAGGCGGCCGAACCCCTGGGAAGACTCATTCTCCCTCTCTCATCAGCCATTAATTACTTGTAGCTCTTTACCTAGGATTGGGGTTCAAGGAGTTTCCCCATCCACTCACTCACTCTGGCATGCCAACTCGTCTCATTGTCCAGGTCTTGGTTAGGCAGCAATACTATTGAGATTTCATGGATATGGCTTAATCTCTGAGCACTATTCTGGCCCTGCAGTCTTTCTGCCCCCTCAGTCATTATGTTCCCTGAGCTGTAGGTGAAGGGACTTTCTTGTGATGCATCAGTTAGCTCCCTACGGTCAGTTATTCAAAGCACTTTGAACAGTTTTTACTTGTTGTGCCTTGGGGGATATCTTACTAATGCTGGCCATTGTTGTTCATGGCTGCCATGGCTGGATAAGACTGCCCATTGTTTTCCTCCGTTAGCAGCTTATGGAACACCTTCTAGTAGTATGAAAGCTAGCTCTCACAGAGGAGGCTTTCAAGTCAGTTTCAGCGCAGTTTCTCCACGTCCTGTGTGTGAAGAATGTGGATCTCTCTTCAGGAATAATGACATACCTTAAACCTCTGAAGAGAAAATAAATTTGTTTCTTAAAGTCCTGGAAGACAGAAGAGCAAGTTCAAAGAATTACATCTATTAGGGCCTTCATATGTCACAGTACCATGGTAGAGAGTCAAGGAACAAATAAACATGTCATAGTCTTCCTCTTCCCATCCTCTTTCCGCTTCTGCCTTTTATATTTTTCCTTTCTTTTGCTTTTACCGGAATTATCCTTCAGTAGCAATATCCCACTGATCATCTTTGTGGGGGCCTGGAGTTGGTGATATGACTTTTTTGATAGAGCAAAAGCTATTTCCTTCTGGGTTCCAAAGGGATTAAAAAAAGAATGTTTTGATCTTAGTCCCTAGGACCATCAAACAGTGTGTGTGTGTGTGTGTGTGTGTGTGTGTGTGTGTGTGTGTGTGTGTGTGTAAGCCTAAGACTCTATTCTGCTCAGTAGAATAATTGCTTTTGTTTGGGATGTATTAACTGGCATGCCTTGGTCAAGAGATGGATCAGTACACACAATTACACACCACAGAGATGTCCATAGAGCTGTCACCTCACCTTTCACCTTAGGGCTCTGGGCTGAGCACAGCTGATGGACTCTGTAAGAATTTCCCTTTATGGGAAGCCGACTCTTTTGAGTGTTTTCTGAAGGTAGCCTGTGTCCAAAATCTAGTCTGTCCCATGTTTTGGCTCCGTTTTCTTTTTTCACCTAAGACAACTTTAATTCCAGAAGCCTCTGTTGCAGCTGCACAGAGACCAGCCCTCTCCTAATGTGGTTATTTCTCCTCATTCTGCACAGGTGTTATTCCTAAGAGCACTTACTGGTAAACACGCTTTATGCAGATTTCAGGTTTTCATAACATTTTTCCTATTGAATTGACCTATGGGGAGTTGACAACAGAAGTTGTCTTAAGAAGATTCAAAGGTGGGATTTGAGCACCCACAGCAGGAACAATGTATTTGCAAGGTTCAGTGGAAAGAGGAATCACAGGAATAACAGTATGTACTATTGTTAGGGCCACTATTACATTGAGGGATTCTAAAAGGCCAAAAATGACTAATAAGGAATGGTCACTTGCTAGGATTTTATTTTTGATTGGATTCCCATGATAAGGGTCAGTATGTATCTTAATAGGAATAGACTGATAATTTAGATATATTTAGCCTGTCTTTCTTTCCCACAGGCCTTTAGCTAGCACTAGTCTGTGCTGGGAAATCTGATCCACAGAATTGCATTAGACCATTGGAGCAAATTTACAGTAAGAAAGCTGTGTTGGTAGCCAGATGGCAATAGAATTTATTGGTCTTATTATAAGCCAGGATATTGGTGACCTGGTCTAGTAATAGAAGGAGTCTTTGAAGTCCAAAATGAGGTACTAGGTGAGAGATAATATCCTGCATGGAAGAGGAGATCTCTTTCAAGTTGCAACACACACACACACACACACACACACACACACACACACACACACACACACACACACGTGCGCACGCGGCTCTTTTTATATAATCTATGTCCCACAGATGTTGAATACTTAAATTACAGCTATTGATCATTTACAGACATTTTAATTGCATAAATCTAGGACTGTTGACGAACCTTTCCTCACTGTGACAAAGCATCCTGGAGAGGAAGAAATCCTAAAAAAAAAAAAAAAAAAAAAAACGATTACTTAGAGATCCTTGAGTCAAAAGACCAGCAGCCACCAGGTATGGTGCCACGTGCCTTTAATCTCAGCACTCAGGGAGGCATAGGCAGGTGAATCACTGTGAGTTCGAGGCCAGCCTGGTTTACAAAGGGAGTCCAGGACAGCCACGGCTACACAGAGATACCCTGTCTTGAAAAACAAACAAACAAACAAACAAAATACCAACCAAACAACAACAAAAGACCAGCAGTCAAGTAGTAAGAACCAACATGTAAGCAGGAATAATTGACTCTGCTCACCCAGAAAGGTAAAACTGCATTTACACAATGAAGTCAGGCAAGAATTTGTTTGGCTCCAGATCACTCACTATGGTGAGTCATGGCACACCCTTACCTGTCTTGATGGTATTGAGACAGAAGTCTTCATGTGTATAGATGATGCCATTAACCAGGATCTCGAGCCTGTTGAGGGAGAGAGCTATGGCTACACTCCTAGGTAAGTTAACAAGTTCAAAGTAGGAGCTAAGTGGGGATAAGGAAGGTAGCAGAATGGGTAGCAAAGGAGAAAGAAGAAAGGAAAAATTTACAGCTTAAAAATTACCCTCAGTGGAAAGTAAAAGGACAAGATGGAGTTCATGCTGTGCGGTAGCATCCGGATCACCACTGAGGACCAAAGGCTCAAGCTGCTGACTGCTCACTACTGAGTCCCTCTGCAGAAAACTGTGCTCCAGGGGACTTGCTTCTAGCCACTCCACGGTGGGAGCCTGTCTACCAAGTGGTTCTGTGAGAGGACAGAGTCTTGGGCCTTGCCCTGAGTGGACCACTCTTCCCCTCAAGAACGCATCATAGGACTGGCTGATGTCTGCAGGCAGACAATTCACAGATTCCCGCATTTCCTGTTGACCTGGCCCTTGCTTGATTGGTCTCACTTTGCTCTCCTGTCGGTCCTCTTCTGGTGGAGTGTCTCCTGGGGAACTCAGGCTGTGATGGCTACTAAAAGGAACTTTTACGTATCTGAAAGACACAGTGTCATTATACATATACACACAATAGTTACCCTGACCCTTAAGTAAGTGTGAGTGACTAATATTATCCAGTTATGAGTAAAGGAAAATCGGAAATGAAATGAAACATAGTTCCAAATACCATTAAGATGATATGCTAGTCTTACTAAAAGCCTTTTATTGGATCACAAGTAAAGAGGAATATGACTTTAATATAATATTTTATTAATTTCTTAAAAATTTCATACACTTGTCTTTTGTTCATATCTACCCCCTACTTCCTCAACTCCTCCCAGATCCACCCCCACTTTCCCATACCTCCCAAATTCATGTGGTTTTTTAAAACATGTAATTATTAATACTTGAAAACCTATTCTATTCCAAAAATATAAAAATAAAAGCTGGCTATTCAATGATATTGAACTAGAAGAACACAAAAATTAGTTTGGCCATAGGGGTGGTTTATGAACCTAGGAATGCGTTACAGAGGTAGGAGTCCAGGCAGCACCCTCACCACAGCCCCCAGAGATGGTTTATAGAAAAGTCATCATCTGCCGCTGGGCATTTGTTCTAGGAAGGAGGGACTCCTAGCACCTACTCCCAAGCACTGTTCCCAGCACTGGTGCCAGCTCATGTCCCTTCTAGTCTGTGCACCTCGGTAGATGTGCATCCAGCCTTGTCCAAACCTATTCTCTTCTGGGGCTTTGAAGCTGGAGAGTGTATGATGAGGCAATAGGGAGAGAGGTAGTCAAAAAAGGCATCACAGCCACAGGTGGGTGCTGGGAAATGAGCCAAAGTCCTCTGGAAGAAGAACGAGTGTGCTTAACTTCTAAGCCATCTCTCAAGTCCCACATATATGCATATATGTATATCTACACATATATGTATATTCATTTAATTATCCAGCAGCCTGACATTCCTAAGAAGGTGAGCTACCATAAGAACAGAGCCTCCCTCCCTCATGACTCTCATGACCCTTCATCTGTCTCCCACTACAGCCAGAACACTACAATATATAAGAGAAGCAGCCTAATGCCAAGTCCAGCATTTGTGCGTTTGCTTAGTGGCGTGACCTAGGCCAGAGAGCAATACACATTCAGAAGTGATCGTCACCTGTGCTTGTGTGTGTGGATTTTCAAAGATCTAGATAAAAGGAGAGCACAGATGTTTTGTATAGATTGTGTATGAAATCTACAAGAATAGGAGGACACAGCCTCATTCCCATGTAATAAGGTACTCAGGTCTGAGCAGATTGGGCCCAATTGCCATGGAGCCCAGGGAGTGATCTAGATGTTGAATGCCTCTCTGATGGCAGCTTGATTGTCTCTTTCTCCTAAAGGAATGCAAAGTGTACAGACAGGCCTTTGGTTTGTGTTTTTCCGTGATTGTTTGCAAGCTGGCTGAATGGTAATTCACTGTATCTTATTTTGTGTTTGGAGATGCACCAGGCTCCGTTCAAAGATTTTCTGTGTTTTTCTTCATTTGTTACCTAGTCCCGGGAATAAGCCAAGCCTGCACTTTCCTCACTTCAGAGGCCACTGGAAGAGTCTGTTTCCTAACGAGGCCTGTAAAGGATGGCGAGTGGGTGGCAATGTGCGGAGAAACATGTTCCAGAACGCGTTTCACCCACACAAACCGGCATGGAAAGAAAAGCTCTCTACCCCACAAGCTGCTCGCACAGCCCTGACTTTATCCTTCCCGCCTCCTTACTTCAAGTTTCACAACTGTGAAAACAGGGCACAGTCTTCCTAGTGCAGATCAAATAGGGAGTCAGGCTATTTTAAACTCACTGCTAGCATATGGCCCAGGGACTCCAGAGAGGAGTACTGTCAAAGGACGTTCCTCCTTCTTCAGTTTTGATATTTAACAACTATCCAAAGTAAATAGGGACAAAGAGAGGCAACTTCATATAGGTGGCTTCCGCTCAGAGGCTCTTTTGGGTGAGCTCTGGTGTTCTAGTTTGGGCAGTATCTATCTTCTTGGCTTTCAGAAGGAACAGTGGCTTCAGAGTCTCCACCAAGATTATTGTTAGAAACATGGAAGGAAGATTTCTCTGGCTCCTTGAGAGATTTTTTTCAGGTGGCTTATACTATGGGGTGACTCGGGGTCTTTCGGATCTGTAATAGTTCACGTTTGATGTTACTGTAATTAATGTATGCGTTTGACTGGCCTAAAGACAAACAGTAAGTGTTACACCGGGGAAGACATCATCTCCCTCAGCTGCACAAGGAAGTCTGAGTCCCCAGAAAAATCAATTTTAGAATCAGTGCAGGATAATGACAACCAGAGAAAAAGCAGTGTGTGTGTGTGTATGTGTGTGTGTGTGTGAGAGAGAGAGAGAGAGAGAGAGAGAGAGAGAGAGAGAGAAAGAGAGAGAGAGAGAGAGAGAGGGATAGATAGAGACAGAAACAGAGAGAGACAGAGAGAGATACAGAAACAGAGAGACAGAGACAGAGACAGAGACAGAGACAGACAAACACACAGACAAATACACAGTGCAGGATAAATAAGACAGACAGACACCCCCCCCCCCCACACACACACATACACAGTGCAGGATAATTACAAGAGAAGCAGCCATGGAAGAAGGTTAGCTTTTCCTCTTACTATTCATGAGTTCGATTATTCCCACTGGGCCGGGTGAGCTGGGTGACATACCAAAAGCATTTGCATACGAATTTCTACAAACACCAACTTACACATCACAGGCAGACTTGCTGTGTGACTGTGAGCCAGAGCTCCAAGCGCTATGCCTCACCTGCCTCCTCTTCCCAGGCTGCCTTCCGGGTGGGTACCTCAAGCTTTCTGATAACTGTAGGACACTGAATACTCTGAAAAATTATTTTTATATCTCCTCTCATTAAGGAATACTATCATATGTTCGTAGTGCTAATAGCTTCATTCTGTGAAAAGTTGAGACCAAGAGGGCCCCCTGGGAAGTATGACTTGAAAAGAGCCCAAGATTTTCTGCTGAGGCCTAGTAAGTAAGTACCTTCCTCCCTTTATTCCTTCTTAATTCCATGCTGGAAGCTTTTCTTTGAGTCAAGACACTATTAGTAGTACAAGCCTCTATTAGAAAAACAAAGGCAAATGCCATCTGAAGGCGTTGCCATATTACAATGGGACCTACCCTTAAATGCTGAGTAGGGACTTTTTCACAATGCTACAGAGTTGACATAAACCAGTTCGACAGGCAAAGCCACCTGTAGGTGAGTGAGAGTCCCTTTGAAGATGCTGTCTCTGGGAGGTCAGATTCTGGGCAGAGAGGTGTTAGTGTGGGGAGAGGCAGAAGGAAGCGGTTTACATGGACGATATGTCTCAGGCAATGTATTATGCAACCAGAGGTCACCACAGGGAAATGGATGCCAGAGAAAGAAACAGATACTCCCGCGGGAAAGAAAAGTAAGACAAAGACGGTTGCACATAGATCAGACCCCATGTGCCATATTTTATCCAGGACTGGCTGGCTGTGATGATGTTCACGTGCTGAATGGAAGTGGTGGGCGGGAGTAAACCAATGTCTCTGATGCCATTTTGGCATAGTCCTATGTGTCACATGCGTGAAAATTAGAAGAAGAAGATACCAGCAATGCAGAAGGAGGTTGGACGGCATGCAGGTGGGCAGCTAGAATTTTTGACCTATAGATTTATTAGATTTTTTTTGGCTGGGACCCTCCTTTTGAATCCTAATTTAATATTCGGCCATCCTTATTCCTTAAGAACAGTTATCAAATTTGTTTCCCTATGTCTGCCTTTATTGATTACAAATGTCCTCAAATGTCAAGACCATGGAAAATGGCAACAGACTATCAATTCCTCCTGTTAACAAGCACCACATTTATTCCAAAAGATCAGGAGAAATAGGGGAAAAGGAATCACCACACAGATGATTTAAATCATACAGTTTATAAAGATATGGAGAAGCAGGCTTTGGTTAGGGAGCAAGCTGCTTGGAATTGAATTTAATTTAAAGATGGACAGTTTTCCTATAGGGTAGGCATTCTGTCTTCCTGAAACCAGAATAGATTCCATCCAGATGCCTCATGTTTTTGCCCCCAGAGCAAACTTTACATGGGAACTGAGCTGAAGGAGCGAACAAAGCAACCTTGTAAATTCTAAATTCGGGTGATTGCATCATCCGAGTCCTAAACATATTAAGAGTCCGATCCAGCTTTTATTTTTATTGAGCATTTGTAACTAATTCCCACTGATCAAAGACAAGTTAGTCTCTCTCTCTTTCTTCCCCTCACCCCTTGTTTTTTTTTTTTGGCAAATAACTCGTATTCTGGAAGGATGACATGGGAATCACTCGTCTTTCCAGCGGCCATACAAATCTGCTATGGCCAGGGAACGTGAAATAGGGGGAAGCAGTGCATTTTGGGAATTCATTAAGTGGCTGAATTCATTAAATGTTGGAAGGAGATAATTTAGACCTTTTTTTGTAACGCAATAATTTGCAACTGTATAATTATCAGGCTTTGCTTTAGTCTGGGACAAAATCTGATATTTATCCTTAAATGAAAATTATCTACCACTTACACTGACAAAAATATGAGCTCCTTATTTGTGGTTCTTAGGAGGGTGTGAGGTTATAGGATCTGCGCTTTGCCTTTTCCTAATTAGGACTTAGTCTGGGGGCGTGTAGAGAAGAGCAGCGGGGCCCCGGGATGCAGATGGTACCTGTGGAAGGCTTTTGACCTAAGCAGAAATGGAAATTTGAAGCCAGTCAAAGAGTCTTAGACGTTACTCCGGTCCTTGCAGACCTGTTAGGGTCTTTTGTTGAGAAATAATGAAGAGCATGCTTGTAATGAGCCTAGGGCAGATACATGTATTTGGGGCTTTAGGACTCAACCGATCTGGGAATCAGAACACGAATGTGTATGAGGTGAAGAAATAATTTGAGGGACTGTGAAGTTTGTACTTTATTAAAGGCAAATATACCTCTAGTAAGCTAATGTCACTGGGATAAAGGAAAGATGGCATGCATTAGTTGCCCCTCCCCCAAATTCATAAAGAGCTGTCATTCTTGCTAAACAGGCTGGCTCTCCAAGGATACTGGCAAGTTCTCAGGGAACTCAGGAGGTAGAGGCCACAGGCTTCTGCTGACCAGACACTATTTGCAGGCAGTGTGTGGTCACAGCCTAAGCCTCCACCATCAAGCATCACCTAGTTTGTGAACATGAGCTCATCTAAGACCACAGTCTTTGCATGAGGATAATGATGTGTTTGGCCTCTTGTGTCCTGTGCTGTATCACACGGTTCCCATAGCAGCCCTGGGAGGAGTTCCGGTCTCACATTGTAGATGTGAAAACTGCTGTATTAAGAGGCTAAGCGACTGGGTGGGTCTCTCACAGTCAGTGCTGGGTAGTAGAGCTCAGCATGTACCTGTCTGTGTTGGAAACTACTATTCTTTATATGCCCATGCTTGCTGATGCCTTCTTAGAGGCCTCAGTCCCTGGACTTTCAGAAGGTGGCCTGTCCTCGCTGAATGTTCTCGCTGACAAGTTGAGCCACCCAATGGACACCTACCTCTTGGGACAATGACCCAGGCACAGTTACAAAATGGACGGTTGTATTCTCCCCTTTTCATTCGATAGCTGGTCAATGCAGGAAGAAAGAAACATTGACTGAGCTGTGGGACCATGGAAATTATGGACTGGATATATATTGACAAGAGAGAATTTTGGGTTCCAGGGCATGGTAAATGACTATAGATATCTATAATGTATTTTTCCTAGGGACATGCTCTAAATAGTTCTTCATTCTGATACTATTTATGAAAGGTTCATTTTATGGGTTTCCATAATAGGTGAGTGATGATTATTAGTGCAGAACCCCAGGGACACGGGCTTTGGATGGAAAGAAACAAAGTCTACTTCTAGAGAGGAGAGACAGGAGATAGTGATCTAGACCAGGGCTCCACATGGGTGGTTTTAATTGTCAATTTGACACAATCTAGAATCATTTGGGAAAAGAAATTGTCTAGGTCAAGTTGGCCTATGGGCATATCTAATTGTTAATGGGTTGGGGAAGACAGAGCCCACTGTGAGTGGCACCAGTCCCTAGTCAGAGGTCCAGAGCAGCATAAAAGAGGAACAAGAAAGCCACTGGACAAGCAATCAAGAATGTATGCATCTGTTTCTTTCTGCTCTTGACTGTGAACGTGCTGTGACCTGCTTAAAATCACTGTCTTGACTCCATCTCTCTCTGATGGGCTAAAACCTGGGACTGTAAGTCAAACAAACCCCTTCTTCAGTTAAGTTGATTATATTTCATCACGGCAACAGATATGAGCCGCAACAGGCACGTGTGTGGAAACATCCTCCTTTCCCATAAACTCCTGACCAGCTTTACTCTCTGTCCACTCCTTTATACACTCACTTGCTGGTAACAGTAAAACGTTCCATAGGATCCAATAGCAATGGAGCAATTGCTTCTTAACAGCCTGTTCAACCTCATCCAGGAGTGGAGTCCTCTTTCTCACAAATTAATCTCTATAAGTTCATACTTGGAAGTGTGCCCTGCTCTGACTGAGCCTAGCAGGCATCAGTTTTACTCTGGATCCATGGTAACAGAGTACGTACTCCTCCTCAGAACCATTAAGAAACACCCCCCATGTTTATTTCCCCAAAGGGACCATTTGTAAAGGTCTTGGAGCTGAGGATTCTTGCTGAGGAAAGAGTGGGTTCTAGTTCCTTCCATGCTTTCCCAGACCAGAAATGAGACGGAATACCCTCCTGCTGCTGTGACTGTGCCTACGTGCTTGGAAACAATAGCCGAGCCGTGCAGCTTAGAATACATTGAAATAGGCCTGTCAAGTGTCAGTTTATACAGGAGACGGTGGAGTATATGCTGACATCATGTAATCAGAAGAAAAGAAATTACCCCGTGTGTCGTGCCTGGGAAAAATAGACTGCAACTTAGCAAGCTGCACTTCGTGGTCCCTGAACAGAATGGCAGTGCCTTCCTTTATTTACTCAGGGAATATCTATTTAGCGCTATGGTGGTGGTTTACAAATAAGCAAAGCGTGGGGTGCTGTGTGTGGTTCTTAAAAAACCAACAAAACAAAAACTGAGGGCTCCAAGGCTCAGAAAATGCGCCCAACCCAGCTCAGCAGGTACTAACTTGTTTAAGAAAACCAGCTGTCAACAGCAATGAAACTCAGAGGGCTCACCAACTTCATCAGCCTCTTGGCAGCCCCTGAGAAATTTACTGCTTGAATTTCTCAGTGCGATGCTGGGGAGATGCGGAGAAGCAGCCACAGCTGAAACTTTCCGTCCACTGGGGCTCAACCGATAGACTGATAGGAATGCTTGCTTGTTCTTTTAAATTACTCCAACAGATTGAGAGGCAGAGGAATACAGAAGCCTCTCTGACCTTCACTAAAGGAGCAGACTGTAGGGATGTGATGGAGAGGCGCTCTGAGTAAGTCACGGAAGGCAGCGGAAAGCCTTAGGTCGCTCCTCTCTGCAGACTAAGTTGATGGGATTTCTTTTCCCATCTGCTCCTCTCTCCATTCTAAAACATCCTCATCTTCCTGTGGTTGGCACTGACATTTTCCCCAGAGCATTACTGGATAGGGTCACAGACAAAGCTGTTATGCAAATTTACTCCCTGCTTCTGTCCTGCCCTTGCCCTTTGTCTACTCTTAGGAAAACCTATGAATCACTGTTTATTTCAGATGTGAAAGGCAAAAGCCAAACCCATAGCTTATGATATGATATAGATTCACTATCCAAACATAGTTGTCATCCATCTTGTAATCCACAAGGCCTTTGCTCAATAACTTCCCAGTATCATCAGTTTGTTATTAAATCACCCGAGTTTTAGCATCTCCTGAACGGTATTTTAAAAGCATTCCTCTCTTGTTAGCACAGGGGATATTTTGGTACTATAGATAAATTTTATAAACCTGGGTTAATTATGAAATAGAATATATTATTAAAAGATGGATAAGACAATCCCATTGATGCTTCCTTATGTGATTCAAGAAGTTTTCTGACAGGAGGGTGGAGGCAAATCATTCTAGGTATGTCTACATTTTAGCCTTTATCAGTGGAAAAGGAGCTTAGTAAGAATGGGTGAACTAAGACAGGTTTAGAGAGAGGCTTAACTCTAATAGTTTACTCTGTGACATAAGTCAGGTCATTCTCCAGAGTGGTATTTCCCAAGGTGTGGGATATTTTGTAAATGAGGACGGCATGACCTTCATCTAAAATCCAAACCAGCCAAATACAAGCATATTTTCTCTCTCCAAAGCCCTGGGGATGATGCTGACCTTGCAGATAAGGTTTATTAGGTCAAAGGGAAGTTACAGGAAATCAGTGAGAAACAGGGTAAATGCACCACTTGTATTTAGATGAATGAAACAGTACTCATTCACAGGGAAAAGTCGCAGTGTGTGCTATCCAAGGACTGGCTTTAGAATGTGCTACCTCTTTGTAGCATCACAAATTGGGTGAAAATGTTGTATTATTTTAATCTTGTCTTCCTTTGCTGTCAAATGAGGACAGGGGCTTAAGGACCGTGCATGCAAAAATTTGGCATGGGGGTGTCACACAGTGAAAGTTCATGGGTGTCATCTGCTGCTACTGTCACTGAAGGCTTCCTAAAGCATTTGAAACATCATGACAAGGCCTGTACATTTGTGGAAGAAACCTACATGGTTCATCACGTCGAAAGCTAACTTCATCCCAACTCTTCTTCCTTAGATCCTCTGGATACCTCTTGGAAATTATGATGGATCCAGGCTCAGATTTGTTAGTATTTGACAGAGAAATACAACTTGTCTTCTTTCTACTTTCTCAAACCCTCTTTGTTGCTTTCAGCCGAATTCTAGTCACTTCTTCCCCCAAACAACTGATACTTTAGCCAGTACTTGTCTTTAATTTTTCAGGTAAGTTGGCGTAAATTTTTTTTTCTCCAATATTCTTAATTGACTTTTGGTCTTGGTGTCATCATTTTTTTTTAATGGATTTCTTGTCAATTGAATGTGACTTCTTTTGATTTTATGTACAAAGCAAATCTTCATAGTCCCATCTCTGGCCATGATTAAATGTTATGTACTCCCCCTCAGTACCAGTGTCAGTTGTGAAATGAGGTCTTGACTTGTAGATCAGGGAAGGTGAAGCTTGCTTGCCACCTTTCCCCACTACAGCCTTTATGCTGCTCAGTCTTCCATCCTGTTGTCATAAATGCCCTTTGATGTTTTTTTTCCGACCAGTAGGGTAGTATCTACAGACTGTGTTTAATAAGAAGATTGTGTTCTCTTTTTCATATATTTTTTATACTCAATATTTTGTTCTGTTTCTTAGTAACATTTTTTTTTACTTTTGTAAAACAACTTTTATTCTCTACAACATTTTAAATTGTCACATAATAATTTGTACATATTTGTGAGGCACAATGTGACATTTTGATATACTTATGCTTTGTGTAATGTTCAAATCAAAGTAATTAGCATATCCATCATCTTAAACAAACATTTTTCGCTAGTTGGTGGTGGGAACATTCAAAACCTATTCTAGCTATTTTAAATACGCAATGGATCATTGTTAATCATTGTACATTCTCCCTCCTATGCAACAGAATGCTAGAACTTACTTTTCCTGATTGTAATTTTGTACCAGTTGACTAAAGTTCTCTATTCTCTACCCACTCCTCAGGCCCACTCTCCTCTAGTCTCTGGCAACTAATTCTTTAATTTATATTTTTATATCATATACAGAGATTTTGATTTAACAACACTTTATTGACAATTATTTGATCTTTTTAAATTGTAAATTGTGCTGGGTGGTGTTGTGATGATTATGGAAGAAGAAGGAGGAGGAGGAGAAGAAGAAAGAAAGGAGTAAAAACAAAAACGAAAGTCAGTGTAATGCAGGTTGTTGAAGAGCCTCAGTGTACAGGCTCCTGACTGAAGATAACTGGCCTTCAGCTCCATCTAACTCCGTGACTTTGCGCAAGTAACCTAAACTCTCATTACTTAACATTTCCTGTAAAAAATGGATTATATCATAGGGTTATTACCAATATCAAACACAGAAGCGGCATGTTACTTTTAGCAGTCTTTTAAAATATATTTTATTTTGTGTGCCTGTATATGTGTGCACATATTACAACATGCATGTGAAGGTCAGAGGATAGTTTGTTGAAGTCAGTTCTCTCTATCAAGTGTGTCCTCTGGGATTGAACCCAGGTCATCAGGCTCAACAGTAAGCACCTTTATGGGATGAACATCTCACCACTCCTTGCTAAGTGTTTTGAGTTAATAAAGCTTATACACATGCTCTATAATTAAGATGCATCGTCTGCTTTTTGAGACTCTTTTTTTTGGGGGGGGGAACAGAAGCAGAGAGAGAATTAGAAAGTAGAAAGATTTGAGTGGCAGAGTATATAAAGAGAGGTTAGTGATTGGAAGGGTGGGCCTCACTGGGGTCACAGTGGGAGGTGAGCTGAGGACAGCAGATGGGGCCTGTACATGGAACACTCTGAATCCCAAATCAGGAGTTCTACAGGAAACAGCCCTTTACTGGATTGTTTGTCCCAGAGCTAGGGAGTGAGCTCAGGGCATCTTACATGCTATATGAGCCCTCTGCAACTGAGCTACCTCCCCGAGTCCTCATTGGAAATTTACAACACCCAGTAATACACTCAGCTTTGTGTTTTGGGGAGCTGACTTTGAGCATGGTGGGATGGTGAAGAAATTGGAGCAGAGAGACCAATTAAGAAAATAAATCCCACCGTTTATTCTCTTTCTGTTTCTCTTTCTGTTGGTTTAGCTTCTTTTTACACGATGGGAGTGTTTCACCATCTTCCATGACAATCCTTGAGGACACTCTCCCTGGACTTTGTAATTTTCCTCCCTCAATCTAGGCCTATTTGGGTTCATCTGACCTCCAGGAATAAATTCAGAAGCAAAACAGATTATTTCATGCTTTATTTATAAGCCCCAACTCCCATAGCTGCTGACTATGGCCATAATCTCTCTGTTTGTGTTAACCACTTTCAGTTTAGTGTCTCATTCTAATGGCCAAACTGTATTTTTGTTTTAAAAGGGGTGTGTGTGTGTGTGTGTGTGTGTGTGTGTGTGTGTGTGTGTGTGTGCGTGTGTGTGTTGGGGAGGGCAGTGGAAAAGCAAGAAAAAGATTTGGATGGCTACCGGTTTCTTCATCGAAACAGATGCCTAATGTTGGAGAGGCGCATATCGATTCTGGAACCCGCTGAAACACAAATGCTTTTCACACTAGATTCCTTTCTAGGATGTGCGCTTCCGGGTCAGTTAGGTGCACAGCGTTGTCTGCTTAGGACCTTTCAGCTACTCGTCAGTATCTTCCTCCTAAATTCTCTGTCTGCACAAAATAGAGCATCGCTACCTCTGGGTTCCTCACTTTGGAAAAAACAACTCACGCCACCAGGTAAGACTTGGGGAACTCCAGCTTCATCTCACGCCACATACCCTTCTTGAAAATTGATTCACTTTGCTCTCAACCCGCTATGTCCGTGTAATTGCCGAGCTGCTGCTACAGGACTGATCATTACTCTGCCTGAGGCAATTTGGATGGTCTCAAGGCCCTGCAAGCATCCGTTTGTGCCGAGATAAAGTGGTAATAAAGCGGACTGCGTTGGTACTTCAGGCAGACAGTGATGGTCTGACACGTCACATAGTGACATCCGGAGAACCTCCCCGTAGCTCGATGAGAGACCACACATCTGTGTTCCCTGTAGACCAGCATGCGTGGGGGATCTGCTCAGTGCTGCTGGAAGACGAGTAAGCATTAGTGATCCAAGAGGCTTTCAAATCCAAGTCGTCCGTATTTTCAAACTGACGGACCCTGAAGCCTGCAAGCGACTAGGGAAGTCCCCAAGGAAACTCCAGTTTACTTGTGCTGTTTCTTCCCCTGCAATCTAATGCCAAGATGCAATTAGATGTAATTTGAAATGTACATAATTGCAACTCATTCAGAAAGAGATTATTTTTTTTTGAGAGGTTCAAAATGAGAAAATGTGCACACTCATGTATAGGTGCCATTGAAACAACGTTGGTTTAACTAAATGCATATACACCTATATATCCTGAAGTGATTAGTGTTTCCAAAGAAATATGCACAGTAGACTCTTTGTTGACTTTGCTACACACTAAATTGTTCTGAGATTGATCTCATTAGTAACGTCACTGAATATGGAAAGAACTGCTCCAGGAGCCATTCTGTAGTTCCTATGCAACATGGCAAAATAAGTGTTTGTATTAACCAGATGCAATTGTATTTGCACTGGAGAGTCACCAATTGCTTTCCAGTGACCCACAAGGTCATTTCAGGTAAAGAGGAGAGACTCTGGAGAGGCATTCAGATGCAGTCTTTTGGCAGGAGCCTAAGTATTAACACTCAGAGCCACAAGGACAGGGAAGGAAAAGCAAGCAGAAAAAGCCAATACACTACAGAAGTGAGTTGTGACAAAGTTACATTCCATTTCTGTCTATAGTCACAGAGCTACATGACATAAGTGACCAACTACTCAAAACCTTAAAGGCCAAGGTAAGTGTACTTCAGGGCAGATATCTATTTTGCCTATTAGATCCATCTCTACAGTGTGGTTTAAAAAAAACTGCTAAATATTTTAATTGGATTCCAGTTTGGTAAAAATGATTTCAGTCACATAGGCTTGTAATTTTATATTCAAACCATTAAAGGTGGGCAATTGTGCTTCCTATCTACATGTTAGCTATAAAAGGTAAGAACAAAATTATGTTTAGTTCCTGACATTGACTCCTCCCTGCTGTCACACAGTGCAGTGGTGAACTACCAGCCCCACTGACCACACAGCACACAGTGACTTTGGATTTCAGAGCAACATATATCATTATTCTTCTCAATACTTTCTGTTCCCAGGTCGCCTGAAGCCTTGGCATTGCCACTGGGAACATACTCAGGTCTTGAGAGAGGGCTGGACCTCTCAGTATAGTGGAAAATAAACCAAATTTGTTGATTCAGAATTAGCCCTTCTGGATTTCCACCCTTCAGATTTCTCTGGTGCTTAGGGGAATTTCTGGTCTATTTAGGTCTGGTATTTCCAAGAACCTGAGTGAGAGCCATGGGAACTTACAGGCAAATGCTACTGGGAAGCTCCTCAGAAAACATTCACCGTTAGTCTGTACCATGAGTCCCACTAATCTGCCACATAACTTCAGTACTGAGAGCTGACCAAGTTACCATGCTATTATGAATGGGTTTCTTTTTTTAGTCACAGTAGGGGTTTAGTTTCTCTAAGGAATTAAAAACTGAAATAGGTTTAACTGTTCTTTTGACCATGACCTTGTCAGTTTGAGATTTCAGGGTTGGAACAAGAAATATTTCTTGTTCACCAAGCATGGAGTGGTTTCTGGTGAGGGCTGTCCTTCTAGTTCAGAGGTGACTTCCTTCTCATTGTATCTTCTTATAATGTAGTGAGAACAATCTCATGCCTCTTTATCTCCTATTAAGAAGGCATTAAACTCAATATGAGGATTCCTACCTCATGATCTTGAATTTTTCCAAGGAATTCAGGCCCTAAGATCATTAAATGGGTTGGTTGGTAGTTGGGTGGTTTTGAAGTCAGATGTATTTTGGTGGGACATAGCACCTACAACAAAAACTTTAGAGTCCTATCGTGCTTAGGGAATTACTGAATGAAATTATTCAATGAAAGAACACCTTCAGATTCATGAACTATTAACTGCAGTTTGCCTTTATTCATTTCAGAATAGATGTGCACCTATAATTGTCCAACAACTGCTTAGCACTTCTTGGCTTTGTGTTGAGTAGTCTTCCTAACTGGCCTAGTCTGGTACCTCTGCATCCCCGTTCATGGCTCACACTGCACTTCATTCTTAGCCCTTTCAAGTTACTCTTGGTTCTAACCTTGACATCATGTTATGCCTTTACTGGTCTGTCCACTGTCCTTCTGCCACTGTCCATCTTATCAGTAGTGCTCACCATCCAGGTTTTGTCACAGGTGGAAGCCAATTCTATACACGTTTTCTTGACTCAAGACAGAATTAATACCACCCCTCACATGTGCTCTGAAGTGCTCCCTAATCTTCTGGTTTGGGCCTTAACATAGTATAGTTAACTAGTACAGCTAATCACTCAGACCAAACAACCTCTCCCAGGTAGAAGATGTGGGATCCAGTCGGCCAGGATATTTGATGTTTCCTCCAGGATTATGTTGAGTTATGGGACTAGTGACAGAGCTGTAGTGTAGAGGAGGAAGACTGCAGTGAATATTAAAGCCTCTCTACATAAGGGGCCAGGAGAAAACCAGAGTGTTGTATTCACTCTAAATTTACTTCCCATTTGATCGTTTATGATTCTAGAGGCTCTTCTTTGATATGGCGCTCTTAGGTGTGGGGACAATTTGGCGTTGTAGGCACTAAAAATGTATTGGATCTTTCTATGCAAATCAGAATTGCATTTTCAAGCATAGAAAACATCATCTAGTTTGTTTCTGTGTCCAGAAGTGAAGAAAGGCGTGATAGGAGCAAGATGGAGAGAGAATTCAACTTGAACACTACTTTGTAAGTAAAGTTGTTTTGTTGAAAGCATTATCCCTTAGTCCCTAGCATCCCATAGAAGAAAGCACTACACACCTTTCAGAACTGGCTACAGATAAATTCAAGATAGGATGCAAGAAGGCCTGTGTCAGCGTTTTTTATGTCAGAGTATTCTATTCTGACACTGGTCTTCACCACCTCCAGTTTGCCACAGTCCACAGGTCGCCAATAGATCATCTCCATCTGAAAGAAAAAAATCTTGCCACTGGATGAAATTTTCCATCCTGCTGCCAGAGTGAGAGGAAGCACCACAACCTGGCAATTCCTAAGGGAGACCATTTTGTATTTGTTTATTTTACAGATACAGCTGCTTTTGTGTCACACATCTGTGTGACATTAGAGATGTTATATAAACACTCAGCATTCCCACTTTCCTATCAGTGTGTTCCATTGACTTCTGGACTGTAGCAAGACATTAGGAGATGGTGCTTGCAAGAGTGAGTGTATTTTAAACTATTAAACACAATGCACATGTTGGCTATTAGAACCAGTTGCATAAGTAATGACCAAGAAAAAGTTGCTTTTCTTTCTGGAATCCCCAAAGACAATAATTTTCCATACATGAGATTTTTTTTTCTATCGCTGTCTTCTGAAGTATAATGTCTTCCATCTACTTCTAGTCAATTTGCCCGTTTGGTAGCTTTGGATCCAATTGGCCAAGTTTTCTGCAAATCCATTCTTAGCAATATACTTGTTATTGTTGGAACTTCAGCCCATTAACCGAAGTTTGTCGCTGCCAAGACTTGACCACAATTGAAGAAATAACTGTGGCAGTCAGACTTACACCTGAATTGCTTTACATGTGTTCATTTAAATTTGATCCTTGAAGTATTTGTTTTACTCATTACGCTGGCTAATTTTCCCTCAAATAAATCAGGACCCAGTCAGCACTCAAATCCTGGGGTGATGGGAGATCTGGGGCTAGAAGTAGCCTGAGCAGCTATTCCATTCTGGGCACTTGCAATTTTTGTACTGTGCAAATGCAAGAAATGTGAACTAAGAGTTCTTTGGATGCTATTACTAGGAATATCTTGGGGCATTTTTATTTCTTCTATAATAGGTAAGTAATGTCACTATCTGCTAGAGACAAAGTCTTTTTCCATGTCTATCTTACCTGAAGAACACAGGAAGAGAGATAGATCGAATATGAATCTCTCTCAATTTATCACTGTAGACATACATATACCATCTTTCAAAACTAATATACAATTTCAGTTCAACAATCTTAAAGGACAATGCAGCATTTGAATGTAATCTTTGGACAAATGAATGTCTATTCCGATCTAGAGACTTGAATTGATTCTGATACGAACAAGGAAAGAAAGATGGGTTTGATTGCGGTGACTTGAGAGCAACCCTACTCAACCTAGCTCCAGCTGTGCAGCGTTCATTGTAGAATGCTTTCAGGAAACAGAGTAGGAGAGAGGAATTCAGGCAAGTGAAACATTCATTTACTCAGCAGTCTTGGTAGTTTGATGCTGAGGCTTCTTTATGGCGCTGATCAGACAGACAAGCACAGGGAAAACTCCACAGGCACGGAGACCCACTTTCTGCCTAATGTAAACTCTCAGACTTAGATCTGTACCAGTGACTTCTTTCTCCCACCCCATCACTAGGGGAGAAAATGAAAGAAAGGACCAGGTGTCAGCCACTAGGCTTGTCCTTGGTGGACAGGGAACAAAAGGCCTGTGTGGAGGCAGGAACGGCAGGGAGGTAGCTCACCAACATGGTGAGATCAGCTGCCTTTCACTTGGGGAGAGTGAGACAAAGAGTGGAAAGGCAGAGATTAGGTGGTAGTTTGGGCCTTCACTTGGTTCAAGGATATGGAGGTGTCAGAGGCTCCCCAGTTGGGGTTCAGGACAGTATGCCTAAGGTGACACAATTAAGCCCAAGAAAGCCAGCCTTATTCTAAGGCCTATGGAACTATAAAATTAAACACAATCTGTTGGTTTTCTATCCAGAATGAAGGCAATAAATTCCTATAGGGTCCTGAAATTAACATTCAAGAAGCGGAATTTTCAACAACAGTCCGTAAAGGGATTGGGAACTATACTGGGAAGTTTTTGTCAGTCTGACACAAACTAGAGTTCCCTGGGAAAGTGGAAACACCAGCTGAAGAACTGCCTCTCCAGGACTGGCCTGTGGGGCATTTTCTTAATGCTAATTGATGTGGGGGTGGTGTAGCCCATTGTGAATGGTGCCATTCCTGGACAGGTGGGCCTGTGTTGTACAAGAAAAGTAGCTGAGCTAGCCAGGGACGGCAAGCCAGTAAGCAGCATTGTTCCATGTCTCTGCCTCCACTCCTGCCCTCAGAGTCCTGGCTTGGCTTCCCTCCATGATGCTCGTAGCTTGTCAACCAAATAGCCCCCTCCTCCCCGATGTGCTGTCGGTCGGTGTTTTCTTAAAGAAACAGGGAGTAAATTAAAATGGGAATATTTCGAATAAACAAGACTGACATTTTAGAAGAAAGATGAATATTTTCTGAGGTCTATTTCTATTTTTAGTCCAATATGTTTGATTAAGAACAATTTCTGTGATTCTTATAATAAGATACAATATTCAATATAAGGTCCTGCTTAGAAGAAAAAAGAATCTTTAACCTTTTTCCATCTTTTTTCCTCCATGCCCAACTCTTTTTTTAAGCTTGCATACTCTGCCTCCTGAGTGCTGGGATTACAGGTATGTAGTACCACAGCTAGCAAATTTGACTTCCCGCCTGTAAGTTTTGCCCTTCTCTTTGTGTTTTATACACACACACAAACAAACACATACATACATGTGCATATGTATATTGCAAACATAGATTTGTGTCATATAAATGCACATAGACATATATACATATATGTATACATGCATACACATGTATACATATATACACATATAGGCATATGTGCATATATAAATGTATATATACACATACATATATACACATGTATGCATATGTATTTGTGCACATATACATGTGTTTGTATAATATGTATATATATATATATATACAAGATTCATACAGACAATTGTTGCTTATCAAAAATAGAATATTCATCCTTAATGGAGCTCTTAAACAATAGCCATGCCTTTTATGTGTTGCACGATGTAAAATATCATAGGAATATTTTCAATCAAAGGAATACTGTGGATTCAAAAGGGAGATACTCACAAGACTACCTCATCAGCATCTGGATGTAGAGCATAGTGTGACCGATGGGTAATGGCATCTTGAACTACAATCTACATAGCATCTGTTACAAAGAACTTCATTCACAGGCAACACACCATCCCACATAATGCTGCATTTTAAAAATCAGATAACACAGGGTGGTACTCTTTGTAACATTAGGGTTTGAATTCTGTCCCCACCCCACCCCTGCTGTGAACAGAGCCCCAGCTTTCTATTCTGTGTACAAAATGCTGAGCCCTAGATATTTGCAGCAAATGATGGTGGTATCCCTGAGGTGGAGCAAAGAGGAGTACTGCTGAAATCCACCAAGGCGGAATCCTTTTTTAAAGATTGGTTTAAGACGCGGTGGCAGCAATGTAAGCAATCTCAGGGCTGCTCAGTAGAGAGCATCTGCTCTCGAACGCTGGTGACATTAGGATGAACCAGGGCTTAACTCCTCTAAAATTAGTGACGTGGAGCTGAAGATGCCCGTGAAGACCCACCACAAACTCCCTAATGAATGATAGAAAATTCATGCCTGGCCCACCCATTGCAGGCCGATTTGGCCATCATCAGTGAACACTTTGATGAACAGTGGTTACAGAACATGTCCAGCGTTAGTAAAAAGACATTTCTTTCTAGATCCCATGTGTTAGAAGCAAGACCTCTGTGTCTTTCCAGCCACAAGTCTGTGCCTAAGCCCTGGAAGAGACAAGCAATTCGGTCTTAATAAACAGAACAAGGTCAGCAGACAATAGCCAGTGGCCTAAACCCACATCCGAGAGCTTTCCGGGAAAATAGCTACACTCATATTTATGTATTGCCCCTGGTTGCCTTTGCGTTTCAATGGCACAGTTGAATAGTTGTGACAGAGACCTTATGATTCATAAAACTGAAGATGCTTCTATTTGGCCCTTTACAGTAAATGTTTCCAACTCTGGGATAGACTAAACTGAATATCACTCAGGAGGAAGCAGCAGGCGGCTTCTGCAACTACAACCACAGACTTTGATATATGCATTCTTGTGACTCTTGCTGCTCAGGTGCACACATTTTCTGAGCTTCTCCTATTCTAGGATGCTTAAGGATATGAGAAGGTAAAAAAAAAAAACACTACTGTGTTCATGGAGTTTTCTAAGTATTCACTTATCAGGTAACTGGTCACAACGATGAGAAAGGTTACGAATATGCTTGTGTATCTTCTGTTTATGTAGGAAGGAGCTCTTTTGAGCTTACGGTTGAAGGGGATACAGGCCCAGCTTGGCTGGAAAGGCATAGTGGCAGGAGAGTGAGGCAGCTAGCCACATTGCAACTAACCACATTGCAACTACTATCAGGAAGTGGAGCACAGATAGGAAGTGGGGAAAGGTTAAGAAAACTCAAGTCCCTCCCTCAGCAACTCACTTCCTCCAGCGAGGCCCCACCTAGGGATGAAATGTGCAAATGTGTGCACCTTTCTGGATGTTCCACATTCAAACTACATGAGCATTATTACTAATAACTAAGTGAATTGTATAATATTGGTTAAATCCATTAGTGCCATAGCGAGGGTGTATGTGTGAGAAGTCTTGGGGAGAGGTTGTCGGTGTCTTGGAGTTTCAGCGAGCATCAGTGAACAAGTCTGTGGAAGCCAAATGGAAGACTTCCCTGGATTTGGAGCCTCATATCCAGCCATAAGGAGAGCAAAGGCATCGCCTCAGGAGCTTGTACAGTTCATCACTCTAGCCATCAGCACAGGACCCCAGGTTGGCTTTTCAGCGGCCTGAAAATCTTCCTGGAAGTATTTTCACCTTTCCAGGCAAATTTTAACAGCTGCTGCATATTTTCCCATAATTCCATTCAAGTCTGACACCTAACGTGAGGCCAGGAATTTGGGGTTTCTTTCTTTTTTTTCTTTCTTTTTTTTTTTTTTTAAAAGTATGCTGGCGCATCTTGGGTTTCCCAGGTGCCTCTGTTGGGAAATCACTGATCTAAATCCAAATAGGAATGCCCTCCAAATACATGGAGAGTCACTTAGCCTCAGCTTAAAATACTTTCAGTAATGAGACGCTATTAACTCTTTTAGAGAGTTCACTCCATAAAATATTTATAACGTTTAATTAATTTATTCATCTATTCAACAAAAATTGTGTAACCTCCCACTGTGAGTCAGGTACTAGCGATGCAAGGACATGTGTTCTCTACTTTCATTGTTTTTTTATTTATTTCTGGATGCAAAAAGTATATATTTTCACTTTAAACAGGCTGGAAAAATATAAAATTTGCATAGGGGCCATTGTTATTTATTCTATAGGTAGAAATATTAATATTTAATGTATTTTTCCTTTCTCTTTACAATTAAAAAATTGAGATGGATCCCCCCTTCTCTCCCTCCCTTCCTTTCTTCTCCCTCCCACTTTTCCTCTCTCAACATAGAAACAGAACTGTCACCGCAAAAGGAATAAGAGAAAGTTTATTGTGGAACCAAATATGAGCAAACAGGCTTCAGGAAGACAGAGTTTTTCTTTTGTTTTTGTGTTTCCAAGACAGAGTTTCTCCATGTGATCCTGGCTGTCGTGGAACACACTCTGCAGAGCAGGCTGGCCTTGAACTCAGGGATGCAACAGCCTCTGCTTCTGCAGTGCTGGAATTGAAGGTGTGCACCACCACTGCCCTGTAGGAAAACAAATTTAAGTTATCTGAATTCTGTGTTCCAATGTGGAAGAAGCTTCATGAAGTTTTTAAAGTAACAAACTTGGGCAAAACTAGAGTTTGTGTTAATATGTTTCAAAAAGTTTGTATCAAAAAGTTAGTCACAGGATGTTAGATCCAACACAGAGGTAGGTTTGCAAAGGCAATTTTAGGGGGATACACATAGCCCAAGGCGAACTGTAATTTAGGCTCCGGGTCTGCAACATTCAACCTCTGCACACGGCTGAAGTTCGAATAGGTTCAAGCATCTTTGTAGACAAAGATGAAATCATCCCTTGTAAACATAGCTTCTCTCCAGGAATTTCATTTACAACCCTTTCTCTTCTCGAATGCTCTGTGCTGGGATTACAGGCATGTGCCATTATTCCCTGCTAAGATCTTTCCTTCAGCTAGTAATATAAATAGTTATACATTTATGAAATATCTTTCTCCTATGTGTTTTTAAATAACAGAATTGTGTTACATTTTATAAACGCAGTGTGCATCTGTGTGATCACTATTTAGGTTATTTTAAAATGCTCACTGTTCCAAAAATACTGCAATTAGTTTTCTTATAAACATTTTGCAGCACTTTCTAATCATTCAGGTAAATATCCATAGGTGGGATTTCTGGGTTAAATGATGTAAGATATTTAGTTTTTTTGAACTACATTGTCCAATTGCCTCCTTTAAAAAATAATATTTCCCTTTCCATTTTGGTTATAAGAAAAAAAGTAATGACACATCTTCATACACTTGAGAATACTAGTACTTTAATCTTTTGTTTAAAAAGCTATAATTACCAAATTCTTTCTTATACTTGGTTGGAATTTGCATATTCAAATCTTCAAACTCTTGGTATTACTTTAGGAAACATTGAGGGAGTAATTTTACTTTGGAGTTAAAATTCAAATATTTGAAAATAATTACCATATCTTCACTACCTTGTCTGTAGTAATAGCATTTCCTTTTGTTGTAATAATTACCCAGACAACCTATTTTCCAGACATTTCTGGATAATCTCTGGTTGAGTAGGGTTTTCTAAATTAAGTGGCAAGGAATGCTATTGGCTGTTGACAGGATGCTTGTATCCAACAGTCATATGTTCACTCGCAGTAGAGCAAGGCCCCAAAGAAGCCCCTCACCATTTCTGCAGTGTGACATCACAGGGCAGAGTGTTCATTTGTGAGACAGGAAATGAGCTTCACCAGACAGAGTCAGCAGGTGCTTCAGCCTCCAGGACTCTTAGAAATGCAAAACTATTTGGATGGTCTATAAGCCCAAGTCTGTGGCAACTTGTTATGGTCATTCAAACCCATTCAGACAATGGCTCAGCTAAGGACTGTCTACAGGAACACCTTCCTTTGTGTTTTGAACAGGACACTGCTACTGTGTGCACTCAGCAGGCAGAGCTTTTCTTGGCAGCCTTCCATTGCACTGGCTGATTGAGAGTGATATCAAATGAAATTCCAAGGCCCTCAGTAAACAGTCTCAAAGTAGCAGCAGGAATCATCTGTACTTCTCTAATGTAGGTCCTGGCAGAAGGCTCAATATGATCTTTATTTTTAGATTATTTTAATATATTTTAATTAAAATATAATTATATCACTTCCCTCATTTCCTTTCCCACCTCTTTCCCCTCCCATATGTACTCCTAATAGCCTCTCCCATGTTCCCTGACTCTCAAATTGATAATCTTCCTTTCCTTTGATTATTATTGTTACACACACACACACACACACACACACACACACGTATATAAATATGTAAATACAACCTGATAGATCTATTTTTATTGGGCTGATCACTGTACTGAGTAAGCAATTCAGGTGCTCATCCCTTGGAGAGGTGAATTCTCCCCCTTTCAGCAGTCATTAGTGGCCTGTAGTTCTTCATCTAGGGTTGGGGCCCCCCCTTTCCACATTAGTATGTCTATTGTCTATTAATATGTCTATATGTTTATTGATATTATCACTGTTCGGGTCATCTTCATGCAGCCATTCCTAGGAGAGACAGTCTCACGGCCGACTTCCTGGTATTCTGTCTCTAACAATCTTTCTGTCCCTTTTTCTGAAATGTACCCTGAACCGTATATGTAGACGTTATGACATAGATGTGTTCATTGTGTCAGGACCCTCTGTGATTCACTGATTTCTGCACTGTGTCCCAGTTCTGGTGAAGAGAAATTTTGTTGATGAGGGGTGATAAGTATACCGTCCGTAGGTGTAAGGATACAATTTAGATGACGTAAGGACTTATGCCGGGCTAGTGAGGTGGCAGTGGCAGATTTCTTTCTAAAGTTCATGGCCGCACTAGCCCAGGCAGTTGGCTAGGTTTCTAGTACCTAGCATGTCTTCTCTTCTGTTCACCAGGCCTTCCGTCCAATGAGGCAGCTGTTGGTTAGGGACAACATGTGATTGCCACTCTTGTACCTTTGTGCAAACCTTGCCATGCTGTTCATTGTTGTGGTTCATGGGGTCACAGCTGAGTAGGACTACCTTTCTTTGCCTTGGCAGCCTGCACAGAACTTTCTAGTACTATAGAGGCCAGACCACAGCAAGGAGGCTTTCAGACCCAGAACTTGAAAATGGTTAAGAGCACAAAGAGAAGAATAAGGTGTGAGAGCCAGGCTTCAACTCTGGACAATAAAGGGAAAGATTAAACACAAGAAAGCTGGAGTCCCAGTGCCTGTCACAAATGACCTCTGCAGATTCCAAAGTCTACCGGAGAGGAGCAAGGATGATCCAGTGTTGCTGCAGGCCTGCTTCTTTGCCGACCTGCCTGGGAGGAGCTGGATCAGGAATGCCTGAGTTTTTATATAACGGGCACTTACAGAAAAAATGAAGCATGTCAGAAAACAAAGAGCTGAAGCCAGACTGCTCAATAGATATGATCACTCAATGTCTAGGTAAAGTCGGATGGTCCATGTATTAGCTGTGTGGTCATAGGGAGATATTTGCCCTTTCTGTGCTCAACTGTATAACAGATGTATGGTGGGAACCATAACTCAGAGAGGTAAAGAGTATGCAAATTATGTAGAGCATCTGAACAGTAGAGCATCTAACACAAAAAAATCTATGAATATTATTAATCACGACAGCACACACACACATACATACATACATACATACATACATACATATTGATCCATACATTGTTTAGTAAAGCAAAATCACCTTAAAATACAAACACCAGAGAAATTCACCCCACAGATTAGCGGCACAATATTAAGTGGCTTCTCTGTAATAAATAACCCCCATTTCTCTCTTCTAAAACAAAATTAGTCTTAACTGTTAAGCTAACTATTTCTTATTGTTCAAGTTTTTGTGATTTTAAGTTGTTTTAAACAAAATACCTCTGCAGATGGACTACGAAAAGAGATCATGGGCAGAGGCCTCGAGTTCCTTTTTCTTAAGAAGCAGCTTCCTATGTGTTTCTGCTAGAGTCTCCCTACATCTTCGGGCTACAAGAGCAAGGCAGAGGTCCTGACCCTGCGTTTGAATTATTCAGAGAACTTCAGCAGTGTCTAAATCTTTATCGATGCTGATCTTTATGCATGCATTAATTTGAGATTTTCCAAAAGACAGATTAATTAAGCCATGCATCTTTACCAATTAGGCTTTCCCTCGTTGGCAAATATGGTCATGAATTGTTTATAGATGGAGTTTTGAGATTAGCTACCAGCAACTCTTTCACAAAGTCATTTAGTTAGTGAATTAAAAGTACCTCGTGTGGCTACAAGTAGCAGAGCCGTAAGAACTGCTGAGCTGGGATGCCCTGTATTAGCTCCATTATGCAAATAGGTGTCCCGAGAGAGCCATCCTAGAGACTATTAGCCTCTTTCACCTTTAATAACCTAAGATCTTCTGTACATGATCTGTAGAGATGAAAATATGTTCAGCCTGTGGGTAAAGGTGTTATTAATGCATAATTCTTTAGCTTTCTCTTTCCCTACACCGGAATTCTATTTTGGCAAACCTCTGGGGTTTGGTTGTCAGAGAGATAAAAGCTTGTGAGTACGGCAAGAGAATCTCGGGTGAATCTTGGTAAATTTACAGGGCTGGGCTAGTCTGCGAGGACTGCTGTCTTTATCTGTGACTAACACTACATCTCCCCTCCCTGTCCTACAACCATTTGTGTTGTGAGTACTTTTAGCACTACTCCCTGGATAAAAACCGTTCGCACATGACCCTGTGTTTCTGTCTGTAAATGACTGGAATTGTCAGTTGCATGTCAACTACAGCTTTTGGAGGTGGTTTGCAGCTAGTGCTTTTTTTTTGTTTGTTTTGTTTTGTTTTGTTTTTGTGGACAGTACGGTAGTCTGAAAGATGGCAGTGTTGACAATGGCCCCAGGAAGGCTCAGGGAGAGTATGGAAGTGTGATGGCTAAAAATGGCCACTTTCAAAGCCAAAATGGAACCTCCTGACCTTTCGAAGAAGCGATTGCTTGTGGAACAGTGAGAGAGCAGAGCGTGACAATTCACAGGTCCTAAAGAGCTAAACCACAGATTCCCCAAAGATCATAACTAGAAGCCTTAGAGTTGGTGTTCAGCCAGAAACAGTTTCCCAACTTTGCTCATATAGGTTAGTCGGTGACTTATAAAGACAATATACTTTTCCCCATTCTTTCTGCCATTTATACTTGCAGGTATCCCTGTTGTGGCAAAACTTCCCTCAAAAGGCCTGTATACTGGAGATTTTAGTGATAGTCTGGGGTGCTCAGGAGAGGAGTCAGCATCATAATTGATGGGTGGCGCTTAAGATAGGGCATAAAGATAGCCCTTCTTTTGAAGATGAGTGGAAGACCTTTCCCCTGTCACTATTTCTTTGCTTTCTGGCTGTCATAAAGTGCACAGCTTTGGCCCACCACATGTCTCCCTTAGTGATGCACTGCCAAGCCATGGCCCCAGAAGTAGTGGAGCCAACTGAAGACCATGGGCCTAAGCGTCTTAAGCCAGTAGACAAAAGAAACCATTCTTCCTAACTTGATGGTTTCCTTTTTTTCTTTAATGTCACAATGACATAAATCAAATATTGTATTAAGGAGTATTTAGAGAGAAGACAGAATGCCTTTTAGGAAGGGCCCAATATAGATATTAACCTCATATGCATTTTAAAGCTCATTGTAACTGAATTTCATCTCATTCTAGTGACAATGGAAGGCTGAGTACATCTTACTGGAAAGATGTGCAAATCATCCCAGTCTCAGACATTTCAAAAATATTGATAAGCCAAGGAAAAGTTTTGTTGAAAATATATCCATTTGGTGGGGAGGGGGGGGGCAAAGAAGTGGTTTAGTTCATTTTTGTTTTATATTTAGGGAACTTTTGTATCTCATCCAAAGGTTTTCTTATCTTATTAATTTTTAAAATTTAAGTATAGTTTTTCTCCCCTCTGCATTTTGTAAACGTTGTATTTGTCATTCTAGCATGAAAAGATATACGACTGTCATCCGTTATTCCACTTTTCTGAATTTCCTTCAACCAGTGTTTACGAGGCACAGTCTTGGTGACTGTTCTGTTGCTGTGGAGAGGCACTACGAACACAGCAACTTATTTTTTTAAAAAGCATTTAACTGGGGTGGGGCGGGGGCTGTTGCTTAGAGCTTCAGTCTACAGCCATCATGGCTAGGAGTGTGTCAGCAGACAGGTAGGAATGGCGGAGGAGCAGTAGCTGAGAGTTCACATCCAATCCAAAAGCAGGAGGCAGGGAGAGATGGAGAGGGAGAGGGAGAGAGAGACAAGCATGGGGTGTGGGGTGTGGCGTGGGGGGTGTGGGGGGTGTGTGGGTGGAGCCTGACTAAGCGGGAATGGCATAGACTTTTGAGCTTCAAGCCACACCACAGCGCGACACCTCCTCCCAAACAATGCACCAACTGCGAATCAAGTACTCAGATACGGTAGCCCGTGGGGGCCATTCTCAATCAAACCACCACCAATACTTCGCTGCTCTTGTTGTTTGCTAATATATTTTCACCCGTGGTTCTGTCTGTGGCCTGTTTGTGGGACAGGTTTTCCTCCCCAGACTTTAATTTTTTCATTCTTCAAATATCTTTCATGGTTCTAACACAGCGTGATAACTTTTAGTGTTGTTACTTTGGGAATTAAGTTGTAAACACATGATCTCCGGGTAATAGATTCGAACAGTCATATAAAGTGAGCTCCACTAGTACAATGGGGCTCTTAAACCAGCAGCCTGCTTCTAGGCCTACTTAAAAATTCCCAACTGCGGACTCCTCCGGGACATACAGAATCAGCATCTGTACTACATGCAGATAAATTATGTAGAATATATGCAAATTATATATACATATTACTTATATTTTGAATGGCACATAGCAATTGTACATATTAACGGGGTGCCATGTGAAAGTTCTTTGTCAACAATTGCGTGTTACATATAATGTTTGTGCCACAGCGATCAACGTAGCCATCACTCTGAATCTTTTTATATCTGTTTTGACGAGGTCCCAGCTATTCACATATATATTAACATTCATGCGTCCTTGAATTAAATATGCATTGAAGAAGCTCTCTCTGAAACACACCTCATGGTATGGCTGTTTTTGATGTTTGTAAGGCCCCTCCTGAGTCTGGGCTCCCCTGCTTGAAGTAGTTGAGGGGAGGCAAAAGCCCAACTTTGCCCTCAGCGTGTGACTGATTGCCGTCAAAGAACTTGGATTTCTGATGTCTTGTACTTGGAGCAAGTTTTCCAATAACTAGCAACAGCACTGGTACAGGATCCTTTTCTAGTTTTCTCTCTACTTATTTGTCTGTGTGTCACTGATACAATTTAGTATCTGCAAACTATTGCAGGTGGCTAGGGAGCATCTCTGCTTTAACAATAGATTCAGTGGACGCCTCTTTCTTTGAATACACTGTCTGCAATTTTCGAAGCACAAAGTAAAATATGCCCAGGTGCTTCATGGGATATTTCAATATCCAAGATGATTTGTATTGTTTCCCCAAACTGTAATAAAGGAGGTGTTATCTTCTTCATTCCTGACTGGATTTTTAAATATAAAAGGCCCGCACATGAGTTTGACAGGCAGAGGTGTAAAGTTAAACCTATGTGAGATCAGAAATGAAATGAGTTGTCAGCACAGGAAACAGTTATGAATATCTTTTTGTTGGGAGGAAGTGTTATCATATTTAGTCACCATTGTATCTGGACCTGTGCTAGGTGTATAACCCAGCCGAGGGTCTCGTAGGAAAAGACAGGATAATCACAATAAATGGTCTTTGAAGCAGTTTGTAGCTAGAGCAAAATAAAGAATATAAAAGTAAACTTTAATTAAGATCCAAAACACTTTGGGACATTTCTCTATTTTTTTTTTCAAACCGAAAAGCCTTTTGATTTAAAAGGCTCTGAGGAAGCCGTGATTTGATGTACACTGGAATTCTGAGAGCACATCTAAGTGGTTTGTGGCTGAATTTACTTTGTGCTCCAAAAAGATTTGTTGAGAGCTGACTCTCCACAATGTCCATTGCTCAAGAAGACACCTGAGGCACTGAGGAAATGTGCAGTGGAGAATAGCACGTGCCGTGAAAGTATGTGGATCTGAGCCCCAACCTCAAGTACCCAGACAAAAATCTGGGCGCAGGTATATTTGCTTGTGATCCCCAGTATTAGAGGGCAAAGACAGGGGAAACCATGACGTTTGCTGGCCTTGGAGCCTAGACAAATGGTTAGCTTCGACTTATGGTTCAGTGAGAGAGCATGTCTTGTGGGAAGCAGGCCAAAAGTAATGATGAAAGATACCCAGTATTTCCTTGTGGCTTCACATGTGCTTGCACGAACATACATGTGCAGTCACCTGCACGCACCACACACGAATAATAACACTTACTACAACATACCATACATACAACACAGCGCACACAACAACACATACATGCGTACAAACAGAAAAATAGACATATCCTGCAGACTTGCAGTCTCTGCCCAGCATGACTTGAACCCAGGTCAGTGTTGTCATCACTAAACACCTTGGCTAGTTTCCAGAAGCCCAGCTTCATGAGTCCCTCAACTTCCCACGCCTAAAGATTAGGACACATGGGAGAATAACATGCTCACCTGCCATCATGCATCAGAACTATCACGTCTAGTTTCAGTGTAGTAGAACACTCAAACGCTAAGTATGGTCCCAGCTTCAGATTTTGTAGAGTTGTCTTCATATCTGACTGGTGAGACCCTGCTGGAAACGAAAGGCACACATTTCACAGTGATTCTCAGCAGAGGACCAATGGCAAGCCCTCTCTATCTTCGCACTGGAGATGGCCTGAATGTGCTACCTTTCTTCCTTTAGTTTCCTTTATTGTTACAATTGCTTGTTACTACTTGCAAATTCAAGACCTATTGTGTTCCCGGAATCACGGCAACATTGCAGCGTAGTTCAGGTGTACTTTTAAAGTAAGGGTTAACGCTTGTATATCTCATATATAATTTCCCATTATTAGACTTCCATTAATCTTTTTTTTAAATAAAAGCTCTTCCTTTGGAGATAATTTTAAAAACCAATACCTTAAATATGAATGCTTTGTGGGTGTTGGGTGTATCTGTGAAAAGGATATATGGCAAATAGTTTGTGTGTCATCCACTTGGGCTGACATTACTTGAGATCTCCTGTCGACTCTGAGCAAATTCCAGATTTCTGTAAGCTTGTCAAGTTCCTATAATTTTTTGAGAAGTATTCCTTTGCCTGCCAACTTCTGGTGTGGCAGAGATGCTCAAAGGCTACAGTTAGGAAGGAGTCACAGAGCACATACACTTCCATTATCTAATCCATGTCCCAGTTGTCACTGCTTTAGTCCGTTCATCCATTGACTTGTTTCACCATTTATCCAGCCAGTATTTAGTGTCTGGTACAAGGTTTTTTTTTTCTCTAGGTCATGGAGATATAGCACTGACAAGTAAAAGGTTCTCCCTTTCAGGAGTCAGAAAGGAGCAGCAGTGATGGGTACTATGTAGGGAAAGCAAGTGAAGCAAGCGGAGACAGGAGGGAGCTGCTTTTGACAATGTGTTCAGAGGAAATCTTTTTTTTTTTTTGTAGTCGCAGAGGAGAGCTGCATTAAAATTTTCAGATGAGCGATGATAACCCAGAGCTGTAGGTATCTGGGGAATAAACGCAAAGTACCTGGAGACCAGGCTGAGCCGCATTTCCTAGAGCAATGCTGCCCTGTAGGAATATGTGAACCACACATGTGAGTTCTACTGTGCTAGCAACTTCACTAGTTGAAAAGCAAAATAAAAAGGAATTATGTATTTTCATTTAAACATGCAACTGACATAAGATTATGAATAAAAAGATTACTTTTTATGGTATCTTGCATCCCAATTCAGAAGTAAAGTCTTCCTTGGAAGTAATTGAGCTGTAGTCTAATTTCACAAAATTTATAAGTGTTAAAGTAGACCCATAAATCCATGTTGTCTGAGCATACTAAAGGGTTTCCTGAAAATTAAATAAGTACCTACTTTAAAATTCATATTATTGGAAGTAAAACGATTTGAGAATCTCAATTCTTTAGACTCATTCTCTGGGTTTCAAGTCCTCAGCGGGCACGTGTGGGCTACTGAAATGGACAGGAATGCAGCCCAAGTGTAGGGGAGAGAGAACAAAAGTGTCAGGCAACTAACTAGGCAGAGGCCTGGTGACAAGACTCAAGCTTGGTGCAAGGGCACCCAAAAGGTTGGATCTCATTTGGATATGATAGGAAATCATTTAGATATCAGAACGAGTGGGTGACAGTTCAGATTTTTGCCTTTAAGGAGTCCTGTCTGATCTTGGTAGGAGGAAGAATGGAAAGGCAGGCACCAGATGGGGGCCACTCCACAGCAGATGAAGGAGGTTTGGGATTGGTATTCCTTGAAGGTGATCTTGACACTGTAAGCTGCTGCATTTCATTCCAGAGTACAAAGTCAAGAGGAATCTAGGATACACGCCTGAACCATTGGATGACCGCTCTAGCCATTACTAACAGCTCATATTTGTCAGGGAAAATGTGGAGATGTCTAAGTGAAGCTCAGTTAAGGATTGAAAGGGAAAAGGCTGAAGCTGAAGGCATGGTGGAAATATAGAAAAGCTCATTTGTGTCAGACAGTGTTGGTAGACCTGAGACAGGCTAAGGAGTCAAGGCTAAACACTGGACAAATGAGTAGATGTCCTCAAGGGAAGTTGAAGATTGGTGTGGATTTGCTGACATTCAGGGTATTCTTGTGACTGTGAGACGTAGGACAAATACTGAACCATGAGTAGCTCTATCATCTCTCTTTTTTTAATCTATCAATCTATCATCTATCTATCTATCATCTATCTATCTATCTATCAATCTATCATCTATCTATCTATCACCTATCTATCTATCTATCTATCTATCTATCTAACTATCTATCTATCTATCTATCAATCTATCATCTATCTATCTATCTATCACCTATCTATCTATCTAACTATCTATCATCTATCTGTCTGTCCATCTATCTATCTATTCATCATCATCTTCTTCCAAATATGTGGGTTTCTTAGATATTGTGGGTTCTTGTAACGTGGATACGTCTCAATCAACTGATATGTAAGGAAACCATAGGAACACATAAACAAACACATATTTGAACTCCTGATATGTTCTCCTATTTTCTACTGCCTACTATGTGTGAGCATCTTATACATACTCTAAATTTCACCTTTCATCCTCAAACTCCTCTGCCTCCTATATTTGCTATGTTACCAGTGCCTACACTGACAGCATGCCAGGAATTAGAAAGTTGTCCTTAGATTCCAATTTCCTTTTAATCTGTCTTCCCGTATCGTCAAAACATTAATTTTCTCCTCCACCTACTAACTAACGTTGTCTTTGGTCAATATTTTGGCATTGCTCGCCTAGAACAAGTGTCCTGAATCTAACTCAGTCTTCTTCATAGTTTCAATCTTTGTGGAGAAAGAGCTCCTCACCCATTCTGTATAGCACATCTCTATGTTAGCTTTCATTCTTCTTTTATGGGTTTTGTTGGCCCTTTAATTTTCCTTTTTTATATGCTACATAATTTTATTCATCAACTTGTGATTTTTAAAATTTTAGTTTATTATAATTTATTCAGATTACATCCCGATTGTTATCCCCTCCCTTGCATCCTTCATTTCCCTCCCTCCCTGCCTCTTCTCTCCTATTTTCCTTTCCTAGACCTCTGATAGAAGAAAACCTCCTCCCCACCATATGACCACAGCCTATCAGGTCTCATCTGGATAGCCTGCTTCCCCTTCCTCTGTGTGCCCTCTGGACCTCCCCATCAAGGGGAAGTGATTAAATTGGGGCCACCAGAGTTCATGTCAGAGGCAGTCCCCACTCCTCCTGCAAAAGTGAAGAATGAGCTGTCCATTGGCTAGATCTGAACAGGGGGTCTAGGTTCACTGCATGCATTGTCTTTGGTTGATGCAACAGTTTGTGCAGCCCCCCCTCACATGGGTCCAGATCCTCAAGCCTTGATGGTCTCCTTGTGGGGCTCCTGAGCCCTCTGTATCCTTCCATCTCCCCATTCTTTGATACTACTCTCAGCACTCCACCAGGAGGCCAGCAGTGATTCCCAGCATCTGGTCTAATCCCCTGCTCGGTGGAGAGTCTCTCAGAGGACATCTATGTTGGGCTAATATCCACTTATAAGTGAGTATATACCAGGTGTGTCTTTCTGGGTCTGAGTTGCCTCACTCAAGATGATCATTTCTAGTTCCATCCATTTGCCTGCAGATTTCAAGATTTCCTTAATTTTAATAGCTGAATAGTATTCCATTGTGTAAATGTACCAGTTTCTTCATCCATTCTTCACTTGAGGATAAATCAAGGTTGTTTCCAGATTCTGGCTATTATGTATAAAGCTGCTATGAACATAGTTGAGCAAATGCCCTTGTTGTATGGTGGAATATCTTTCAGGTATATGCCCAGGCCCTTTAATTTTCAAGAAAGTACATTCATCCCATTTTCTTTGCCAATGGATATAATTTACTTGAGCATATCTTCTATATATGTATAGTCATGCCTTGATTTCCTGGCCTTTCAAGCCCAGCTAAGTTCCATTTCTTTGGAGAAATCTGCTCCAAAGGGGGAAAAAAACCAACAGCCTTCATTTTGTATGTTTTCCCTGGTCCTTCAGAAAATGTATTTCTGTCTATAGTTTGAGCATGATCATAACTGATTTGCATGGTTTTACCAACTTTCTAGGAAGCCAGTTGCTTGAACAATGAGGTCATAGTCTTTTTATTATTGTATCTTCAGACCCTGACAACTTGGTAATGTTTGAATTGAGGAATTACAGTCAGCACTCCCAGAACAAAAATATTGGCAAAAATTACAGAATGTATGCAGACTTTTCTCTTTTGTCATCATTCCAATATCATCGATTATAACAAATCTTTATGTAGTATTTGCACATTATCAGCTATTGTACATATTCTCGAGATGGTTTATAGTGAGGGAAGGATGTCCAAGGATCTTGGTGAATATTCTGTCATTTTACATAAAGGACTTGGGTATCCCCAGAGTTCGGTTTCTGTGAGGGCCCTGGAAGAAATCCACTGTGGATACTGAGACACAACTGGATTTTAAGACTCTGAATAAACTACTTCTACATTTGGATGAAAGGAAAGATGAACTGAGAACTAAGAGGGGAAAATGCTTAGGCAATTTATCTTAGGACAAACTGTGCCAAGATGCACAGATGGCTGAAGTCTGTGTCGAAAAGACTCGGATGGAGGCTAATCCATGCCGAATTCTTCCTGTTGGGGGGATGGATTTGTCAATCATGTCTTTAAATTGCTCATTGTTCCTCTAACAACTTCTTTCCTCCTATGTGCCATTGTCAGAGGTAGCCCTAACTTAGGCCAGAGAAGTCCATTGGCCAATACTGATGTTGGACGTGTTTTTATACAGTGTTTTCCAAGTGCTGTGTGTGCCCTTTTAACCTTTTAAATAATCAAGGCTTACCTAGAGAGCAAGCAGCCTCCTCCAGCTGATGCTACAGATCTGAGCAATGTGTCTACGTTCTTATGAAACTTTTAAAACGACCCTGGGTTTCAATAGCTGCTCATTGTGAAGATGGCACTGTGCATAGTTACCTGCTTTGCAAGATTGTTACCTGTATCAATGAGTCAATATTTACAAAGCCCTTATAACCTGGAAGGTACCAAGAAAATGTTCATCATGCCAGTTTTTCTCCCGTAACCTCCTGAGTTCCTCTCACAAAATCAAGAGTCTTCTTTCACAACCCCTATCGTCAGTGTTTTTTTCCCTACAGGTATGGGATCTAAATATATGGAGTGCAATATATTAGGGAGCAATTCAGCTTCTGCCACTGAGATCCATCTTTTGTTCTCAAGCCATTCATAACGGGATTGAAAGTTACCATACCATCTTGGAGGGATTGTAAAAGTGCTACAAGGACATATAACATATATATATATATATATATATATATATATATATATATATATATATATATATATATATATGAATTTAATTATAACAATAAACTGTGAGAGGGTATGAGCATGTTAGAGGAGAGATAAAAGTAAATGCAGGTCTGTCTTTGAAGCATCCTGGTACCCTGTTTTGAGGAAGGCCCGTATCCTACCACTGCAGCCTAACTTTTCTGGGCTGAGCTCTCCTGTCAGCCACTTCTGCACGTTTCTCCCTTTACCAAATAAGAAGATCTGGAATCCATTTAAGATCTGGAATTCTTCAATCATCTCTTTTTCATGATTAAACACAGTCAAGTATTACATGACACAAAAGCTAGTAAGACCACATGTTAAATCACAGCTTTTGTCTGCATCTACTTGACTCCCGAGGGCTTAGCAATTCCCACGTGCTTCCCTCTGGGCTCCCCCGCCTTCTTCTTGGTTAAGCAACCAAATGAGGGCATGAATGATTTAAAATTCCTTTTCCGTTTTTCCCTTTTGCTTACCAAAGCCTTGTATAGATAATTCTGGAGACAACTAGGATCTTTATCATCTTACCCAGAGATTGTAAGGCAACACTTATTTTAAAAATATGCTTCCCCTGTGACTCTTAACAACTGGTCCATCTTCCCATAGTCTGAGAATTTGAAAAGTACAATCTTGACATACTTGAAAAATTCTTTTTGAAAACAAGAGGTAGGATTCACTTTCATTTGTCAAGTTAGATTCCCCCATGGCTTTAGAGACCACTCAGAGTCATTTCACAGCAAAGTGCAATTGGTGGTGACTTCTTCCAGTCACGTGATGCAACAGCAGAAAGAGAAAGGTCAGAATCCAGAAGGAGAACAGCAGGCGACTATTTATTTAAGATAATGTTCAGACAACTCCAGAGTTAACAGTTTTTAATTCTGAATATGTTCAACAGTGAATTTCCAAAAAATGTCTGACAGCCACTTCAGTGATTGTGATATACTTACAAATAAATCACTGTTGAATCCATAGACCCAAATTATTTATTGTAAAGAAACAAACATGGCAATATGCTTTCTATGCCTTTCCAATTAACGTTTAGATCAATTTATCTTGGTGATGATACTGCCTAGTTGGATTTTAAAGAGAATATTATGACAAGTTACTGGAGCCAACTAGATGGAACACAAGGTTCCTGAGACTCAACATTCATTATTTATCCATTTATACTAATAACCCTTTATATCCCATATGTCCCCTTCTAGGATTTGAACGGAGCCTCAGACACACAACCTGATTTAAATTTATAACACAACTATAGTGTGGACAAAGAGTAATGACATAAAAGGGCAGCAACCCCCCAACACACACACACACACACACACACACACACACACACACACACACACACACACACACACACACACACAAAAGAAATGATAAAAAAACCTTAAAGACATATATTCCTTTCCATTTCTTAGAGGAAAAATTGGTCTTAAAAAAAAAAAGAAATTCCAAGATCGTAGACTATAGGAAGAAGGAAAATTGATTTAGGGATGCAGGACTGGATTGACTTGTAATATAAAAATGCCTGGTCTTTTCCTATTGACAGGCAGAACCAATTGATCTTGGTTTGTAACTCTGGGCTATCTATTCCCTCCTCCTCCTCCTCTTCCTCCTCCTCTCTCCTCCTCCTCCTCTCTCCTCCTCCTCCTCCTCCTTTTTCTTTCTTTACTCTCTCCTGGGAAGGGAATGTAGGTACTAGGTGACATGTCTATTTCAATTTGTCACAGTGTGTCTCTTAATTATCAATGCTTAAAGACAAGACAGGGACATTTTCTGGCTTCAAAGCCTTCCACCACCCAAGCAACAAGAATTGGGCTCAAATGTTCCTGGATTCAGGGTGACAACAATATGGTGTCTTTATATTTTAGGTTGGCTGGCTCACATAAGAAAAAAAATCTGTGGCACATCAAAGTGAAAATGAGGACACAAAGGTTTTACTCTTTGTGAGTCTCTTCTTAAGTAACAGAGATTTTTACTGAGTTTTCAGACGACAGTCATTGCTTTGGGGTGGATTTCAACCTCTTTGGTTTTTTTCCCCCTAAGAAAGTGCATCCTAATGCTAGTTCAATGAAAGATGTACTCTGAGGCTGTGGGTGACTCAGAACTGAGGGCTTCTGGGAATACAAATAGCATAGTCTGTTCCTCGCTCCCTTTTCTAAGTGCCTTACTGGATGTTCACAGCACCTGTGTGCCTGCAAATATTTCCAGGTTTTAGGAGAAGGGGACATTGAAGGATGGCCACTAACCTCTCTAAAGCCACACAGGCATTGCATTTTAAGGGCCTCTTGGAAAGCCTTTGAGGCCCTGACTGAAACTGTTCCAGCGGGTAGAGCTCTTTCTTTCCTTTGCAAAAAGTAGTGAGCCTGACAAAGAGCATTGCTGGCAGGCTTGGTCTCTGGTTCCCTAGAGATATCATCCATGTACTAGCGAGGTGAAGGCAGGGTGTGCTCAGCAAACATTTCTAGCTTGCTCTACATAATAATAAATTATACATGTCAGTTACATTGAATACTTCTGTTTGAGAAGACAAGATGACATCTACATCTCACTGTCCAAATTGCAGAAAGAGTCATTGATCTCGGTTGACATTGCTGCCAGTCACCAGTGAAATAGAAGAGGGAGTTATTTCCTTTGACCATTGGTAGGGAACTGGTAGGTTCTAAAGCTTGTCAGGCATCTTTTGTCCCTCCCAATTGAGAGCAATGGTGATCTCCTTTTGCCTTGGCATCTGAGACAAGCAAAGATGGAAATGCATAAGCAGGGGACTGAGACATCTATGGAGATAGTATTGGATTATCTGGGTAAGATCTTACAAAAATAAAGGGGCTTTGTAGAAAACTCCTTTGGCTTGATGGTTGCCCGCTAGCATTCAGATGGCTTGATTAGAACCATTAAGTTATGCCCATCAGAGAGGAGAACGTGGCTCTTTAGCTGCAGAGGAACTCTGGGTCCCAGTCAATTGAACTTCCATTGTGTCAGTCTGCACTATGGTTCTTTTGGGTTACTACAAGGTGTATTTCAACTGCCTCCCTGTGACTACTGACTGTCATGACTATCATAGCACCCATATCCAGGGGAGCTTCCTGGGTGACACATTTCTAGTGAGCATGGGTATTTATAACTAATACAAGAAATTACGTTTTCTAAACCAGGGTATTTTTGGGTTTTCATCATCTTAATTTTCCTTAAGGTTAAGTTAATCCTATCATTCTGCATTGATGGGAGAGTAGCGCTGCTGATTCAAGCAACATTAATCTCGTCATTCTATACCCATAGGACTATAGCATCACAGGTCCAAGCAACATCCTTTTTCTGTTGTATTTTTGTTTTATTTCCATCCTGTTGCCTGCATTCCTCATCATGGACACCAGCTCTAAGAAGTTATCAACATATTTACATTACGTTTTGCACACACACACACTTTTATTTTTGTCAAATATTTGAGTCTAGATTGCACTCTCTGGCTCACATTTTTCACATTGCACTGTGTTTGTTGGGTTTACCCATGTTACTTTAAATGCTTCCTCCTCCATCATAGAAAACATCAACACTGTGCCTCTTCATAAGCAGTGCTGCCATAACTGTTTCAAACCTGTTCACCTGTGGATATATACTTTAGGATATATATTTGGGGGAGAAGTCTTAGATCAAACGGTAGAGCCGTACAAATTCAAATAAGTACTGTCAGCTGGCCCTAAACTAATTGTATAGGTATTCACCTCAAACCAACATATCATATATTACTTTACATTCACACATTAATTAGCTAAATTATTAAGGATTCCTTTTACAAGGTTTTGTGCTCTTTGGGAGTTATTCTTTCCTAACATTTCATATGCATATACTTACCCATTTTCTAATGGTGGCACCTTCTTTTTGCTTTCTGTTTACTTTTAAAAATTATTTTAACTAAAGAATATTAGCGTAGCTTTCTCAATCTGCCATTTGTCTTTTTAAGGGTATCAGGAAGTTCTCTTGGGATCTGTTTATTAGCATATATTATAATGTATTCCATTGGCTATTATCATGACATCATATGTGATGGACTTTGACCATACTTCTGACAAGGGAAGCTGAGGTCTCCCCATTTTCCCTGCAGCCAAAGGGAAGATGGTGACCTAGATATGGGTAATGAGAAACAGACAACAGATTTTGTTTTCTGGAAAAAAACAACAAGTGGTTCTTTCAGGCTCATCTTAGTCCTTGGGACATTGAGTTGGATTTTAAAATCCCATTTTCATCTTTGTCTACCCTTCTCTGCCCTGTAGAGTCTGGAAGCATGGAGCCTGTCCTCACAGAGCTCCCAGCAGCAGGAATTCTGTGTAGAGCTGGCCTCTCACGTGGGGTCTGGAAAGCAGAACTATTTTACTAGCCTTTTACACTAGTCAACCAGTCCCAGGGTGAGCCCTGTACAGTGATGGTTGGATCTTTTAAACTTTTTTTCAATTATTTTTTGTTTCCAAGTGATAAAATGATGTTCAATCATTTTCTGTGCTTCTATGTTCTTCTGAGGCCTCAAAGTTGGGTATAAACACCAGTGGCCATCTATGCAGATAAGTGTTCTCCCTGATTTGTCTCCAATTTGTCTATAAGCCCTTGGTGAGAAATGCTAAAAAAAAATTCCCACTATGCAAAAACAAACAAACAAACAAACAACAACAAAAATATTACAGAATTTTCCAAGCAGAGGAACACACGGAGGCAAGAGGAAACTAGTTTTTAGAAGATACCACTGGGATGCTGTGTCAGCTTGACCCTCCATCATATCTTTCCTTTTACGTGAAGAAACTTGTCTCAGCTGTTATTAGTCAAGTTCCCTCTCAAAGCATTTTTTTGCATTTGTTTTCTCATCTTTGAAATGGGCAGCAAGGTTTGGTATGTGTAGTCTATGCAGGTTACTTGGCAGATAGTAGCCACCTAAATGTCAGCAATAGATGCTAAGTCATTTGATTAATACACATCTTAAAAAACATGCTTCTCTTCTCAATGCCATTTCAAAAATGGAGAATTGATGCCAATGCATTCTGCTCTGTAAATTGAGGCTGGACTTTTGCTTAAATGGATATCTGAGCAACATTGAGATGTGTTAAGCAGAGATCCATGTGTGAAATGCAAAGACGTGCTGAAGAGATTGAACTGGCTGGATCTGTAAATTTGACACAGCTAGACTCACTTGGGAAGAGGAAATGAGGCTTGAGGCATTGCCTTCTTCCGATTGGCCTGTGGAGTGGTTTCTTGACCAATGATTGCTGTGGGAGGGGCCATCCAGCTGTGGGCTACGCCACCTCTGGGATGTGGTATTGGGCTGTATAAGAATATAAGCTGAGTGAGCCAGGGAGAGCAAGCTGGTAAGCAGCATCCTTCCACAGGCTCTGCTTCAGTTCTGGCTTTGGGTTCCCTGGAGGACAATGGACTGTGATGGGGATATTTAAGCCAAATAAATCCACTCCTCCCCAAAACTGATGTCAGTCATGGTAATCATCACAGCAATGGAAACCTAACTTGAAAACAGACTGACTGAGTTGGAGATGTCTGTGAGGTGTAAAGAAACCAAAGTTAAATGTTACGGGCATGACTCTTATTTTCTAAAGCAGTTTTCATTTTATAACAACTTACTATATACAGTATGGCTACTTTTAAGTGCTCTGCTGGAATCAGGAAAAAAAAAGTGACAAAAAATGTTGATGATTGTATCTCGTTGACAGAAGATAACTAAGAGGTCATTAAATTCCTTACCGCTTTCTGAAACCAAAACTGTAATCAATGCTTTGGTTGAACAAATCTACTTTTCTCACCCAGTGGCTTTTACATACTTAGTGTCTTTAATATGGAAAGGCATTTGGCTTGTCTGCATTCTCTAGCTGTGTTCATAAATCAAAATAACCATTATCAGCAGAACAAACAAGAGGAAAATATTGTGATAAATGTAAGTGAGACATGAAATAATATGTTCAAAGGTACAATGCTAATGAGAAACATAAAACCATTACTTTTTTCCCCAAGACGACTTATTTTCTTATGTAGAATCTTTCTAAATTTGTCCCATTTGAAGTGTTCTTGAGGACTACAGAGAGATATTCGTATTCTGGCATGGAACGCTTCCAGTTAGCTAAATTTTCAAATCAAGTTTTACCTTGTCAGAGGTCTATAAAAATAAAATCTTCTCCTTTAGTGCCAGCACTGGGACCTCATAATTATCTTGGAATTGTTATTGTAATCTGCAAGTTTTTTCCCCCTCAACATCGAAGCTTTTGAAACATGATTTAAGTATCTGCGACTAGCAATCCCGAATGTGTTTAAGGAGCTCTCTCTCTCTCTCTCTCTCTCTCTCTCTCTCTCTCTCTCTCTCTCTTTCTCTTTTTTATTCTCAACACATTGAACAATATTCTGGTCTCGGTGGACTGACAGCAAATTGACAAACCACAGCAAAATTGCTGCTATACTGAACCTGGGAGATAAAATGGCTGAGTGACAGGTGGGACTAATCAGTTCATAGGTAAAAATCAAGATTGGATTTGATGAGGGGATTTCTTGGTCCGTGGTGGATTCAATCCTCTTTTCAATATACTGAAAAGCCATTTTTTTTTTTTTGCCAAGTTTGATTTCCATTATTTCCCAACCCTAACTCTGTCAGTTTTCTGCAAGGAAGTTTCTCACCACTGGCTGTCCCCAAGTCTGCAGTTAACCAAACAGCCTGAAGCAAAGAATCGGAGGCAACAAAAGGGAAGGGAGAAAAATTAAATACCTAGTCCCCTGTGAAATCTATTTGGGGACCTATTATTAGTCATGCCAGTGGTTAGCTGTGAAAATAAAACATATAAGACGTCACACTGTGAGGTGCCACCAACACTGTTATATTAAATTCAGATTGTTATTTTCAGTTGGCATCTGGCCAGCTTTCCGTATCACTAGTATTAGCAAAGAGAAATGAGTGAGCATTTCAACATTCAAATTATTTTTTTTCAGATCATCAGAAACCATTGTATCTTGCTCAGATGATTTTTTCCTTTCCTTTCTTCTTCTTTTTTTTTTTTTTAAAAAAGATTTATTAATTTTATGTAGATGAATGCACTATCTGCATGTACACCTTCGTGCCAGAAGAGGGCATCAGATCCCAGTATAGATGGTTGTGAGCCACTATGTGGTTACTGGGAATTGAATTCAGGTCCCCTGGAAGAACAGACCATGCCCTTAACCACTGAGCCATCTCTCCAGCCCCCAGGTGATTATTTCAATGTCCAGATCAGAAAATTTCAACGAATGGGTGCTCCCTTGCCCGTACATGAACTTTGGCTACATAATCGCATGAATCCTTTATCCACTTTTTTGTTTTGCTTTGGTTTTGGTTTCTTTGTTTTGTTTGGGTTTGGAATTTTTGTTTGGTCTTGTTGTTTTTTAATTTTAGTTTTTTGTTTTTGTTGTTGGCTTTGGTGGGAATTGAACTCATGGCCTTGGGCATGTTAGGCTAAGGCTCTGTTTCTCTTCTGTACGCCCTCCTCTTCCCCCACTTTGTTAAGGGCTTCTGATAAGCAAATTGCATCTTGAGTAAAAGTGTCCCTGCCATCCTCCTTTTCCTCTCTCATTGCTGACCTCCAAGGCCTTCCTGGGTTGCTTGCAGGAGATAAACAGCCAACTTAGGTCTGCAGAGCTTCCCTGGTGATGCAGACACTGACATGGGTACCGAGTCAAGGTAGGGCCATTGTATCTTCTCTGCAGAACTGAGGGACAACGGGCTGCATAGATTCAGAGAGCTAAGGATTTGAAGGTTACTGACACAAACCCAGCAGTTTGAGACTGTGAGGGTCTTAATCACCTTTCATCACAACACTCACAATGAAGGATCCAATGTGAATCACATTTTTAGGAGCCAGCTAGTACTAAGATGTTCATGCTAAAAACAAACATTTTTTAGTTGCACCATTGTCTTACAATAGTGACCACCTTCAATTCTCCTGCATGCCTTCTATTACCTCCAGATTTAAGCAGATGCTTATATTCTTGCTTGATTTGTTTAAGAGGAATTTATGAGGCCCTCCGGTAGGTTTAGGCTGTGTAAAATAATAAAAGTCACAGTCCCTTGGGAGCTTACCTCTTCACTAGAGGAGAAGGAACATCAAAGAAGAGAAGTGAAATGCATAGGACCTGGTAGCACTAGGGAAAAAACCAAAGGAAGTGAGAGGGAGAGAGTTAGAGCAAAGGTTGTAATTCTCAAATGATGCAGGGGAGATGTACTGTTTGAATGAGCAAACAAAAACCCGGAAGGAATGGTTCAGAAGGATATTTGAGGGTGAGACTTACAAGCATCGAAAATGAAAAATAGAGAGACAGAGTGCCTATGGGAGTGTGTATGAGATACAGTCCAGAAACAAGAGCATCTGGGAAGCTCAGAGTCTGGAGGGAAGCAAGAAGAAACGAAAGGCTGACAATGGAGTTTGCAAACAGAGCATACAGGGCCTTCTCCAGCCTTCCCTTTGAGTGACAGGGAACCTGTTTGGTGTTACAAGCAAGGGAATGGGAAGATCCCCCAACAAGATCTTATGGGATTAAGTGCCTGGCTGGTTCCTACAGTTAGGAGAGGAAGGGGGTCAGGCCTCAAAGAAAGTAGTAAGGATGCTACTGCATCACAGCCAAGAGGTGATGATGCTGGAGAAAGGAGAGACTTGTTTTGAAAAGAAAAGTGCCTGAGCTTAGCTGTACTGTTATAAAGAGGGACTCAGGGGTGACCCCAGCCTATTGGAGTTGAAGAACTTAAAGGAGTGGGTTTGTACAAAGGTTTAGGAAAAAGCAAGTGTGAGAGAACAGAAACACTGCTTGGTTGGAACAGGCTAATGAAGTTTGAAATGATTAATGGGTAAGATGACCACCGCTCAGGTGGCCTAAGACAATTTAAGTTCATACTGTTTTAATAATATCATGTATTAATATCTCACCAGTTGTCAACATTTTTTTTTAACTTTTGATGTGACCCTGTTCGAATGCTACAGTGCTGGTGCATTCCTGTTGGACATGAGGCTAAGTAGGTTGAGGGTGTAGAGTTCAGACAAAAGTTGGGCTGGATGTAAGGACTTGGGATGAGGGACAATTGTCAACTTGGTATAAATGTATGACATGTTTGGAGGTGGGTACCCCTTGAGGATGAGGCCAATGGACAATGCTTTACTGCTTGGCTTTTGGACAGCTACTGTGGGCTTGGTTTCTGAGGAGTATTGGAAGAGAAGGTCTGTTTAGTCCTAGAAGCTAACAGATTTTTAGATATTGATTTCTGACCATGGCAAATGGGAACAGCAAGATAGTCTCTAACGATACTGGCCCAGCTTACATGTCTTTTTTTTTTTTTTAAATCTCAGTATAAGAATATGGAGACTTACATAGATTCATTGGTTCATTCAAATGCACTTTTTATATAAGTCAAAGATGACCATAAAATAGGATTTCTTTTTTTAATGCCTTTCTTTTTCTGGCTGGGTTTTATACTGAAGAAATGCTAAGTGTGCTTCTTCCATTTTCAGTCTCTCCCCGATCTGTGAAAAGCTGGCATCAACTCCCAGAGTGAAATCACCAAAGGAAAATGAGAGTGGGGTTAATGCATTTAACCATTTTATTAATGTGGATAGGATAGAGATGTCACAGGACTAAGAATATACAGAAAATAATGCTAAGAATGTTTACAAAAGAGGGGCTGAGGAGTTGGCAGAGTCAGTAAGTGTGTGCTTCACAAGCGTGAAGGCCTGGGTGCTGTGGAGCAGAGACAAACAGATGCCAGGAGCTGACCAGCCAGCCAGCTCAGGCACTCAGAGAGGTCTGGCCTCAGAGAAAGAGAGCCTGTCTCAAAAAGGTAGAAAGCAACAAAAGAAGGTGCCCAGTGTCAACTTTTGGCCTCCTCATCCCCATGCCCACATGAACACATGTAAACACACACACACACACACACACACACACACACACACACACACACACACCACAATTTTTTAAAGTTAAAAAGTCACTTAGGTGCTGGGTAGATGGCTCAGTGGTTGAGTACCTGCTGCTCTTGCAGGAGACCCAACTTCAATTTCCACAGCAGGCAGTTCACAACTGCCTGTAACTCCAGCTCTGGAGAACTGATGCCCTCTTCTGACGTCTATATACAAGTGGCACACACACACACACACACACACACACACACACACACACACACACACACACTCTCTCTCTCTCTCTCTCTCTCTCTCTCTCTCTCTCTCTCTCCCACACAAACACATAAAGTAATTTTTAAACTTCAGGAAAAAATCATTAAGGAGTTCATTAAGAAAATAAGGCATATTTCTAGGATAGTGCTTAAGTCAGCAGTGAACATCATGCATTGCATAAAACCTTTTAAGTAGCAAAGATTGTGTACCTCACACATACACATAAACACAGTGATGTAACAATTCCTTAGAAGACTTCAGACAGGAGGTGGGATGCCAGCGTTTCACAGTTCAGGGAGAGACAAAAAGATGGAAGGACACTTAACATTTCTAACAGGGAGTTCACCTTCAGTATAAAACCCAGTCAAAAAAAGAAAGGCATAAAAAAGAAATCCCACTTTATGTTTATCTTTGAATTATATAAAAAGTGCATTTGAATGATCTAATGAGCCTATGCATCTATGTAAGTCTCCATATTCCTATATTAAGATAAGAAAAAAACCAGACATGTAAACTGGGCCAGTATCTTTAGACGTGTACAGACAGTATCTTGACGTGTACAGAAAGAGCAAACCACATCTTGGTGACATATTCTTCTCCTGAAAGCACTTGCTGAGACAGGAAGCTCAAGCGACAGCCTTGCCTTAGTTCTGAGTGGCAGCAGGAGGCAGGCCTCCCGCATGCCTGTTCGCCTGTTCACTGTGCTTTATTGCATCTCTGTCCACAGGAGACACAGGGGTCAGGGCTGGAGAGGGTGTTGTATGAATCATCACAGGTCTCCTACCAGGAAGAGAATCTAGCATCGCGAGGCTAATGTTCTGGACTCTTCGCCCTGGAGGCTGTTTGTGGTCAGCTTCCCGGGAGAGCAGGCGGGGCCTCTTGGGAATCAGAGAAGAGTTGTAGGAGCCACTGGGGGCCACAGTGGTTGGATACCTCTCCTTACCACCACTTCCCGTTGGGCAGCCGTTTCCCCTGGCACTGGTCATGAGGGTGCCTACTTCCTGGAGTTACATGATAGGCAAATATACTAAGGCATAAGTAACACCTCCAAATGCCTGGATTCTGATCAGGATTCAGGGCATGGTGCCGGATATCATTATTTTAATCTATGTATTCTTAAAAAAAAAATCATTGAAAACTGTGTTGATCTTTTTTATTTACACGTACAAATTCTTTGGCAACCAGCTCAATGTATCCTTGAGAATATCTCACTGGTGAGTTGGAAAGACATCATTTTAGAAGTTTAAGCTAATTTTATACTCTCTAACTTAATAACAAATATACTTATAATATATAAATATGTTATGCATAATTCCATATATGTAGATTTATATACTCAAAAGCTGAAGGTTAACCAGGTAAGTTATTCCAAGCTCCTGAGAAAAATTAATTCTTTAAGATATTTACTTACTTTTCCCCATAGTCTTAAAATCTTGGAAAAATTACAACTGATTTATTAAAAAACCGTGCCTTCACGGTTAACCTATAGATATGTGCATGCCTGGAGAAGTATATAGTTTCCTGGTTATACACATGCTATTTCATTTTTAAATCAAATGCTACCCTGCTGCATATGTTATCTGCAAGTTGTGTTTCTAGTCGGTGGTTTGTTTTTGAGATTTATCCGTGCCGATTTGTATAAACTTAATTCACCGCTTTTGACTGCCGAATACCACTCCAGCCAATAAATATGCTATATCTTACGTACTGGCAAGTCATCTGGATTCCCAATTGTCTCTAAACTCAGGGCTTTTAAAGAAGGGCGTCTGAGTCATGTAAGCAGGCAGATACCTCCCCGAAACTAGATTTCTATCCATTGCTTTCAGCCAATCCCTCCCTCTCCAATGCTATGGTGTGTTTTCTTCCTTTGCCTGACTGCAGACACCTGGCCAAGTGCCCTCAGCTCCCATCTTCTGCTTCTTTGATAGAATTCCCTTGAGGCCAAAACAGAGGCTTCAGGCAAATGGTCGGAGGCATCCCAGGGCCTTGGCCTGCCGTTAGTACCCTGAACAGCCAGGTATGGTCCTGAGAGAAGGTGGGCCAAAGTGTTTCAGCTGCTTGCTTTGGTCTCCAGCCTTCCTGAGCTGGTCTGAAATTAGACACCAGTGAATTGCTCAGGACATGTTTTGGGCAAGTAAACTCACCCATAAAATTATAAATACTAGTCATCCCGTGCTCTGGATGGTTGAGAGCAACAGCTAATTAAGTAGATTGTGCAGTACATTTTATTTGCAGAACGCCTTGTTGGAGAGACAGAGGCTCCGAGGCTGGCATCGGGTCAGCACAGAATCTTCTTCTCGGGGAAAACAGACTTCATCTTGCCATCCACGATGCTCCGAAATTTCTAATTTGAGGCTTTGTGAGAAGCTGCACAATCTGGTGCTTCATGCAGCCCATGGTTGGATCCGATCAGGCCCATCTGCTCGCTGGGAACGGCTGGAGAATGCTTTCTTTCCAGTGTTTTAATTTCAGGTGTAGGTGTTTCAAAAAGGCACTTACCATAATGAATCGTCTCCAGCCATGCGATGTAAATGTTTAAGTAGAGTGATGTGGCGGGTCTGGCTAGCAGTTCACTCTGTTGGGTGCTCGCTCCTTGCAGAAAGCCCTGGTGGACACAGGCATTTAAAACAGAGCTAGCTCTGGGCAGGATTTTCCCCAGGAGTCCGTGGGCCTGGAGTGGTCGGTGGAGTGAAGTTCTTTTGGGGTTTTCAGAGCAGTCTCTGACTTTTGCTTTTCAGATTTCTGCTCACCTGCTGGCTGTAGCTGTGAAAAAAGGTGCTTTTGTGCACGACCATTCGAATGTTCCTGGGGACCATCCGGTTTCCATCCAAGGCAAAAGCAAAGGTTCACTCTCTAGGGCAGTATTTTTTTTTTTTTCTCGTAGCTTGTCAAAAGCTAAATTTTATATTTTTATCTCCCGGTAGTCTGAAAAAGAATAGAAAACACTATTAGGCCACTTTCTGTCAGGGTCACTGATATGAAAGAGCATCAATACCCTCCCCCCAAAAAAGAAGAAAAAAAAATTAGACCGACCGACCAACCAACCAACCAAAAAACAACCCAGCCCCCCAAAACAAACAAACAAACAAACAAACAACAACAATAACAAAAGCATGGACCTAAGCTCCAGGTCTTTTAAAAATTATTTTTTAATAATAATAATAATAATAATAATAATAATAATAATAATAATAATAAATAGAATCTGAAAGCTGTTTCAAGTCCCGGCTCTATTGCTTTCTGCTCCTGTGTGTTGGAACAGTTTCTTAAGAAGCTTGCCCTCAGTATTCTTTCTGCTGCTGATGCAAGCAGCATCCTATGCAATGATGGAGGGACTAGATGGAGAACGGTCCACACAGAGCCTGCTCTGAACTGTCTCTCCCCTGATATCAACTCTGTCGTAACTATGCTGATACATTCAAAGCATTGCCGTGTAACACCTCCATCTAGAAAGCTTATTGCAAGGCTGATGCTCATGTTTTTGTGAACTTACTTTATTTTGCGTATTCTTACCTTGAGACCATGCCTCTGTTGTGTTTCTTTGTTAGTTTCTTCTCTTCTAGAACACCTGGGTATTTGTGTACGCATCATCTTGACCAGACACTGGAGTGGGAAAAGGGTTGTTTTATTTTGAGGCAAGGTGTCACTGTGTCGCCTACGCTGACCTTGAACTTGTAAACTCATAATCATTTCTGCATCAGTATCCCAAGTGCTGGATTTACAGACCTCTGTCAGCACGCATGGCTAGGAGGAGGCTAATTAAATTTCCTTCCAGAAATTCCCAGTACTTTGTTGCTCTCATCCTACCCTACCATCCATTTCCTGCTTATTTCTGGCACCTCTGTAAGTCAGCCCGTGGCCTGGTGCCCTGGGGATGCCCAGATGTGCCTACCCTCTCAGTGGATCACAGGCTTAGCTCTCATGCTGGCAGCAGTGGGAAGGAGCTATTGTCCTTTCTGGATTGTCCCTATGAAGGAGATAATCCATTGGAAATTTCCTAGGGAATTCCAGCTCATCAATCAAAGCACTTCAGCCTGTTTATTTTAAAAAGACTTAATTTTGGAGAAGATCTTCTCCCAGTGTGGAGAGCAGGGCCTGCCTATGACATGAACTCTGGTGCCCCCCAGATTTGACCACTGCCCCTTAATGGGGAGGTCTGGCAGCATTCACAGGATGGGGAAAGCAGGCTATCCTGATGAGACCTGATAGGCTGTGGTCACATGGGGCGGGGGGGAGGGGGAGGGGAGGTCCCCTTCCGTTGTTACAGGTCTAGGGGAGAGGAATAGGGCAAAAGAGAGAGGGAGGGAGATGGGAAGATACAAGTAAGGGATTATTAAAAAAAGAAAAAACAAACAAAAATACAAATTTTCTGCCTTGTTTTTTTTATTCATGTTACATCCAGTTCATAGCCCCCCTCTCCCTCCTCTCCTCCAAGTCGCACCCTCCTTTTCTCTTCCCCTTACCTCCCCTCCCCTACTCCTCAAAAAACAAACAAGCAAAAAAACACCACCCCAGCACATCAAGTCATCTGGACTGAATGCACCCTCTTCCACTGAGGCTGGGCAAGGCAGCCCCGCCAGAGGGCAGTGATGAAAATGCAGGCAACAGAGTCCTTGTCAGAGACAGCCGTTGCTACCCTTACTAGGGGAGCCACATGAGGACTAAGCTTCCCATCGGCTACGTACAGAGGGCCTAGGTCCAGTCCACGCATGCTCCTTGGTTGGTGCTTCAGTCTCAGTGTGCCTGCTTGGGCGAAGGCTAGTTGACTCTGTTGGTCTTATTGTAGAGTTCTTGTCTCCTCCGGTTCCTTCAATCCTTCCCTCCACGTTTCCACAGGATCCCTACACTCTGCCTCATGTTTGGCTGTGAGCCTCAGCATCTGTTTTGATCCGTTAAATTAATGAATTTATGTCTTCCAGATAACCTGCTTCTGTTTTTATCTGAGCTCTCAGAATATAGTGCATTTGTTAACTCAAAGCAGGGGGTGCTGTGGCTGCAGTCTGGCAGCTTGCAGGTAATATCAGAGTATGAGAGCAAGAGGAAACTGCACGCTGCCCAAATGATGCCACATAGAGAGGCCAGTCACCTGTCCGTAATTCTCATTGGCTGAGACTCTGACTCAGGCTGCTGCTGTGGGTGGGCAGCCTCAGGTACTGTGCTGTGTCTATCCCATAATAAGCAGTGTCGTTATGGTCATGCAATATAAAGCTTCTGTGACTCAGATTCCTTATATTTATCCTTTACAGGTCTTAGAAGAGTGGTTCATAACCTGTGGGTGGCTACAGGTTAAGGTTGCATATTAGCTATCCTGCATACCAGATATTTACATTGCGATTCACAACAGTAGTAAATTTATAGTTATAAAGCAGCAATGGAAATAATTTTATGATTGAAGGTCAGCGCAACACGAGGGACTGTGTTGAAGGGTCACAGCATTAGGAGGCCTGAGCACCAGCAGAGGGTCACTTGAAGTAACAAGCATGAACGCTCTGTTGCACATTTGTCTCAGTAGATGGTCTTTGCATTTCCATCTGTGCGCTTCCCTGATTTCTTATGCTTGGGCGTGAGAATTCTCATCTCAGGCTCAGGCAGTGTTTGCTTATGATATATAAAAGGCCACTTTCACTTTTTGTATTTTTGTCTCCTTAATAAATTATCCAGAGAGCTAGTGACCAGGACCAGCCCAGTCCATTGTTTAAAAAAAAAAAAACTTTCCATTTGTCCCATTGTTTCTCCAACACACTGGTAGGTTAGATAGGGTATTAGTTACCTTTTGCACGGCTATAACCACACTACTTGCATAGAAGTAACCTAAGAATGGAAGGTTTATTTTGGCTTACAGTTTAAGGGGATACAGTCTGTCACGAGCAGGAGGCATAGGTCACATTGAATCCACAGTCAGGAAGCAGAGGAGAGAGAGTAACATCAATTAAGAAAAGGCCTCCATTGGCTAGAATGAGGTGTGAGAGTAAATATGTGATTTATGCTATAGAAGGGTTTCTTTTACAAACTTGATTGTCCTTAAGTTTGGGGCACAGAATCGTGTCACGTTCTCTTGGTGAATTTTTTTTTTCTTTGAAGAGTATGTAGTATCTGTTGCTATCTCTTCTGATTAGCTTTGGTTCGAAGTCTAGTAGTTTTGTCCAGTAATAAAATGGCTATACCAGCTTGTCCATTTGCTTAGGTCCTCTACTTGTGTATTATGGTTTCCACTTTAATGCTTTTATGAGATTCCTGGGTGAATGAATCTCTGATTTCCATGCTTTCTCTCGGACTCTTTTCCTTCCGTTGATTTCCTTGCCCAACTTTGGTGTGATACTTTTTGTTTTATCTTATTACATTTTATTTTGTTATATTTTTGAAAAAAATGAAAGAATGAATGAGTGAACATTTATTATTTGGGTAAAGGTTAATAACTGAGCTGTCACCTATCCCTGCTGGGAGAGGGGTCATAAAGTTTCTCCAGTAGAATGACTCTGGGTATAGTAAACATTCCAAGATATGCCTCACGCTCAGGAGTAGTTGATTAACATATAACGGACTCCACTGTGTGTGTGTGTGTGTGTGTGTGTGTGTGTATGTGTGTGCTTTTATTTGGTTACAGTTTGGTGTTTCCTGTTTGTTTTGGGGGGGGCTAGAGGTGTCATTTTAGTTTGTTTCTTTGGTTTGGGTTTTGTTGTTGTTGTTACTGTTGTATTGGGTTTGGGGGGATTTATGTTGTTGTTTTTCTTTTGTTTTGTTGAGAAAGAATTTAAAGTTGGGCTGGTATGGAGGGAGAGAGGATCTGGAAGGGCTTGCAGAAAGGAGAAGAATATGGCCAATACATATTTAAATTTTGCTTTAAGTAATAAATATATAGTAATAAAAAGAGAGAAAATGCCTCCAGAAGATCAGGCTGTAAACAGACAAGCCTGTAGGTGTTCTTAATTAGTGACTGATGGGGAAAGGCCCTGGCCACTGTGGGTAAGGAACCACATGTCGGTGTAGAGTCCTCTTCTACACTAGAAGAAATCTTAGTGTTTATCAGTTTGTGCTCACTATCAGGGGCTCCTTTGAAAAATATGAGCAAAATCCTCCATTCTAAGACAACAGTATATTATCACTACTATCCCCATGACATTTGAAAAGAATGATAGAATTGGTAAAGATAAAAAATAAAATAGATAGATGATAGATAGATAGATAGATAGATAGATAGATAGATAGTTTAAAAAGAGTCCTAGATACAAGAAAGGACCTGACTACATTCTATGTGGTTTATTTTACATTAGGGAAAATCAACACTCACTGAAGTGACAATATATCTTTAAGACTACTGTGCTGAAAACAAAACAAAACAAAACAAAAAAGACTACTGTGCTGAAAACAAAACAAAACAAAACAAAACATTACTGTGCTGGCTAGTCTTAGGTCAACTTGACACAAGTTAGAGTTATCCGAAAGGAGGGAGCCTTGATTGAGGAAATTGTCTCTATAAAATCCAGCTGTATGGGATTTTCTTAACTAGTGCTTGGTGGGGGAGGGTCCAGTCCCATTGTGGGTGGTGCCATCTCTGAGCTGGTGGTTCTGGGTTCCATAAGAAGGCAGACTGAGCATGCCATGAGGAGCAAGCCAGTAAGTATCACTCCCCTGTGGCCTCTGCATCCGCTCCCCACCTCCAGGTTCTGGGGGTTAGGCTGTAAGAGCTTGAGTAAATAACCCACTTTTTCCAATGAAGGTCCTCCTTTTGAGGAGTCCACAATCTCCCCAAATATTAACCCATCTGGGGACCAAATTTCCCAACACTCAAACCTATGGGAGATATTTTACCTTCAAACCACATAGATGGTTGGTTCAGCATCTCCAGGTATAGCGTTAGTGCCTCCTCCAAGGGAAGAAACCACACTTCTCTAATTTCCAATTCTATCATGTCCCAAACCAAGCAGCACCCATACATCCCTGAAGCTTCTGTCCGAAACAGAAGAAAAGTGTTGATTCCAAACCAGCATTGGTCCAATGCTTGGAGAGTTTTGCTTAAAGCACCTCCAAAACACGGAAGTGGAGCGTGCATCCCAATGTGTGTGGGAAATGATCAAGCTCTCACATCCACTCAATAAGGCAAGAAAATAGGTCATTTTGCTTTGGTTGTTATTTTAAAGTCGGCTTTTGTAAGTAGCAGTGAAACCTGCCTTCGTTGACTTTATTATGGTACGGGAGTTGAGCTTCTGTGTGCTGATGGCATAACTCTGGGGAGTCACCCTACCACTTGAACTTTAAATAGGCCTCTCATGTTGTATTCATTTCTCCAAGCAAAGCACTCTCTCCCCTCTTGCTGGCCTGCCTAACCATGAAATTGCCAGGCACGGCTGCCTTGCTGTGCCTTAGCGTTCGGCGTGCTAACTTGGCAGGCTCTTCTCACTCCAGAGCAACTGTCTGAGTCTCCCCTGGTCCCACCCTCCCTTCCAAAAATTACTTGCAGTAATTACCACAGCTCAAGGATGCTGTCCAATCTACAATGGCTAATGAGAACCAGTCCTTCAATCCAAAGCATAATCAGCTTATAGCAAGCTCCCGTTTCCTGTGCCTCATTACTGTGACACAATCTATTTTTCATACCTCAAAATGATAAGGCATAGTTGGGGGGAAAGCAAATGGCTCTCTCTCTCTCTATCACTAGGCTTGCAGGAAAGAGAGATGGACCTAAGCATGCAGAATTGATTTATTTCCATTCTTCTGTTGCTTTGGTAGCTGCATCTTTGAAAGCAGCTAATATCGCAGTTTTGATTTGGCCCTGAGAACAGCAGGCCCTGACAATCAAGCATGCTTATTACCGACAGAAAGGGGTTGCGGGGAGGGGACTCCAGAGCACTTCAAGTGAGCTGTGGTGTATCTGGGCGAGTGTAGGGTCAGGGTCAGAGCAGAGAGTATTTTAAAGTTGGTTGGTGATCCAAATAATGCTATCCTGACCTTTGTACTTGGCCTCTTGATCGCTTACTCTATGGCTGTTCCATAGGACTGCACTAGCTCCTTCTCTGTTTCCCTCTTTATGTGCCCCTGGGAGCCCTGCATTGTTTATTTGTAAAGGAAGAACATGGAAGGCATCCATCCCAGGGATTCTCGCTGGAAGTTTGGGGAATCTGCTTGGCTAACATTGTACAATCTGTTGATAAACACCCAGGCTATTTTAATCTCCTTTCCAAGTTTATCCTCCTGAGTTAATTTCCAAACTGTCATGCTTTGGGGAATGGGGGTGGGCAGGTGTGGGGGGGGGGTGTTGGTGGTCTGGTGTGATTAAAGCTCCGCCTGTCTGAATGTCTGCATGCCCCTGGCATGATTTTCTGGGCATTGAGGCTAGCAAAGCATGCCTATTAATCCCACCCTCATGATTAAAGCTGCCGAGGGCTGCAACATTGATGGGTTAATACTGGTTTCTGCGTCCTTGGATTTAATCCAACTCAGTCATCACTTTGAATGAGGCAGTTTGATGGGCTTTGGGAAGGCTGTTTCTGCTGTCATTGTCCGTTTTAGACTCCAAATACCAAGTGGGTGGGAGTGTGGTGGGGGTGGGGAGCCAGACTCAGACAGCTAGACAGCTCCAAGAAGTATAGATGTCAATAACATAAAGATATAATATGCAGATTGGGTTATCTTTGCTATATAAATGTTAATAGGCAGAGAAGTCTTACAAAGAGTTCCCGCTCCACATTACTTACCTCCCTTCCCAAAGCAAAAAATGAAACAGAAAAATCAGAACCCATCAGGCAGCTTTTAAGTGGTGTTTTTCCCTGCTTTGTCTGAAGATATGTAAGAGATGAAGCTAAATTAGAAAATCTTTCACCCCGTGTCTTCATTTGTATGGAGTAAGTGCACACAACTCACTGGGAGTGGGAGGCCTGCAGATTTACTCATTAGACACAATAACCAGTGAGCTGCTGTCTGCGCTCAAGTGGAGTCTTCATCAGGCAATTAGGGAAGGTGGTGCTTGGCTGCCTCTCCATCCTCAAGAGCCCTGGGATCCATCGTGCTTTTAAAAGAGCGGGGCTGTCAGAGGACTCGGATCGAGCATCTGCACTTCAGCTGAGTCCATAAATTAACTTCTAGTACTTATGGCATTCTGGAAGAATGAAGCTTTCTTTGGATTCATGATATGGCTGATATAGAGATGTTACATAACCGTGCCTGGCATGTGGGGAGAATTTCCTACCACCAAGGTTTTCAGAAAAGGATTTCTTATACTCTCTCTGCGTGTCTGCCTCACTCTCTTTTGTAGTCTCTCTCTGCCTCTCTGTCTGTGCTTTTCTGTCTCTGTCTGTTTCTCTCTCTCTCTCTCTCTCTCTCTCTCTCTCTCTCTCTCTCTCTCTCTCTCTCCCTCCCTCTCCCTCTCTCTCTCTCTCTCTGTCTCTCTTTCTGTCTCTCTGTCCCTGTCCCTGTCTCTCTGTCTCTGTGTCTCTGTCTGTCTCTGTCTGTCTGCCTGTCTGTCTGTCTGTCTGTCTCTCTCTCTCTTTCTCTCTCTCTCTCTCTCTGTCTGTGTCTCTCTGTCTCTGTGTCTATGTCTCTGTCTCTGTCTGTCTGTCTGTCTGTCTGTCTGTCTCTCTCTCTCTCTCTCTCTCTCTCTCTCTCTCTCTCTCTCTCTCTCTCTCTCTCTCTCTCCCCACTGAGAACATATAAAGTGGAGTGCTTTCACAGCTTGGTGTCAGGGTACAGAGCTGGCTGCTCAATCAAGTCTTTCTTGTCTGAATGTTAAATCTGAAGGAATTTGAGTCAGCCCATAGATACCTGGATTTATACATAACTAAATTATTTTCTTAAGGGGCATTGATTTCCCATATACATGATCCCTACCATTCTACATACCTCTCCCAGTATCACAATTCGGAATTGCACTGTAAGCGATTCATCTATATATGGATGAATCAGTAAAATGCCATTGGCTCATTTATCCACAGCTCTTTAACAGGAAAACAGGAGCACAAGTTATAATATAAATTTAACCATCCTGCATTGTTACATTGATCTTAGCCAACATATTTATAATAAGCACTATATCATTGTTTTGACAAAAATGAACATTTTTTGGTACTTCCTTTTTAAAAATTTTTTAATATTTTTTTATTAATTTATTCATATTACATCTTAGTTGTTAGTCCATCCCTTGTATCCTCCCATTCCTCCCTTCCTCCCACTTCCCCCCTACTCCCCTCCCTTATGTCTGTGTATGAGGGGGACCTCCTCCCCCTGTATATGCTCATAGGGTATCAAGTCTCTCCTTGGTGACCTATTGTCCTTCCTCTGAGTGCCACCAGGCATCTCCATCCAAGGGACATGTTCAAATATGGGGCACCAGAGTTTGTGTGAAAGTCAGATTTCTTTCTCCACTCAACAGTGGAGAATGTCCTGTCCATCGGCTAGTCTGGGTAGGGGTTCGAGGTTTACTGCCTATATTTTCCTTGGCTGTTGCCATAGTTTGCGGAGGACCCCAGGGCCCAGACTTGCCTGTAAGACACAAGGTATTGAGGACATTCAGACTGGCTGTGCTCAGTCTTAAAGCTTATTGGCTCATAGTTGGAGTCTCTACATAGACTCTTATTAAAAAATAGTAACAGAAAGGGGGTACCCTAGTTTCATTTCTTATTGGTGTGGTAAAATATCCCAACAAAAGCAACTTTAAGCAGGGGAAAGGGTTTATTCATCTGGCAGATCTAGGTCACAGTCCATCACAGCAGAGACATCAAGGCATGGACTAGTCATAGCCACAGTCTAGAATAGAAAAAGAAGGAATGTGTGTGTGCTTACATACTCAACTCGCTTCCTCTACTGTTATACAGTCCTAAATCTTGGCCTAGGGAATGGTGCTGCTTACAATGGGCAGATCTTTCTACCTCCATTAATATAAGCAAGACGATCTCCAACATATATCCCTACAGGCAAACCTGATCTATATATTCCTACATTGAAGGTCTCTTTCCTAGATGATTTTAGATTGTGGGAAGTTGACCTATGATGGTGGCAATGATGGCAATGATGATGATGATGATGATGATGATGATGATGGTAACAACAACAGTAAAAGTTTAAGGGAATATTTAAAATGATTTTCAGAGTTTTGGGGTGGGTTTAGATTTCTTTTAGAATCCTTTATACATAAATGACACTAGTCACACAATTCAGTGTATTCATGAATAAATATTTTAAGTTGGCTGCAGAGGCAAGAGCTAATTTACGATTACAATGTAAGATTTCTCAAAATAAACCAGAACATAAATAAATGATTTTTTTTAAAATACCAACTACCTGCAAATACTATTTCCTACGAGTAGAAAGATGAAAAGAATCCACCAGGAGACATGGAGCCATTGAGATCTAAGATGCATATTTATGTACTCTGTATTTACAAACCAGTTTCAGGAATGCTAGTACATTTTCAATTTTTTTTTAGAAGCAGAACAAAATTAAAATAAGAGTTTTAGGGCCTGAAGAGATGGACCAGCAGTTAAGAACATGCATTTGCTTTTGCAGGGGACCAGAGATTGGTTCCCAGCGCCCATGTTGGACAGATCTTGAAAAAGAGCTGAGAAATGAAAATTTAAAAGCTTCATTCATCACTTGTTGTTCAACACTCTAACTGGGCAAAATTTTCAAATGATTACCGACAGTAGTACTGGGCCATTTTAAAAGGCTGCATAGTCATACAGGCACCTATATTTTTGCCTTATTAAGACTTATTGCTGATGTCATAATGGGCCCAAAATGTAGCAGGTAGGAGATGGCACAAGCAGCAAGAACTAGAGAGGCTTGTAGGCAGGGACTGGAGTTCTGGAATTGTGTTTCAAGGCATCAATACTGGGACCAGCACTGCCAATTCCATATAGCTCAACTGTGGTGAAATAGGTCTCTGGGGAGACTTTGTAGAGGTGGCATCTTAGATGGTGAAACCAAGGGCCATCAGTACTTGATTGTTTATAGCTAGAAAGACATTTTAGATAGAATGAACAATTAATAAGGAAAAAAAACAGCTATGAGGCTATTACACTGTAAATCATGGACCCCATGCCCCCGAAACCACTATGTGTGTGCCCTTGTCTTCAAGGGATATGACAAGGAAGTTTACGTCCTCAGAAATAACTAGGTCAAAGAAACAGACAAGGTGCTCCTGACATTTTTACCACTTACTTTTCATAATGAGATACAACTTATAGATATAATATGAACACTGAGCCTTAAAGACTCAAAAAAAATTGCTTGGTGATTTTACTCAGAATTATGTATCAGCTGAACATGGTGGCATATGTCTATACTTCCAGTACTAGGGGTCGGGGAAGAAGGCTGGTTCGTGAGTTTGAAGCCACTCTGTAAAACAACCAACAGTAATGAATGAATGAAAAATGAATAAATAATTAAAGTGATTAATCCCATGGCTTCTGCACAAACAATAAAACCATAAAGTGTTAATAGGACTTTTGTTTAGCTGGAAGAAACTACATTAAAATGGTTGATACACTTAGTGATTGTTAAGTTTAAACAAAGAAAAGATGGGGAAAATCCCTAGTCCAAGCAGAATTGGGATAGCTTTCTGGAGGTTCTCTTTTTAGGTCAAAGTCAATCATATGATGAATCACACTGAGGAGATCTACCAGAGCTAGTGAAGGATGCCTCCAGAACAGACTCTACTCCCAGGAGATGATCAGATGGTAATACAACTGTACAAAAAATGTTTTGAGATGTCTGATTCCTTTTTGGATGAGAATCAGTAACCGGCATTGCTAGGCGAGCTGTCTGTCCCTGGAGAGTGCACTCGTGGTATCAAACTTCCACTTTTATTTTTGCAATGTTTCCAAGCAAAGCTTCCATGGGGGTAATCTTCCTCTCCTTCAGCTGTTCATGGTGGCAAGTTTCAGCTTCTGCGATGAACGAACTTACTGGACATGATTTCCAGGAGCAAAGATCTGTGCTGGATATTCACTTTGCTTTTTAAAATCCTTCAGCTCTTCCAAGGATAGTGGTGTGTGTGTGTGTGTGTGTGTGTGTGTGTGTGTGTGTGTGTGTGTGTGTTATGTTGATGCATACTTAAGATAGAGGAAGCCCTATACCAGGTCAGGGAGACCAGACTGGCAGCATCTCTTAGTTCCAGCCTCATATAACCAGAGGGCTTCTGGAGGAAGCCTGCCTTCTCGGTGAGAACATTATGCCCAGTGGTGTTCATTTCCATCTTCATTTTAGCTTTGTCCTTGACTCCACTGAGAGGCAGAATCGTGTATGAAGAACTGCACTCTTTGGAAAGAGTCCCTCTGTCCTCTTCACCTCCCAGGCTTGATGGCATGGCTGCCTCTTCACTCATCAGTACATACTTGAAAGATTTGTATTTTAATGACACCAGTGGCCAGCCAGAACTGAAGTCTACAACTGAGGAAGGCACACAGACATGTCAAATTTAACATACTCATTGTGAATGAATAATGGCTGTCTTTCATCTCTCTTCCCTTTCATCTCAAATCAGTATCCTTTGTGCTGTGTTTCTCCTCTGACTCCCTGAATTGCCGCCATGCTTTGGAAAATAACTACCAGTTTGCTTCACTTCCGGGTTTCAGGTTTGCTGCTAGAAGCAGCTCCTGGTGGCTGTTTGTTACATCCACATCGCAGGATTGTAGGTTAGTTGTTTCTTCTTAAGATGAGCACTGAGTCCTTTTAGGGAGATGATTCTGAATTAGGATGGTACATAGAGACTCCTGAGACTAGCAGCCTGGTGACCTCAGAAGAAACAACCTAACAGTTCTGAGATTCAGTTTCCTTCTCATCACTTAACAAAATGAAGATGTTAAGAGAATGTCACAAGGCATCCATTTGCCATGCTTTGCACGGCATCAGACCCACATTAAGTAAGCCATGCCATTAGCTATTATTACATTCATCTTCATCACCACCATCAGGATGTCAATAGGGTGGTACCCCTTTTTGGGAGCATCACTTGTGCTCTAAGACTTAATGGTGCCTTCAGCAAATACTTTAAAGTACCGTTTTACATTAGAACACAAACAATCCCAAAACAGAAGACAAAAAGTCACAAGAATTTTAAGGTAAGACTTAACAGAGGTTTCCTGTGGTGACAGGGGCCACCTGAAAAGCCAGATTTGCTTTCCTCTGAAATAGACAGTATTCCAGGGAGATCTGGGGAGATTGTGAAGTGCTTTAAGCAACAGGATCAAAAAGTCCCTTGCCTCTTAATTAAGGATCGCAACTCATTCTCTGAGTTGACTGTTTTTACTTAAGAAACCAGAAAATTTCAGATTCATATATTTAAAAAAAATCCTCTCAGTAGTTTAAGTCTGTTAAGCGCATGTTATTAAAAATCTTACCATTATCCTTTTGGGTGCAAATTTGAGTATTTATCTTACAAGTGCGAAAGCTAGATAACCCTTGGGATCACTGAATGATTCCTCTAAAATTCCTGAGGAGAAATATGCCAGTTAATTTTTTTCTTCTTCTTTTTTTTTTTTTCTTTTTGTCAGTTTGACACAAGCCAGGGCCATCTGGGAAGAGGCAACCTCAGTAGAAAAAAAATGCCTACACTCAATTGGCTGTACGCAAGTTTGTAGGACAGCTGTGTTACAATAAAATTACAATTATGAACACTTGAATTTCATATAATTTTCACATGTCACAAAATACTCATCTTCTGGTTCTTTCTAAGCATTTTAAATTGTAAAAAAAAAAAAAAAAAAAAATCTTAGCACTCAGACCGAACAGAAATGGGAAGTGGATTAGAGTTTGCTGATCTTTTCTCGGGAGAAAAATCTCCCCTGTTCTAGTTTCCACTAAGATCGAAATGGTCGCTAAGCTGGATATTCATGGCACATCACAAGACCGTAGACCCTCCAGGGAGAGCAGGTGCAGCGTGGAACCCTGTGCCTTGTAAATGCACGTGTACACGAACTGCAGGTGAGCTGTATGTTGTTTGAGTCCCTCCCCTTTTAGTTGTGAGAGGACAAAAGCATTGAGTGGGTGGCACTTTCCACTTACATGTGCCATACTCACATACATCTATACATATGCGCCTGGACATACAGTCATGCAGATTCACCAATGCGTGCTCTTAGAGTAATGCACGGATGAGCTACTCTTCACCAGTTCATTGTAGTGATGAAACGATCAAACGGCCCTCTGAGAATAATAGCTGCCTCTATACCATACGGATGTTTTGACACAGAGTGAAAAAGAAATCATCATGTGACACCCTCACCCCCACTTAGCTTGCATAGAAGCAAGCATGACCTCAGCAAGACTGTAAGCCTCATTACTATATGCTGGGGAGGTCCTCCGTCACACCCAAGTCATACCGTTTTTTTTAAAAGACGGTTGTTTTGAATGAGATGTTTAAAATATCAGTACAAAGTAAGAGATCTTAAACATACCTAAATGAGCAAAAGCATTCAGATACCATTAATAGAAACATTACTTTCTAATGGGCTCTGTAGCAATCTGATTAATTTTGAAATGATTTTTAGATGAAAGAAAAAAAACCATTCGCTCTCCCACTTTTAAGGTCACGCTTTGACGTTGGCTTGCTTTCCTGTTCTGCTCACTTCTATAGGTCAGCTTTCAACTTCGTGTTCTCTTTCCCAGTTAGAGAGAGGTCCCCAGACACAAGAACGGGCCCTGTGGATGCTGCTGCTCATGAGAGCTCTGCCATCAAGAGAGGTGAACAGTGTATGTAGCACATAGCTCTTCATTTCCGGTCTGACAAATCATCTGTCAAGGTAACACCCCAGCCAATTGTTTAATTGTGCATGAGGTTTAGGTGACAGAAGTTGGATATGACAAAGAGGGGATGGGAGGAGTTCGCTTTCTTCTATCCCTTAAGAAGTCTGGTGTTGAGAATGGAGACATCTGCTAAGTTTCTATGTCCCCTGGTGTAAGAATCGTAATCCATACCTTATAATGTGTAAGCGGTGAACATCAAGAAGTTTGGTTTGGTTTGCTTTTTGAGACAGGGTTTCTTTGGTAGTCTTGGTTGTCCTAGGCTTGCTTTGTAGACCAAGATGGCCTTGAATTCACAGAGATCCCCCTGTCACTGCCTCCTGAGTGCTGGGATTAAAGGTGTGTGCCACCATGCCCAGCTCTCAAGAAGGTTTGTTGTTGTTGTTGTTTCGTTTTGTTTTAATTCAGTTTTTCTATTGCTGGTAAGTGGAATGGATCCCATCCCTCCTGTTCTGATTCTTTGTACCTTAGGGTAGCTCCTCTTAGTTACATGCTCGTTGCTTGCCTTTTCTTATTTGCATGTATTTCATTATTTTGTAGATGTTGACTAGGGGAGAATTCTAATTATCCTTTCTTCTTTTTCTTCCCCTTCCTACCTCTCTCTCCCTCCCTTCCTCCATCCCTCCTTCCCTTTATTTCTCCCCTCCCTTTCTCCCCCTTTTAACCTTCCACCCTCACTTCCCCATTCCATTCCTCATTCCCCCTCTGTCTTTCTCCTCCTTTCCAAACTAGTGTCTATACTTTATAACTGTTAAGTGAATTCATTTAAGTGAAAAGCTCACTCATTGTCACATGCAAATAAATCTTTCTCAAGTTCAGTTTTCCTATAATTTTTTACCAAAAGGCACTCAAAGTAAAGAGAGAGAGAGAGAGAGAGAGAGAGAGAGAGAGAGAGAGAGAGAGAGAGAGAAGCTTCTACACTAATCTATATTTTAAGGTTTGATAAAACTTTGGATATTTTTTTAAAAATTATTTTCATTTCATATGCATGACTGTATGTATATCATAAAAATGCACTACAAGTGTGCCTGATTGATGTCCCTGGAAGCCATGAGAGGGCATTAGGTCTCCTAAGACTGGGGGTTAACGGATGACTGTGAGCTGCCTTATAAGTTGGGAACTGAATCCAAGTTCTCTGGTAAAGCAGCCAATGTTCTAAACTACTAAGCCACCTCTCCAGCCCTTGGGTTTACTCCTTTTGATTTTGTTGAAACTGAAGACTGTGACTTCCAAATGATTCTCTCTATCTATAAGCATATTTGGATGCTTGAACAGGTATTGTAGGATGCATCTGCAGTAAAAGGTGCTTTAACATCTCTTACCTATTATTACCTATTAAGTATTTCTTCCTTTAGTTCTACTTCATGCAAAATGATGGGAGGGGAGGGGGGGAAGGAGAAGAGGAGATTTTTTACTTTATTTTTATTTTTATTTTTTTTATCGGGAAGAGGCCTTTATTTATTTTTTTTAATACATTTTTATTAATTTATACATATTACATCTCAGTTGTTAGCCCATCCCATGTATCCTCCCATCCTTCCCTTCCTCCCACTTCCCCCCTACTCCCCTCCCCTCCCCTAAGTCTGTGTCTGAGGGGGACCTCCTCCCCCTGAAGATGCTCATACGGTATCAAGTCTCTCCTTGGTGATCTATTATTTTTCCTCTGAGTGCCACCAGGCATCTCCGTCCAAGGGACATGTTCAAATATGGGGCACCAGAGTTTGTGTGAAAGTTAGATCTCCTTCTCCACTCAACAGTGGAGAATGTCCATCAGCTAGTCCGGGTAGGGGTTCAAGGTTTTTACTGCCTATTTTTTCCTTGGCTGTTGCCACAGTTTGCGGAGGACCCCAGGGCCCAGACTCTCCTGTAGTTTTCCAGGACCCACTGGATCCTTCCATTTCCTCTTTCTCCCAGGCTTCTCACACCTAAAGTTTCAATAGGATGTCCTCCCCTCTTACCCATTATTCTGGTAGGTACAGTTTTTCATGGGGACGTACACCTTGGATTAGTGCGACTCTTCATCTGACAAAGGTCTAATATCCAAAATATATAAAGAACTTAAGAAATTAAACACCATTAAACCAAATAACCCAATAGAGAAATGGGGCGCAGAGCTAAACAGAGAATTCTCAACAGAGGAATATCAAATGGCTGAGAAACACTTAAAGAAATGCTCGACCTCCTTAGTCATCAGAGAAATGCAAATCAAAACGACACTGAGATTCCATCTTACACCCATCAGAATGGCTAAGATCAATAACTCAACTGACACCTCATGCTGGCGAGGGTGTGGAGAAAGAGGAACACTCCTGCATTGCTGGTGGGAATGCAAACTAGTACAACCACTTTGGAAAGCTATCTGGTGCTTTCTCAGAAAAATGGGAATAGGGCTTCCTCAAGACCCAGCTATTCCACTCCTTGGAATATACCCAGAGGATGTACTACCACACAACAGGGACATATGCTCAACCATGTTCATAGCTGCCTTATTCATAATAGCCAGAACTTGGAAACAACCTACGTGTCCCTCAATAGAAGAATGGATAAAGAAACTGTGGTACATTTACACTATGGAATACTACTCAGCTATTAAAAACAAGGAATTTCCAAAATTTGTGGACAAATGGATTGAACTAGAAATTGTCATAATGAGTGAGTTCACACAGAAGCAAAAAGAGCTAAATGAGATTTTTTACTTTAATCCCAAATCTGACCCTTATAAACTATCTATCTACCTACCTACCAATGCACCAAGGCTTTGCTATTTAATGCAGAGATAATGGTGGGGAAAACATAAATGGTTTCAGTCTCAGTAAATTTATAGTGCACTGTAAGGGGACATAATATATTATTTTTAAAACATCATACAAAGAGAGCTGAGGACACGGAGCAGTGATAGAGTGCTTGCCCAGCACAGAATCTTACTTTGTATGCCCCAAATGACATAGAATGAGTGTGGTAGTTTATACCTGTAATCCCAGGACCTTGGAGGCCCAAGAGGATCAGGAATTTATTATCACCCTCAACTATACAGCAAGTTAACAGCCAGCCATGTTTCATGAAATTTTGTCCAAAAAAAAAGGAAAAGAAAAAAAAATCACACAAATAATTGCATACCTTCTTTTGAAACATGCGTTGAATTTTATTACATATTTATCTATCTTTTTATTCATTTTAGTGTGTGCACATGCCACAGCATATATGTGAAGGTCAGAGGACAACTTGCAGGCGTGGGTTCTATCTTTTCAATCTGTGGGTCCTGCGAATTGAACTTATGTCTCAGGCATGGCAGTGGAACATTTACCCAGCCTACTTGTATATTTTTAATGGAGGAAATGTACAGAATAGTATGGAAATGTTTAACAGGGCAAATTGACCAAGGTAGTTAATATAAGGAGGCCTGTACTGTACTGAGAAAATAATGGCAGGATAGGGAACAGAAAGAATAAAAGGGGAGGGATGGGAGAAGAATAAACAGGAAAAGAAGGGACAGAAGAGGAAGAAGTAGACAGAGAGCAAACTAACCCTCAGCTCAAAGTTCTCAATGAAAACAAGATGCATTCTAAAACTTTCTACCAAATTCTGGTCATGTAGGTTTTATGTTTCCTATATTATTCATAGTTTATAAGCACCCAATGAGATAATCTTGATTACCTGATTCAAATGTTCAATATTTGCCCATTGTAATCAATAAACACATATAGAAAATAAAATTCGCATCATAATTTGGTCATCATCAGCAGAACTGAATGAGGGGGCAGTGACAAGGAGCCAGAAAATGGGTTTCTCATAAATGTCTACAGTGCATGAATGAAAAAGAGAGTTTAAAAATTGTTCATGCTTAAAAACATTATAACTCCATGTCTAAAATGTGTTTGGTAAAACCTGACCCTACTGGACATTCGTAGAGTGGGCCCTTCATGTTGTGTAGAAAATGAATAGTCATGTTTGCTTGTATGGTGATCCTGAGCGTGTTATGAAACATAAGGACTGTTATACATTATCCTTCTAAAATCTTAAACACTTCACTCCAAAAACATCTACAGCCAGGAATTTCAGAGATATGCTATTTCCTTTCGTTTTAAAGATTTTTCTTTTATTTTCTTCTTTATATCTTATGGGTGCTCATCCATGTCTGTGAGTCTAGGATTGAAGAGTCTGGTCACTGCTGGAACCAGATTCTGAATCACACCTGAGGTTTGACTGTCTCAGAGAAAGCTTACTCCTCAGAATGTATTTGAAAATAGATTTCCCACTCTCTCTCACCCATCTTTATATGTAGATTATCAGGAGAGATGTTTGATTGCTTCTGTTCATCTTGAAAATAATTTCGTTTTGGATTGGCATGTAATATGTGTGTTTATTTGTATGTATTTATGTACATGTACATGTACATACATGTAAATACATAAATATGTATTTATGAGGTAAATGTGATGGTTCTAACTGGTGAATATATTTGGTGGCGATCAACTCAATATAGTTAGAACATTTATCACCTTAGATGTTTATCATTTCCTTATTCTCAGAGCCTCAAGAAGTCATTCTTTAATGATTTGGAGATACACAATGTATTGTGGCTAACTGCATCCTGCCTAATGTGCCACAGAACACCAGAATCTAGCCTATGTAACAGTGACATGGACCAGCTCTCTGCCTCCCAAATGCATTTCTGCTCCATCTTTCCTAGCCACTACACTGCTCTCAACGTCTTTGCAGTCCTGTATGTGAATGGGGCTGCGTGGTGTTTGACACTATGGACCTGAATGATTTCAGTCAACATAATATCCTCCAAATGTTTGGATTTTGTTGCAAATCACAAAAGTTCATTCCATGTATGGCTGAATAATATTTTAGCCTGTCCGTC